>NC_089037.1:28487500-29688750 GCF_034140825.1 Oryza sativa Japonica Group | reverse complement strand
GGCCTGGATCCAGACTCATCAGAATAGACTGGGCACTGATACATGCAACATGCTACTAATTGGGCAGCAGGCATGCCCAATCAAAAGCAGCGAAACATTCTAGAATCTTATGGACATTCCTCACGATGACTAACAAGCTAACAACTAACAAATCCAGAGCAGCAACAAGCCGGATTGAGATCCTAAGCCAGAGGGCACACAGTCACTATCTACCTTCGGTATCTGCTCGGGCTCAAATCGCTAACAATGAGTAAAAATAAAAAAAAACTACTCGGCAAGATCCCGATACAATTAGCCAAAGCTAATCAATGAGAGCGAAAAAAAAATCTCCTGAATCAAATCCCACGAACGCATACAATTCAGATCAATCGAATCCGGCATCGATCCAACGCTCCAGACGAGACTAACTGATCCGACTGGTCGCGGGACAAACAAAATCAACCACCGCAACGAGGAACCGCACATTCCAGACTCGAGACGGCGAGCATCGGAGTCAGTATCAGATCCCAGCCCACGCCACCATTCAGGCGAGAGCCGAAAAGGCCCCCGCGCCGCGAGCAAACCGCCGACGAGATCCGCGGCGGGAACCCGGAGATCGGGACAACCTTTACCCATCCACCACGCGTCGCGCCTAGATCCAGATCGGGGCCCTAGTGACGGGAAACCGGAGACAATCGGATGAGGAGGAAGAGGTGGTGGTGGGATGGGAAACCTTCTTGCGGAGGCCGGAGGTGCCGGGCTTCTGGCCGTCGAAGGGCGTGGTGGCCTTCTTCGTCACCGAGAACAGCACCATGGCTGCTGCTGGCTCACGCCGCCGCCGCCGCCGCGCGAGGAGGAGGAGTCGGTGGTTGTGAGATCGGGAGCGGAGGAGATGGAGGAGGAGGGAGTGGTGGTGCGGGGGCGAGAGCGACGAGGGCGTGTGGCGGTTTATAGCTGGTGCGGGAGAGGATCATTCCGTTGTGCCGTTTTGTTTTTTTATCCCTTTTCTTTTCCGCCGCTTATATTTTTGGGGCGGTTTTTAAAGTGTTTTTTTCTTTCTTCAGCTTATTATTTCTCTTATGATTATACTTAGGCTACATATTTTTAGCATATGCAAAACGAGAAAAATCATTAGCATATGATTAATTAAATATTTAATAATTATAAACTTGAAAAATATATTTAATTGATTTTCTCTTAAAAAAGATTTAATTATTTTTTAAACAGTTTCTGTATAGAATTTTTTTTTAAAATATGTATCATTTAACAGCTTAAAAACGCACTAATGGAAAACAGGAATATTGAAGTTTGAAGTTGAAGAAGAGAACTAGATCTTATATGTTAGAATTTGAATTTTAAAACTTAACTTTATGATATTTTTTAACATTTTTTATTTATTAGCATTATTTTAAATGGACACGTATATATAAATTTTGTATTAAGTCATGCAAACGTAAGTGAAACGATGGGCTTTTTTTTTTCTTTTCCTTTACCGTGGACGTAAAGAAATAGAGAATGCCGTGGAAAAAACTGTGCTGGTGGCTGGTGCCATCTGTACCGTTTCTGGCTTTTAAGAGGCCGTATGTTGGTGTTTTCCATCGTATCCGTGGGCAGCATATGCACTTTTTGCAATGATTTTTCAGCTGATTTTGTCGATTGCTAGGTTTTGGCAGTGATTTTACTTTTCATAATTTTGTCCGAAAATACTGGTGTACAGCCTTTTCAAAATGGTGCTCACATTTTATACATGCATGTCACTGGGGCACGTGCACACTTTCTCATGTTATTTTTTGCGCTTATTTGTTGCTACCTCTGTTTCAGGTTATAAGACTTTCTAGCATTGTTCACATTTATATAGGTGTTAATGAATTTAGAGATATAATTGTGTATAGATTTATATATCGTTAAGTTGTCATGTTACAACCTACTCTTTTTTTTCATTTGTGTGGCATGATTAGCTTGGAAAATACTCCTATTTCACAATTCTATGGTTACCAGTTTGCAACTATATGGTGGATACCGATTTACATATAGTTGATGTTCTAGATGACATAAGACCTAACAGTAGTTAATAAGAAAAATTATGGTTTACAGTTGAAGTTAGATACCTATAAAGAAACAGTAACATTCTTCCCTGTTAAAGAGAACTGCACCTACTTGTGCTTTGCATCTAGGAGATAAGGAAAATAAACGACGGAGATAAGAAAAACTAACATGATTTGTTATTCAGTTAACTAACTCTACTGTTGCATGTTGCAAGGGAGTATTTCCTCCGTCCCAGAAAATAACCTAGGTGAGGATTTAACACCATCTAAAGCAATGAAGTTGGACAACCTCATATCTAGATTCGTAGTTATATATGGTGTCAAATCCCAACCTAATTTGACTTTTTTTTAATATGATGGAGTACTTTTTAATATGAGCAAATTCTTTTTGCATAGTTATTCTTGCCTAGCTACTCTAGGTGAAACCATATATCACAAAGAACATCCAAAATTTCAAATTTGCCTGTGATGTAATAGCAAATGTAAATTTAAAAAATAAATATAACGACACATTAGTAGATGAAGTTGTAGATGCCCCATCTTTAAAAGAGAGAGAGAGAGAAGAAGAAGAAGAAGAAGAAGAAGAAGAAGAAGAAGAAGAAGAAGAAGAAGAAGAAGAAGCAATATTCTCTCACTATTAAAAGAGAAATGCACCTACTTGTGCTTTTCATCCAGGGGTTAAGGAAAATAAACAAAGGAAACGAGTAAAGATGATATGATCAGCTTGAGTGTCTATAGTCTCTGCTGTTATATGTTGCAGGGAATAATTGTTAATCCGAGCAAATTCCTTTTTTTAATAATAAAAATGGATTACATCTCCGGCTTCTGTCATAAGACACACAGCCATAAATTTAATAGTAATAAAAAGGTAAGATAAAAGTAAATCAAAATGAGAAATAAGGTGATGGGACAAGTCCCCAAGCAAATTCCTTTTTACAAAGTTATTCCCGACTAGCTAGCTAGCCTAGCTGAAGCCAGACATCTGTTGCAGCAATCATCCAAGTTGCCATAATCTTGAAGCTCGCCTCTACCTGTACAGTGTTAGAAAATGTATTTTTTTTTTAAAAAAACTAAGGCAGCGTTCGAGAGGGTGAGAGAGTGAGTTTGTTTGTTTCGTTTTCCGCGCGAACGTTTCCCAAACTACTAAATGGTGCGTTTTTTGTAAAAATTTTCTGTAGGAAAGTTGCTTTAAAAAATCGTATTAATCCATTTTTAAAATTTAAAATAGTTAATACTCAATTAATCATAAGCTAATAGCTCACCTCGTTTTGCGTATCTTCCCAATCAACTCAATCCCCTTCTCCTCAAATACATCCTAAATGTAGTGACATATTAGTATTCAGCAAGTTTATATGTACCGTTGCTGTCAAAGTTCCAAGATAACGACAGCATTCATAATCAAAACCACGCATAGAAAGGCATTGAGCAAGTATCCCAACCTCCCATCATCACGAAGGCAAAATGGTTAATCTCCAAAAATTAGCCGCTGGTTTTTGTTGCCTAATCAAACTTTTCCTCCGAGCATTGACGCACATGTAAACAACGTCAAAACTAGTACTCCCTCCATACTTATAAAGTAAAGAAAATTGTTTAGGACAACGACACAATCTTCAAAATACAACTTTTAACTTCTTATTTCTATAAAAAAATATTTATTGAAAAGTGATATATGTATGCTTTTATGAAAGTATTTTTCAAGATAAATCTATACATATAATTTTTATATTTCTAAACTCAACAACTTGAGAGTTATTCATAATTTATATTCTAAAGATTTGATTTAAATATTATCCTAAATAACTTTCTTTATTAGTATGAAGCAGTAAAATCAAAAGTCATCATCCAGGTTCCACTTCCAGAGGGCAGAGGCGATCCAATCCTGTGGTCGCGAACTCCCCATCTCTTTCCATTTTCCAGAGGCGTTTTCCCAGGTTTACACGTGGCACAAGTGATTGGGACGTTGCCCTATCAATCGCGGCATCCGATTCGGCTATGGTGGGCCCAGAGGCCACTGGCTCGGCTCCTCGAGGCGCGTGGAGGCTTGACACTGGATGCAGGCCCAGCCTCTCTGTTATCCTTTCGCCAATAGTTACTGGGCCTCGCCAGCCCAGAGATGGCCGCGTGGGCCTGGCCCACTTAGCCGTCAGCCCAAAAGATCCAATCCCCGGTATACATTAATCGGAGAGGAAGAAACGGATGCGACCGAAACTTCGAGCGGCGCGAGGGCTCCCGGCGTCCGCGCCGTCCGCCGTGAGCCGGTGCTGTCCACGACGTCGTCTTCGTCGTCCTCCTCTTCGCCGTCGCCGGCGAGCCGGCCTTGCGCCATCAGCTCGCTGGGGGCACCAGACCTACCACCTTGGCGGGGTCCTGCTCGCCGCCGCTCTGCCTTCTTTCCTTTTACGGTGCCGCCCTCTGAATCTCTGATTCAGTTCTACTTCTTCATCTTAGGCCATTATTACAAGCGTTGAAGTAGTAATTTGGGTTGATCTGTATGCAAGTGTGTTTTATTTGCATATTAATATTGGGACTGTTCAGTGATATACTGATATGCTATGCTAGGGACTTGTCCGTTTTTTTTTTTTTTTTGAGGTTTACAGATGATGATCACCATGAATCCGAACAAGGCATTAGCCAATGTTTATTTGGGGGTTATATCTAATGCTTTTTTTATAATCTTCTAGATGAATATGGTTATAAGATGTGCATGAATCTGTTTCTTTCATTCTCATAACCTGGCATCTGTATAGCAGATAAAAATCTATTCCCATGGTCAATTCAGAAGCCCTGCAACTACACCATCTGTCCGATGTAAGCAACCAGTTCAATGTGCCTTTCATACTTAAACAGCTGCTAAACGATTCCACTGAACTCATCACTTATCACTTATGACTAATTAATCAACAAACCAATTTACTCGGTAATAAATCTTTATTCATGTTACCTGCCTACATATGAATGTGCAGGATGTTCTACGCAGCATATTGTCACGGTTGCATTCAGAGAGTCCTCGCGGATGGCCTTTCTTTCTCGCAGGTGGCAGCAGCTGTGGAGATGCTGCTGTCCGAAATTGGTCTTGAAAAGAGGCACCATGTTCCAGCCCAAGAATACAAGCATGAAACGTACAAGGACCAAGTTTGCCAGGAGAGTGAACAGTCTTCTGCGGCATCTATGTTCACCTCCTACCCTGAGGAAGTTTGTTGTCAAGTTCGGGCTGCGCAGGAAGCACACCTGCCATGTCGATGTTGATGTCGATGGATGGGTTCGCTTCTGCGCCGCGTCGAGAGCAAGGCACATCGCTTTCGATTTCACTCCTGGAGCGAAGAACATTTTCAAGGGCTTGCCTGATGACAAGTACATCTTCCCACTGCATGTTTTCAGTGGCCCGGACAGCTCCCCTTCTCATGTCAGATCTCTTAACCTGGCCTACGTCTGCCTGAACACAACAACCACTGGTTTTGCTGGCTTTGCAAACCTCAAGAAGCTCACCCTGCACAAAGTTTTGTTTTTGAGTGACTCCCAATGCCTCATGCAGTCATGCTGCCGGAATGCACTGCTCTTGAGTGGCTGAGCATCATCTGCTGTTCCTACACCGAGCTAACCTTGTGCAAGCCGCTGCTGCGGCTGCGTTATCTTTGTTTGCACTACTGCAACCTGGAAAAGATTGAGCTGGAAGCTCCAAATCTCACATCGTTTGACTTGATCAATCGGCCAATTCCGTTGGCACTAAGTGAATCTCCAAAGGTGATGAAGTTTAAACTGCTACATAAGAGCGTGCGCTATGGTGATAATCTGGATTACATATGCACCGAGCTTCCTGCTGTTCTTCCTGGTGTGCAGAAACTCTCCATTACCTCAGACACTCTACATCTATGATGAGGTTTAATTTGTCTCTTTCTGAAAGCAATTAAATTCATTAATCAGTTAGACATCTGTTCGTCATCTCATCCATAATCGATTAGACTATCATGGTTGTGTTTCAGTTGAAAAGGTTCGCCAAAACCTCAGTCAGATTCATCAATTTGAGGCATCTGAACTTGTATTTGCCTCTTTATGGGAACGGCAGGTCAGTTGATGGGATTCTTCGTTTGGCCTACCTCTTGGAGGTAGCTCCAGTTCTAGAGGAATTGGAACTGCACGTGAGTGGCTTTAACAACTTCATAATATGTTGACAGTTTCTTAAGCATGCATTATATGTAGACATTTTTGTGGTGGCACAGCATCATCCTTGTTATTTTCAATTACCTACTTTTCTTTCATTCATCTGAAACCAATCTTTTTATTTTTTTCCATTTCCTGTATGTTTGTTATTTTCATTCATCTAAAGCTACAACTACATTGCTTAAAATTGGAATACCATACGAGTTGGTTGATTTTGATCTTATAGTTGAAAAATACAAAAGGGTAACAAAGTTTCTATCTATTGGAAATTGGAGACTACCATGCTTTATTACCTTATTATTTGGTGATACAATACAAATTTGTTTATATTTCGAAGCCTGTTGAATTCTTTATTGGCATAATGTTCTAGAACCATTCCTTCTTTTAATATTTTTAAGCCACAATTACAATTTGACCTTTGAGCTTACTTTAACTGTTGTTTTGTAATTACAAAGTCATGACAATATGGAAGTAATTTCATATGCATATTCAATGGTATCATCCCATTTATGTCACATAGCCTATATATACTATCGGATTGTTTTAAGTTTGAGTCAATTTCACCTAACCCCAGGTATTATGATCTAAGTTACACAAAACCCCAGAGATTTCGGTACGTGGCACATAACCCCAAGTATTCTGGCCATAAAGTTTCACAAAACCACACTATTGATCATTTTGATATTGATTTACCATATTTTTTAGTTCTACAATAACATATTATAAGTTATTTATCCATCATATAAACATTAGATCCATGTAAGTAAATGTTTTTCAAAATTTCGATATAGGAGTATGTCAATTTGGTTAACAGGGTGGTTTTGTGAAACTTTAGGATATAATACGTGAGGATATGTGCAACGTGCCAAAATCCATGTGGTTTTGTGCAACTTGCATTATAATAATAGCTGGGGTTTTATGAAATTCACTCTTTAAATTTTGAAATATGTTGGCACCTTATAAAAATTATTGGCAATTGCGATGACCCTATTCTTAAGCTGCAGGTGTACATGCTCGGCTGTGTTTGCAATCCCATGTTCCCAACCTCCCTCCCTCGTTTTCCGCGTGCACGCTTTTCAAACTGCTAAACGGTGCGTTTTTTGCAAAAAGTTTCTATACGAAAGTTCCTTAAAAAAATCATATCAATCCATTTTATGAAGAAAATTAGCAAATACTTAATTAATCACACGCTAATGGACCACTCCGTTTTCCGTGCGGAGAGTTTAGTTCCCAACTTCCCCTATCCGAACACAGTTTGAAATAGAAAACCGTAGGGTTAGAGTGATTTGATGTATCCCAGTTTCTCATCTTGAAATCTATGATTATAAGAGAAAAATTTTAAAAATAGATTAAAACAATCTGTTATATAAAATCTAGTAGATTAATGAAGGTAGATTCGTTAGGATAACATCTGTTCTGAAGACAACATATTAGTGCATTATTATTATTATCATTTTCTAACTATTGTTGGTGATGATGTTGTTGTTGCAGCTGCTCATAAAACACCACCAACCTGATTGCAAACACTCTGGTTTTGACTTTTGTGTTTGCTTTTTTTCATTCCAATTATTTTTTCCTTCTTCCACAAATTCATGCGTTCCAAACATTGGATGAATTACTGACGGAAACATTATGCGATGAGTCTCACAAGTGCGCTGAATTGTTGCGTGCAGTTTGACATCTCTGATTTCGTCATCAGACAGGTGATCAGAGCGGATATGCCACCGTATCGGCATGATAAAGCTCAGGAGGGTGGTCATGTCTGGAGCCTGTCATTGGCAGGGGCTGATAGAGCTAGCACACTGCATTCTTCGTTGTGCTATTAGACTTGACTGTATGATCATGGATCCGATGGTAAGAATTAAGGGCCTCCCGGTGGTTGATTGGTTGGTGGAAAGAGGCCGCAGGATTGCCAAAGAGCTTCTTGAGAGGGAGGAGTCTCAGGGTGTTCTTAGGGTGTGTTTGAGGATAAGGGGCTCGAGGAGATTGGGAAGATACGTAAAACGAGGTAAGCTATTAGCTCATGATTAATTGAGTATTAACTATTTTAAATTTCAAAAATGGATTAATATGATTTTTTTAAGCAACTTTCCTATAGAAAATTTTTGCAAAAAACGCACCGTTTAGTAGTTTTGGAAATGTGCGCGCGGAAAACGAAACAAACAAACATACTCTCTCACCCTCTCGAACGCTGCCTTACTGTTCTGTGAGATAAATTAGGGACATTCAATTTCTTGCCACTTTTAAGATGTGATAATTAATTATTTGCCACTCGCTATCTATGACATGCGGATCCTCATGTGTTTATGACATATGGGTCAAGTGGCAAATAATTTACCCACTCGTAAGAGTGGTAAATAGTTAATTATTCCAATAAATTAAGCCGCATGAAATATGGTTTTTGACGTCAGGTTGTCAGTTCATTCTCCAAGTTGCGAAGTTTTTGTGTTTGACTAATAATTTATTATGATAATGAAATGATGAAATCCAAATAAATTGCAAAGGATTAACACGCGTGGTGTCCTATCTGTCCACCATGGTCCTGCACTGTACCTGTACCGTGCACTCGATCGTAGTACGTGCTAGCACAAATGTACTCCCTCTGTAACAAAATAAGTTGCAGCCATGATTTTCCGCGCTCAACTTTAACCACTCGTCTTATTTAATTTTTTTTGAAAAAAATTAAATACATAAGTCACGAGTAAAGTAGTATTCATGTTTTATCATCTTATAACAACTAAATTGTTAATTATAAAAAAAATTCAAATAAGACGGACGATCAAAGTTAGGCGCTGAAACTCATGGCTGCACTTATTTTGGGACAGAGGTAGTACCACGACAAGACGAATTGGGGGAATTGAGGGGTCCATTTGGCCGGTAGCGTCGCCGTCGTCTAGCCCGCTGCCCCAATACCCGAGAGATTGTGCCCAGTCACAGTGGCTACGGACGTAGTACGTACTCCACTAACCACACCAGTACACCACACCGTCGTCGGTCCGTCCACCGATGACGGGAGGATGCACCACCCGCACCGTGGCAGCGAGCGCGTCGCGTCGCAACGTTGCATCGCGGAGTCGATCGTGAGACGGGTGGGCCAAGTAGCAACGTGAAGTGTGAGAAAGCGAACAATTGGTTGCAGGGTTTGTCTTTTTTGATTTCGAAGTAAAAAACCGCTTCTTATTAATGTATACTGAAATTCTATCAAAAACTAATAAAAACAGACGACTTTAGATTAACGTAGTACGAGAATCAGCTAATACTGACCGGTTTGTGAATAACGCTTTTGTGAAATTTCATCAGATTATGTGAACTTGATTGGGTGCAAGGATTGCAGCATTTACGGTTGACGAATGGAGGCGCACGCGCACGGGCCCGAGGGGTCAAAGAAGGGGGCGATACGTCAACAACTTCTCTGACTGTACACGTTAGCACCACTGTACTGCAGCTGTAAAAGTCTTAAATAGCCTAAGTATATATTAATTTCATGAACGGATCAAACTACTACCAGCACAAGTGTTTTCTTTATAGACCAGCACAAACGGTTAGAAAACTACTACTACTATACTACGTATATACAACAACAGGTATTTCACATGATCAATTCCACGCGTACGTGTTATTCTCTACCCAAACATAACCAAGCAGCCCGCGCGGGCGGAGCGGGAGATGACGGGTCGTGGGCGGCGGTGGGCGGGCCTGCGCATGGCAGCGGGGAGGCGGTGGAATGGCGAGACGTTGGCAGCAGCGTCTCTTTGGGGGACAGCGGGTGTCGCAGAGGACGATAACGTCTTAACTCTTAAGTGTCGACGACCAATCCTCGGCAAGGAGAAGGCGGATCCTACGAAGGTGGTTTCGAGGCATCAGTGATCCTAAGAATGGCGGTGGCATGCGAATCTGAGCAGAGACCTCCTCGGTTGCGGTGGTTGCCGCCCTAGGGGCAGCGGTGACCTAAGTGTCGATGCAAGGTGGATCAGGTGGGTGGATCTCGTTGGTGACAGTGGCTCTAGGGGCGGCAAAGGTCTGGGAGTCTAGGCGAAAGATGATATCCTCGGCGTTAGTGGCAGAGGATTCAAGCAGAGATGGTAGCGGGCTAGGAGTCCAAGTAGCGGAGGAGGATTCCGACGCCGGCGGCAGCCCTATCGTTGGCAGAGGCTTAGGAATACGACGAAACGGAACCATAACCTTTCATCTTGTGTCTGGTCGGTTAGTTCTGACTGGATGACGACAGATAAAGGTGGGCTAACCGGCGACGCGTGGCATTAGTTCACTTAAGTGTATGAAGATGGCACCAATGGAGTTTCGCAGTGACAAAGCATTAGGGGTGGTGGTGACTAGACGACTTCCACTCATCGATTTTGACTGTTTCAAAAGAAGATGTCGGAATGCAGGGATGTGCCGAACTTGTAGGTTTTTCCTTTTTGGTTGTGTGTTCTCTTTGTTGAGGTGTGAGTCCAAATGCTTTTATATCGTTTTGGCTATGTATATCTCTCGTGATATAGAGGCCAGTTTAATGAAAATACATTATCTAAAGAAAATAGGAAAAAGTACGAATTACCCCTCCCCCTGAACTATCGCGGTTGACCGAATTACCCCCCTGAACCATAAAACCGGACATTCTTCACCCCCAACTATGCAAACTAGACGAATTACCCCCTCTCGACCCAATCCGCGGTGGTTTTGGTCTACGTGGCGTCGCGTGGCAGTCCAATCATCATTCTATTTATAAAAAAAATGTCGAACCCACATGTCATACTCTTCCACTTTTCCTCTCTCTCTCTCACTCTCTGTTTCACTCTTCCTCTCTCTCACGGGTGGGTCGGCGGCGGCGGGGGACACGGAGTGCGCGGCGGGTGACGCAGAGGCGGCGGCGAGGGAGGAACGTGGCAGCGGAGCGAGGTGATGCGAGGCGAGGCTGAGGTGGCGAGGTGAGACGAGCGCGATGGCGGAGGAGGAGAGGCGGCTGGTGGCACGCTCTTCCTCCCGCCCTTGGGCCCGGTTTACTGCGCTAGCGGCGGCGTATCGCTGGCAAACGAGGAGAGTGTGAGACGGACGGGAAGCGAGGCGTAGGGAGGTGGGACGGGGTGCAGCGCGACGGCTCGGAGGAGGAGCCCGCCGCCCACCGCATTCCCCGCGCGCCGCCGGCCACTGCGCGCTTATGACGAGGAGGAGCCCGCGGTGGCGGCGGTGTCCCACCGCGCGTCCCCGTGCGCCACCGCCGAGGAGGAGCCCGCCGCCCACCGCGCGTCCCCGCGCGCCCGGTCGGCCTCTACCTCTGTCGCCGGCCGCCGTCATCCTCGGGCCCCCTCCGCCACCTACAACTTGCTCCGCCCCCTGCGCGCCGCCGTCCTCACCTCACCTCACCGCCGCCACGCTCCTCCGCCGCCTCCGCCTCCGCGCCGACGTCCTGAGCGCCAACGTATGCGCCATCCTCGCTGACTGCCCACGCTGACCGCCCGTCCCCGCGCCGTCCTCGCCGACAGCCCACGCCCATCGCTCGTCCTTGCCATGTGCGTAGCGCGAGAGAGAAAAGAGCGAGAGAATAGAAATAGAGGAAAAAAGTATGATAGGTGGGTCCCACATTTTTTATTAAATAAAATGCTGACTGGATTGCCACATGTGCGCCACGTTGGACAAAACCGCTCTGGATTGGGTCGAGGGGGTAATTTGTCCGGTATTAAAAGTTTAGGGGTAATTCGGACGACCCCGATAGTTCGGGGTTAATTCGTACTTTTTCCAAAAAAAAAAAAACCAAGCATCCCCGTGTACTTAGCATGTCCATTTGAGATGATGGCATTAGTGGCCCGTACCGTGCGATGCTACATTTTGTCCCTGCCTCCGGCGGCACTTGTCACACTCTTTTCACGCGCGCATTCTTATATAGTTGAACCTACTAATCCAAATCCAATCCAAGTTGTCACAAAAAAAAAAAACAAGTTGTCACTTTGTTCCGTGCCAAATTGACTGGTGGAACGCCCCACGGCCCCAGCGACCAACCATCATAGGTCAAGAAACCGTTTAACCCGCACCCTACCAATTAGCGCGCGCGTACGAACAATCAAGAACCCAGTGGCACACGAGTACGAGTAATCTAGTAAGTACACTATGGTACTCCCGATCCGCGCGCCCGAATTAATAGGCTGGCAGCCGTCGCCGTTCACCTCGTTGGACTTGGACCGCGTCGTCGTCGGCGTCTGCTGCGGCGCACCGGCACGGCGGCACCTCGCTTAGGGCACCCACTATAAGCTCTCTACAAGAGATCAATATCAGCATATTTTTCTATTTAGAAGATATTAAATGAAGAGATAGAGCAAAGCTGTCTACTAAATTAGAGATAGTCTATAGAGAAAAACGAGGCAATGCATAAGAGAGCTATAGATACCCATGTAGATATGCTATTGAGGTGGTTTACTATTAATCTAGTTTAGAACACCTTACTTTACTATTACGGATGCTCTTACCGCCCATCAATTTTCCGCGCCAACCCCACGACGCCGCCGCCCGCTGCCGGGCGCCGGCCTCGGTGGACTCGCGGCGCGACCCAACTAAAACGGCGGCACATGGAACACCACGAATTGATCGAATGGCGAGGCGAAGCGTGGCCGCAGAGGCCGAGGCGTCGCGTCGCGTCGCCGTCGCGCTCGCGCAGGTGTTTGGCTGTGGCCTGTGGTGCGCCGCGGTCGCCGTCGCGGCAGATTTTCCACGGCCTCCACGTAGAAACCCATTGATTACACACTCTCCCAAGTCCCAAGTGCGTGGCGTGGTGCAGCTCCTCTCGAAATGGACGGCCCATTGCGGAGAACATGGCCCCGGACTGGGCCTCTTTTCCCGGCACCTTTTTCACGGACTTTCTGTTATTAACAACGGCAGGATTTACTCGCTACTGTAGCTTTCAGCTGGAAGTTTCCAATGCGTAATAAACTTGACTCCTATGGTTGAAATGGAATCAATCCCTCCAGGGAAATTGCATCCAAATTGACACTAGATTTGGATAGTAGTACCACTTCTCCTACCATACCCCGAATCTCCCAGACCATAGTATGCTGGAGCCACCCAAAACCGTCCCGTCCATCTTTGCCACTAGTAAATAACGCGCGTTTTTCTTGAAGCGTTAAGTTGAAACTCCGAAACGTCATCCACGCAGAAGGGGTTGTGTGTACTCCTACGCCGCACGGAAACGCAACCACACACTTCTTCGGTCGCGCACCTAACAAAGTACCCGCTTCTACGTCGTCGAGCGTTTAATGAGTAGCCCTCCTCCTCGGCGGCAGTGATGACCCAATCATCCCCCCGGGTTCAGAAGCCACGTCTCGTCGTGCGTTTAAGCCAAGTATAAGGTAGATGTGACTACCACCTCTAAATTTATCTATTTTATTCACTCATAAATTAAGAGGCAACACATACAATGTATCACCTCTAATATACAAATACCAATATCTCTAATACTCTCACACATTTCTTGAAATTTGTGTGGAAGTTGCCTCTTAATTTAGGGGTGGCTCATCTTATCTCTCTCCACTTCTCTCCTCCACCTTATCACCCAATCCAATGTAGCGTTTTTAGAGGCAACATATGAGATATTATAGTACTTGCCCTAAAGAGAGGATATTTTCCACTTTCTCTGCGCACTATTTTTAAACGGTTAAATGGTGTATTTTCTAAAAAATATTTTATAGACAATTCGTTTAAAAACTTATATTAATCAACTTTTAAATTTAAAATAATTACTACCTCCGTTTTAGGTTATAAGACGTTTTAACTTTGATCAAAGTCATACTGCTCTAAGTTTGATAAAGTTTATAGGAAAAAATATTTTCAACCAAGATAAATTTATTATAAAAATATATTAAATTATTGATTTGATGACACTAATTTAGTATTATCAATATTATTATTTTTTTAATAAAGTTAGTTAAACTTAGAGCAGTTTGACTTTAACAAAGTCAAAACGTTAACCTAAAACCTCATTTTTCGTATATTCCTTCCCAAACACTAAAACGAGAAAAGTAGCTCGCGGCGTTGCTGAAGTACGTGAACGGTTCCTGCCTACCCGGCCGCCCAAAGAAAAAAAAAATTTCTGCTAATCGGCTGCGTTGGTCAACACGGAAAACGCAATTTCACCGGAAAAACCTTCAATGCGAGGAAGAAAAAGAAACAAATACACTACAGTAGTAGTACGAGTAAAATAGTTCTTTTTTTATACTGCTAGTGCTGTTGGTAGGAGAAAAAGAAAGATGGAACTGGCTGACATGCTTGTTACAGCAGGTACAATAGCAGGTATAAGCCAGTTATAAACATATTTTAAAGAGTTAAAAAAAGAAGAGAAGAGCAGCGGGCTACAGATCTGTAGCCAGCTACAGCACGGACTCCAAGATATAATGTGTGTATGACAAGTGGGACCAGATATTAATAGTATAGTAAATAACTATTGTATGAATTGGCTATTACATTAGCTATAAATGATTTGGATCTAGTAGTGGACTATACTATTAAACTTGCTCTTAGAGCAAGGCTAATAATACAGCCGACCTGCTGGCTATAAGGTTCTTTATAGCCTTATCTTAGCCTATCCATATAATAGTTAGCTCTTCACAATTAATACAGGACCCACTTGTTTCTCTCACAGAGTTTTTTGGTTCTTGTGTCCAAGCCGGCTGTTAGTTTACAGTCCGCTTCTTCTCTCTCTCCTCTCTTCTTTCCTCCAACTCAGCATTTAACCGGCTTATATTCTACAATTATACTCGCTCTTATTGCCAGCCAGAATAATAACCGAGTGACCGGTTAACCCGGGGGCGCGGGCCCACTTGTCAGCGAGCCCTCCCAGCACGCGCAGCAAGGCGCATTTGTTGTCTCGGCTGGATGGCTGGCAGAGACAGTCAATCCAACAGGGCACTCTCCCCTAGGCGTAGCATTGCCAGAGTCATCGTACCCAGTCGCATTCCCCTTCCCCATCCCGGCCAAGCAAACGAGATCCCATTACCATTCCCATTCCCACCCGTGCGGGCGGCGCCACCCATTCCCATTCCCTTTCCCAACCGCCCGCCAACTCCCGGAATAAATCCCGGCCTCCCAAAGACGGAAAACCCCAACTCCCCGAGGCCCATTCCGCAAAATTCGCACGGGAGTTTTTAGGGTTTTTCCGTTTCGCCCACCTCTCTCTCTCTCTCTTCTCCCCCATCCACCACCGCCCACACACACACCCACACACACAACCAAAAGCGAAACAAAGGCGCGCACGCGCCGCCCTCCTCCTCTCGCTTCCTCCTCTGCGCGCCGCCGGGATGCGGGCGGCGTGGCGGCCGGCGAGCGGCCGCCGCGTGGCGCTGGCGGCGATGGTGGTGCTGTCCGTGGTGGTGGCGGCGGCGATGGCGGACGACCTGGCGGGGGACGCGAGGGCGCTGCTGGCGTTCAGGGACGCGGTGGGGAGGCACGTGGCGTGGAACGGGAGCGACCCGGGCGGAGCGTGCTCGTGGACGGGGGTGACCTGCGAGGGCGGCAGGGTGGCGGTGCTGCGGCTCCCCGGGGCGGCGCTGGCGGGGCGGGTGCCCGAGGGGACGCTCGGGAACCTGACGGCGCTGCACACGCTCAGCCTCCGCCTCAACGCGCTCGCCGGCGCGCTCCCGGGCGACCTCACCTCCGCCGCGGCGCTCCGCAACGTGTTCCTCAACGGGAACAGGCTCTCCGGCGAGTTCCCGCGGGCGTTCCTCGCGCTCCAGGGCCTCGTCCGCCTCGCCATCGGCGGGAACGACCTGTCGGGCTCCATCCCACCCGCGCTGGGCAACCTCACGCGGCTCAAGGTTCTCCTCCTCGAGAACAACCGCTTCTCCGGCGAGATTCCCGACCTCAAGCAGCCGCTGCAGCAGTTCAACGTGTCGTTCAACCAGCTGAACGGATCCATCCCGGCCACGCTCCGCACCATGCCGCGCTCGGCGTTCCTGGGGACGGGGTTGTGCGGGGGCCCCTTGGGGCCTTGTCCCGGTGAGGTCTCGCCTTCCCCGGCTCCGGGCGAACAGCCGGTGTCGCCGACTCCGGCGAACAACGGCGACAAGGGCGGAAATGGGGGTGAAAGTGGCAAGAAGAGCAAGAAGCTCTCTGGTGGCGCCATTGCAGGAATCGCCATAGGCTCCGCCGTGGGAGCCGCGCTTCTCCTGTTCCTCCTTATTTGCCTCTGCTGCAGGTCGGGACGCACCAAGACGCGGTCTATGGAGATGCCGCCGCCTCCGTCTTCGGCTCCTGCCGTTGTCGCCGCCGGCCGTAAACCACCTGAGATGACCAGCGCCGCGGCCGTAGCACCCATGGCCACCGTGGGCAATCCTCACGCCCCTCTCGGTCAGTCGACTTCAGGGAAGAAGCTGATCTTCTTCGGGTCTGCGGCCGCAGTGGCGCCCTTCGACCTGGAGGACCTGCTGCGTGCATCCGCCGAGGTGCTTGGGAAAGGCGCATTCGGGACGACGTACAAAGCTGTTCTTGAATCCGGGGCGACGGTGGCAGTGAAGAGGCTCAAGGATGTGACCCTGACCGAGCCGGAGTTCCGTGACCGGATTGCTGACATTGGCGAGCTGCAGCACGAGTTCATCGTTCCCCTTCGTGCCTATTACTACAGCAAAGACGAGAAGCTGCTCGTCTACGACTTCATGCCCATGGGCAGCCTCTCTGCGGTTTTGCATGGTGAGAACTTGACAGTTGTATTTTGTTGTGATTCTTAATTCACAATGAAATGTTATTCTTGTGTTTGTTAGTACTATGATGCATTGTTATTTGGTGGTGATGATAAGAGTGGCGCTTGATTGTTTTGTGGCTATTACTTTTTCCTTTCCTCGTTTGACTATTCATCTGCCGGTTTTAGACTCTACTCCGATTCTGTCTTCTCTAGGAGACTTAGTCAGGCTCGGTGTTGATGTAGGTTTTCTTTATCATGTTGGTATCCAAAGTACCTGTTGTTTATTGGGTAGTGATTCTTAATTGATGTTACTCATTCAGGATTGACTACGATTTAGTTTGTGACTGTTTCTTGATTCCCCCCTGTTCTGGTTAAACTTTTCAATTGTTCATACTTTTCAGAAAGTTCAAACATAATTGATGACATTGCAATCCTTGAGGTGCAGAATTGGTTGTCTTATTTTTTTTATATGCACAAATTCCTTCAATGTGTTGACTCAGCTTGGTTAGTGTGATTTTTCTTTACATTGCTTATAGTTTCTGGGGATGGTACATGATTAATTAGGATGGTATCTGATGTCTTGATATCATGCTGGAACTAATATTTGCATTTTAAGTTATAGCCATATAGTTGAATACTAATGTTTTCATCATTACTGTTGTGACTCCTGCTAATCATGATACTGGTACT
This sequence comes from Oryza sativa Japonica Group, assembly GCF_034140825.1. NCBI lineage: Eukaryota > Viridiplantae > Streptophyta > Magnoliopsida > Poales > Poaceae > Oryza > Oryza sativa. The sequence continues at coordinate 29,671,221 of NC_089037.1, read as the reverse complement.
TAGACTTGAGGATAGAAAACTTATCTCACACCATCTTTACTTATTTGCTAAGCAGGGAACAGAGGTTCTGGCCGTACACCGCTTAACTGGGAGACGAGATCAAGCATTGCGCTGGCTGCAGCCCGTGGCGTCGAGTACATTCACTCAACAAGCTCATCAGCATCCCATGGCAACATCAAGTCATCCAATGTCCTCCTGAACAAGTCGTATCAAGCACGTTTATCAGACAACGGACTTTCTGCTCTTGTTGGTCCATCGTCCGCACCATCCCGTGCCAGTGGATACCGTGCTCCTGAGGTTACTGATCCCCGGAGGGTGTCCCAGAAGGCAGATGTGTACAGCTTTGGTGTTCTCTTGCTTGAGCTGCTCACAGGCAAGGCCCCCAGTCAGGCCGCTCTTAACGATGAGGGTGTTGACCTGCCCAGGTGGGTGCAGTCAGTTGTCCGCTCGGAATGGACTGCAGAGGTGTTTGATATGGAGCTCCTGAGGTATCAGAATGTTGAGGAACAGATGGTTCAGCTACTACAGCTTGCTATAGACTGCGTTGCACAAGTCCCAGATGCCCGACCTTCAATGCCACATGTTGTTTTGCGGATCGAGGAGATCAAAAAGTCAAGCGAAAGATTAGAAGGTAGAGATCCGCAGCAGCAGGCCTCAAATCTCGAAGCGGGCGATGATCAGACTTCTAAGCCAGAATCCGCTGAGGGGCTCAATCCTTTTGCCCCTTGATATTGAATAACATGATGGAGGAATCGGCTAACTGCTGTAGCCCACATTTGGTTCATGGATTTGATGAATCCTATCTTCAATTGAGTGGACTACTTTCATCTTTTGGCAATATTGAATTTACCATTGGTGTCAACCATATGGTTGTCTTTCGATTGCGCATGATGCTTGGCACCCTCTGTGCTGTGGTAGGTATTCTGGTGGTGTTTAGGGATCACCACCCCAAGTTTGTGATTGCTTTAATCGATCTGCTTATTCTAGCTGATGATTAGGTTGGTTCTTTAGCTATCCATGTAATTACACCGCAATCTAGTGCTTGGAATTTCTTGCCTGAGAATCATATTTCATGAGTTCGCTCCCTGATGGAGTTGTTGCCGATTGGCATGGCCGATGTGATTGATTGCTGGGTCTTTCTTTGGATGGTTTGGTGATCTGTAAAACATGCATCTCCTGTGGCCGCATCTGGTTGACGCCTTCGGTTCGTGAAAGCAACGTGCTCTCGATCCGGTGGCACGGGTCTTGTTTTCGGCGAGATGTTTTTTGAATCGCCCCTGTTTGTTGGTTTCGTCCTTTGAATTCAATCTGCCTGATACGAATAGAAATGTGACTGTTGGGCTATCATTATTGATCATGGTCCATAAATAGATGCCACTGTTACCCTGTACGTAGGGTGGTCCAAAGGAAAAATATGTACAGGAAACGTACTGGTTGAGTGATCCAAATGGGTCGTGCCGTTTTTGGCTTGGGCTACATCTCATCAAACCACGATCTATAGCAGTGTTTCCCTAGCTCCGTGCCTTCGTTGCATCAGCATCCATAACAAACTCTGGCCATATTCGTCTCAAAAAGAAAAAAAAAAAAGAAACTGGCCATATTCTGAATCAGTGTAAACATTTAGTACTTCCTCCTTTTCATATTATAAAACTTTCTAGCATTCCCACATTCATATATATGTTAACGAATCTAAATATATATGTGTAGTTAGATTTATTAACATCTATATAAATATAAACAATGCTAGAAAGTCTTATAACCTGAAACGGAGGTAGTATGTATCAATTGAACCTTTCATGCTCTGGATAACGGATGAAACTAAAGTAGAGGTAGCTAGGAACATGGTAAGGCGGTTTAACCTCCAAATCTGCCTTTTTGTTTGGTGGGAGCTAGAGTTTCTGGCTAGCTTTTCATTTCCTTCCCAACGAAAATGACATCTAACTTTGCTTCGGTGAGGGGATTCTACTTTTCACCATCCTAAGCCTAATGTTAGAAGGGCAAAAAATGAAAAAAAAAGAAACAGAAAGAGAATTAAAGTGTTTCTATATTTTCTCTACGATTACCAGGCAAACGTTTATTCTTTGCTTCCTAAAATAAACTAACATAATATAAGATAATACACATGTTAAAAATTTGTAATCCGACAATGTGTCACACTTTGAAACGGATCTGGTGTATTTTGTGAAGCCTTGAGGAAACAAGCCCCGGTTACGCAGGAACAGGAGCGTGTGATTATACAAGAGACGCATGTGTCGTGCACGAAACTGAGATCCGGCCTTTTCAACGGGTAGCCGGGTAGGCCACCTACGCGTTTTTGTCCCGGTGCTAGTGCTACGCCTGCGGCACACACCTGGCGTGAGTGGCGCGGGTGGCGGCACACACCGGCGCGCGCGCGCCCTCCAAATCCGAAGCGAGAAGGGGGGTAAACGACGGCGGCGCGTCACATGGCACGAGCTAGTCCCACCTGGCAGGGCCACCACCACCACGCCGCCACGCCCACGCATCGGATCGGCTCGCGCTCATGTGATCCATGGCCCGGGACCAGAGACGGACGGTCGTACGCACGCATCTCCGGTGCAGGAGCCGGATGGAAAAGGTTAGTACTGCCGTGTTTAGTTCTAAAATAATCCTTTATATTTCTAGCTTTTCTATCACATCGAAACTTTTCTACACACACAAACTTTTAATTTTTCCGTCACATCATTCTAATTTCAACCAAATTTTTAATTTTGGTGTAACTAAACATAGGCCCCGCGCGTTCACTTTTTTTTTACACGTCGTTTGGTTTGATGGCAATGCAAGGGGCTGCCACGTTGAATGTTGGATGTGTTATAGGGAGTAGTAGTAGGTTTTTCTTAGGTGAAAGGCAAACACATGCTACATCTTTTGGCCGCATTGTTCTGTAGATACGATATTTGATAGTGATTGGGGTTGAAAACAGTCATGGCTATTGATGATCAACCGACGCTCGTTTCTGGTTTTTACCGACGTAACCATATAGAAAAGGTAACCGAGATAAAATTGAAAATGACACTAAAACGTATTCTACCAACCGTTTCCATATTTTACCCTTTTCTCATGAAGATTTACCGATTCTGTGATATAGTAATTACTGTATCATCCGACCCGCATCTGACCATGGCTCATCTACCAATCGTGTGTCTAATTTTTCTCCATGCAAGCTAGTTTTTGTCCATGTCGGACCAGGCAAGTAACAACTAGAGAACTAGTCGGACAAGGGTTGTACACACCGGTCGTATGTATAGCCATTTTCATTTTTGAAACCCCTAATAGTTTTGCTATAAATCTGTCGTCAAATTTTTTACTTACAATTTGACGTTTTTTCAACCTACCAATTAGCACCTGATTAAGGCAAGGCACTGATAACCAAGTGAGGTATTGTACGCATCTTTTTATCTTTGCCACTGTATAGAACGAAAGTGATTGAACGATAATACTACTTTTAATACAGGTGAGAAATCTTCTGTGATGTCTATTTCGTATGACCAGCAGTGTTTTAAAAGTTACATTAAAGTTACACTATAGTTTATATGTAAGTTACAATGTAATTACACTATAATTGTATAAAGTTATAGTCCTATATAACTAAAATTATATTTGTAAATTCAGTTGATATGACATGTAAGTATACTGTAATTTTGATAAAAAATATTGTGTAAGTAAATATGCATTCGTTATTTTCTTTAAAATATAAAATTACAGTCATATATAACTAAAATTATATTTATAAATTCAGTTGATATGACATGTAATTATTTAAAATATAAAATTACAGTCCTATATAACTAAAATTACATATGTAAATTTAGTTGATATGACATGTAAGTACACTGTAATTTTGATAAAAATGTTGTGTAAGTAAATTTGTATTAATTATTTTATTTTGTAGTCCGTTGGATATAAATCTAAGTATAGAAAAAAAATATGGGTGATTTCTTGTTAAAAATCACCCGACAAATGTATAGGCAGTTCCATCCCTAATATCTATTGTCTCTGTTTGACCCATAGTTTTGAGGTGCAACAACCGCTCAACCAAATTCCTAATTTAATTATTAGCTAGCTGGGAGAAAATTTGTAATTTACATACTGTAATTTTAATTTGATTTGGTCATATGCAGATATATTAAATTAAATACCATGTGATTTTATAATCCAATATTTCTGACATTCATTACCCGTCTCCAATTGATACCGACATGATTTCATCACTATAGTTTCATTTCTGATTTTTCGATATTGTTCCGTTTTCAGATTTATCGTTTTCGACCATGTTTTGAGAGAAAAAATAAATTATGAAAACGGTTAAGGTTGTTTTCTGATGTACATATTACAGCATACATACTAGACTAACTTTGAATTAAGTTGTGTATTTTGTTGTAACGGATTGCCACACCGATAGGTATGGCTGTCGGGTTGTGCGGGTGGCACAGACCTTATTATACATACTTCGAAATTCAACCACCGAATGACATCTACTTCCTCCGTTTCACAATATAAGTCATTGTAGCATTTCCCACATTCATATTTATGTTAATGAATCTAGATAGATATATATGTCTAGATTCATTATCATCAATATAAATGTGAAAAATGCTAGAATGGCTTATATTGTGAAACGGAGGGAGTATACTTTTAAGCCAGTGCTAAACATTTGGTGTAGATCTGTAAAACTCCGAGCAATTCATACGACAACCCCTCAACTTTTGCGAGGAGCCAATGAGCCACTCTTTTCTTTTTTTTTTTTTTGGAAAGAATACACTCCTGTCCCCGATGTAGATGAAAGATACTCCATTCTTGTTCCATACAAGGCTTCATAATGTTTGTGCGATTTTTTCTTTTCTTTTCTTTTAAAAAAGAAACCTGAGAATGATTTGTGGTTCGTACATGTGTTGGTGATTGCAACGGGCCCTGCGGTTTGAGTTTGATTGGGCGTAACAATAATTCATGTATAGGCGCTGGAGGAACAGTGGAAGGTGAGCTAGATGCCATATGTAGCATTGTAGCGTGTCAAGCGTGTCAATGCGGCGTCCCATCGGCATATGCAACTTGTTACTTGTAACTGCCGGAGACACATCGACAAGCTAGGCAGAAATGTGCGCAAAAATGATCAATCAAAGGCGGCCGATCGAGGCATATCTGATTGCTCATACACCAGGAAAGGTTTGCATTGGTTCGTGGTAATTTGCCATTGCAAGGAATGATTTCAATGTGTCCTTGGATATCTTTGCAGTCCTATAATTGCTACCGCCCTTGATTGGATGATGATTCTCGAATAATTGAAAATGGCACTAGCATTTAAGTTTATAAACTTTTAACCGCTTCTCTTTTTACGGTAAAAATTTATAAATCCTTAAAATATGTTATATTATTTAAGTGTATTCATCATAGCAATTTGTGATTCAAGCGAGACACCCATAGAAAGTGTAAGTTATTCAAGAACAGGAAGTATGATGAAAGAAAGAAAAAAGACACATCGGATTTTAGTGGGGGTAAAAACAAGATGGGTATTTCTCGCCCACCACCCGACCATATTATTTTAAGATAAATTTGTTTGGATTATAAATTCGGGTACTTGAATTTTTATATAGTTATTGAAATCATATCCGGGTGCTTTTTATTGATACGGGATTGAAAGATGGTATCCGACGGGTAAATAAATATTACCCGGTAAACTATCCAAATATTGCCGGTTAGCAGGCTTTTTGTTTAGTCCAAAAAAAAGCCATAGCCCACGAAACTTACATCAACTCATAACCACCATAAATCAAGCACAAAACGGGAGTGCTAGTGCTAAAACTAGTAATGGTGTGATGGAGTAATAGATATTATCTATGTTGCTGTTGCTATGCCTTAATCTAGTTGCATTAGGGATTGAATGGCGATTGAAAATTTACCGTATATGATCGTCCCTTTGACTCAATATTCGGTTACCGATATATTTCCTCCGTCCCAAAATGTAAGTATTTTTGAGGTTGGCATGGGTATTAAAAAAGTAGATGAGAATGACTGAAGAAGGTGTGTGATTGGTTGAAAAGAGAAAGTAGGTGAAAAAGAATGGTTGTGATTGGTTGAGAGGAGAAGGTAGGTAAAAAAATAGCTTCATTTTGGAACAAAGTACTGGCTAGAAATAGCTACATTTTAGGACGGAGGTAGTAATACGTACCTGCTTGCAATTGCTACATATTCATTTCATATTTATAATCGATATTATCTGTATTTGAATCCGTATTTAATAATTACTTATGTCCGATCCAATTCCGATCATAAAATATGGGTTAAGATATAAGAAGGATCGAAACCCAACCCGATTCATCCCTAGTTTTTATACCGGTCATCCATGTACCTTTTGAGTTTCAAGTCAACTGTAGTATTATTCAAAATAGTATCAACTCTTAGATGCTTCGTTTTACGAGCGACTATGAAGATGATTAGAGTTGCTATCGCCTACTCACAATCGCAGTACGTCTCAGCTCACAGGTTCAGCATGACATCCTTCTCTGTTAGTCACGTTGAGAATGCTAGTAACCATAATATGCTTAAATAGAGTATTAACATTGAACATATGGAGCCCAGCGTTTGACGACATACTTCGAGCTTTCAGATTATTTATTTATTTTTCCTTCAATCTCTTTGACTCTAGTAATATTAAACAAGTGAACTTGCATCAGATTATTCTTCTTTCCTCCAGCCACCATTCTTTGGAACCTTGACCCTCGACACCCCCCCACCCCCCACCAATGTTTTGAACAACCCCAACATCTTTAAACAAAGGAACAAACTGAAACTACTCTTGTATTTTTACTTCTATCACTAACAGTATTCCCACGGTCTTTGAACAATCAAGTCAAAAATAAAGGGATAACCATCACTGCCAGCCTGCCATGTCAACATCTTCTAGTTCCTCCTCACTAGAGAAAAAGAGCCTCCAAACAAAAAATCATTTAGCAATTTGATTGGACTAACAGCTACTATCTCCGTCCCAAGACATAAAATGTTTTAAAATTAGACATGAGTATTATAAACATAGGTGAAATTAAATATGAAAAGATTGTGATTGGTGAGGATACTAAAAGGTAAAAGATCGTTTACATTTTGAAACAAATTTTGAATGCTATAAATTGTAATATTTAAGCACGGAAGTAGATTTAACAAACAAATTGTAATATTTTAAATACTAAAAGTAAAAGGTCGTTATTGATTGAGAAATGAATAGATATATAAGTTGTTATATTTTAAAACAAAATTTGAATGCTAGAAATTGTAATATTTAAACACGTACGGAAGTACTCCTACTTGTCACCACCTGTAACCTCGGCCCCATGTCACATCAGCTGAAATATTTTGGTCAGTCGTGGCTTATGGAAGCTTCAGATTGACCAGAAAGGGAGCAGAGGAAACTGTGCCGAGAAAAGAAAAATGCTTCTGATCGCGAGAGGTTTTCAGGATTAATTCATGGGAACATGGCGTGTGTTTCATGATGTTCACAAGCCACCCAACTGTGACGACGTTGCTGTGTAAAAAAGCTACTCTCGCAGTCAGCAGGCGAGAAGCCGAGAGCGACACTGTCTCCCTTTTCCAGCATGCCATATTGGTCTGCGTCAAAGTCTCAAATATGATCTAAGCGAGAAAAAAAAAACTCCCTTTTTCACCCGATTTTAAAATACATGTACCATATCCTCGCTCCGATCGGATTCCGGGTAAATCGGTCAGATATTATTTGATCTATTTTTACCCAAATTTGTGTGTGTGTGTGTGTGTTTGGGGGAGGGGGGGAGGGGGCTAATAAAATTTTTTTAGAGTACACGGTATAACGCAGACACTCACAACACACGCATACTCACCCCTATGAACACACGCACGCAAACCCTACCCCTATGAACATATTCAAAGGCTGAACGAATAAATCCTGGAGATTGACGAAGTCACCACAGGCGCATTACAATTTTTATTTGTTATAGTATAATCATTTTTAATTAATCAAAGTGAGACAATCTTAGTCAACAGTGACAATTATTCAAGAACAGAGAGAGTAAACAGTGCTAGTGTTGTGCTCCCTCTGTTCTTTTATACTTCATATTTATTTTGCTCGCTATATGGTTAGTTTGAGGCACTTTTGATGAAAAATTTAATGCAATTTCCATATGAGAAATTTAAATATCATCAGTACATACGTTGTCAAAATATTGATATATTAATTGCACGCATTCTAGAATGATGATAGGGTGAAAAAAAGAAAAGTTGAGGGGTGGAATAGTATGGGTTGAACCATGAAAGGTGGCGACTTTAGTGACGGTCTCGCAATCGCAAAGATGAAGTCTCAGTTTCTACCTTCTCGAGAAAGACGTACTAGTACTCCCTCTTATTCGAAATGTTTGACGCCGTTGACTTTTTAGCACATGTTTGACCGTTCGTCTTATTCAAAAACTTTTGTAAAATATGTAAAATTATATGCCTACATAAAAATATATTTAACAATGAATCAAATGATAGAAAAAGAATTAATAATTACTTAAATTTTTTGAATAAGACGAACGATCAAACATGTGCTAAAAAGTCAACGGCGTCAAACATTTCGAAACGGAGGGAGTATATGATAATGGAGACTGATCAATTATGTTTTTGGTAATGTCACTCTGAATTTGTTGTAGCTAGTACTCATTTTCAGTACTTACATCCAGGACCTGTCAGTGTTTACTTTTCAGCAAATGGTCCCTTTTCTTGGACATGATCTGCTAAGCACTGTAGTTTCTGTACGGTCAATTAAACTGGCCTGGGAGATGTTTATTGCACTGCTCTGGATATCTCTGATGCCACATCAGCCAGCTTGTGTTACTTCAGAATTCGGGATCAGAATTCTGCAAGAGTGAAACGAACATTACGGAGTATCTCTGACGCTGGGTGTTTGTCTCTTGTACAGCATGTTAGTCTGAATAGTCAGCTGTTTATTTATTCTTTTCTTGTGGTACATAAGTCTGAAACTCTGAACATTTTTTGAGAACTGAAACTCTGAACATTGAATTTCGTTTCCATCTTCTCTTTACTTTGGAAAAACAAATTTTCAGTCTGCTTTACGAGTCAATGGTAGAATCTTCTTTCATGGCTGCGATATTGATGAGGGTGTAATTCTGTAGTAGTCTGCACCCACAGGCCACAGTTTGCACTGCAAGTTTCATTGGTTTCAAAGAGCAATGAGTTGAAGTGTAGAACTCCACACTACTGAGAGTTACATAAAGTTCATAATCTTCTGGACTTTTTGGCTGTGTGCTTACGGGCAGAGACCAGAGATGTAACCTATTTCCATTATCTAAAAAAAAACATAAAGTTCATAATAATTCCCTGCATTTCAAGTAACTCGTATGCAGAATCACACCGATCTCGGCTCAGCATTTTTGGTCTTCTGAAATTGGTTATTTGCATCACACGATGCAGAGAGGCCAGAAGTTTTACTTCCACAATCTGTCAATCTCCAAACAAATAGTAGGAAAAAAAAAAGAAAAAGAAGAAGAAGAAGAGTAGGACAAGCCATATCATTTTGATGCTGCCGTGTCGGCAGCCTGGGGTTTGGCCGGTGGTCGATGAGGAAAAAGATCGAGTCGACGATGATTCCAATCACATTGGATAGGACAGGAGGCGTTGTCATCAGCTTTGCGAAGTGCGAGTTGCAAGCAGAGAAGGCATGGCCATGGCCATGGCAGGGTAGGCACAGCCTCGCTTTCCTTGGCTTGCGCTGTAGGCTTGTGGGCACGCAGGAGCATGTTCCCTGTAAATGCTTTGCCTTTGCCTTTTGGTGTTCGTCTCTCTTTTTTTTTTCCCCTTTCTTGGACGGATGCTTTTCTCATCCTGAAACGTCAAGGATCTCTCAACAGGAGGAGGGCACGGTCTCCTGCTTGTTTGCAAGAGGTGAGGTTCAGCATTTGGGTGACTTCATGAGGAGGTTTCTCTAATGAGTTTAGCTGAATTTCGTCTGGATTTGGTGTTGTGCAAGAAGTTTAAAATCGCCTCAAACAGCAGCCGTCCGGCCACAGCATTCGGAAGTTTATGGACCTCCAGCTTGCACGTATACTAGGTGTCTAGGTTACCGGGATAAGTTTGTCGGCAAAAAAGTTTTGAGTGTAATTCACTGAATTTCATAGAAAAAAACCAAATTCCCAGTTTTGGAGCACCTATATTTTGGGTGCAGTGATAAAAAATAAAAAGAGAGGGGTATCTTGACATCAACAACCAGGTTAGCATTCTGAAGATACTGCTCTCCAACTAGCATGCATACCAGGTGTCTGAAGAAAATTACAGGTCTCCAGACAAACTAATAATTCAGACTGGAACAGACAAGCAGAAAGATGGTACGGATGCTTTCCTGAAACAATGGAGACATGGGTTGCAACTTGCAAGTTGCAATCTTACTGAACGAGGGGATGAACGGTTTACACAATGTGCAAATTAACGAAGTTGCCGACATTTTATTGAGGCGACAGCACGGTTTGGATCCAATGTAGTTACTGCCAAATTACAGGAGATCATGGGTTCTCTTTTTTGCGCCTGATGCTACTCAATTTAATAATACTGTACATTGCAATTCGCATCTCTTACATGATGACACACCTAAGCGATAGCCCTTTCTGTTCTACTCTTTGATCTTCATTGCCTGCAGAAAGAAACAGCAACTAGGTTCAGAACCCAACATGCAACTTCAGTCTAGCAAGTAGCAACCTCATTGTTTCGCTTATGCTGATTATAAACTGTAACTGCTTATCAGTGCCCAAAAAATAATTTGTGAGCGAAACTTTTATATACGTGTCCTCAGCGATTTAAAAACAAATGCTAGAAATAAACTACGATAAAAAAAAGCACTAAAATTAACTCCGAAATTAAGTTTTAAAACTCAAATTTTGGTTGCGGTTTATAAGCTTAAGGGAAAACGACGAGGCTGTAGATCAAATTCACTGAAGCAGAGATATGGAAATTACCATCATGGGGTTGATGGAGCCTACGATTCTGAGGAGCAGACATCTCCTTTTTTAAGCCGATCAGGATGTCTTGCATTGTATGTTCTCTTTGCCAGTTACCAAGCATGGGGAATAGACTTGGTTCAACCTAGAAAGTAGCTCCTTGTAAGTACTACGCCAATAAAATGATTCACCAACTACTTTAGCTTAAAGGAAAGCAAGTGGACATGTACCATTCCAGTTTCTTGATTCACACATGACATATTGATTCGAGTCTGGAATCGAACAGTAGGTGGTCTGTCTGGATAGTCTGTATCACAGAACAACTTCAACTGATAGATTCGTCCCTCATGAACAGTCTGCAAGACAAATTGAATGTAAAAGATCATTCAGTTTGAGCATACAGAAGCAAATGCAGTTAATATCTACTAATGGGTGTTATACAACATACATTAGGAGGGCCAATGATAGTTCCTGTCCAGGAACGCATATATATGTCATCAGCATCATCCATTCCATAGCTCACTGTCCCATCACCAATGCCCTTCTCACCTCGCTCAAGCTCTTCAAGCAGTCTAAAGTTTCTGGGAACTGCAGAGATGTACTCAGCACAGTAAAGAATTCAATAAATGAATTACTAGATTTGTTCTGTATGCAGCTACTCATGAGGCTTGAAATCCCAAAAAAGAATAATATTTAATCTGTTTAGAGAACATAAAATTGGAGTGTAGTAACCGATCCGACAATGTTTTGCATCAACACAAGTCAAAACAGCTTTCCAGAATGAGCACACTCCATTCACGTATTTAAATTATATTTCGAAAGTTTCCTCATGAGCTGTAGCACCAGGCCATTGGCATGCTCATCTATCCATGTAATAAATAACAGAAGAACCGTGTTGTTTGAGGGGAACAAAGGCAAGTCATAACTAATGTACAGAAAACAATAGAGAAAATGTTATGCCACAAATCACAAGATTTACCTATTATTACTAGAAGGCTAACTAACATAATGTAGCAACTGCATAAGCACAAAGAAAAAAAATGGAGTTGCAAAGCATTCCTTATTAAAGATAATTCCAATAGCATATTTAGTAATATTTAAAATGTTTGTGTCAGCTTATTAATATGTAGCACATGGTTCATGCTGTTCAAACCCACATGGCATTCAGTGGCGGAGCCACATTAAGCTTGGGTGGTGCACAGGAACCCAACCACCCACCCACCCCCCCCCCCACCCCCCTAAATCCAAGATTTCTCACTTATAAACGCTAGAATGCACAGTTCCATCGAAATTTTCTAGGTTTTCGATGGTAGTGCACCACCTTGTTTCAATGGTAGCTCCGCCCTTGATGCCATTTTGCCCACTAAAATGGGATGGACCAAGTAGAAAAAATGCCTTCAATGTTTATTTTTTCAGAAAAAAGGCTTCCAAGTTCAGATAGAGATATGATAGGACTTATTGGCAGGACTAAAGCATCCAAATTAAATAACTTGTAGCCAAGAGATGAACAGAGGGGCCTATTATGCAGAAACCTGTTCAGCACCAGTTTCATGTCTTACATTGTTCATTGATGAGATAGAGAGTTATGCATGGAGTGACAAGAAAGAAAGTTTCTAAGGTCAGAACTCACAGGATCTGTATATAGTGAATTGATTTCAGTTACTATCAATTATGTATGGGGTCAAGAACAAGGGAATGTGTTCTGTAGTTCTGTTTTGCCATGGTCCATCTATAGGATGGCTACGATAAAAATGCATGTTTAGGGCATGCAAAGCTGACTTAGACTCCTGTTCGATTGAGGTGGATTATCATATTCTCATTTGGTTCAACTGCTTTTAGATGTTCGGGTGTTTGGCTAAATGTTTTTCTTTTAATTTAAGATGCAAACGGCAATATTATTGCATTCAGAAAAGATAGAACGATTGTGAAATACATAACAGTTGGATACCATGTTTTGTCTAACCTTAATTTGATTTGTAAAGAAAATGCAATGGTTCTAAGTTTACATTTCTGCAACAATTAAAAAGATAAGCACAGTGGGCCTTAGCCAGTCATTGCATTGTTGAGAATTCCATGCTTAATATTTCTTTTTTAACTCGAGAAGTACCAATTGGGAAGCAAAGCTGCACTATTGGGAAATAAGAAGGCCATCTTGTGTGAATAAATGAAGGGTCTTTCCTGCCATTATGAATTAACGAAAGAGCAAATTATTGACTCCGAAAGTAAACTCTGGTTTCCGCTCTAGATATAACAATATATTAACCTGGTGCATAGACCTAATAAGAATCATAAAAGTTGAGTCTCCCTTAACAAAATGCATATGCTACTAGGACAGTCTTTTTGGTCCTCATTAAATCCTAAAGTAGTTCCAGTATCATTTTAGGATAAAGGAATGTATCAGTTTATAGTCATCCAAAAAACTACAGTGCATGGATAGGGTAGATTCAATATCCATTTATTGAGATTATTATGTTCCACTCTAACCTTATTCCATTTCTGTAAAGTACTCCCTCCGGCTATTAATATATGACGTTTTTAATACATATTTTAGTGTTAAAAAACGTCATATATTAATGACTAGAGGGAGTACTTTCAAGCAAAATTTAGAAAAGAACACGATAAATGGTAAGATAAAATAATTACAAGGCCTCGGATAAAGCAAAAGATTTACGTTTTTTTTTTCAGAATTGGAACCATTTGTAAGAAGAGAAAAGAATGCCAATAAATTGAGTTGGATGTCTTAGGAGGACGAATCATCTTTTAGTGGAAAGAATACGCTGGAACAATTCTTATTAGTTGGAAGTAATATTCACTTTGTATTCGCTTAGAAGTCTCTTTTCTTAAGAGTATGAATGACTTCCTTTATTTTTGGTTATTTTGTGGCATGCTAGTCACAACACAGTGGATCACAAAAGTAAAATGCATCACCCTGGTTGTATTTTAATATCATTAGTATAGGGTCTTGATGTTAGCAAGTGAGTAAGCCCGCCTAGGTCTTGATGTTAGCAAGTGAGTAAGCCCGCCTATGGAGTTTGGCGGGGGCTAAGGGGCCCTCATGGACCCCGGCTAGGGACTTCTATTTTAGTACTTTTTGGTTTTGTCACCGCCCTTGCAGTGGGTTGTTTTGTGGTGGTGCAAGTTCCTGTACTTTTTGCTGTTCTTTGGCGTGTTTGGATGCCTTACTTCTTCTACTAATGCAATGAGCGCATCTTGCGTATTCAAGGAAAAATTATCATTAGGGTGTGTTTAGTTCACGCCAAAATTGGAAGTTTGGTTGAAATTGGAATGATGTGACGGAAAGTTGGAAGTTTGTGTGTGTAGGAAAGTTTTGATGTGATGAAAAAGTTGGAAGTTTGAAGAAAAAATTTAGAACTAAACTCGGCCTTAGTTGCATATTGGAAAAAAAAATGTGCCAATCTACAATTTGGGTTAAAAAAAAAACATGTCTATGAACAAGTGGGGTAGCTGACAAGCCACAGCTGTGGCTGTAAAGTATTAGTAAACCAAATTCAAACACATGATCAGACTTGAGTGACTTAATTGCGGATTTTTTATTTTGCAATGACCAAATATAGGGATCCCCTCTCTCTCTCTCTCTCTCTCTCTCTCTCTCTCTCTCTCTCTCTCTCTCTCTCCCCCCCCCTATGAAGTAGCAGTATTGTTCATCTTGTTATGCAAAAAATACCCAAACCAAGAAATGGTAGAAATGCCAAAAATACTGATATTAGGATCAAACTCAGGAACTAATGATAAGACAAACTTATTGATATGCAATAATTCGCGATTGAAGATAAACGTGAGCAACCAACAAATCCAGCTAGTACCCCTAAATCCATCGTTTCCATCCATATAAAATTGCTCCAATTCTTAGCTTAGCCACAAAAGAACAAACAATTGAACAAGAATTCACAGTGCTAAGAGTTCGGCGAATTGGGAACCGAGAGCTGAGACTACCCCCTCAGCATTCCCCTTTACAGAACAATCTAATCCCGAAGCAATCCTAACTCCTCACGAATCTAACAAATCCTAATTCCTCACGAATCTACATTTGCTCTCAGAGTTTCTTGAATCTTGCCTACGCGCACGTCCAGAGAAATTACGCCCTACCACACGAGAATCAGCCCCTAAAAATCCCATCAAGAACTCAACCAACTCTCGCGTTCTTGACCGGCCGCGAAGATCCCCCCACCCCACCCAAATCCACCACCACAAAACCAAAATTCGGCAAGGGTTCCCTGGCTACTCACCGACGACGACCCCGGCGGATCCCTCGGACCCCATCGCGAGCACCTCCTCCTCCGCCAGCTCCGACTCTTCGCCTTGCGATTCCTTCCTTCCTTCCTTCCTTCCTCCCGAGCTCGTGTAGTGGTAGCAACCAGCCAACTACTGTACTGCTGCTGCTAAAAACTGACCCCGCGGGACAAGGAATATCCCAATCCCCAGCGTGGAGTGGAGTCCTCTCCTCTCCTTGGGAGGATTGCAGCAACTGGAGAGCGGGGCCCGAGGAGGAGGGGAGGGGAGCACGTCGTGGGGAAGAAGGGCGAGGAGATTTTGGCGCAAACCGCAGCAATCAGGAGGGACTGGGACTGGAGGACGACGCGGCGGACCACCGGATTTGAGCTTTTTTTTTTTTTCCTCCAACAATTGGATGATGAGCTGGTTGACTTGACAATTGCCAATTAGGCAACAGTATAGGCTGTCTTAGTTTCTGAAATTGGGGAGAAGTTTGAAAAGGTTGGTAGTTTGGAAAAAAAAAGTTAAGAGTTTACGTGTGTAGGAAAGTTTTGGATGTAATGTGATGTGATGGAAAAGTGGGAGTTAGGGGGAAATTTGGTGTGAACTAAACACACCCATAGTCACTTTATAAATCCGCTAGTTAGTTTATTACTCTCCTCGTCCCGAAATATAATAGATTTTGCGTGGATATAACATATCCTGCGACTGTGAATTTGGACATACTCTTTGTCCAAATTCATAGTACTAGAATGTGTCACATCCAACCAAAATCCCTTATATTTCGGGACAGAGGGAGTATCAGCCACAGCGTAAATTTAAGAGTACATTTCGTAAAACCCCATATTATTATGATCCAAGTTGTACAAAATTGCATATTTTGGTATGTGACATATAACTTAGGTATTATGATCCTAAAGTTTCATAAAACCACACCGTTAACTAATTCGACAACAATCTTGTATCAAAATTTTAAAAGGCTATACTTACAAGATGGAGAAAGAAATTATAAAATTAAATATGATCGTAGAACTCAAAAGTATGTTAGATCAAAATCAAAATGAATAATAGTGTAATTTTGTGGAACTTTATAACCATGACACCTGGGGTTATGTGCCACGTTTTTTAGATAAAAAGCATGAAGGCCCAGCTTTTAGTAGAAAGCAGATAAGATTTTGCCGGTAACGGTAACTGGAGAGCGGGGCCCAAGGAGAGGAGGAGGGGAGCACGTCATGGGGAAGAAGGGCGAGGGGATAGAGAGAGAGAAATTTTGGCGCAAACCGCAGCAATCAGGAGGAGGACTGAAGGACGACGCGGCGGATCACCGGATTTGAGCCCCTTTATTTTTCTCCAGTTGGATGATGAGTTGGTTGACTTGACAATTCCCAATCGATTTAGCTATATATTTATCGACAATGTAAATATGGTACAATCGTAGTATAACTACCATGTAACTACAATGTAATTTTGAATCGTTCGATTTGCTTTAAAATTTGTGCAAGGGTGATAGGAAAAAATTACAACCCACGCACATGTAAGGGGGATTCAGTACCATTACCTTCATTTTCACAGTATTAGCATTTCACTTAGGTCAAAAAGTTACATGCAAGTTATACTATAGTTACATATAAGTTACACTGTAATTACATTATGATTGTACTATATTTACATATGTCAAACTTTTTAATTAAAATTTAATGATAAATGTATAGCTAATCCCTTGCCAATTGGGCAACAGTATAGTATCACCCTCTCAGGTGAGTTCGGCCCTCACAGGTTTTGCAACTTCTCCCTCCGGAATACACAAAACAAAACGATAGATTAGTGTAGGATTAATTAAATATTAGTTAGAAATTAAAAATGAATTAATACAATTTTTCTCATAAACTTTTTTAAAAAATATATGTACCGTTTAACAATTCGATAATATGTGTGTAAAAAACGAGGTAGTAGAAGTTGGTAAGATAGAGGAAAGAACACAGCTAGTATAGTCCGCTAGTTAGCTACCAGCCATTAAATTTAAACTTTAAAAGTAAATTTTAAAGTTTTTTTATTTTTTTAACATAGCTTATTTTTAAGTATTAGTTTATAAATCATTGATAACATAGATATAAAAATTTTACTTGGTTGTTTTGTTTATTTTTTTAAGGCTTATCAATCGTAACTGAAACAATCAGATTTCAGACTGTAGGTTTGAACCTGCTCGGTATTGTAAAATATTTGTAATGTGGGAATTTTTTTTTCTATTTCTTCCGGAGATAAAGTTATGTAAACGAATTTCTATGGAATACATGCATAACGAGGTCTCGGTCTGTGAGATGAGCATTACTACCGAAAAATCATGATGGCACTAAGAAATATCTAGCTATGTGGTCGAATTTTTTTTTAGCAATGTCTAGATCTTTTTTTTTTTGGGGGGGGGGGTTCTGAACTTACCAAGTGGTTCAATTTGAGCTATGGAAATTTTTTAGGCCAATTTGCCAAGGTCACATTGTTATAAAAGCTATAATTTAGGGATAATGCCTTCTAGTTACTCCTAGGTAATTTCTAGTTATCCAGTACTCCAGAATATAGTCAAAGGGGAAAAGGGGAAAAGACATAAATGACTTTTAACAATACTTATGTTTCCAAGCAATCTTATACAGTAGAATATGGACAGTTAGACACCATTCGTAATATATACTAGTTGATTCCCTGCGCGTTGCTGTGGGCTTATTGAGTTATTTCAAACCTGAAAAGTTAGTATGAACCAACTGCTTTTTATCACTATCAATGGTGTCAAAAGAGACTCGTACATTTATGTATTAAAGCCTTTTGGTTTATGCTAAGTACTAAATTCAAAATGACATATTAGTGTGAATTGGATTTCATGATAGTCCTGGAAAAGAACTACCACGGCAAACAACATACTGTAGATATAAAAAAAATGAAAAATGAATTATTTGAATATCATTGAGATAGAGCATGAACTGTTGCAAATGGAAATATGTATAACCTGCAATAGTGCAATTTCATCTTGAATATAATCTGTAAACAATTTCTGTTAACTGAATTAGCCGATTGAAATCCCCATCAGTGCATGGCATCGTTCGTGGTGTGTGTCCAGCAGAGGTTTGCAGGAATTCGGACAGACTTAACAGGGCCGGCTCACCAACTTGGTCCTTATTTCTGTGTCCAGCAAGGAAGAAGATCTAACGGTGCCTTGCATCTGACAATTGATTGATCAGACGGCTCTAAAATCCTGATGATGTGGCTTAACCTGGTGCTTTCTTTATAGGAGTTAATATTGTAGTGGGTACCAACTATATAGGAAGAAGGGATTGCACCAAAATCAAATCATGCCCATGGTCATTTTAATATGCCATAATCACTGCCCATAAAACAAAATATCTACATGGCCGTGGTAAGAGGAAGGGCTCTTGTATTTAAATTTATTAAGACAGGGGTAAGGCTTGAAGCCAGATCGACCATCACACACCTTGTAATAAGAGTCCTAGGCTTTTCTTAAAAAAAAAAAAGCTAAAATATGCAAGGTGAATCCAGATAATCTACAGTGCAAAAGCTTGATTCTGCAGCTCAATGGTTGGTAGCTCACACACACATAGCTGGCTAGCTACCACCAAATCGGAGTTAACCACTCGAGACATGCAACGGACCCATGGGATCTGAGTTGACAGTTGTTGGTGCTAATTGCTACTGCTACGAAAATATGTGATGTCTTTTTCCATTATTACCAACCATACATTGCCGTTGTGCGTCGCTGTCAGGTTGACAATGCAACCAAGCGCCTAAATGCATATTCCGGCAAAAATGGGTTAAAATTCCTAGGTCCATTTTGATGTCAAAAATGGGTTAAACATCTCCATTTCTTCCTCCTTATATTTACTTTTCAAAAGGCGTTTTGCGGCCTCCTTTGGAATAAAGGAATTTTGCGATATTTTTGCAAGAATTGAATAATGGGAATTTCAGAGGGAAGGAAGAAGGTTGGGGACCATGATCATGATAACTAGAAAATCAATGCACAAGAACCTCCTGAAACGTTAAGCATCATCTCCTTTTTTTTGGGCTCGAATCTCATACCAAACATGCAAGGACAGAAAAAGAAGACAATTCGATCCTTATAATACACTGATCTTTTCTTCTTCTTCTTCTTCTTCTTCTTCTTCATCTTCTTTTGGGGGGAGGGGAGAGGGGGAGGGGGCGATTCAATGATTTTATGAGCGTAGAAATTGCAGGTTATGTGTTGGTTGTGTCGGGTCTCCAGTTATTTGCAGGTTTGGTGATTGGTCATAATTGGGTGGATATGTTTGTTGAAATTCAATCACAACAAAATCGTGCAGGTGGAGTACTGGCACAAGAGAGAAATGCAACAAGAAACTACAAAACAAGCGTCTAGCTGTGTGATAAGAGGTTGGTCTCATGCTCTTCGACAGTACAAGAACTGTTAAAACTCGAAACTCGTTACAGGTTAATCATGTACATATAAGAACTCGACGTTGTTTAGTACTAAAGTGGATGGAACCAGCCACTACACGAATACAAAAACTTGTAAAATCATAGTATATTATTTGCCAAGACAGATCATAGCAGAAGTACAATACTGAAGTTCTTTGCGAGACATGATTTTTTCTTACTGAATGCCTACACTGTAAATATTACAGATGAAATTGTGCAGATACTAGCGTTTACAGAAATCTGGCTATGCCTTTTTCATGTTAATATTACTAGTACCACCAGAAAACCATGATGAAATGTCGTCGTCGTCGTCGTCACCAGATTCAATCTGCTCAATGCTTCTCGGAATACGAACGGGGCACGAAGGCCGATTACTTTCTTCTGATACTTCTGTTAGGAGCCCTTTGTTTCTCCTGGACATTTCGTCCTTCCATTTCTCCCTCTCAAGAGGATCTTGAGACATAGCAGTCCTACCCCCAATGATGGGAAAACTTTCAAGGAACTTGTAATCCTTCTTTATTGGGGGAATGTTTTTGTCACTGTGGTAGGCCCCTTCCTCCTCGGAGCTCCAGAAGTCTGAATCTTCGTCAGACAATGGAGCCTTATTTTGCAGAATTTGCCTCCTCGATTGGATGCCATCTTGGATAAATGAAATAGCAGAATGCTTATTATCATCTAAGTCACGTTGTGATTCAATACTGTCTTGGTTGTTCAATGATTTTGGTCTTTTCCAACCACATTTCAAACAGAATGCATTCCTCTTGAAGTTCAAATAATTACACCTGTCATGAATCAATCGTATAGTTATCTTGGAAAATTTTTTATAGTAAGCAGAAGATAATCATGACACTGAAAGACCAGACAAAGCCACTAACATCATTTTGTTGCCAAGTTCTCATATTGATACTAACTATTAAGAGAATGCAAATATGCAGTGATATGTAACAAAAATGCCACTCACGAGACACACTCCCATTCCCCTGGATTGAGTTGACGGTTTGTTGGTTTCTCATGGCACTGAAGGCATCTTGTATTCTTTGCAAAATTCAAAAAGTTGCACCTGAAAATATAAGATCAGTACAGGTGCAAAAAGAAGACTATTCCAACTCCGAGTCAATCTTATAAACTAGAGATTTGTGAAACCTCACCTTTTGCATATCCAATCACCCTTTTTGAGAGGAAGATGCTCTTGGTTCTCATGGAGCAGCTGATACCTCTCTTCAAATTCTCCATTGCAGCGTAAACATTTTATATTCTTTGCAAAGTTCAAGAAGTTGCATCTGACAATAACATATGACATTATAAAGCGTGGCATTATCACAAAATGTATATGTGATTAAAAGGCTCCAACATACTTGGGACAATTCCAATCACCCTGCTTCATAGGAATAGAAGATTGTCCTTTTGGCATACGGTGTGTGGGCTTTTCAGTGCTGGAACCAGGACCCATGGAATCGAACCCAACAATCTCATTAAGTAGGCTCTTAATGGATTCTTTAACGGTTTTGTTTAGACATGCTCTGTTCTCCACATTGCCAGTAACTGTGTCAAGCCCATAAGTCAAAAGGATGCGCATAACATCCACAGTTCTTCCAATTTCCTCCTTCCGAGCCTTTACATATGCCCTCTCGCATCCACCCCTTAAATTGCATTGGCTGCAGACCTGTCAGCATAAGCTGATGCTGGAGAAATGCTATATAACATATAGATTTATAAGCAGCATTAAAATACTAATTTTGTCATCAAACTATTGTAAGCATGCAGAAGTTTCTTCTCTCCATTTGTGATCCTAATTATAATGTTGCAATTTTTTTCATAACCCAATGGTTTGAAGATTTTATTCAGAAATACTGCTACTAGGCAATTTTCTATTCACAAACATTGGTAACTGACAATTTCAAAATAAAAGTAATAGAGAAAAATACAGTACATGAAAATAAATAATTGTGTATTTATTAGTTACCTCTCCTTCATCAAGGCCTACATGAGCACGTAATCGCTTCCCAGAATTAACAACCTTCCTGTCAATGCTGGGGCACCCATACCGGAGAGCAACCTGGATATCCCATCTTGATAGATGCCTGCAACAAAAGGGTTTCAGCTCTATATGCAAGGCACATGAATATCATACGCCATTTAGACCACCTCGAGTGCATCAGGCTACCTGACCAAGAAAATGCAACTATATTGACGGGGCATTTCCACAAACACCTCGCGTGCGTGCAGCTAAACCATAGCCCTATCAATGACAATCGCATACTCAAGTGACACCGGCGCACCGCAACATCCAGAGCAAAGAAGCACACACATTGGCGACTCCTACGAGCTGAAGCATCTCACCTGATAAGCTCCGGCCGCTCTCGCCCAAACCGGAGGCAGGCGGTGCGGATAACGTTGGAATCCTTGGACGGCGAGCCAGCCGCGCCGCCGGCGAACACGGAGGCGTCGAGGTGGCCCCTCTGAAGGAGGAGCTCCATCAGCGCCACCCACTCCGGCCACGGGTGCGCGATATCCACGGCCACCGGCGAGCGCGCGCGCTCGCCACCTTTTGGCTCCTCTCTTGTTTCCGGTGACGGTGGCTGTCGGCCGGGCTCACGGCCATCAAACTCTGAGCGAAGGAAGGCGAGCCTCGGGTCCGGCGGGGCCGGCGGGCGGAGGTGGGAGAACCGCCGGAGCGCCGCCGCGGCGGCGGCGGCGGGGCCGACGCGGTGGCGCATCGCTTGAAACTTGCGCAAAAGCAAGCAGCCGTAAAGCCGTGGACTTGCTGGAAATGGAAAATTCCAACCGGTTCCAGGACCCGGCCCGGTTGAGAAAACTGGCCCAACCGGGCCCAGTTCAGTACAAATAGTTTGGGCCGACAATAGATTTTATCATTGGGCTTTTTGGCACCAATTTTGCTATATATTTTGCGACAAATTTCGAGAATACTTGTCCTCGGGCGATCGGGCGGGGGGAGCAAAAATCGGGCGCTCCCCCCACCCCCGCCCCCGCAGGCAGTGATGTCGTTGGGCCCCACCACAATACCTGCCCCCACCTGCAACAAATCAACCACATATTTTGGAAATCCTCTATTAAGGGAATTTGATTTTTTTTTTGTTCCACAAAAAATGTTTCACCGAGTGTACTCACAATGTTTTACTATGTATAGATCTAATGTTGTAGTGAACTGAAATCTTTCATTGCAACAAAAAAAACCCACATATTTTGGAAACCCCCTATTAAGGGAATTCGTTTTATTTTTTGTTCCACCGAAAAATGTTTCACCTAGTGTAGTTATAATGTTTTACTATGTATGGATTAAATGTTGCAGTGAACTGAAACAATCTTTCGCTATTTGCTGAAACATTGTTTTCATATAAGGTGAAACAACACTCAATTTAAACGAGTGAAATATTTTCGATCTACTTAGTGAAACAATTCCGATATACCAGGTGTAACATCGTGCAACATTTAAAAATAATTCAATAATAAGCTAAAAAAAATTTCGTCGGAATATATCCATGTGTGGTCTTGTTTTTAAGATTTAATTGCAACAAATTTAATGGTGCAATCAGATAATGATTTGGATAAGTAATTTAAGAGATAAATCAGTTTAAAGAAGTTTGCATGACATCATCGCCCGATTTTTCTCCAAATGATCGGGCACCTGAGCCGTAGAGGTTCCCAACAAATTTTCTCTTAAAAATTTGACAGATGTAATTACAGTACAATCATAGTGTAATTACACTGTTATCAGGGTTATGGATACCACATACCTAATAGTAGTTGACTAAATCTCAGCAGGACCCACCACTTACCATGTCATATACGGAAACAACCTGCGAATATAGGAGGAGTTCCGGATAAGGAAAGACAACCAGAGTTCTATATGGAAACGACAAAGACTACTCGGATTGTATCCATACTGGTTTCCCTAGTTCTACTTGGATAAGGGGACATAAATACAAGGCCCCTTAGGAGGAGAGGGGGACATCGACGACACACCCACCACAATCTACGGGACAACAGAGGCCACAACATACAAACTAACATACGCCAAGACAAGACGCTGGATATCGACTTTAGAGATAAGCACGGCTAGTCCCCTACGGTGTCTCCGGATACTGTTAGGAGAGACATAGCGTTATCTCTGATCTCGCCGAGCACGAACTCGAGGAGGAAGACTACCCTGTTGTCGACTACGAGTCAGAGCTTCAGACCGCCATGTCGACAAACACTTATATAAGCTACCCCAAATATTGTACCGGTGTGATTATGGTGAATAAGAGCAATATCGGCTTCGGCCAACAGAATGTAGGGTTATTACCTGACCATTCAAGGGCCCGAACCTGTATAAAAATCCCTGTCTCTATCTTTTACCTCAGTCTCGCGTATATCCTAGTACCAACGATCCCCATACTATGCAAATACCGGAATCGCGACATCAAACGTCGACAACTATAACTTGCATATAATTACACACTTTCAAGAATCTCCCCGTAACATGTTTTTTGGGTAAAATGAAGGTCGTGGGAACAAATCCTCTCACATATGTGTGCTGTGATTTTTTTTCTTCTTCATCAGAACAAATCTTATAATAGATCTAATGATTCAAAATTACATGGAACTTATATACAAGTTACTGTGTTATATACAAGTTATAGTGTAATTACACTATGATTGTACTATAATTACATCTGTCAAATTTTTAGGAGAAAATTTGTTGACAAATGTATAGGTGATCCCTTTTGGCACAACTTCAACTCCAGGTTTTTCTTGAGCTGGGAATTTCTAGTTACAGACATTGTTGAAGTTGGAGATGGGTGCAGGTTAAGATTGTTAGTAACACATTGTGTATTTATTTCGGACTGAAATAAGAGAATTTTGTAGTTTAAGCCACTTTAGTTTAGTTTATAAACCCTATTTTCTATAAGGACGACTTGTGCTTGTATTTTTTATTGCACACGACTTTCCCTGTGTAGAAATATCAAGAAGTTGGAGACATCAGACGTGCTAAAACAAGGCCTAAGTTTTCATTTGGATAAAGGCAGATTTTTTTTTCTTGTTATGCAAGTGCAAGGTAGGCCACCTAATATTTGTGAGAACAGCAAAAAATCCGTGCACTGAAACGGTTTTGAAACTGCCATAACGTAAGTAGCATTTGCGAAGTTATTGTAGCTTGTTTGTCACAATTCACAATTAGAGATTCAAATGGTCTCTCAGAAAAAACCCTACTTATCCAAATGGCATGCCACCAAGGCACCAATGTTTAACAAAATTATCGTTTGGTACAAATGACATTAAGCCATGAAATTAGCAAGTAGCAGACACAGTTATGGTCATGACTCATCAACCACTGATTGAAAAGGCAATACATGTTCCCTTGCTTGGATCTTCAGAAGAACAGTCAATAGCCCAGCTGCCCCCAAACACAAGCAGCATATGGAAACATCGGCTACAAAAGGTTCTAGTACTAGATTCACAATCTTGAGCACAATAGTGGTACTCATTTCTACACTAGTTTTTCTCCTAAAGTGCGTCATACCTACTGTCAACAAAACAAAAGGGGCCCTTCCACCTTCCAGTGCGCTAGGCAAACATCATCGTCGTCTCTGAACGACATAGAAGACCTCAGAATGCTCGGCACTTCAGCTTGTCCATGAGAAGGTGCGCAACAGACTCGTAACCTTGCTCCCGCGCTGTTGTTAAGGGATCCAAAAATAGATAGGATTTAGGACCATCAAGAACAACATGTATCATGGTAGAATTAGCATTGACAGTATGGATAAGCCTCATATATCAAGTTGTGGACGCAGAATTACCGTCGTATATGGCAATTCCAGTTGGTGATAACTTCCTCTTCTTCAAGCAGATGGAGCTGCATAGTTTTTATGAAAAATCGAGCAAGTGAGCATAGTCATACATTCCTTCAGTTTGATATTGGGATGAAATATCAAAGCTTTGTAAGAATCATATACCTGTTACATATCCAGAATTTCTTGGTACCCTTCTCCTCAATACAGTGAGGGCACATCCAGTTCTTGTTCTTCCTGACCTCATCCATGTCTGATACCACATCTCAAAATCAGAAGCTTTACCAACACAATAAGCTGACCAACAACAATGGCATTTCTTGACAGCATGAAGCTTACCTTCCCCATACCTCACTTTCAGGCAAGCACGGCACAGTATTCCATAAGAAGAATGGCAAGAGGAGCAATCCGTCTTCCCTGTCAAAGATTGACACAGAAAAGGAGTTGACTATTGCAATCAAGCTGCACATAATAATTGACACCAAAAAATTGACCTTTTTACTGCTTCTTTTTTACCTATGCAAGGCTGGTTCAGGTCTCCTTCCCCGCAGCGCTTGCAGCCCTCCTCGCCGCACAATTTCTTCTGCCTAAGATCACACGAGAAGAGACTTTCTCAACAAATCATACGAAAACTATGAAGAAATTTTCTCAACAAGTCACAGTATGAAAACTATGGTACCTAGCATTCTTGATTAAGAACAAGATGAGGAGCACTAATCGGTCGTAAATGTTGACAGTGGGGAGAATCTACCTGCAGAAATGGCAGCAAATCCCAAGAACAGGGTCGTACACGGCGCCCCTCCCCTTGCTGTCACACCTCCGCTCCTGCAGGATCCGCACCCTCTCCTTGTCGATCACCACCATCGCCTTCTTCTCTTCTTGCTCCTCCTCCTCCTCCTCCTCCTCTGCTTCCTCCGCGGCAAACTTACTCAAAGATCCTAAGAGAGAGAGAGCACAAGAATTTGTTCCCATCTCAGGCAGCCAGATGCCATGGAGATTCAGCATTTCAGCGAACGCGGCAGCGAGAGGGACCAACCTTTCAGAGGCAGCGCCTTGTGCTCCGTCGTCTGCCCGTTAAGCCGGGCGGAACGGCGGGGACCCGACGCGGATCCGGCCGGCGCCGCGGCGGCGATGGCGACCAATCGGCCGGAGCGGCGGAGCGGGGTGAGGACACGCGGCGGCTTGGGGTTCCTCCTCGGGGTTGTGCCGCCGATCCCGGCGCGGCGGCTGGCTGCTGCCGAGGCGGACGCGGAGGCGGAGGCGATGGCACTGAACTCCCCGGCGCAGCGGCGCAGGCCGAGCATCTCCATCCGTGCCTGCGGGGACTCGCCCAAGAATCAGCGCGGCGGGCGAGCCATTGCCATCGCGTCCGCGCGCGAGAGATTCCTCATCCAGAGAGGAAACCCGAAAGTTGATGATCGAGGAGAAGGATGCTTACCAGGTTCTCGGAGATGCGGGCGTCGCGGACGCTCTCGTAGTCGGACTTGCCGCCGAGACTCCCCATGGCGGTGGCGGCGCTCTTCGGTTCGGTGGCGGGGCGGCTTCCGGAGATTTTGCTGCGGTTGTCGTGGTGGCTTCGCGTGGCTGGTTAGTTTGAATGCTACTACGATATAGAGTAACGGCTAGTTTTTGTGTCTGTGTGTTCACCGGCGAAATGTGGTCACCGGCCGTGTCATGGTGATAAGTGATGACAAATTTTTCAGCTGCTCTTCAGTTTATTAATCCCTCGTTATAATTCGTTTTAACTTTCATCAAAGTTAAACTACTTTAAATTTAATTAAGTTTGTAGATAAATATTGTAATATTTACGACATCAAATTAGTTTCTTTAAATCAATAATTGAATATATTTTTATAATATATTTGTCTTGAGTTAAAAATATTACATTTTTTTCTACAAAACTAATCAAACTTGGAACTGTTTGATTTTAACCAAAGTCAAAATGACTTATAATCTGAAACAGGGAGAGTAAACACAATCAAATTTTAAATTCTAACTTGAAAGTTGTTTTTAATATTTGTTTTCATCATAATTTATTTTTCAATATTGGATTTCAAGTCATTAAGAACACATATATAAAATATGAATTCATATAATTAAATTTTAGTTAGAAATAAGTGTCACAATATTACAATTATTTGTGGGCGAAACGATGAATAATGTTGTCTTTATTCTTTTTTTTCAATATGATGTTTTTCTTTTACCCATTTTACCCCATACAAGCTTGATAGAAATTAGAAATATATATAGTGATAAGGTAACTGAATAATTTTTGTGAAGAGAAAAATTACTACTAGTACCCATATGGTGGATCAATACTATGGAGTACTACTTAGGCTGCGTTCGATCTCTTTGTTTTTGAGAGAGATTTTTGACACACGTAAAACGAAAAATCCCATTAGCACGTGATTAATTAAGATTAATAACTATTTGAATCTTTTAAATAACTTCTATATAGAATTTTTTTAAAAAAACATATCATTTAACAGTTTGAAAAACAACGAGGAAGTTAAAGTTTCAAGTTGAGAAATAGGAGTATAACTTAGCCTTACTAGTATCTGGGACAATAGTACACTGGTACGGATGGATTATTGGAGCCTCTGTATATTAACATTCAATCGAGTTGATCGTGAGGTCGAATTGGAATAAAATTTAACCATCTTCTAGTTCATTTACACTCTAATTTCAATATAGTTCATTTACACTCTAAAATTTCTATGCAACAATCTTTTATTTACAGCAAGGCAAACAACCTGCCCGGTTACACATGTTTGTCCTACCATCACCGTCTTCTTCATGGTCACTCAGAAATATCTCCACGAGCTCATCCCACTCGCTCCTCGTCGACGACGATTCGCTGCGCAATGATGATGTCGTCGAAGTTCTAGGGCTACTGAACGGTGACGAGGAGGAGAGGGTGTCGTCTTCTTGTGGATTCCCTGCACTGAGCTTTTGGTGGTCTGCGAGTGATTCCGTTTCTTTCACTCTGAGCATCTTTTGCTGGGATGGGGGTAGTGTCAATTCTTCTTGCTCCATTAACTGATTGGCAACCAGAACATGCAGGACAGCAAACGAAAGAAAAGAAAAAAAGGAACATGCGAAGAAATTAAACATCAGGTAAAATGATTAATGAAATCATGTTGCTAAGGATGAACAACAACTTGGTAAAGAAAGCCATGCAACATGTTGGTTATACCACTTTTTCTCCTACTCTATACAATGAAACGGGTATTGTCTTGTGCCGATTCGTAAAAAGGGAAGAAAGAATAATTGATCGGTTACAAAGAGGGATAATTTTTTTTTACTATTGACAGGCAGGCATGTGCAAAGACGAAATTACTCACATCCAAAGCCTTTTGAGCCTCCTTTTCGATCCAAATAATCCCGTGGTCAGAAGTGGCGTTGCATGACAACACCACATGCTCAAATCTGCCCTCTGCTGGCACTGCCGTTCTGACCTGCGGCGGAAGTCTCCCACATCTGCATAGCAGCCAATGTGGATACAATGCCAATTAAAATCAAGTGTAAATATAACAGCTAATCTTCGGAAGCTTCTAACTAATGTCTAATGCCATACTAGCACACAAGGATTTTGTTTTTTTAATTTTAAAAAAGTTTTAATTTTTGGAATTTTGGCCCTTAACCTGCAGTTCTCCCTCTCCACGATATGAAAGACTCTTCCTGGAGCGTAGAGTTTAGATGCATCCTTAAGCTTCTCTTCTGACACAAACGTGTCTCTCATGCAAATGAAACACAGCAGGCACGGCAAACTGCAATGCAAGAAACAGAAAAAATGGTGAATCACTTGTTCTAAAAAAATTGGTGAATCAACAGCTGGAACAACCAGTAATCAACGCCGTTGGAACACATGGATAACAAGAGTATTTTTAGCTGTTTTAATTACCAGAAAATTGATCCGAAGATGTGTTGCAGAGGCGCTGGAGTTCTTGGCAAGAAATCGTCCTGCATCCAAATTCAAGAATTGAGTGTGCGATTCGAATTCCAAAATCATTGCAACGAAATGAATCGAGGTCGGATTCCGTTCTTATTGCAGAATGTTCGATAAACAATGCTAGAAATGGACGCGATATCAGCTAAGGGGAAAGAGGCAACAATGTTGTTGGGAGGCTAGGCTTGCCTGTAGCACGACGGAGTGGACGACGTCGGCGTACTCGACGGCGAGACCGAGCGACATGCACCGCGGCGGCGCCATCGCGTAGCACCTCACGTCGCCGCGGCGGAGGCCGAGCCGCTCCAGCCAGCACCTCACCGCCACGACGGCCGCGAGCGCGGCGACCCCGGCGCCGAGCGAGTGGCCGACGAACACGAGCCTGCACCCCGCCGGCCCGGCCTCCGCCACCATCCGCCGGATCGCGGGGCCCTCCCGGTCGAGCAGCCACACGGCGGCGCGGAGGAGCCCGCGGTGCGCGTGCCCGCCCGCGAACGGCTCGGGCCCGCCGGCGTCGAGGAGCACGCGGTAGTCCTCGAGCCGCGCGAGTCCCAGCCCGCGCACGGCGAGCACGACCTCCCCGCGCGCGCGGTCGTGGGAGAGGCGGTACGGCGGGCACAGCCGCGACGGCGCCGGCGTCGGCGCCTGCTCCGCCTCGTCGTGCCCCTGCTGCCAGGCCGCGAGCGCGGAGCGGCACGCGCGCGGGACGGGCGCGAAGGAGGAGGGCGAGGCCGCGGGCCAGGACGCGCTGTCGTCGGCGCCGGACAGGGAGAGGCGGCGGAGCGCCCAGCGCGCGCAGGCGAGGGAGAGCGCGCACTCGGCGGCGCAGGAGAGGGCCATGGGCGCGCGCGCGGCGTGGCGTGGCGAGGTGTTCGACGAAGGCATTTCTTGGTGGCCAAGGAGATGATCAGATGAAGGCGTTGGCTTTCTGGAAGGGAAGATGATTTCAACACGCGGGAAGAGGGACAAGCCGACGGCAAGTTGAGGAATTCAAAAACTCTCGACTTCTGGAAGGGAGAAATCAAGGTTTGACATTTGACATTCGTTGAATTTTTATCGTCATTTTGAAAGTAAAATCGCACGACTATACGGTTTTGTTCCTCAGGCTTAAAGATCAAAAAATTTATCAATATTTTTGTCGAAAATTAAAACAAGATGGAACAGTCGTATACGTGTGTATCAAATACTCCCACTACAGTTATGAGGCTCGAGATGCAAACATATGTTGGGCGAACGTTTCTATTAAAATTAGGCCTTTAGATTCACAATTTTTTCTTCAAACTTTCAACTTTTCCATCACATCAAAACCAAATGTTTGGATACATGCATGGAGCATTAAATGTGGAAAAAAAACCAATTACATAATTTACATGTAAATCACGAGACAAATCTTCTGAGCCTAATTACGACATGATTTGACAATGTGATGCTACAGTAAAAATTTACTAATGACGGTTTAATTAAGCTTAATAAATTCATCTCGCGGTTTACAGACAGAATCTGTAATTTGTTTTGTTATTAATCTACGTTTAATACTTTAAATGTGTGTCTGTATACTTAAAAAAGCCTTAGGCAGATGAGTCTATTCACCTTCGCTGACCTCGCCCTTAGATCACTAGTTCAGTTTCATAGAAAGTAGTTCAGTTTTTATTCATTATACATCCTCCGTTCAAAAATAGGTTTAGTTTGTAGACGTGACTATCTCGAAGGATAGTTAAATGTAAACTGCATTCATGTTTTCTTAGGTCATGTTTGGTCATGGAGTAATCTATTAATCCCTCCATTTTAGTCACTTTTAATCCTTAAGAATCTAAATAGGGATGACTAAAAGGGATTAAAGGTGTATATTGGAACTAAAATCTATTAGACCCTCTTAGAGGTATTTATAAGGACTAAAATGATAACCACTCTCTTTTTTCTCCCTCGGTCTACGTGCTTTTAGTCCTTTTTACTGAAGTTCCTAGATCAAAACAGTAAGGGACAAGTTTAATATCCAGGGACTAAATGATCTAAACATGGCCTTACTTATGGGCTTCATTATTGGCCATCGGGCAACCAAATCCACAGAGCTTGGCTAAGGCCCTGTTTAGTTTACAAAGAAAAACTTTTCACCCTATCATATCGAATTTTGGACACATATATGGAGTATTAAATATAGAAAAAATAATAATTACACAGATTGCGTGTAAATTGCGAGACGAATTTTTTAAGCCTAACTGCGCCATAATTTAGCAATGTGGTGCTACAGTAAACATTTACTAGTGGCGGATTAATTAGGCTTAATAAATTCGTCTTGCAGTTTACAGACGGAATCTGTAATTTGTTTTGTTATTATACTATGTTTAATACTTTAAATATGTGTTCGTATATATGATATGACACTTAAAAACTTTTCACCTTGAAATAAACATGGCCTAACCAAACTATCCATGCAGAATCTAGCATATCTAGAATCTAGTATAACCTCTGATATTATGGAAGGGAATAAATTTCATTATGCTCAACTCTTGACAGAATTGAGTTGGTAAATATCAAAGAAAAAAAATCAAGTCCTAATTGTTTTCTCAAGCTTATCAAAGACCAATTTTGTTCCAAGAAGATAGCAATTGCATCAATGCACATGTTATAGATCATTTTTACAGAGAAATGGCAAAGATTTTAGAGTGATTTATGCAAGCCATATCTACAAAGATCATTTATTTTCTATTCATGTTTACAAGGTTACCTAGATGTATTTCTCCTTTGGTCAGATGCATGCAAGTTGAGATCAAAAGGAAGCACATGGTTGGCACCTCCTTGGAAATCACCTCCAGGAAGCTCACGGTTGGCACCTCCATGGAGATCACCTCCAACCTGGTCATCCTCCTGATCAGCCGCTGCTGTTTCTTCAGCCACTGCTTCATTGAGGTTAGGTATAGCATGTTCATCTCCATCATCTAATGCTATATTTAGATCTAAAGCCATGGATGTGTTTTTGCAGAGTTATGAAGGGATAAAGTGGGAGGGAAACTTGTGTTTTTGCAGAGTTATGAAGTGATAAAGTGGGAGGGAAACTTCAGATTTGAAACTTGTAGGGTTTGTTGTGGTGGGGTGTGCTAAATTTGTATTACATCCCGCCAATAAAGTGGCGCTTAACTCTTCATTCAAATTATTTGGCACCTTGGCGCCCTGTATCTCCATGTGTGTTTGAGTATGGAGTACTAATTATATTTTATTAATGTGTGGCAGTAGTAATACTTTATTTGTAACTAATAATTGGATGTACTAGTACTAAGGTTAGTTTAGTCTTTTACTCTTTATTCTAAAACTACCTTGGGCTTCCAGAATCCCTTCTTCCTGGGACGGAGGGAGTAGATCTCAGCTCACACCGGTTCACCTTAGCAAAATTAAAATAATTTTCAGATCTACTAGAAAAGTAAAAGAGAAATTCTCTCTTTCCAAATTCAAACCATGGACCGGGAATCTTTGACTCTCCCAGACCGGGCCCTGAGCTGAGCATCAGCAGCACCACTGCACCAGTGAACAGGCTGACTAGCACAGGCTACCAGCAGCATGGCACAATGGCAGCATCTCGAATCCTCGATGCTGGAAACCAGAAACTCCCCCGGCCCCCACGCCGGAACAGCAAACCCACTCGTCAGGTCTCTCTCAATCCCGTCCACACAGCATACCGACGAATTGTCCCGAGTTGGATTCAAATGTACATTTCGAACTATACCCTTTCAAATGTATCATATTTTATTCAATATTACTACTACTCTGTCGTTTTAGATTTTTGACATTGTAATAGAGTATGATTGACAATTTGAATTATATAGAGAAGCTGAAAATATTTAAAAAAAACATGATCCAATTTAAGAGCTAGAAATTGTAAGAGAAGTTACCATTACTAGAAACTCACTTACAATTTAAAGCATGATCCAATTTAAAGCGTACATATTTTATGTGATGTATAACTATACAATCTATTTAGAAAATAACTGAAAATTACAAGCTGAGGAACCATTTTTTTTCATGTTTTTAGAGGCTATAGCTACCTACCAAACCAGCTAGCTTTTAGAATCTTCGTCTCCTCAAACATGATCCATATCTGACAGAAGAGTCCATTAACCCTATCGGGCCACATGCCATCATCTCTCTCCTCCCCCTTCTTCCTCCTCCCTCTCTCTCCATTATCTCTCCCTTTGTCTCCCCTTTTCCACCTTTGGCCGTATGCGAGGAGCAGGGCTGGAGCAGCGGCGGCGGCGCAGGTGTGCGAGGTTGGGAGGAGCCCCCTACCCAGCATCTCAGAGAGCAGCGCGAGTGTGGCGAGCTGGAGACTGTGGGAGGTGTGGACGTGGATGGCGGAGCTGTAGAACATGGTGGTTGGGTCCAGCGTGAGGCGGAGGAGCGTGATGGCGAGGTCAAGTAGGCCGGATGCAGCATACGTGTGCTGCGGACGAAAGTCCACCGGCTGCTCCAACTCCTGCCCCTTGCAGACGGTCGAAGAGGAGAGAGAGGAAGGAGGAAAGAGGAGAGAGAGGATGATATGTGGGTCCTATTTTTTTTGAATGACAAATGGATCCCACATATATATTTTTTTAATTATAATAGAACCAAAGCGCCATGTCGACGCCACAGACTAGGTCAATACTACCACGTTAGTGAAAACGCCCTCCAAAACTGCCGAGAGAGTTAAACTGCACCTGTTTTAATAGTTGGGGGTCGAGATATCCTGTATTATGTTTCAAGGATACGAATCAGATTTGGTCACTAGTTAAGTCCATGTTCGGTTAATGCATAAGAGTGAGAGATTGGAAGTGATTTATTCCACGGCTTTTTTTTTACAACAGACAACTTTCATTACCCAACCTGATAACCAAGCCAAAAACATTTATTCTACACCTATTGTGATGTGGAATAATTCTCCTCAAACCTCTCCAGTCCCCTTCAACTCCCTCCAAACCAAACAAGGCCGAAGGGAGTCAAAGTGGACTTATTTCCCCGCTGCAACGAACCCCCTCTCCTCCGGCCCACCAAAGCCACCACACTCCCTCGCTGACCCCAGTGGAGCTGCTGTAGCATTAGCATAGCCAGTAGCACTGTAGCTGACCCACTACTGCCCCAGTCAAGCCGCGGTCTCTCTCTCGTACCGTCCCACCCAGAGGCCCGAGCCGTGAGCCGCAAGGGAAGGGGATGAGGAGGGAGAGCACGCGCCGCGCGCCCCGACCGACCGGCCGAGTCCTCCTCCTCCTCGGCTCCTCTCCTCTCTCCTCTCTCTACATCTGCGGCCTTGTCCCCACTACCACGCTCTCCCTCTCTCTCTCTCTCTCTCCTTGTGGACTCGCAGTCTCGCTCGCTCGGCCGCCCCCACCACCTGTTCGACCGAACGCCTCCCCGGCGGGCGGCGAGGAGATGGTGTTCAAGGGGAGGTTCTTCTCGTCCCGGCACAAGTCGTCGGAGTCGTCGAGCCCCACGGACGGGAGCAACAGCCCGCGGACGCCCACCTCCGCGCCGCCCGCGGCGGGGTCGCCGGCGGCGGCGTCGTCGTCGTCGTCGTCCAGATCCGACAAGAAGAAGCCCAAATCGGAGACCCCCAGGAAGCGCGACAAGCTCTTCGGCGGCTCCGCGTCCGGGTCCGCCGCCTCCAAGGGCGGCGCGGGGGCGGCGCCTGCGTCGGCCTCGTCGAGCCCGTCGGCGGACGGGAGGAAGGCCGCCGCGGCGCAGCTTCGGGATGGGGGCGCGGGCGGGGCGTCGGCGGCGGCGCTGTCGCCCATCCTGGCGTCCTCGCTGGGCCTCAACCGGATTAAGACGAGATCCGGGCCCCTGCCGCAGGAGGGGCACCGCATCGCTGCCGCGCTCGGGAGCAGTAATCTATCGCGTGGGCAGGCGCAGGCGGACCCGTCGGCTGCATCGGCTGGCGGCGGCGGCGGCGGCGGGAGGAAGGCTGGAAGCTCATGGGCAGATTCGACCAGTGGCAGCCGGGGGAAAGGGAAAGCGGCCGAACATCCAGCGC
Source organism: Oryza sativa Japonica Group (assembly GCF_034140825.1). Taxonomy (NCBI): domain Eukaryota; kingdom Viridiplantae; phylum Streptophyta; class Magnoliopsida; order Poales; family Poaceae; genus Oryza; species Oryza sativa. The sequence continues at coordinate 29,635,830 of NC_089037.1, read as the reverse complement.
GGGGCGCCACAGCAACGAGCCTGGAAGGAAAGAGCTCTGCAAAAGGTTGTTGATCCTGCAAGCTGAACATCCTTTAAACTTGTTTTCCAGGTTTTTGCATCATGATCCTGCAAGCCGGCTACAGGTTTTTGGAAGATAGGGGGATTAGCTTATCATTGCCAAGCTCTTGCATTGATAGTAAGGGGAGAACAGCATTAAGCAATTCAATTCAAGCTCCCTTCAGAGCTTACCGTGTCGACGGTAGTTGTTAAAAACAGTAAAAACATAATAATTTCAACTTAGATGTGTTGAGTTATAAGGAGATTGGCGCCCATGATTTTCATTTTGCCGCATGGTGTCTAGATGCTAAACTTGGAACCACCGGTGCTAACGTAAGAATGATTCTTACCATTTAAGTAAGGAATGCCCGCCTAGTTATTAAAAGGTGTAGACAATTTAAATTCAAAGCTAGTAATTGGTTGCTATTTTTAGCAGTTGATCATAAGCTATTCCTGCGATTTCATGATTGAAGTTAATGTAATTGTGCGCACAGCTTCTAATTCTATATACACAGCTCATTGGATATATGACTGGAGTGAGGTGTTCATTTGACTTGTGGCAGATTACTTACTTAAATACCTGTTTATGTCTATCGGAGCTATATCCTTCAGTTTAATTTGCTAGTTCTTAAAAAAAACGAACTTCTTGGAGTCCGCAGCAAACTCTGTAGTAGTTTGCTGAGAAATGTTTTACTATAAAGATTCATATTGTTGCTACAACTGGCTGAATTTATTCTATAATATGTGCTTCCGGTGTTTAATAGTTTCTGCTCCTCTCATATGAAAATGCATTTCTTTTTGTAGCCTTGTCCATAGCACATTCTACTTTATCCCATATAACAATAGCTAACAATGTATAATCTGTGTGTCTTTTTGTAACTTGAAAATCTGATATGTGTGTGCCCAATCTATCTCATACACAGTTAAACCGAATGCATTGCGGAACCATTCTGGAGATTTGAGGACTCCAACTCACATACCAGATAATGTGGTACTGATGCTTCTACAAGCCCATTTCACATTTTTAAATTAAACAAGCAATGACAAAACCATCTTTTGCTCTTTTCTTACTCCTCCTATCTGTACTGTCATCTTAATCCACAGTGTGCATATGATCCCTGTGAAACACCAAAGGAATCGGAATCTCCACGCTTTAAGGCCATCATGCAGGCTACCAGTGCTCCAAGGAAGAGAGTCCCTGCAGATATAAAAAGTTTTTCGCATGAGTTGAACTCCAAGGGGGTCCGACCATTCCCTTTTTGGAAGCCTCGGGGCATTTACAACTTGAAGGTATTCTCAATTCATGGTCTTCGTGGATAGTGATTAATGACCTTCATATTGCTATTTATGGAGCAAAATTAATCTTGTTTTCTGTCATCAACACAGGAGGTGTTAAAAGTTATTCAGGTGAGATTTGAGAAAGCAAAGGAGGAGGTAAATTCAGATTTGGCAGTATTTGCAGGAGACTTGGTTGGTGTAATGGAAAAGTACGCAGATTCTCATCCTGAGTGGAAGGAAACTTTGGAAGATTTGCTCATACTTGCACGTAGCTGCTGTGTAATGACACCGGGGGAGTTTTGGCTTCAATGTGAAGGCATAGTGCAAGATTTAGATGATCATCGTCAGGAGCTCCCAATGGGTGTGCTGAAGAAACTGTACACTCGGATGCTTTTTATCCTTACGAGATGTACAAGATTGCTTCAATTTCACAAAGAGAGTGGCTTTGCGGAGGATGAAGTTGTTATGGATCAACGTGATAAGATCATACAATCTGCTGATAGGCAGATATTGGCTCAACCAGGTGATGACACTACAACCAGAGGCAGCAAAAGTGATGTACGAAAATCGTACAGTCAAGAGCAACATAATTTAAAATGGAAGAGAAGCCAGGAGATAAAGCCTGTTAAGTTTCTTTCACCGCTTGATACAACAGATGTTAAAAAGGAGGTTGAGTCTCCAACCAGGGAGCGTATATCTTCCTGGAAACCTTTTCCATCACCTGTCCCAAAACCCCCTAAAGACCCTACCCCTATTAAAGAGGAATCACCTAATAAGAAAACAGATACACCCCCTGCAGTTAGTAGCCAGGCTGAATTGAACAGTCCAGTGGAATCTACATCACATCAATCTCTTCCTCCCAAGCATCAACACAAAACTTCATGGGGTCACTGGTCTGACCAGCCAAATATTTCTGAAGAAGGTTCAATAATGTGTCGCATATGTGAAGAATATGTCCCTACTCATTATGTAGAAAATCACTCAGCAATATGTGCAAGTGCTGACAGATGTGATCAAAAAGGTGTAAGCGTTGATGAACGTCTAATTAGAGTTGCTGAAGCACTTGAAAAGTTGGTAGAATCTTATACACAAAAAGACCTTCCAAATGCTGTTGGCAGTCCAGATGTTGCAAAAGTATCAAATTCAAGCATCAATGAAGAATCTGATGGCCCCTCTCCAAAACTCTCTGATTGGTCTAGAAGAGGCTCAGCTGATATGCTTGACTACCTCCAGGAGGCTGATAGCACTATTTCACTGGATGACATAAAAAACCTTCCTTCCATGACATGTAAGACTCGTTTTGGGCCAAAATCTGATCATGGAATGGCTACATCTTCAGCAGGAAGTATGACCCCTAGATCTCCACTAACAACTCCAAGATCTAATCACATAGACATGCTTTTAGCTGGCCGAAGTGCAATTAATGAGAGCGATGATCTTCCTCAGGTAAGCTCTCTCAATCACACATACATATATTAGATAGTTGATTATTTTGCTAGGCTAAACTATAGAAAATAGTCGGTGTTTATTTTTGTACAAGGTACAATGTGCAAAGTGAGCAAAGCTATGGCCATGGTAAAATATTTTGTTTGTTTATGAAAATTTAGTTTCTCTTGTGCAGAATACGTTTGTTGAAAAGGAATGGTAATAATGCCACTATTTTTCCAATCAACCACTGTGTCATGCGTATATATGATGGTTGGGTGGCTGGAACGAATGTGCCATGTATGATTGTGGGCTTAGCTGCCACTGCCACACGTTAGATGTCGGGCCGGATTGGTTCAGCTTTGCTGCTGCTGCACAGCCGCAGCACTATAGCAGCTTCATCACAAAACCTGTTATTGGTACTGTAGTTACAGCTGCAGCTGCAGCAAGCTATACCAATCAAGCCCTTCATTAGAGATGCTGTTAGTTGGTTAGTTTGCTTTGTTACCAAGTATACCTAGAGATGGTGCTGATTAGATGGCATCTACTATCTCCAATGTCTTAGCTGCACCTTTGGGAGCTCAAGGGGATTTGTTTTCTTTTAAGAATTAAGCAAGAAGAAAGATTAAAAAGTTCACTCCTGTCATGTTTACCTCCCTTTCCAAGCGGACTCCCCCCTTCACACTGGTCCTCAGTGTGGTATTTACCATATAATAATCTAGGTTAGGATCACTATGCATCATCTACCAGTAGTAAATGATTTTGTAATGTAATATAATGCAAGAAGTGCTGATTAACAGTGTCCTTCAATCTGTGCAGATTGTTGAACTTGCTGATATTGCGCGGTGCATTGCAACTACTCCTCTAGATGAAGAAAGGGCACTCTCCCTATTGGTTACCTGCATAGAAGATCTGCAAGAAATTGTCAATCGTAGGAAGCATGAGGCTCTCACGGTGCAGACATTTGGCACACGTATAGAAAAACTCCACCGGTGAGTCTCTGCTGAGTTCACTACACAAGTGGCTTATCTTAGTTGACATTATACTAAATAAGCACATGAAAATAATTCTTGCAGGTCACTTTTAGCACTTATATTAGTTTCCATTTGTAATTTCCCTTCACATTTATATAATTTCTTAGGGAGAAGTACCTACTGCTTTGTGATTCGGTTGATATGGACAAAGTTGATTCAGCGAGTACTGTAATGGATGAAGAAGATGATGTTGTCCGTAGCTTACGAGCTAGTCCTGTTCACCCAGTCAAGGATCGTACTTCGATTGATGACTTCGAAATCATTAAACCTATCAGCCGTGGAGCATTTGGACGTGTTTTCTTGGCCAAGAAAAGAACTACAGGAGACCTCTTTGCTATAAAGGTATTTGTTGCCATATATTTGTTCCCTTATGTACCCAGACTTGCTTTCCTTGGTTGTACCTGTAATGTTGTAGGCATTCTTGACCAAAAACCAAAAATATTGCTATATGACTATCTTTCAGACGCAAACCAGAATTTTAGCATGCAAAAAAGGGGAAAGGAAATTGCTTTTGATGTAAATATGTTGACTTGCCAGTCTTCTTCCCCAAAACTCAATAAAACACACTCAAGAATATTTGTTCTTGTCGATACTCGGCGGTAGTTTTGTTCAGTTGATAACCCCTGCCATTGTGATATTATTGCAATGATACTTTAGAAAGGGCCTTGAGGTTTTTCGTACATTTATGCATACCTTTCTAAACAACACATTTCTATGAGAACCACCAGCTGGAAGTCATTCATTATTTATTATCAAGGACCCCTTGTGATCAACATGACATGGTCAAATTATTGGATTGAAAACTTTTGCAAAAGAAAGGAAATACCTGTGGACCTTCAATGTTCAGAGAAGGAAGATTAGAGAGATGGTATTTCTCGCGTTTGCTTTTTTAATTTGCTCCCAGTTTGACTAGTTGACCACAAAAAAGATTAACACCTTGATGTTTATAGTACACATCTTCATATTTGTAGTACACCTCTTCATATTTATAGTACTGTAGTACACTATCCATACTACAAAAACCTGGCTGTACCACTTGTTCCGCTGGTTCATTTGGTACATGTGGTCAATGTTACGAATTATATCACTTGTTCTAAAATTCATTCGAGAAAGAAACTGCACTCGATTTCATTAGTTAGGCATCCCTTGTTTTTTAATCAAATCTGCGTCTTGTTAGATAAGTAACTTATGTGATTACAGGATATGTTAAAATTATATGACTGTTTGCTTTTAAAAAGTTAACTAATATGGAGTCGGTTCCAATGGGATCCATTTAGTTGCTCCCGTTAAATCATTATGCTGTTTTGGCACTATCACATTTTGGTTCGATACCCTACCAAAAGTTTGGTAATGCCGTATCTTTGGCAACTTTTGGCACTATCACATTTTGGTAGGGTAGAGTTGGTAGGTTTGGTTTGGTGCCAATTTGTGCCAACAAGAGACAAATATATGGGCAATGCCAAAGTTTTGGTAGTGGCAAAATTTTGATGGTGTGTTTGCCTGTTTGGTTTGGTAGTTTTTGTTTTCTAGACTATGGTGTAGACTGGACATGATATTGGACTCTAAGTAGTTATTTTTACCTGCATTAGTCTCCTTGATAGTCATAGCTTACTTATAAAAATGGGATCAGAATGACAGTGGAGCGGCCCATCATGTTCATGCTTTACTTGTGACAACTTGACCATCATAGGTTTTAGATTGAAGTGACTTTAGTTCACATGAATGATGAATTGACTCCTCACAAAAAAGGAAGTAATGATAAATTGGTATAGTAATTTTGGTTTTGCTGAGCACACAACACCTTGCCTCTGCTCAGCATGATAGCTCTAAGATGTAAAGCAATAGTTTGGGGGCTTGACTGCTAAACTCCCTTTATTATTAGCTTTTGTTTTTCGGTTTGGGATGGATGGGGCATCCATGTGGTCTAACAATAGTTGCTTACTTTTGAAACAGGTATTAAGGAAGGCAGATATGATTCGGAAAAATGCTGTTGAGAGTATATTGGCTGAACGTGATATCTTGATTACAGTGAGGAATCCTTTTGTGGTGAGTGAACTTGCAAATGCGACCCTTCATCATTGAAAGCTATACTGTGGTTCTGAATTGGTTATGTTCTTTTAAGGTTCGTTTCTTCTATTCTTTTACCTCCCGGGAAAATTTGTATCTAGTCATGGAGTACCTGAATGGAGGGGACCTGTATTCTCTACTGAGAAATTTAGGGTGCTTGGATGAAGATGTTGCTCGTATATACCTTGCAGAAGTTGTAAGTTTCTTTTACTAACAATTTATTTCTTCCATTTTCACTTTTCCTTTGTCTGATAATCATTTTATTCTGCAGGTGCTAGCTTTGGAATATTTGCACTCTATGCACATAGTTCATAGAGATCTTAAACCTGACAACTTATTGATAGCTCATGACGGGCATATAAAGGTATTTATGTGTGCGCATGATCGTTAAGTTTTCTCTCCATTTTTCTTGTTTTATGTTCAATGTTAGATACTCCCTCCTTCCAAAAGTCTAAGTCCTATTTCTTTTTGCACCAAGACCAATATGTAGTTAACTCATTCATCATGTGACAAAACCAATGAACATGCAACCTATAAAGTACTAAAATGACTTCTTGGGTTCCGATAAAAAAATTAATATAGCATATAATGACTACAAATAGGACTTAGACTTTTGGAAAAACCAAAGAATGAAATAGGACTTAGACTTTTGGAAGGAGGGAGTACATGATAAACTAAAAAATCATTCACATGCCTCTCAAAGGTAAGCGCTTTTCTGTTCTCTGATGACTAGAAGATATATTCCTATTTTTGGTTCCAGCAACCAAATGAGATAGTGATGTAGCAGTTCATAGCAATTGCCACAATGGCATCATCTAGTGAGAGATAAAATAAACACATATCCTATGAGAGTTCTGAGGAGAATCAGTTTTTGGAGTTTTGAAACTTTTTGAGGTTTCAAACTGTGTTGTATCAATGTCACGAGTTAGCAAATTGGAAGGAGGAACTCGGCGAAGATTGTATTTGAAAGAGGTGATCGGACGTGGCCCTGGACCTCGACGGCGCGGCGGTGCCGTGATCCGCGACGCGCCCTTGAGGCAGGAACAATGAAATGAGATTGATCTCAAATTCTGCTTGCATTAATCAACTTCCTTACAGCTTAATATACCCATCTAAGAGATAAGATCATAACAAATCATAGGGCTAAACTAACAAACCAATTTAGCTAAGAAAAAGGATGCTAACAAACTACTGTTCCGTATCTTGCTGTCGTCGCCGGCGCCGGACTTAGTGAGTAGTGACGTCCCCACATGACAATCAGGCAATGCATAAAAACTTTCATGTCATGACATGTTGGTTTCCACATAAATCAAATATATGCTGATTTCAGCTAGCTCTTTTCTAATTAAGTGAATCCATATCTTAATGAATTGATGATAATGCTACACATATTTCCTTCTGAGTTTTCATTTCATTTAACCTGTAATTCAGCAATAAATATTGTTTTCGTTCTTTTTCGAATATGTTCCTTTTTAATGCCTTCTATATGTCCTGCTTATCAATCTTAATTCTCCAGTTGACAGATTTTGGGTTGTCCAAGGTTGGTCTGATCAACAGCACGGATGATCTATCTGGTCCTGCTGTTAGCGGGTCTTCGTTGTATGGAGATGATGAACCTCAGATGAGCGAATTTGAGGAAATGGATCACCGAGCACGGAGACAAAAGCGCTCTGCTGTCGGAACTCCTGATTATTTAGCACCGGAAATCCTTTTGGGGACAGGACATGGTAAAATGCCCGACATAGTTTTCTTTCAACCTCTGCATTGTCTTCTCGTTTTGACTCTCTTGAGTACTGATTGTCCTTGCAGGTACTAGTGCTGATTGGTGGTCTGTGGGTGTTATACTTTTTGAATTAATTGTTGGAATACCTCCATTCAACGCAGAACACCCCCAGGTATCAGACTTTCATGTACTGAATATTTCTCTGCCATTTATGTGACGTTGAGTAAAGTTCTTTCATTAAGCATGCAAAGCTCCCGTTCAGATCTCTTGAGAATATGAGAGAAAGAGGTCTTCTAGAAAATACATGGGTTTTGGTCTGCTAGAAAACACATGGGTTTTCATCTATTTAATGCAAAATGTCGCTATATAAGTCAATGTTGTTTTTTGCTGTATTGAAACTGTGGCAACTTGACATTCTTGTTGTATTTGGTGTAGACAATTTTCGACAACATTCTGAACCGCAAAATACCTTGGCCACATGTCCCAGAAGAGATGAGTTCTGAAGCTCAGGATCTAATTGACAAGTAAGAAATGTTTCGAGTATTCTGAATACACAGTAACTCATGTTTCAGTCTTACAGGATTGCATGTTACTATTTCTTGCTTCCAAGTTTTAATGTGATAGATGATTATGCTAGATTGCACAGCTTTTACGTCACTTTTAGGGTCAATGGACCAATTATATAATAAATTGTTGTCTTTATACTGCATTTTCCTTTGTGTTATCCCAATGACAAGCATGAAATTTCTATACTAAAGTCAATAGGGTTTTTGCCATGATCATCACCATCAATAACAATTGAAGTGAGCTCCCTCATTTGTACTGTAAAATCACCACCCAAAAGTTGCTCGTATCAGCATTGTGAATTAATGTACGTCAGATTGTTAGCTGTATTATTCAGGTTCCAAATAACACAAATGAATGTTGGGGTTAATTAGGATTTTGGGTCAAACTAGGCAGGGACACATCTGCTCTAAAATATTACATTTTCTTGCTTGATAACTTGGTACTCGCTATATTTTATATTGCCATAGGTCAGTCCCTATCTTTTTTCCAGTTTCAGCTTATAGGGTAACAGTAGCACACTGCTATATTATATGTGTTCAGTTGTGTTCTATGGTTTATAGCATCTGTTTGCTCAAAGGTAGAACTATTCAATATGATTTGTATTTTTGGAATCTTTACGCATGCAATTTAAGCATATTATTACAATACTCCCTATCTACTTCATGCTCAATTTCAAAATCCTTTGTGAAGTTTATTGTGGTTATGTTTTTTATGTAACTAATGTGATATTATGACTGCTTTACCCAGATTATTGACAGAAGACCCTCACCAACGGCTAGGTGCAAATGGCGCCTCTGAGGTATTTTGACTTTTGAGGGTTTTAGAAACCTTCATCCGTTGTATGGATTATTCAAAACTTCTTATGATACATAAATGATTGATGCTTATAATCCTATTCCCTTCAGGTTAAGCAGCATCAATTTTTTAAAGACATTAGCTGGGATACCCTTGCTAGGCAAAAGGTGGGATATGGTTAACTATTTATTCTTTAAACATAGTTGCATCTCCATTGTAAAGGTGTACCGAGGATAACACGGAATCATATGCAGGCTGCCTTTGTCCCCTCCTCAGATAGTGCATTTGACACGAGCTACTTCACCAGCCGTTATTCTTGGAATCCATCGGACGAAAACATCTATGAAGCATACGAATTTGAGGATTCCAGTGATAATGGAAGCCTTAGTGGCAGCAGTAGCTGTGTGAGCAATCACCAAGATGATATGGTATGAATCATCAGCATTTATATAAGTAGAGGAAAAGAAAACTACAATTTGTTTGTCTGCCTTTTTATTCTTCAGTCATTTTACTAAACAATTGTGCAAATTGTGCAAATAGGGGGATGAGTCTAGTGGCTTCACTGAGTTTGAATCTAGCTCAAATGTCAACTATTCTTTCAGCAATTTCTCATTCAAGGTAATCCTACAGTTTCACATATTTATATCCTTAAAATAATTGAAGCATGATGGTGTTATCACGGTGGATAACCTATTCCTTTTTTTCTTTACAATTTCTCAGTCAAAGTAAGCCTACGGCTTCACAGTCCACCTATTTTGTTTCATGTTCATAATGTGATTGATTGAAGCATGAGTAACCATGATGGATCCTTTTTTAAAATGAACGTGTAATGTGTAATGCATGTCCTTCACTTACGGGCAGAAAAGTTTACCCACAGCTCCTTACATTTCCCTTGTATTTACTCACGAACAGGTCCTCAGTATTTGCATTACCAAGCAGTAATAACACCTTTTTCAGTTACAATATGCTTCAAATCATAGTAGTCACATCTCTACTTCGCTAGACACAGTACTGTAATATAGCTCAAACCATTGGAATAACTTCGCTAGATATTTAATGCTATTGGTATGAATCATACTAGTAATCCGTCAGTCAACTTATATGCTCACAACTTCACAAGCACGTGCTTTGTAAAATGTAGTTTGATGATTCCCTTGAATGTGGCAAAATTGTTCCACACAGTAAACGATAGTACAATGTTCATTATAAAATAGCACCTAGATCCTTGTGATACATAATCTAAAAATCCACTGAATATTTTATCACTGATGGCTCACTGACATGTGGGCCAGCGAGACAATGAGTGGAAAAAAGGAATTGGGCAAAGTGTCGACAAAGACAAACCAAAGTTCTTAGTGTCTAGCAGTCCAACAAAACAAATACATATTCTTTTTTATTCTCATTAAATTTGTGATTGTCACGTTTCATTGACAGTATCAATCCTTAAAAGTAGGGGTAGAAAACTTATTGTTAGCCCATTTGTGCCTATATTCTGCACACCGTTCTAACTTCTTTTGCTGCAGAATCTATCACAACTTGTCTCTATCAATTACGATTTGCTCACCAAAGGATTGAAGGATGATCCACCAACGAAATCTGAGACGTAGCAGTTCGTGTTATATCGGAATTTATTCATTTGAAGTAACCAAACAATTTACAAGGTGCTCGCGTGGTGTAGATCTTGTACATGTAAGTATTTCCAGTTCTTCTATGAGCAGTCAAATGTCATATTGTGATGCTGTTTCATGGTTTAATCCAGTAGTAACTACAAATGTTGCAGATGAAAGTGTGAGGCATGGGCTTGTTCCTATTGAGGTTGTTCCTACATTTCGCGGAGCCGAGTACAGTTTTGATGTTGCTTGTTTTCGAACAATTCCCGTGTCATCATCGATGAAACATCCTTGACCATAAGTTGGAATGCGTCACCTAGGAGCGCTGTTTTTTTCCCTTCTCTTACCGCACTTCATCGGCCTTGGGTGCCACCAAGATTTGGTCAAGGTTACTGTATGCAAATAGAACCCTTGAAGATGTAGATGGTCTGAGCAATTTTTCATTGTGGCATGTGATTGGGAATGACCGAATGAAGTTCCTGTCATCTCGGAGGTATCCCTGTACTCGGAACTATCAACACTTCAAAATACCATTCACTGGGTATAAATCTGGTTAAATAGCAGTGCTCAAATTTTCTCGGGGCAAGTATACTGCTCTGTTTGGTTCGCTTGGTTAGTCAATGGATTCACTGTATCTTTACCAATCGAGGGAACTCGGGAGACTGCGCGGTCTTGAGTTCTTTTCTCGTAGAGAATGGTGAATGCCTAAGTTTTGCAGTGGAGGTGGCTATTACGTCTAATTTCATTCCTGTTAACAACCAATAAATTATGAGGTAATATGTATAATGTAGGTTTGCTACTACTCCCTCTGTCATATAATAATATAAGGGATTTTGAGTTTTTGCTTGCAACGTTTGACAACTTGTCTTATTTAAATTTTTTTGAAATTATTAATTATTTTATTTGTGACTTACTTGATTATCTAAAGTACTTTAAGCACAATTTTTCGTTTTTTATATTTGCAAAAAGAATTTAAATAAAACAAGTGGTTAAACGTTGCAAGTAAAAAACTGACATACAACCCCTTGCCTCTAAGGCCTTTCACAGTGACCATCCACGTAGGAGATTCTCATACACGTACACAAATGCTGGGTCTCGCGATGCATTTCGCATCCCTACGGCAATCTGAAATGAGTATGCCTCGCCAAAATTTTAGTGTACAAGTGTTCATTTTGCGGACCTTGTGTTCGTTTCGGATGGTTGGGAACCAAACTCCTCCGCGCGAAAAACATAGCAATCAATTAGCACGTGATTATTTAGTTATTAGTTTTTTTAAAAAAATAGAATAATATGATTTTTTTTAAACAACTTTCATATAGAAACTTTTAAAAAAAACGCACCAAAATAGCAGTTTGAAAAGCGTGCGCGCGGAAAACGAGAAATAGGAGTTGGGAAAAGGGGAACAAACTGAGCAAAGGATTTCAAATCCTTCTGAATTCTGATCACGCATGAGCATGACTGCTCATCTGACCTCTTTGGCTCTTTACCACAATCAGCTTTAGCTAATACTACTCCCTCCGTTCCAAAATAAGTGCAATTTTATACTATTCACGTTTAATGTTTAACCGTTTGCCTTATTTAAATTTTTTTTATAATTAGTATTTTTATTGCTATTAGATGATAAAACATGAATAGTACTTTGTGACTAAATATTTTTAAAATTTTCAAATAAGACGGACGGTCAAATATTGGGCACGAATATCAATGGCTGCACTTATTTTGGGACGGAGGTAGCACGAGTGCTCGGCACGGCATGAGCAACCAGAACGTGAACCAAACAAGCTGCAGTCTCGAGCTCAAGAACAAGATAGCCAGAAATTCATATAGACCATTAGACCAGGAATTGGGACTGCGAATTTGTCCCAGCTTCATCTCGAACTAGTTAAGAAAAAATTCTCCTTAAAAAAACTAATCACTGGATTTGATAACTTGGTCATAACCTGAAAGTCCCAACAGAAAATGATTTGAAACGACAACAGAAAACCTCTCAAGATGAGCTCTTACCGGGAGTCACAGCGCTACTGATACGCACCCATTTATCGCAAAATTTGGAATCCTGGTGCTGACAAGAGTACACCCCTCAAACCATACGAGCCTTTCTTATACACCTTTTCATTTTTGCAGTTAGCAAACAATGCCATATCTCCTAGAAGCTGAACATGTATGATTTATGGAACAGGTTGAAATGGCATAGGTTGAGGGCATAAAGGATTTGAGGGAAGTAAGAGAGCTCATATGAGCACCGTAAGGTCCAAAATGCAGTTTCAGGTTAATAATCTTTAGAAAACAGAAACACTTCGGTTATGTGCAATTAGCACCCGCGAAAAACAGCATGATTGAGGATTGGACATGTGGCCCAAAGTAATGTGATTCTTTAGGGTATGTTCTATACTACACTTTACCAACTTCTTCTCCCTCGTTTTCCAAGCACATACAATGTTTTTGGCAAACTGCTAAACCATGCGTTAAAGTACTTAATTAATAATGCACTAATAAGCCACCCCGTTTTCCATGCACGGGGAAGAGGTTCCTAAACCCTTCTCCCGAACACACCATTACTTGTCATAATTCAAGCAAAGGCATAAAAAAAATATTTCAAAATCACTTGTCATGTCAAAGCATGGCCATTTTTTAGACCACAATCGTAGAAGTGATCAAAAAGCTCATTCTAAGGTGACTACTGGTTCTCATTGAACTCATGCCTGCAGTTTGCGCACTTATAGAAAACAGTTTGCCCCTCATCTGCTGACCGTAACTGCAATTACACATTTTTCATAAAGTAGTTAAGCATCAAAGCTAGAAAAAGGAAAATTAAGCTTATTGAACATCAAATGTTCAAGGATCGATAGCTGACCTGCTTGGTGTAATACTGAAGTTCAGGATTTTTGCATTTTTCACACTCTTTATTTACCTAATGCAGAAAAGGATTTATGAATATGTGCAGAACTACAAAATACTATCAGACTATATATTGATGAAAAAGCTTAACTTACTGTAGCTCTTTCGACAATTACGTCTTCCTCCTTCAGTGTTGTTTCAAGAATCACATATGGATCAAGTTTTAGCTCTCTTCTAATATCCTGTCAACAGCATGCAAAATGTCAACTACATATAAATAGCCATGGAAATCTTCTTTCATATCTGATATAAATGGTTGGGACAAGATTCAAGAAACCGCACAGTTCATTAAAAAGGCAGGACCTGTGGTCCATAAAATTAAAATGTTCATTTGGCACCTTTTAGGTGCTATGTCTTTGTTAAGTACTAGAAGTGTACAAGTATGGAGCATAGGACTTAATCAGAGACTCAGAGTAGCCTACAAATGCCAAGCCAGAAAATCACTATACATCTTACCTTGCTGCTCCATAAGATGTTTGCCTACAACTCATACTATTCCATTACCACAGTTGATTCATGCATGTGAAAGCATGAGGATATTGCCATTTGAGTCATCTCAGCACATAAAATAAAATCTCAGACCAATACTCCCTCCGTTTCAAAATATAAGGATTTCTAGGATTCAAATGTTGTACCACAATATAAGCATTTCTGCACTGATTCCCATCACTTCAATGATCGCAGAGCCAATCAGATGCTTCAGAAGGGAATCTAAGAAAATCAAAGTTCAAAAATTGACAACTGCAATGAATAAAGAAAAAAAAAATCTTTTGACCTAATCTTAGTAGAGTACTTGCTAAACAACCTAGAAATCCTTATATTTTGGAACAGAGGGAGTAGCTCCCAAGAGATGCATTGCATTATCCCAAGGAAGGCAGCATGGATATTTGTAAAACTAAAAATCTACTAAAGTGCACTGCCATGTAGATTCAATAATCACCAAGCCATTCCTCTATATGAAATACGATACTGAAGCACGACACAGTGAAACCGTCCTTTTACCTAAACCACAAGACTGGATTGCTCCACCGCACAACCATATATACTCCTCGCGTAAATCAAACTAAACTATATCTCCTAGGATTACTACACTGAATGAATCGCATTATGGATTTTAGATACTTGAGGGGAAACAAAATCGGTCGCGACTGAAACAGACGAGCCCAGGGTTTCGCGCGAGCTAGAGGGTAGAGCAATCGGCCGCACCTCAGCCGTGACCGTGTACCGCGTCTCCTTCCCTTCGATATCTGCGCCGTAAAAAAAGAGAACGAAGGCATCAGCCGCAAGAAGAACACAGCCCAGGGCTTTGCAGGGAGAGAGATGGGGAAGACGACGACCTTTGGCCTTGCGCTTGAAGCCGCAGAGGGGGCAGGAGGCGGAGCGGACGGAGTCGAATTTGAGGAGGGTGCCGCACACGCCGCAGAAGAGGAAGTCCCGCGCCTGCCAGAAGGCCATGCCGCCGCCGCCGCCGTCGCCGGCGAAGTGTTCCTTCTCCTCTAGTCTGTGGTTGGCTGGCGATGGTGGCTTGGGCCGATCAAAACGGCAGGCGTGTTTTAGGGTTTTTTTTTTCTAGGTGGGCTCATGGGATGGGCTGATGGGCCTACGAACTCTTGTTTTTCTCGCCGAATCCTTTTGGGAAAAGTACACCGAAGGTCCCTCAACTTGTCAACGGGATAAAAAAACATCTTAACCGCAAAACCAGATATACAGGGTCTCTTAACTGTACAGAACCAGAGGTGCTTCGGCGGTTTTGATCCCGGATTTGGCCTACGTGGTGGCTGAGTTAGCGTGGGACCCACGTGGGTCCCACATGTCAGTATATCTTTTCCCTCCTCTCCCTTTTCTGCTGTTTCTCTCTCTCACACACTCTTCTCTCCGACGGCCGACGATGCAGCACGGGAGAAGGGGAGGGTGGCGGAAGGGCGAGGCGGCGGCGGCGGGTGAACGCGGTGGCGGGCTCGTCCTCCCCGATCACACTCTCCGGCATGGGGAAAGGATGGCGCAGGCGGCGGACCGCGCGGGAGACCAGCGGCAGGCGGTCGTGGATGCGGCGCTCACGCGGGGCTGGGCTGGCCGCGCGGTCGTGGTTGGCGGCGGGTGAGGTGTTGGCGGCGAGTGCACCCGGGAATCGATGGAGCAGAGGCGGCGGCGGTCGTGGTCCGCGAGTCCATGCAGCTGCGTTCGTTCTGGGGGATTGGATTCGGTCGTCAGCTGCGTTCGTTGCTTTGATCGAACCAAGGCCACGCGATTCCGTTCCGATCGACTTGTTCCATTTCATCTACTGTCTCAATCAGTTCAGTTGTTGAGGCGCATTTGATTTTTGATTTGGGTCGAAAATTTGATGGCTCAATCTGATCTGAGTTTTGGGATGGATGGATGGATGGATGCGTGCAGGGCAACGGAGGACAGGGAGAGGAGGAGATGGTTGAGCCAGGGGAGCGCGGGAGGGGGAGTGGCGGCCTCCTCCGGGGTCGCCGTCAACATCACCACCGGGCCCATGACGGAGACGGAGGACGACATGGCCGTCGCCGAGGAGGAGGAGGTGGTGGCGGCGTCGGCGGAGACGGAGGAGCACGTGCAGCGCATCCTCCTCGCCATTGACGCCTTCACTCGCCAGGTCCACCTCTCTCCATTCATTGATTTCGCTATTTGTCATTCTGAATTTTTCATCGATCGATGAGATTGCAATGCCAATGCAGGTGTCGGAGATGCTGGAGGCGGGGCATGAGCTGTTCAAGAACCTCGCCGCCGACTTCGAGGATCGCCTCTGCTCGTAAGACCACCATCCATAGCCATGGCCATGGACACACACACCCGCTAATAAAATAATTGGTTTGGTTGGTTGCTTGATGACGAGCAGCATAATCAATCGATGCAATCTGGTTTGTTTGTGAATTTGGCGTGTGCAGGATCCACAAGGAGAGGAGAGGGTGGAGAGGTGGGAGGACGAGATCCGGGAGCTGCGCGCCCGTGACGTCGCCAATGAGCAGGCACGCTCCCTCCGCCGCCACCGCTCTCGCCTGCCGACGTCGCATCGTTCCAGCCCGCCGATGCCGCACCGCTCTCGCCCGCCGACGCCGCCTCTCCGCAACCGTGCTCGCCCGCCACCGTCGCCGCTTCGCCTGCTCTGGCCGCCATTCTGGTGCGGCGACGGCGCCCGGTTGAAGAGGTGCCCCTTGGGCCGCCCTGCGCCGTCGCCTCCGGCCGGCTTGCCCAGTCGCCAGAAGATAAGAGAAGAGTGAGAGAGAGAGAGAGAGGAGAAAGGGAGAGGGTGATGACGTGCCCAGCTGATATGTGGGGTCCACGTAGGTCCCACGCTGACTCAGCCGTCAAGTAGACTAAAACACGGATAAAAACCGCGGAAGGGCCTCTGATGACTAGTTTTGTATAGTTAACGGACCCAGCATATTTGGTTTTACGGTTCAAGGATGTTTTGTATCCCATTGCCAAGTTGAGGGACCTTCGGTGTACTTTTTCCAATCCTTTTCTCGCGCAGAACGCGGCCCACTGAAGTAATGGACTGCACGTTAAATAAATCTCTTTTTATCTTTTTACATGCGCATAGTTGTTTAAAAAAATGAAGAAAATAACCCCAGTAAATAAGCGCATCATTTTTATACTGCATCGGGAAAATGAGTTATTCTAATTTGTGACAGAATTAGCATTTGTTTCCAATAAATGAGTAGAAGCATTTATTTGGAAAGAGCAAACGGGGATTTAAAAAAAATGAAATGACTAAAGTTTTTTTTATAATAATACGCACATGTAACATGGATATGCGTTCTCTAACACATTCTTTGCATAATAGACAAAGACTAACCATAAATCCCTAATCCCTAATGTGAGTAAAATACTATTAAAAACGCAAATTGTGTGCGAGTATCTATATATAAAACGGTATGAACAGAGTTGAAAAGGTCTAAAGATGTTCTTACACTTGGCATGAACATTCAAGGTTTTAGTTATAGTAAATATCATGGACATTCGGCTACCTATATCATGTTTGGTATAGATTCATATCTCAGATCCACAGAAAAAAATAAGTTTGCATGTTATAGATATTTAAAATTTTAAATTTCATTTGAAATGAAAGCAGAATGTTTTATTCAAATGTTATCAACGTAATCATAGTTCTAGATCTATGGATTTATTAAGTTAGATCAAGTTTTATAGTAGAGGCAGTGATCAGCTCTTATTTATCGATATTATATACTCTTAAATTTAAAAACTAACATATACAGTATATTGCCTGTAGGACACTAGTCCCAATATATTTTTCACCAATCAATTTATCTCTTTCTCTATTATTTTTAGAGTTTCTATGGAGGTTGTTCCTTGCATAAGAAGTGGATACTCTAGTCATCTCTCTATTCTTTTTCTCTCCTCCACGTTATTATCTAAGTTTACATGATATATTGGGCTTGTGTTTAGAGGCTTCTAGTACTTGCTCTTAGGAAAATCTAACTCAAAATTTTTTTGAATTTAAAGCTGTACAAAGAGAGCACCAGTTACCGCAAATTATGAGCCTCCGCTGATCAAAGTAAATAGGCACTCAAACGATATTGACCCCTTCAGAGCTTAAAAGTTTTTTTAATAAAGAAACCAGAGATTAAATAAAATCCACTATTAGCCAAACTAGTAACAAAAAAAGGATCAACCAGCTGTTGCTACCACGCAACACCACCACCGTCACAAGTCACGTGAAAACGACCGCCAAACTCGCCAGCATCTGATGAGACTATCCTTTGCCCAGTTGACACTTTCACAAACCACAAACCAGATGCGACCATACGAGCCAATTAGCCAAACCACTTTACCACTCAAACAATGCTTATCACTGTATATATTAATCCTACTAGTATACTAATCACCAGCTCACTGAACCGAGCCGGCCGAACCAGCCCGATCAGACCGGAGTAAGACCGGAGACTAAGACCGGACTGAGAGGGTATGTTTGCAGAAGTTTTCGTAGCTGCAGTTTCTTCTAAAATCCTCAGCTGCTAGAGGCTCTCTTAAACAATTTAGGTTCTTATTTAGATTTTAAGAAATTATAGTTGTAGAATTCATAAAATGAATTAGAAACTAGAAGAAGCTGAGTTTCCTAGCTTATCCAAATTATTACCAACTACTACATCCGTCATATTTTAAATGCAACCATAAGTTTCCGTACCTAACTTTTTATAATTAGTATTTTTATTATTATAAGATAATAAAATATGAATAGTACTTTATGCATGACTTATGTTTTTAATTTTTTTAAAAAATAAATAAGACAAGCGATCAAAGCTAGGTACAAGACTGCACGACAAAGGAGCTTCTCATTAGCTGTTTTTTTCTCTCTTTTAAATTGAGTTTTTTTTAGTACATAGGGAGTAGAATTTAAGCTTGCGAATAGACTAAGGGGCTGTTTGGGAGAGAGGGGCTAAACTCTCTCTCTCTCTCTCTAAAAAAAAAAGAAGTTCCTATCCCAAACACCCCCTAAACCGGACCGGAGTCACAGGAGGAGTAGAGCGTGCAGCCGCGACCGGTCGTCCGGCCCGGTACCACCCGACAGATTCCTTGTCTAAACTGTACTTGCATTCCATTCCCCCCCACATCCACAAGACCACAACCACAACCCCCCTTCTCCTCTCAGATCCGCGTCGCGGCGGCCCCAAATCCCACACGCGCACAGCGCAGCACCAACGCCGGAAGGAGACAGCGCCCCTCGCCCCCGCCACCCCAACCCTACGAGAGGGAGGGAGCCAGCCAGCCAGCCAGCCAGGCATGGCCACCTCCACTTCCACTGGCCACCGCGCCGCCGACCTCGTCCTCCCCTCCTACCCCGAGGCACGCTCTCTTTCTAAACCCTAGCTGTTCCTGGCCAGATGCCCAGATCTGTGGCGGAATTGACCGGGTTTCTTGGGTTGTCTTCTCCTTCTCTTTGCTGCAGATGATCGTGGAGGCGATCGCGTCGCTGGCGGAGGAGAACGGGTCTAGCCAGGCCGCCATCGCGCGCCGCATCGAGGCGGCCCGCGGCGGCGGCGGCCTCCTCCCGCCGTCGCACCCCGCGCTCGTCGCGGCGCACCTCTCCCGGATGTCAGCCGCCGGGGAGCTCGTCGCCGTCGCGGGTGGGAAGTACGCGCTCCGCCCGACTCCTCCGCCGCCGCCGCCGGCGGATCCGGCGGCGGCGGCGGCGGTGGCGGAGGAGGAGGAGGAGGAGGAGGAGTTCCTCGCCGATGATGACTCGGCCGACGACTTACCGCCGCCTCCTCCGCCCAAGCGAGGCCGCGGCCGTCCCCCGAAGGTGCGCCCCCCGGGCTACCCGGCCGTACCCGCCGCCGCCGCACCCGTCCCCGTCCCCGTCGGTGCGCCGGTCGACGGCTCCGTCGCCGCCGCCGCCCCCGCCGTGCCGCGCCGGCGTGGCCGCCCGCCCAAGCCGCGGGACCCGCACGCGCCGCCCAAGATCCCACGCCCGCGAGGGCGCCCGCGCAAGAACCCTCTCCCGGAAGGGATGGTGCCGCCGCCGCCGACGCGCCCCGGCGCGACGGCCAAGCCGCGCCCGCAGTTCGCCGAGGTCGGCTTCGTGTGAGACGACGACGCCCAAGCCCAAGGCCGAAAGAGGAATCGCTAACATTTCACTCAAGTTTCCTGCTGCTGCTGCTGTTGTTTCATGTGGAGTTCTTTCTCCGTTCGTGTTGTTCTAATTCAGGGAGGAGCGTGTGTAGGTGCTGGACGATGACGATGACGGCGACGACGACGGCGATTGCCGGTTGCCGCCGGAGGTGGTGTGTTTTCAGTTCGTGGTGTTGCTGCTACCCTTTTGTCGCCGGAGCAGCCTTTGCTTCCCGGTGGTGTATCCTGTATCTGTTGTCACGCACGCCCAGAAATTGCAATGCAATTTTTAGTTGATCGTTTTGATTCGGGGGAGATACTGTCCGGGTTTGTGCTTCTTGTTTCAGTGTATGACTGTATTGATCATTGATCATTTTAGCTTCTGCCTAGATCTTTTGACATTGTAGTGGTTGATTTCAAGCAAGAACTGCAAAGGACTCACTGCTTCCCTGTTGTTTGCTGTTGTTCCTGCTGCAAAATTGATGATGGTCAATGCTCATTGTCTTCAGCTTGATCCATAAGGATGATCAATGCCCATCGTCTTCAGCTTGATCCCTCCTATGGAATAAGGATTTTCGGAGGATTTTCTCACGGGAATTGAACTAGTTCCGGTGAAAATCCTGTACAGTTACTAGCTTCCAAAGGTGACCCGAGTTTTGTTGATGAAGTGTTCCAATATCGTTGCTTAGCGTGTCTTGAGCTGTCAATCTATTCGTTTCGTCTCCTGGTAGAAATGTCTGAGCTGTTGGCGTGTGAAGTTACAGTGTGATGAACCGCGGATGTTACAGTTGGACTGTCGAAAGACCTGAACGCAATCTGCAGCATCAATCTGATAAATTCGGACAGACTTACGGACAAGAACACGACCGAAATCGCGGTCACTCGCTCGCTCACCTGCTCGGCGACCAATTTTTCCACGCAAATTTCCTGTACCACAGACGATGCGGAGAATCTGAGAATGCGATGTCTCTCTCTCTTTTGCTTTTGGACCGAAACTGAGCGATCAGCCTGCTGACGCGGAGAAAGAAAGAAGGCCTCCTTCCATCCACGACGACAACGAGGAGGATCTCAATCAGTTTCTCCAATCTCCACCGGATAAGATGCATAACAATGGTGATGATGATGATCAAAGTTGTTGTGTGCTCATGTGCTGCCGGGTGATGGCGACACTGAAGACGAGGTCCTAGGTTCGTCATGGGCGTGCCTTCACGCAGCAGCAGCAGCTGTCGCAGGTGGAGGTAGGTAGGGTCCCTGGGCACTCGGGGGGCATCACACATTCACGGGGTCTGTCTCACGCTTGCCTGTCAGGCTGTCACGCAAAAAAAAAAACTAAGATATATCTCCGTTTTAAAATAAATTAAACTAAGGATATATCAATATTTGTTATACTTTCTCTATTTCAAAAAATAAGTATTTATAGGGTTAATATAGATATTAAGAAAATATGTAAGAATGATTAGAGGAAGGGTGTAATTGGTTAAGAAGATAAAAATGGGTGAAAGAAAATGGTTGTGACTGGTTGATAGGAGGAGATATGTGGAGAAATATCTTTATTTTGCGACAAGGTACTGTCATATAAATAACACATTATTTATTTTAGTGTAGTTTATTTCGGAACGGATGGATGGAGTGCTGGGCAAAATCTGTTCCAGCTGTTGATTACACTACTTGATTGTGTTTAGCTGATAAGTTCTCTCAGGGATTAGTCATCAGTGAGTGCTTCTTGCTGTGGGTAGGTGACTTTTGTTTATGGTGAAGTCGTAGCAGCCTTTGGAAACGGGCGAAGTTTGTTGGGAATTTTCAGCGGTGTTTGGCTGCATTCACAGGCTGTTACGTGCCCACGTCCATGTTCCTGCCGTTTCAGGAGGGGGCATGTGTTCAGAACGCTTCTCCTGGGCAGTACTCCGCCGCTGGATTAGGCTGCGTTCGGAAGCCTGGCTTCCCAACCTGATGCGTTCATCGAACCGTCCATTAGCGTGTGGTTAATTAAGTATTTGTTAATTTTTTAAAAAACGAATCAATATGATTTTTTAAGCAACTTTCGTATTGAAGCTTTTTTTAAAAAAAACACCGTTTAGCAGTTTGAAAAGCATGCGTGTGGAAAACGAGAAGAAGATGATGAGATTTTATGCCTAGTGTTGTGCTGTGCAACCGAGAGGAGGCTGAGCCTGCTGGATCTGTCTGAATGGAAAGGAACGTTGAACATGGTTTCGGGAATTCGGGTAGTGTATGACATATGATACTGTAAAAGGGTATTGATGGTTATCGTTTTTATGTAATTGATTAACTTCAATAAAATTTGTTATTATGTAAAAAATATTTAATGTTGTCAATTTCTTTTCTTGTTGAGTCGTCGATAGTCTTGGTTGTGAAGGGTTGAAGGACCATAGCATATTATGTGCTATGAAGTGAGTGTTTCGAGAGCCTGAAAGTTTCAGTATTAGAGTGAGATTTCATTGATCGAGGCGCGAAAACCAGACGGGATTTGAAATCCAATATTCGAGTTTAGATGACTTCTTTGCTTACAATGGATTGGATCGAGGGGGGTAACTTATCCGGTATTAAAAGTTCATGGTGAGAGATATCTGGTTTTTGAGTTTAGGGGGTAATTCGGTCAACCACGATAGTACGGGGTGGGTGAGGGGGTAATTCGTACTCTTTCCAAAGCTAATTGACCAGACGCGGTTTTTGACTTTTTTCACTATTTTTTTAGTTTAGAAATTAAATATTCTCATCTCCAATTTCAGTTGATAGTTTTTTTAAATTTGAGTTGAATATTTTGAATTTTGGTATGAAAGTTTTCAAATTTTATTTGAACGTTCTGAATTTTAAGATGAAAGTTTTTAATTTTGATTTAAAAGTTTTCATACCTGAGTTGATATTTTTCAAATATTGATCTGATTTTGTTTCAAATCCAAAAAGCTTTCAAAATTTTAGTTAAAAGTTTTTAAATTTGAGTTAAGGTTTAAAATCTTCACTTGAAAGTTTTTAAAACTAAGTTAAAAGTTTTAAATCTTGACTTGCAATTTTTTTAAACCTAAGGCCTAGTTTAGTTCCCAACTTTTTTCTTCAAACTTCCAACTTTTACATCACATCAAAACTTTCTACACATAAACTTTCAACTTTTTCATCACATCGTTCCAATTTTAGCTTATTATATATATATATATATATATATATATATATATATATATATATATGTATGTATGTATGTATGTATGTATGTATGTATGTATGGTCCAAACTTCAAAGAGAGCAGCATGCAATCAATTGCTAAAGTTGGGAAGTTAGTTTTCTTGACGTTGGGACGTTTGAACCTCCGTCACGACGCAAAACAACATGTCTAATTAAAGTCACTAATCCTAATCCTCTACACTGAAGCTTTGGTGTACCATCAAAAATCTGTCTTAAGAAATCATTGACACAACAGAAGCATAGGGTGTTTGCTTAATTTCTACTATACTTTCCTAACTTTTTAAAAGCAGCTATTCAATCATGCCATGGTTTAATATTTACTATCTTGCCTAAGACGTGGCCACTCTTTAAACAAAATTTTGGCAAGATGGTGGGCTTATTTAGTTTGCTACCATGACAAAATATTAGCAATGTCAACACATGCAAATTTCAGTACTGCCAATTTGTTTTTATCTACTAATTGAATATATATGTTTTGCTACGGATAAAAGAAAATACATTACAATATTTTCTAAAATAAATTTTTCATGAAATGTGTTACTCATTCCTTTTCTATAGGAAATATTCCCCTTATTTTGATTTTATATATGGATATTGTCAACGGGGGATACCCGTAGACCAGATAAATAGGGTATTAGGGTATGTTGGTACGATGATCTATACGATACGACATTAAAATAGACAAAATACAATGATTATATTGGTTAAGGCCCCTCGTAAAATAATAACCCTAATTCAGTTTATATGGGATTGATATGGAAGACCACAGAATACAGAGAGAACATACGAACTCGTTGAGACCGACGAGACCCTAGTCGAGATTGTTCGATGAGATCTCCCGGCGGCTTCAGCTTGGGTCCTTCGGCTTCGAAAACTATGGTCGGCGTGTTGGCGCTATGATTCGATAATCCAGAACCCCTCCAGGGGTATGCCTTTTATACCGTGGATTGCCTTAGTCTCCAAGTTGAACTCGGAAACAATGAACCCTGCACGATATAGAATAGTCCTAGTCCTTCCCGAGTAGGACTCTAGTAGTCTCCAGCTCATAAGGATATTTCCTATAATATTTTATATATGTCCTTATCGCATATAGAAACATATCTTGGGATATGAGGTATACCGATCTAATATACTTGGTTAATTGTAGGATACGAGATATGTCTTATCCGTAATCCTGACAGATATTCATTTAGATTTGATTGTTTCTTAATATTAATACATTTAATAAAGGGTATTTTGTAAAATTTATAATGAGAGTAGGTGATGTGGCAAGTTCACTACGAGCACTAACTTTTTTAAAAAAGCAATATAGACATGTGTTATTGGAACACTTTAATAGCAAACCAAACACTAACCAAAGTGCTTTTTAATAGGAACTAAAGTACTTTTAAGGTATCAATAATTTGGTAAGGCATATATTTTTTTGAAACACAGTACAAACACAAGCATTTATAACGTGCACACGGCACTCACCTTACCTCTATGAGCACCTCCGAAAGATTGGGTCGGTAAGATTGACGAAGTCACCACGAGCATTTCATTGTTGGCGGGTTCATTATCTATCACTGGAAAATAATAACTAGCCATAATTATAAGCACTAACGTCAAGACTAGGACTTAAACTTAGGGGGTTGGTTTTACCACAAGAAATTTAGCCGGTTGAACTACAATAATATCAAATCAAAATGGGCCAACTACACTAATATCAAATCAAAATGGGCCAACTACGCTGATATCAAATCAAAATGGGCGTCTGGCCAATTTGATTGATACAACAAGCATTCTTTTCATCCAAAAATAAATCAACATAGGTTCAAAGTGGTATTTCACCTGATACCAACATACTGAGTGACATTTTATCCGGTGCATCATATTGAGTGGCATTTTATCGAATCCCC
This sequence comes from Oryza sativa Japonica Group, assembly GCF_034140825.1. Classification (NCBI taxonomy): domain Eukaryota; kingdom Viridiplantae; phylum Streptophyta; class Magnoliopsida; order Poales; family Poaceae; genus Oryza; species Oryza sativa. Next base: position 29,610,708 of record NC_089037.1, on the reverse strand, counting down.
ACGTATAGAGTGGCATATTGTCCGTTCTCTCGGTTCTGGTGTTTAGGAAAACAGGGAAATGCATCCGCCGTTGATTGCACCTTGAACGGCTAAGATCGGAAGTGACTGCTTAAGTGGCAATCTCACAACCATGCCATCCTCTCTCTCTCTCTCCTCCCTCCACCCCGCCCCAGATCCAGCGCCTCCCCTCTCCTCCGCTCGTCTCCGCCTCCGGGGCTAGGGGTTCGCCTCCGCCGCCGCGCCCGCCGTCGCCGGAGACGACGATCAGGGGCGGGAGGGCCAAGCGAAGATGCTGACCAAGTTCGAGACGAAGAGCAACCGGGTGAAGGGGCTGAGCTTCCACCCGCGGCGGCCATGGATCCTGGCCAGCCTCCACAGCGGGGTGATCCAGATGTGGGACTACCGCATGGGCACCCTCCTCGACCGCTTCGACGAGCACGACGGCCCCGTCCGCGGCGTCCACTTCCACGCCACGCAGCCGCTCTTCGTCTCCGGAGGTGAGTAGACCCGCTAGATCTCTCTCCCTCGCGGGGCGGCGGGCATGGGCTTCGTGGCGTGTTGCTTGTTTCGCTCGGATCCTGCCCTGGATCGGAGGACGTCTCGAGGCCTCTAGTTGTCTCTGTGATCCGATTAGATCGCGTTTGATTTGGAGTGGTGGTTGGTTGTCAAGGATCCTGGTTGGTGGGTTGGGTTAGTCGGATCTAGTGCTTGCGAGCTTTATCATATCTGCTTACGCTGAACTGTTCGGTGGATTGTTGGTTTGTAACCTTCAGGGGCCATTTGGTTCATGTTTATGACCAGCAGGATGGCAGGATCTCCATCGATTTTACAATCTTTTCAAACATGAGAGTCGATCTATAGCTTTAACTGAAGAGTAGCAGCTTCCATGGTTGTATTTCTGATACCATAGCAATGGTGGGGTTGGCAATCATGGAACATTTGGATTGTTGGAACTTGAAACTAAGTCACACACCAGTTTCATCTGTATTGTTGGCATAACAGTGGCCCATATGATTTGGAACTGTCATAAAATAAGATCGAACAACTCCTGAACTCTTCTAAGTTTTCCGTGATGCATTGCAGGTGATGATTACAAGATTAAGGTATGGAATTACAAGACACACCGTTGCCTCTTCACGCTTCATGGCCACCTTGACTACATTCGCACGGTGCAATTCCACCACGAGTGCCCGTGGATCGTAAGTGCCAGTGATGACCAGACAATCCGGATCTGGAACTGGCAGTCACGCACATGTGTGGCTGTGCTCACTGGGCATAACCATTATGTCATGTGTGCATCTTTCCACCCTAAGGAGGATCTGGTTGTTTCAGCATCTCTTGATCAGACTGTCCGTGTCTGGGATATTAGTGCTTTGAGGAAGAAGTCAGTGTCACCTGCGGATGACATCCTGCGTCTCACCCAGATGAACACAGATCTGTTTGGAGGTGTTGACGCGGTTGTAAAATATGTGTTGGAAGGGCATGATCGTGGGGTCAACTGGGCTTCATTTCATCCCACGTTGCCACTAATTGTTTCTGGGGCAGATGATCGGCAAGTGAAGATATGGAGAATGAATGGTAATACTGCTACTACATCCTTTTTTTTCCTTAGATAAACAACTTCATTATTTTTGTTTGCATCCATCATTTTTCATAGAACAGAGCTACAGAATTATGCATCTGCTTTTATTATGAATTATTTTGTGTTCCTTGATTTGTCTTTCTTTGACAGAAGAACTAATTAGCGTTTCCCCCATGTCTACATTAATCTGAACTAACTTGTCAGCAAACAAGCAGAATGCAAGAGATGTTTCCAGTTAGTAAACTAGTGCCAGTAGGACTAAAGGTGGTTATTGTTGCTGTATAGCACTTTACTTTTCTGTATATTGTTCAAACTTAAAAAAAATAAAAAGTATATGCATGCCAGCAATCAAAATATTTGAACTAGCTAAATAACCATGCATTGCTACTTGCAACAGGCAAGATGAATTGTACATGTGCTAATATTGTTTGAAACAAATGAATTATGACTTTTTCATTCAACACACCCTTCATCTTTGTTATTCTAGGTACAAGTAGCACTAATGATTTTTACATTACTCTACATATATATGTGTCAGTTTTACCACCGTAGACCTTTCTGTGATAAACTTGATTTAGAGATGAGAATAAGATATTAACAAACTAAAGAACTTCAAGGAAGTAAAAAAGATGTGCTGCAAACTTTGTGGGGTGTGGAACATTCACTTCCACTATCACCATTGCATTATTTAAAGGGATAATAGGTGATGCAATCTAAATGTGCTGTTTTTTGACAGACACCAAGGCTTGGGAAGTTGATACTTTGCGGGGGCACATGAATAACGTGTCCTGTGTGATGTTCCATGCAAAGCAAGACATCATAGTGTCCAACTCAGAGGACAAAAGCATTCGCATCTGGGATGCCACAAAGCGAACCGGTATTCAAACGTTCAGGCGGGAGCATGATCGTTTCTGGATTCTTTCTGCTCACCCTGAGATGAATCTTCTTGCCGCTGGTCATGACAGTGGTATGATTGTGTTTAAATTGGAGAGGGAACGTCCAGCTTTCTCTGTGAGTGGAGATACTGTTTTCTATGTGAAGGACCGTTTTCTTCGTTTTTTTGAATTCACCACACAGAAGGAAGTTCAGCTTGCTCCAATAAGAAGACCTGGATCAGTGAGCTTGAACCAGTCACCCAAGACACTATCTTACAGTCCAACTGAAAATGCTGTCCTGATTTGCTCTGATGTGGATGGAGGCTCATACGAACTCTACATTGTTCCCAAGGATTCTGCTGGCAGGGCTGACTATTTGCAGGATGCAAAGAAGGGGGCTGGTGGGTCAGCTGTTTTCGTGGCACGCAACAGGTTTGCAGTCCTTGAGAAGAGTAGCAATCAAGTTTTGGTGAGGAATCTTAAGAACGAAATTGTAAAGAAAAGCCCTCTTCCTATTGCCACGGATGCAATTTATTATGCTGGGACTGGTAGCTTGCTGTGCAAAGCCGAAGACCGAGTGACCATCTTTGATCTGCAGCAAAGGTTAATTCTTGGCGAGCTCCAGGCACCTTCTGTTAAATATGTTGTTTGGTCGAGTGATATGGAATCTGTCGCACTGCTGAGCAAGCATGCGGTGGTTATAGCAAACAAGAAGCTCGTCCATCGCTGTACACTGCACGAAACCATTCGTGTGAAAAGTGGTGCCTGGGATGAGAATGGTGTGTTTATTTACACTACCCTGAATCATATCAAGTATTGCCTTCCCAATGGAGATAGTGGAATTATTAAAACCCTCGATGTTCCTATATACATAACAAGGGTTATTGGGAACAATATATTCTGTCTAGATCGTGATGGTAAGAACAAGCTGGTCACAGTTGATGCATCTGAGTACATTTTCAAGCTGGCCCTTCTACGCAAACGGTATGATCATGTGATGAGTATGATCAAGAATTCCCAGCTGTGTGGGCAAGCTGTGATTTCTTATTTACAACAGAAAGGCTTTCCAGAAGTTGCCCTCCACTTTGTGAAAGATGAGAAGACAAGATTTAACCTTGCTCTTGAGAGTGGTAACATCCAAATCGCAGTTGCTTCTGCAAAAGAGATTGATGACAAGGATCACTGGTACAGGTTGGGAATTGAGGCCCTGAGGCAGGGAAATGTTGGTATTGTGGAATATGCATACCAACGTACGAAGAATTTTGAGAGGCTTGCTTTCCTATATCTTATTACTGGTTACATGGACAAGGTGGGGTTCATGTGCAAAATTGCTGGACAGAACAATAACCTGATGGGTCAATTCCACAATGCTCTGTATCTTGGTGATGCTATGAAGAGAGTTGAGATCCTAGAGAATGCTGGACAGCTACCTCTTGCCTATATTACTGCTACCACCCATGGGCTCACAGAAATTGCTGATAGGCTTGCCGCTGAGCTGGGTGAAAATATTCCTTCTCTTCCTGAAGGAAAAGCTCGCTCTCTTTTGATCCCCCCTGCTCCTCTCACAGCCAGTGGTGATTGGCCATTGCTTCGGGTGATGCGTGGTATCTTTGAGGGTGGACTGGATGCTACTGGGAAGGCTGAACTTGAGGAAGACGATGAAGCTGCTGGTGCTGACTGGGGTGATGAGGGCCTGGATATTGTTGATGCAAGCGAAGCGATGGCGAATGGTGGTGACGGTTTTGATGCTGAGGAGGGTGAAGCAAATGAGGAGGATGGCGAGGAAGGTGGTTGGGACCTAGAAGATCTGGAACTTCTGCCTGAAGCAGAGACCCCAAAAAATGCTGGCAATGCACGCTCAGCGGTCTTCGTTGCTCCTCCACCAGGCATGCCTGTCAGCCTGATTTGGACTCAGAAATCTTCTCTTGCTGGGGAGCATGCAGCAGCAGGGAACTTTGACACTGCAATGAGGTTGCTTAGTCGCCAGTTGGGCATAAAAAACTTTGCTCCCCTCAAGCCCCTGTTTCTTGATCTGCACATGGGCAGCCACTCATATCTTCATGCACTTGCAACTGCCCCCATCATACCAGTTGCTGTTGAGAAAGGTTGGAGCGAGTCTGCAAGTCCTAATGTGAGAGGCCCTCCTGCACTTGTTTTCACCTTCCCACAAATGGAAGACAGACTCAAGGCTGCCTATAAGGCCACCACAGATGGTAAGTTCCCAGAAGCCCTGAGGCAGTTCCTTAGCATCTTGCATACCATCCCTCTTATCGTGGTAGACTCGAGGAGGGAAGTGGATGAAGTGAAAGAGTTGATCGAGATTGTGAGGGAGTATGTTCTTGGCCTGAGGATGGAACTTAAGAGGAAGGAGTTGAGAGATGATGTCAACCGCCAACAAGAATTGGCTGCTTATTTCACTAACTGCAAGCTTCAGAGAGTTCATATGAGGCTTGTGCTTGGAAGCGCTATGGGTCTGTGCTACAAGCAAAAGAACTTCGCTACTGCAGAGCACTTTGCAAGGATGCTTCTGGAGAACAACCCTAATGAGGCCCAGGCAAGGAGGGCTCGACAGGTGCAGCAGCAGTGCAGTGGCAAGAAGGATAGCTCTGAGCTGAACTATGACTACAGAAATCCATTTGTTGTCTGTGGCGCCACATATGTTCCAATCTACCGTGGCCAGAAGGATGTTTCCTGCCCGTACTGTGGATCCCGGTTTGTTCCTTCGATCGAAGGGCAGCTTTGTACCATATGTGAGCTTGCCGTGGTTGGTGCAGATGCTTCAGGCCTCGTCTGCTCGCCCACACAGTTGAGATAAGTGGTGCTAAGGTAGAGCTCCCCCATTTTCTTTTAGTCTCTTAAAATTCTAGGGATTCTCTATCTCACATTTTAGCTGCATGTTTACTGATTGAGGAGTGTATACATGGTCGTGTTTTTGTATCTTCTCCCCCTCATTTCCCTCGATTTTTGTTTGCCTTGAGGCAGCTGTTACACTTGTCATATATGGACTTTTGATCATCTCATGGTGGCCTATGCGCCTACCCCTGGACAATTGATGTACCAATATTACTTTCACTCTTGGAAATTTTTTGTCGTGGTGTTACTTTCATTGTCATCCTATTGAGCTACTTTCTCGCATTATTTTGTTCATTCTGTTGCTTGTGATTGTCACCGTCCACGCTTGCTTTTGTTACACTGTATGTTCACAATGTTGATCACCTTAAGATTGTTTGGTTAACAAAGAATTGTGATACTTGTTTATGCTCCTTTTAGGAGTAGCAAATGATCTGTGTGTTGTAAATCTTCAAGCGGGCTGTTCAGTTCCAAATTGGTTGTTCATTGCCAACTTTGGCCTAAACTAGGACCTGCAGGATTATAGTTTGTTAGGTGGTGTTTGAATATAGGGACTTAACTTTAGTCCATGTATTTAGACACTAATTTAGAGTATTAAATATAGACTACTTACAAAACTAATTATATAAATGAAAGCTAATTTGCGAGACAAAATTTTTAAGCCTAATTAATCTATAATTAGAGAATGTTTACTGTAGCATCACATAGGTTAATCATGGATTAATTAGGCTCAATAGATTCGTCTCGCGAATTAGTCCAAGATTATGGATGGGTTTTATTAATAGTCTACGTTTAATATTTATAATTAGTGTCCAAACATCCGATATAATATGGATTTAAAAGTTTTAGTCCCATCTAAACAAGTCCTTAGTCCTTAGAACGTACTGCTTCAGTTCTATTTTTCGTTGCTTCTGCTGCGGCACAACAGAACAATGTCGTAGCCTGGACAGTGTTTTGGGCAGTAAACTATGCAATTCCATAGCATGTCATGTGTTAACTTCTGAGAAAAAGTTATATAGGTGAGAAAAAAAAATCCGGTGCTCCCAAGTAGGAGAGAGAACTTTACCCAAATGCTGGGAAAAGATTTCCCTTGTATTGTTGGCGCAGTGTAAACTTGGGTACTGGAAAAAAAAAACAGCAATTCTCCCCCAGCAAACTACCGTTGCACCTAAAAATGCACATATGTAATAGAAACTTATAATTATCATTGATCTAAAAATAAAAAAAATAAATGTATGAGATTTTTTCACGTCATTAAGAGTAAAAAATTTACACTCGGGTGCTATTTTTTGAATCCAACTGTAGTTTTTAGGTTTCTACTACATTACATATTTTCCCATACTCCCTTCGTACTAAAATATAACCTCATATAGAATTCAAAAGTTATCTCAAATATAAAATTCAAAAGTTATCTCAAATGTAGCATATAACAACTTATAGAATTCAAGATTTGTCTCAAATATAGCAAAATAGTATTAGTAATAGGTTGTATTTTTTCTACTAAGCTACCCATATTACCTAACTATTCCTTGTTTTAATTATAGTCAGTACATGCACATCATCTATCCTAAGATGGCAAATAAGTCTTTCTACCCTTCTCCTTAATAGCCATGTCAAGGGTTAAAACTCTCTATATTCTGAGATGGAGGGAGTAAATGACTAAAAAAAACACTTTACATCCAAGGTATTGGGCATAGGCCTTTTGGGGGCAAAGTACAATTAGACACATTAAGTTCATGCCAGAAAAGTTAAAAATATATATAGATTGTCCTAACTGAAAAATATAGGCCTAGCTTTGTTCGGCGTCAAACCCCTATGCTCTTAGACGCGGTAATCATTCATTAGTGAACGGATAAATTCCTTCCATGCTACTGGAAATTTACCACATTTTAGTCTCTTGTTTGCTGCTTAATCTCTTATTAACAATGGATAGTGAGACAACTCTAACCAACTCCAACATGCACACAAAGAAATCAAGGAACACAGGCCACTATCTTCACTCCTTTGATAAATCAGCAAATCGGTGACCCTAACCTTAAAGGTGGTGCCATTGATTGCTTCATTGGCGAACTGGGAATCTTGCAAACGAAATAACCTCCAACAAGAGATGTAAAAAGAGCAAAAGAATTTAACCAAACCTGATTCAAGAAACACCATGGGAGAAATATCCTAGATTGATAATAGGAGGATGTAATTGGAATAAATCCTAAGATGGGTACCCTTTCCCTCGTCACCGCTGAGAATGCCGGGGACTGGACCGGGGAGGGGACGCATTTAGCTGCCTTAAAATGTTAAAACTCATTTTAATAGTTTATTTTACATATAAATGAAAATCAAAACATAGCATACGCAAATATAATAAATCAAACGTCTTTAATCCCAAACCATGCACCCACGTAACAACATTTTATGCAAATGAAATGCAAGGAAAAATACTTTTATCAAAGCAAAATTGATTTTCCTAATCACAAATAAATACTAAGTACATTTTAGTAAATTTTAGATGTTATTATAATATACGAACAATACATAAAAATGTTAACACTCATGACTATTTTTCATACATGGAGGAAAGGTACAAAGCATGCTGGGGCCTGGGGCTAAGACAACTCGATCCGAAGTAAAACAAACAGACTTCACAAAAACATTTTATAATCTTTACCATTATTGTGATGCCCCAGCAACTCAGTCAAATTAGAATTTTAAACCAAGATCTAAACAAATAATCTTTTCCCACTTATTGTAGTTAAATCACCCATAAATAAACTGTGAAGACTTTTGGCAAAATACATCACATAGCCCGATGACCTTATAGAAAATATTATACTTCAATAAGATTAGCTTAACATGGATTAGAAACTTATTAAATTCTACCATTGAAATAGAAATTTAACTTCATTCAATTTGTTCATCATCGACGCAACATCCAAGAAGAAAATGAAGTAGTGAAAACTTCAAAATGATGTACATAAATTCATATGCGCTAAATTATTTTTGGTTTTTTTTTTCCATGCATGATGACTTGGAAGTAAAGATGTCAATGGGGACCCGTGACCCGACACCCGACGGATTTTTACTCTATTAGGAGCTAATCATGTTCTAACTCTTATACCCATGAGTCTATTGACGGGCGAAAACTCTTAGCCGTTAGGTACATGGGTATGGTCCGTTCTTTACACGCCCGTACCCACCAACCCGTGGGCAAAAAAAAAACCCCGTAGATTGAGTCTAAAATTTTGAGTAACATAGGTCTCAACGACTACTAAATCATAGCATAAAACTCCTTTCACCTCTTAAGCTTTGTTCTAGTCTAGTTATATGAAATTATTATTTGATTTTTTTTATTATGCAATGTGGTTGTAGAATTTTTTTTACTCGCCTTTGAACACTCATCTCTCACCATATTTCTTTGAGAAAATCCCTTATATACCCCTGAAATTTTTCCTAATCCCTTCTATACCCCTGAATTTTGCTTACTTCCTTATATACCCCCAAAATTTGATTTTGATCCCTTGCATACCCCTCCCGTCAGTTGACCGTTAGTTGACCGTGTATTTTCTATAAAAATGACCATTTTACCCTTGGATGAACAAAGAAATTCATGAATTACATTATTAAAAATATAAAAGCTTCTCGCATGAGACTATTATAGTTATGAGTTTGTTGTGCGATGCATTATTTATCCCAAAAAAATATTTTTAGATAATGAAATAAAAAAATACGTATTAATTTTTTTAAAAAAAGGTCATAAAAATGAGGAGCATTCATATAAAGATAGGTATACCAATGTTCACAACATTTTTTTTTATGAATGCTCCTGATAAAAAAATCCATTGTCCTATTAAAATTTCAAATAAAAATTTTATTTTTTTTACATTTATTTTATTTTCAAAATTTATGTCAAAATTTTCTGCACTAATTATTTAGTCTCATTAGTTTTATAAAATGCACACGATGTGCACTCAAACAAAATTTTCAATTATTTTTGAAGCTTATATTTAAACCTAAAGCATCAAGGGCAAAAAAGACATTTGCAACCAAACGTAACAGTAAAATGATGGAAAATGTAACGGTAGGGGCATGGAAGGGATCAAATTGAAATTTCAGGGGTACAGAAGGGATCGGGTAAATTTTAGGAGTATGAAAGGGATTGAGTGAGTTTTCAGGGGTACACAGGGAATTTACTCTATTTCTTTCTCGCTAATCGTTGAACGTATACGGTCCCTCTTGTGCCGACTAAGTCAAACCGACCAAATCTTTCAATGCTGACCAAAGATTTCAAGCTATCAATCCTCCTGGCTCCTCCCTGATACCACGGTACCCCCGACAATCCCGTTCCATCACCACACGGCTTGAGGTCGCCATATTAGAGTAATGCCATGAAATGAGCTTGCAACCCTCGCATAAACCTTCCTGTTGCACTCCTTTTCCTCAACTCGCCCCATTCTATTCCAACTTGAGGGAGCTCATGGCTCTCTCTCTTGTCAGGAATAAAGGAGCCATCATTGGTGCTGGTAAGCACAAGAGCCTATCGCAACGTCCTCGGTGAGATCACCTTTCAACCATGTGCATCACCTTTTTCCCCATGTTGCACTGATCTCGTTTTCCCCTTCCCGAATAGCCGCGCCTACCAACATTGTTCATATCTTGCCGAAGCACCACTGCTACCTCCCGCCATCACTAAGTGCGGGAAAAGCCCTTCTAAGTGAGAAAATCCCTAGCCTGCTTACGGTTTCCCTATTCCCTATGCATGTAGTTGCTAGAGCTATTGCCGTTCTACCACCCGAGCACTGCCTACCCACCACCATAAGCATCATGGCCACGGCTTTTCAGGAGCTCGTCGCCCGTCGTCCTCTAGCCACTCTATGATGTGCCTACTGCACCCGAAGGGACCACGGAGGTCCCCTGGGCATGCCTTGGCTCTTGGCTGAGCGCGCCACTTATTACACTCCTCTTATTTGTGGTTGAAGATAAGGACCTATTCAAGATTTTTAGAAAGCTTAGGGACCAAGTTCCATAATATCTAGCCACTGACATGACATGTAGGCCCAAAGAGTTATATGCAAAGGTGTTAGTCATCTCTAATCGCTAGTCATTGATTACTGAAATTGAATTAGAGCCTAGATGCACTTTAAACTTCATGTGCTAGATTTTTTATAGCAAATAAACTAGGTGGATATATCTATAGATAAAGTATTATATAGATTTGGATGGTAAACTGGAATATGTCATAGCGAGAGCGTACCATGAATCACCAATTTAATTCATGAAGGCTTTCGTCCTCACAACCCATCTAGTCCCCCTTCCCTTCCCTACTGTCTTTAGCACCCTTGTCGATGGTGAGGAGGCCCTTCTATTTTATTTTAGGAATATTTTAGATTTGTTTTTCAAATAAAGTATTTACAAGATTAGATCTAATATAGTGATATACTGTCTAGGTCTTTTGTCCCCTTCCATTTATGGAATTATGTTGTTTACCACCTTTAACCTTTTCTGATGTCTATCGTTTTCTCTTGGTTGTTGATGAAGACTCGGGAAGGATCGTCCATTAAGTTATCTTATTCCAATCGATAATGCACTTATTGATTCATCGGAGAAACAATTGCAGTAACCAACGCTCATTCCTATACTACTGTACCTGCCAAAATCGGCAAGTATTATGGTTGTGCTTGTTTGCTTGCATCTGTTGTGACATTTTAAGACATGGAAACTCTTTGTTCTACTAGCATAAGTATAAACCATGGTTATAACCAGCCTTATAAATTCCTTTTTTCTACTAGCATGGTTATAATTTTTTATATGATATATCCTGTTTTTTAAATATAAATGACATAACTACAAAAGGTAAGGCCTCTTGAAACAAAGGATTTATGTAGAAATTTCATAGGATTCAAATCCTATAGGAAATTTTTCTATTTGGTACTTTGATTCAAATGATTGAAGCTTTCCAAAACCTATGAAATTCCTATGGAATGACACATTGCATGTGGATTTTAGAGGAAAATTTTAGCAAGAGCTCCAACCTCTTAGAAAATGTCCTTTGAGTCTATCTCTCTCATTCGATTCATGCGTTTTTTTTCTGCGCTCTAATCAAACGACCATTCATGTATATTGCAATCCTCTGTTTTACACTTCAATTCTTATCAGAATCCTGTCTTTTTTATATTCCTACATTTCTTTCAACCATGCGATTCAAATGGCCCTAAACTTTTTTTTTTCTCTACTGCTACTGACAAGTCAAAAACGCTGCCTTCGTACTGAAGCTACAGTATTCATCAGGTACCTTACGGACCAAGCTGACTCACCCCTAAACAAGTCTACCCCAATCTGACAACACGGCCACACCGGAACCAACGGCCCAGATCTCCCCGTCTCCAGAATCCAACGGTGGCCAAGCCTCCCACCACCTCACCACCGCGTCCGAAACCCAGATCTCTCCCCCCACTTCTTCCTCCTCCCACCCCGAGATCTCAAAAACACCTTCGTCCTCTCCACCCAACGCCATACCACCCCCCCTCCCCCCTCTCTCTCCTCCGCGCGCCTCAGCGGCGAGGGGTTTCGCCGCCGCCGCCGCCGTCGCGCCGGGGGGACGGCTAGAGAAGATGCTGACCAAGTTCGAGACGAAGAGCAACCGGGTGAAGGGGCTGAGCTTCCACCCGCGGCGGCCATGGATCCTGGCCAGCCTCCACAGCGGGGTGATCCAGATGTGGGACTACCGCATGGGCACCCTCCTCGACCGCTTCGACGAGCACGACGGCCCCGTCCGCGGCGTCCACTTCCACGCCACGCAGCCGCTCTTCGTCTCCGGAGGTAAACATCGATTCCTCCCTGCCTAGATCTCGCCCGCCTCGAGCATTTTTTTTTTCGCTGTGGTGGTTCGCCGCTCGCGGGGTCGGGTGTGGCGTCGACGCGTGTTTGGTCGGATCCTCCTCCTCGGATTTGGAGGACGTCTCGCGTGGCCGTTAGATTTCCGCGTGATCCATTTCATGGTGCAATGAGGACACTCGAGGTAGATACCACGCGTACGTGGTTTGCGATTAGATCGCGTTTCGTGTACAGTGGTGGTTGTGCAAGTGATCCTCGTTGGTTGGATCTGGTGCTGGTTCTATTCTCTTAGCTTAAGATGAACTGTTTGGTGAATTGTTAGTTTGAAACCTTCATGTGACATTTTGTTTCTATTTATGACCGGGATCTCCATCGATTTTGCAATCCTTCCGTAGAAGAGATATGATAGGAAGTAGAATGAGTCGATGTGTAGCCCTCAACCAGAGAGAATCAGCTTTTGTAGTGTGAATCTGATACAAGTAGCAAGTTAGCGATGGCAAGGTGCCATCATGGACCTTTGGAATTTGTTGAAACCTGGACTTTGGGATCTGTTGAAACTTGAAACGAAGTCATACTGGTGTCCGGTCGTATTGCTCGGTGGACTAATATGATTGGGATGCGGAATGGTTGAACTTCTGAACTATTCTAAGATTTCTGTGATGCATTGCAGGTGATGATTACAAGATTAAGGTGTGGAATTACAAGACACACCGCTGCCTCTTCACACTTCACGGGCACCTTGACTATATTCGCACCGTGCAATTCCACCACGAATACCCATGGATAGTAAGTGCTAGTGATGACCAGACAATCCGGATCTGGAACTGGCAGTCACGCACATGTGTAGCTGTGCTGACTGGACATAACCACTATGTCATGTGCGCATCATTCCATCCCAAGGAGGACCTGGTTGTGTCAGCATCACTGGATCAGACTGTCCGTGTTTGGGATATTGGTGCTTTGAGGAAGAAGACGGTGTCACCTGCAGATGACATCCTGCGTCTCACCCAGATGAACACAGATCTGTTTGGAGGTGTTGATGCAGTTGTAAAATATGTGTTGGAAGGGCATGACCGTGGGGTGAACTGGGCATCATTTCACCCCACATTGCCACTCATTGTTTCCGGGGCAGATGACCGACAAGTGAAGCTATGGAGAATGAATGGTAATACTGCTACAAGGCCTTAAACTTTTCTATTACCATTTTCCATGGATAAACGCTTGCATATTTGTGTTTTTATTCATTTGTCCTTCCATATATTATTACTACAAACTATGGATTTGATTTTATTATGAATTCCTTTTGTTTTCTTCAATTTATCATACTTTCACAGAAGTAGTAATTACCGAACAAGCTGAATGCAAGAAACATGCTTCACAATTACTCAATTAGTAACTAGCTCCTGACCTCTAGTTTGTCACTTTGGTTGGAATGAAAGGTGGTCATTCTTGTTGCATAGCACTTCATTCTTCTGCATATTGCTAGACTGGCCAAACACAAAACTATATGCATATGCAGCAAACCGCTATTGAGGTATTTGAATTAATGTAATCTAAATGTGCTATTTTTTTGGACAGACACGAAGGCTTGGGAAGTTGATACTTTGCGGGGACACATGAATAATGTGTCATGCGTGATGTTCCATGCTAAGCAAGACATCATTGTGTCCAACTCAGAGGACAAAAGCATTCGCATCTGGGATGCCACAAAGCGAACCGGTATTCAAACGTTCAGGCGGGAACATGATCGTTTCTGGATTCTTTCTGCTCACCCTGAGATGAATCTTCTTGCCGCTGGTCATGACAGTGGTATGATTGTGTTTAAATTGGAGAGGGAACGTCCAGCTTTCTCTGTGAGTGGAGATACTGTTTTCTATGTGAAGGACCGTTTTCTTCGTTTTTTTGAATTCACCACACAGAAGGAAGTTCAGCTTGCTCCAATAAGAAGACCTGGATCAGTGAGCTTGAACCAGTCACCCAAGACACTATCTTACAGTCCAACTGAAAATGCTGTCCTGATTTGCTCTGATGTGGATGGAGGCTCATACGAACTCTACATTGTTCCCAAGGATTCTGCTGGCAGGGCTGACTATTTGCAGGATGCAAAGAAGGGAGCTGGTGGGTCAGCTGTTTTCGTGGCACGCAACAGGTTTGCAGTCCTTGAGAAGAGTAGCAATCAAGTTTTGGTGAAGAATCTTAAGAATGAAATCGTAAAGAAAAGCCCTCTTCCTATTGCCACGGATGCAATTTATTATGCTGGGACTGGTAACTTGCTGTGCAAAGCCGAAGACCGAGTGACCATCTTTGATCTGCAGCAAAGGTTAATTCTTGGTGAGCTCCAGGCACCTTCTGTTAAATATGTTGTTTGGTCTAGTGATATGGAATCTGTCGCACTGCTGAGCAAGCATGCAGTGGTTATAGCAAACAAGAAGCTCGTCCATCGCTGTACACTGCACGAAACCATTCGTGTGAAAAGTGGTGCCTGGGATGAGAATGGTGTGTTTATTTACACTACCCTGAATCATATCAAGTATTGCCTTCCCAATGGAGATAGTGGGATTATTAAAACCCTCGATGTTCCTATATACATAACAAGGGTTATTGGGAACAATATATTCTGTCTAGATCGTGATGGTAAGAACAAGCTGGTCACAGTTGATGCATCTGAGTACATTTTCAAGCTGGCCCTTCTACGCAAACGGTATGATCATGTGATGAGTATGATCAAGAATTCCCAGCTGTGTGGGCAAGCTGTGATTTCTTATTTACAACAGAAAGGCTTTCCAGAAGTTGCCCTCCACTTTGTGAAAGATGAGAAGACAAGATTTAACCTTGCTCTTGAGAGTGGTAACATCCAAATCGCAGTTGCTTCTGCAAAAGAGATTGATGACAAGGATCACTGGTACAGGTTGGGAATTGAGGCCCTGAGGCAGGGAAATGTTGGTATTGTGGAATATGCATACCAACGTACGAAGAATTTTGAGAGGCTTGCTTTCCTATATCTTATTACTGGTTACATGGACAAGGTGGGTTTCATGTGCAAAATTGCTGGACAGAACAATAACCTGATGGGTCAATTCCACAATGCTCTGTATCTTGGTGATGCGTTGAAGAGAGTTGAGATCCTAGAGAATGCTGGACAGCTACCTCTTGCTTATATTACTGCTACCACCCATGGGCTCACAGAAATTGCTGATAGGCTTGCCGCTGAGCTGGGTGAAAATATTCCTTCTCTTCCTGAAGGAAAAGCTCGCTCTCTTTTGATCCCCCCTGCTCCTCTTACAGCCAGTGGTGATTGGCCATTGCTTAGGGTGATGCATGGTATCTTTGAGGGTGGACTGGATGCTACTGGGAAGGCTGAACTTGAGGAAGACGATGAAGCTGCTGGTGCTGACTGGGGTGATGAGGACCTGGATATGGTTGATGCAAGCGAAGCGATGGCAAATGGTGGTGACGGTTTTGATGCTGAGGAGGGTGAAGCAAATGAGGAGGATGGCGAGGAAGGTGGTTGGGACCTAGAAGATCTGGAACTTCCGCCTGAAGCAGAGACCCCTAAAAATGCTGGCAATGCACGCTCAGCGGTCTTCGTTGCTCCTCCACCAGGCATGCCTGTCAGCCTGATTTGGACTCAGAAATCTTCTCTTGCTGGGGAGCATGCCGCAGCAGGGAACTTTGACACTGCAATGAGGTTGCTTAGCCGCCAGTTGGGCATAAAAAACTTTGCTCCCCTCAAGCCCCTGTTTGTTGATCTGCACATGGGCAGCCACTCATATCTTCGTGCACTTGCAACTGCCCCCATAATACCAATCGCTGTTGAGAAAGGTTGGAGCGAGTCTGCAAGTCCTAACGTGAGAGGCCCTCCTGCACTTGTTTTCACCTTCCCACAAATGGAAGACAGACTCAAGGCTGCCTATAAGGCCACCACAGATGGTAAGTTCCCAGAAGCCCTGAGGCAGTTCCTTAGCATCTTGCATACCATCCCTCTTATCGTGGTAGACTCGAGGAGGGAAGTGGATGAAGTGAAAGAGTTGATCGAGATTGTGAGGGAGTATGTTCTTGGCCTGAGGATGGAACTTAAGAGGAAGGAGCTGAGAGATGATGTCAACCGCCAACAAGAATTGGCGGCTTACTTCACTAACTGCAAGCTTCAGAGAGTTCATATGAGGCTTGTGCTTGGAAGCGCTATGGGTCTGTGCTACAAGCAAAAGAACTTCGCTACTGCAGAGCACTTTGCAAGGATGCTTCTGGAGAACAACCCTAATGAGGCCCAAGCAAGGAGGGCTCGACAGGTGCAGCAGCAGTGCAGTGGCAAGAAGGATAGCTCTGAGCTGAACTATGACTACAGAAATCCATTTGTTGTCTGTGGCGCCACGTATGTTCCAATCTACCGTGGCCAGAAGGATGTTTCCTGCCCGTACTGTGGCTCCCGGTTTGTTCCTTCGATCGAAGGGCAGCTTTGTACCATATGTGAGCTTGCCGTGGTTGGTGCAGATGCTTCAGGCCTCCTCTGCTCCCCTACGCAGTCGAGATAAGCGTCGGTAGATATGCTCCCTTATATTCTTTCTAGTCTCTCTTAAGACTTCGCTATGATATATTTTACCAGGATGTTTACTGATTGTAAGGAATAAGTAGTGTTATACATGGTTGAGTTTTTGTTTCACTTTTTCTCCATTTCCCTTGATTTTTGTTTGCCTCGAGGCTGTTGTTACACTTGATACATGCTTGAGGACTTCTGATCAGCTCATGCAAATGCTATGCTCGGACGTTATGTACCAATGTTTGTTTCACTCATGTAAACATTCGGCGTCGTGTTAGTTACATTCATTAGTAACTATGAATGTAACAGTTGCCAATGACCAAGTTAACAAATTACGCTTAGTGTTGTAAATTTCAATCCAGACGTGTGTGGATTGTGCTCGGGCAAGAACAGTTTATAGATTAGTGAATTTTGCAGTTATTGAGGATAAGAAATGGATCAGTTGTCCTCTTCTTTGGTAAAGAAAAGTCCCAAGGAGATAAAAACAGGTGCATAAATCTACATGTTTGGCTTACCGGCCCGTTGCATTTGGTCCAACAAAAATTAGTTTGCCAGGGACTACCATAGCAATTTTATTGGTATAATAATGCAGTACATATGCTTATTTACACAGATGGTTTTGAAAATTTGAATGGTTCATTCTCTTGTTATGACTAACCTTGGATTTGAGGCTTTGTTTTTAATTATTTACTGGATTGTTGAATGGGATTATTTGCTCCACACTAAAAAAGTACAGTTTCTACCAAAACTTTCTTTTATTATATTAATGAGACCACTTGATTTTGTTAGGTTTATTTATTAAAATATTTAATTTATTCCTATAATGAAGTAGATAATCCGTAGAAATAATCTGCTTCATAATCTATTTCATATTGACCGTAGTCAGATTTCACTGAGACTACAAGAGTGCTATGCGTGCCCATTTTTCACCTGGTATTTACACATGTATTGTTTTGCCTATGTATATATCAAATGCATGATGTGGTAATTGTATAGTATTGAGGTATTCATTCCGAGATAAATATAACAGTTTGATATGTTGATTACCTTAACTAGATATTTTTTTATCTGCCTATTATAGATTGTTATGCTGAGAGGATGGTTTTATGGTTGCTTATTTTTAAAGGTATAGAAGATTCAGTTGGGAGTCAATACCGTAGTGCTTTGTTCATGGTTGATTGCCACCAATCTACGTTGGGGGAGAGTTGTACAACACAATACTTACGGGTTGGGTGCACCAAAGCAACCCGGGACTCTGTGGTCACTACAAAAGAGTTGGCGCTAAATTTGAATCAGCCTTTCTACCCCTGCATCTACGTTGAGCAGGTATCTTTAGGTAACCGCACAATACCTAACCTAATTTATTGATAAGAGTGCTTATTATATGTTGATACCGGCAAGACCCAGCCAGATGATGATGTCTGCAGGTTGGTAGTGAGAGGACTCTTAGTACCCGCAAAAAAAAGGGCGCTGGTGAAAAAAACAATCATTTGATTTAGTTTCTTGCTCTCCCTTAGCAGCGGGAAAGGAGTCTATCTATCTGCCTTGTGACACAATCGATCTGAAGAACAATATGCGCAGAGCGCAGCCTTGCTTCTTCATGAGGTATTACAAGGATGACTACCACCTGGAATCACTCAATCAGCTTACTTGACGATAGGAAGTGATGGCAGGCAGGATACATCACAAAGTAGCGTAGCAGGGAAAGAACTGAACAGAAGAGATCCGCTGCCTACTATACAAGACAAGTCCCCTTACTAAGTTTGCCTTACTCGAAAGAAGCACGAGCGTCACCCTAGCCAGCATTCTTTGGATTTAGTAGAATAAAAGCCATCTTACTCTTAGTAGAGCTCAATTCAATGCTCTAATAAGCTTGCGAGAGCTGACCCATATCACATAGTTCCGGCAACTACGAAAGCTGCAAAAAAACAGCAGCGATACTACTGGAAAGTACAGTTTCAATATTGTCCATACGTAATCCTTTGTATAGACGTTGAGGTGGACGGATACTAAGATGGAATAGGCCCGCTAATATGCCCAATGTACCGCAGCAATATGATGAGTATCTTTTCAGGTAACAAACCATACTTCAAATAAAGCTAAGAAAATAAAAAGGGTTGCGCTAATGGCAAGGAGCAAGAAAAGGGGCTCGAAATCCAATAAATCAAATACCTCCTAGCTTCAACTTTGAGAGATAACTCTAGGGTAGGATGAAGACTGAGTTGAATTCAGCGGAAATGAAATAACATTCATGGATTGAGTTGAGGCAAAACCTCCTGCTCTCAAAAGTTTATGATTGAAATTCAACATCAAATTCCACTCATTTGCAGCTTAGGATCAAACAGACACAATAGTTTTAAACTAAACTCTTTGCGGATATAGGGAAGAGCCCATACACAACCCTTAAAAAATGAGCGAGGCCACATCATATATTTAATTCAAAGCTGCATGAGGGACTAACAATGTGGAGAGATTGAGCGTGGGTTCTTAATGATTTCATTTTAGGAGTGAAGCCGTTGTTCCACTAAGGATGTGTTTAAATCATCCCTGGCGCTATTAAATTGGGTCGCAAACGTTTGAATTCTTTACTTTAGGCAAAAGGTGGTACACCTCTCATGTTTTATCAAGTAAAGGTAATAAATAAACCGTATCTGCTAGCTAATCCCTATATCTTGGTACTCTACTCTCCCATTTATATGATAGTGGTAATTATCACCGGAAGCAGGTGAAAGTCGTGAGTTGAGTAAGTCTTGGCAACAATGTTTTGCATAACTAAATACTAACATATTGTTTACTTATTGTTTACTTATGTATTCCACCGCCAAAACACAATGACTTTGGATGCATAGGACGCCGAACGCTGTGAAGGAAAGGAGGCGGGGTCATGCTACTATTGGGCATATTATCTATTGATCATGCTTACGTAACATTTCAATTGTTTACTAGTTCAAAATTCATATATCAATATGAGCCATAGCATTGGAGTAGTTTTGAACCGAAGTACTACCTCCACCGTCCTAAAATAAATTCAATTTTATCTATTCCATACTTTAAAAAAACAAAAGAACTAGATTACCCTATTTCGTTAAATTCCAATAAACAATATAGATCTGTCTAGTACTCTACTCTAATATAATAATTATTAAAAATAAATTTATTTTTAGTACAGTGAGCTGAAAATATTTTTAGGGCAGGGAGGGTTTACGAGCTCTTGCCCGAACGGTTGGCTCAGACGCACCCAAAATTACCAAAAAAACCGACAGAGCGGTCAGTCCCCCTCCGTGCGATCTCCTCTAACCAAACACCCCCCCCCCCCCCCCCTCTCCCCCCCGGGGCAGCCAGTCGTGTATATCAGCAGTGGCAGCGCGATCCCAACCCCCCCCCCCCCCCCCCCCCAACCGTCAACAGCGACGGCGACGCCCCCACGTTCCCAACGTCCGCGCCCCCGCCCCCGCCGCGCCGGCCGCCAAACGCCCAAACACCCCCACATCTCGCGTCCAAAAAGCCGAACCCCCCACCCCTCGCGTGCCGCACCGTGCGTCCGTGCGTCGCGTGCGCCCTTCGCTAGTTCGATCCCCCCCCCCCCCCCACCACCGCCGCTCCGCTTTGCTTGCCACCACGGTCTCCCTCCCTCCCTCCCCTCTCCCATCCAAACCCCACAAAACCGCGACGAGGAGACCCCGCCGCGACGCAGCCGCAGCTCCGCCGGGGGGGGGGGGGGGGGGGAGCAACGCCGCCGTGGAGTCCCCTGCCACCCACGAGGTTCGTCCGATCTGCGCCCCACACACCCGCCGTCGTACATTCACGCTCGCCGGGTGCGGGGGTTTGGGTTAGAGTAGGGAAGGGAAGGCGTTGGTTTGGTCGCGGGGGGAGCAAGGTGGGGGTAGGCTGGGCGATTCACTATTCCGGTGATTATTCTGTTCTGCCCTAGGATCAACCGGGAGTCGGGACGGTTTTGGGCGGGGATCTGGTCACCTGGGTGCCTCGGGGGCGTGGAGCTGGTGTTTTTAGCCCGCGTGCGGGTGGTACCAGCAGATACCTGCGTAGTCGTGTTGCTTAGGTGATTTCATCTCCGTGTTCATCTGATGTGAAATCCCAGGGATGTGTTTATCACCTCTTAACTTTGAATATACTAAAGTCTGTGATCAAGTGAGTTTTCCCGCGAGGAATTTGTGTTGTAGTCTTGACTTATTTGTAAGGGAATAAGCCTATTGTTTTACTGTGATGTGTGATCTGGTACAGTAGGTTGGTGTTGCGATAGCCAAATGATGCTAAGTAGAAGAGGAGTAGGCACTTCCCATTTTTGTTTGGTTTCACGCCGAACCCTATTAACCGACATACTTCTCAATTCCTACTCTGATGGTGTTTCTTGCTACTTCACCTGTTTTTGTTCTACTAGGGTTCCTGGTGCCTACTTGGTCTGAATGGCTGACCTGACCGACATGGGCTGCTGTAGTTGTTTTGGCTTTTTAAGGAAGCCTAGGGTGTCTGTAAGTCGACCTCGCGACGCTGATGGCATCCTATCTGAAGACTTGTTGAACCATAAATCTGCGGAGGATCCTGATGGAAGCTTCTACACCGGGGATGATCCTGATAGAAGCTTCTACGACAGGGATGATCTCGATAGAAGCTTCTACAATGGCGATGACCCTGACAGAAGCTTCTATGATGGAGATGATCCTGATCATCTTTATGGAAGTGATGATGGGCAGCCAAGGAAGAGATCTGAAGATATTATACTGTCAAGGGCTCAGAATGGCTTTGCATGTAGAGAAAGCCTAGTTAAGGAGACTAAAAAAGTATTTCGCTCAGAGGTACTATCCTCTTAGATTTGAATTCTTTACCACTGTTATTCTATTTTCATTTCCATTTTTCATGCCCATATATAGAGGTATAGTCTTATCTAGTGCAGACTTCTTTTACAAGCTAGCCCGTGCATGAGAAACTGTCACACATGGACCATTGTATTAAAGACAAGGTTAGCTCAGCGGTTAGACTGCGAAATAGGTAAATGTCGTAGTTCAGTCTTGTTCGAGTGATTGAATCTCCATCATGCAGGAATGCAAATTTTGGCGCCTCTGCTAGGTTTTGAACGTGGCATCTTCTACGACAACATCAATGCTAATGCCGCACATTATGCCACTTTCCTTTTGGAACAATTAATAATTAATCCATCCTTGTAGAATAACTGCCATTTGTCCTAATTTTGTGCGTCTGCTAGGATTAGAATGTGGGACCTCCTGCTAGGAAAGTGACAACCTGAAGCCCACTAACCAATCATGGAAAGTCTAGATTATTTGGTTGTTGCTATGTAGTATACGATTTTGGAATGATTGGTAATTAATCTATCCTTGTCGTTATATTATTTAGTAGAGTAACATTGTTTAACTTATTATAGAAAATTATAACTGTGTTATAAATGATCGGTTAAAACATCTTTTGCATTATACGTATAAGATGTAAACTTTAATTGTTTAAGGCGCCATGCTCAGATGATCTACTGTTTCAATCAGTGTTGTCGTGACCTTTGCAAATCCATAAAGCTGTATGCGATCTATTACCTTTTTGCATTAAACAGTACAATAACTTTTTTCCTTTCGGCACATTTAGGATGAAAATGGCAGCAAGATGGTCAACCAATATGTCCACCTGGGGAAGATTGGTTCTGGAAGCTATGGCAAAGTGGTAAGATAGCTCACATTATGTTATGAAGTGACTTCCCACGGTAAATGTCTAAATCTTTTTTTTTTTGGCTTAAAGGTCTTATACCGAAGCATGAAAGATGGAAAGCTTTACGCAGTGAAGGTAGGGTTTTTCGCTGTCCTTATGTGCTGATTTCTTTATGTTAGTTACTAATTTTTATTTCTTGCATCTGAACTCATTAATAACTAGCTGCTAGTCTGAGTAGTTGGTTTTACTCGTTCAGCACCATTATTCTTATGGTTACAAGGTTAAATTTATGTTGCGTGCACAGTGTCTGCATCTAACTGATGGAACTGTAGCCTTTGCCCTTCTATTGTAGGTTTTGAATAAATCTTACATGATGAAAGTACGTGTTGTGCGATCAGAAACTGCCATGACAGATGTTCTTCGGGAAGTGAGTAACTTTCTCAGTTTACTTGTGATTGTAATACATGTTTTTTTTTCTTTTTTGTCATGACACGACTTAAGTGCTCTGGAAAAGTAGTGCTGCCCATTCAGCCCTTGACCCAGTTAGGATTTGGGTCAGTGTCTGCACATTCTATTTAAATGGGTAATATGTAAATGTGGTGATATAATTAGCATAGCTCTTGCACTCAATATGGACTTACATAAGTTTCTCAGTACAATAAATAACAAACCAACAAGCCCACTTAGTTCATGCACAATGCATTGTGCATTATTTTTGGCTATTTCTTAAGCTGGGTTTATCGTCTGGCTCATGTTGACTTGTTCACTCTTAAACTAGCCAGTTCAAACATGGTTTCTCCTGATCGAAATGGATGATTATAGAATTGTCTAAGGAAAAACAGTCTACCGGGAGGCTCACTTCAGGTCCTTTTTGGTCAAACTATTGGGCTGGGCTTGGTATGATAACCTTGGTTGTGTGCACTTTGAGGATGCATCGCTACCATAACACTGACACTATCGGGCCAACCACATACATAGTAACCAAGTTGTCATGGTCCGAAATCATGGTGGGTAAACACCACCAGAGGATAGCTGGGGCGGCGATGGTTGCTGCAGATGAGGAGAGAACTTAGACTTAGATGATGAACATTAGGGAGAGACTATTAACGAATGGACATACAGCCCATCCTTATTTAAATAGGATGGCTTGACCTTGAAGGAGTTTATCTCTAAGATTTTATAAATAGCTAGCAAATCAATCTATTCTATACACCCATGTGAACAATAACCATGCGATACTGGACATGTCCATGTGCACCTCTTCCTCCTCCTTGGCCTAGGGCCTTGGCCCTGAGCCCAATACCCAAGTTGAGTTGATACAAGTTGAGTGTGCTCACTGATTTTGCTCTGTTCAG
This sequence comes from Oryza sativa Japonica Group, assembly GCF_034140825.1. Lineage (NCBI taxonomy): Eukaryota > Viridiplantae > Streptophyta > Magnoliopsida > Poales > Poaceae > Oryza > Oryza sativa. The sequence goes on along the minus strand of NC_089037.1, from coordinate 29,587,014 downwards.
GACATGAACACAATAAAATAACTGGAATAAACTTTGCTTGCTTAAAGAATCTCTATGTACTGTTTAACGTCTCAATTATCTGACAGCATCACCTTTTGTATTGGTGACAGGTATCCATCATGAAAATGTTGGATCATCCTAATATAGTAAATCTCATTGAAGTGATTGATGACCCAAATGCAGATAAATTCTACATGGGTATGTAATGACATTCTCATTTTTTTTAAAAAAAATAGTTTCCTTTTGTTTAATTGTAGCATGAGATTTTTCTTGCTAACTTTTGAGCATCTTTATTTAATTCTCCATATTATTCTACCTAACATTGTCCATTGGTATTGCCAGTTCTTGAGTATGTTGAAGGAAAAATGGTCTGTGACAATGGTTTAGGAGAAGCTACCTCCAGAAATTACTTGCGCGACATAATCTCTGGTGTTATGTATCTTCATTCTCATGTAAGATTCAAATTTCCTTCACTAAAAGATCTGTTAAATTGTGGTGAACGCCATGCCATATATCAGAATCTACAGCCTATAAACACCAATTGTATATGGATCAAACTATTCATGGTACCATGAATAGTTTGATCCACTAGCAGTCATATCAACTGGTCATATCAAAGGAAATTCAAATTTGCCAGTGTGTTCCACTAGCAGTCATATCAACTGGTCATATAATGATAGTTTCTCTGTACAAATATATTTAAGCAGCTTCAAGTTTGTATTGTGCAGATTAATGCAAGCAACATATTTTAACTTCCACATTTTCTAAAAAAGTCTTGCTTAAACTTGGTTAAATCGGTGACCAGGTTGAGCAGAGGTTGAGATCCACTGTTAAGTTATCGTTATTTGTACTATAGTCTTAGTCTATGCTTGTAGGCTGAAGTTCTAATTGCATGTTACTTTCCTTGTTCCTTTAGCTACTTAACTTTCTGTCTTTGAGGTAATTATTGCATTTGCATATGCCAACTTTTTTGGGCCCAGCTAAGTGGTACTATTTGAATGGTTATGGTTTCATAAAGAAAATATTAAATCCCATTTTAGTTCTAGATTAGGATTATTTGTGCCTACACACACATTTCTTCTCTTATCCATTGTTTGATTGTATTGGAAATTGAGTTCATTAGGACCATGGTTAAATTTAGCTAGAAATATGATACTAGTTAAACTTCAATCATTAGGACCATGGTTCAAGAAAGCACTAGGCGCTAGTTGGGTGGCTGGGGGGCGCCTAGTGCCTAATTGGCGCCAAGGCGGCGCCTAGGTCAGGTCAACTAGTCAAATCCAAAAAAATAGCACGCATATTGCATAGAAATTAGACTATATAACACTAAAATAGCAAAAAAAAAAAAAACACTAGCCAAGTTAGCTCAGCTGCCTAATACACCATCGAATGCCTAATGGCGGCGGCTACCCGGCGCCTAGAGACGACTTTTAGAACACTGATTAGGACAGTGATATGCATATAAGAAATCTTAATTTATCCATGCTCTTATGTGCATAATGTATCTTGGTAACATGTTACTTGATTCCTTAACATCTGGCAATTCATTACTTCTTAAGTTGGTCCTTGTTGATGTTTCTATTTCCCCAATTTGTACATACTTCTATATTATAATCAGATACATGTTGCTCTAGTCACACATTTATCTACGTTATGCAGTCTGCACTGTGTTATGTGCTTCCTAACTCATCATGTCACTGAATGCTTCCTGTCATTATACGCAGAATATTATTCATGGTGATATCAAACCAGACAATTTGTTGGTCACAAGCACTGGCAGTGTGAAGATAGGGGATTTCAGTGTTAGTCAGATTTTTGAGGTGGGCCTTTATCCTCTAACCTCTGTATTGTAGTAATGAATGCTATTTTCCTTGTCATGGCATAAAGGGCTTTCAGTTGAATGGATCCCCAGAAAATTGTGTGCATCATGATTTAGACTGTAGACTGTATCAAAAATGCAATTTTGGGGCTCAATTTCTAAGACAAGCATTTTTTAATTCAAAAACCTCAAAAGATATTGTTCATTTCCTTCCATCCTGAATATTTTTAAGATTACTCAAGTAGATGATTGCATGCCACCTTTTTTAGTTAAGCAGGCCCATGACTTTATATAGTAAAACAGGATGGTTTCATACCACATTTGATTATCTTTAACTTGATACATGATCTTTTTTATTGTGTGCTAATGTAGAAATGCCTATTAACATGTACTCCCTCCGTCCCAAAATATAACAACTTTTAGCCCTCAGGATTTGTCCCAAAATATAACAACTTCTCCACCAACATTCTCTTCCCAACCAATCACAACCCTCCACCATTCACTTTTCCCACCTACCTCCACTACTCATCCAATCGCAACCCTCCACCATTCATTTCTACCTACTTTCTTAATAACCGTGTCTAACTCTAAAACTTCTTATATTATGGGACGGAGGGAGTAAGTGTTTTTAGGCAATTTCTTCGTACAATTGTGGAGTCTAATGGCTTAGTACTTTACTGATAAAGTGTTATGTGATTGTATTGCAGGATGATGATGATCTGCTTTGGAGGTCTCCAGGTACTCCTGTTTTCACTGCACCAGAATGCTGTCAAGGTACAACTGCCTACCTTTTATATTTGAGTACTAGTATTTACTGCGTGCAGAATCAGTTAGTCACCAAATTATGTGTATGAAGTTCAACAATTGCTAGATAGACAGCAGCTGTAGATGTTCCCCTTTTACTTGATTGCAGAATAGCAGATAAAGTAATCTGTTCTCGACAGAACACCCAACTGCAAACGGAATGAGTCCAACATAAATATGCAATTTAGATTTAGAATATGACATAAACGAATTACTTAGATACTGCAACTTTAAGCGGCCAAAGCATGGCTATGAATGTTATGCCAATGATTAAAAACTAAAGAGGGCAAAGACCATGACTCTTTTGCCGTTGGCTCAAATTGCGACATATAGTCTTTGGCCATTGGTGCAGGCTGGCTAAATATGACCAACCTTTCAATCTAATTCACTTCAGGTTCAGCCTACCATGGTCGGGCAGCTGATACATGGGCAGTTGGCGTTACTCTGTATTGTATGATTACTGGTCACTATCCATTTCTAGGAGATACCTTACAGGAAACTTATGATAAGGTACAAAAATACCCCCCTTCCATTTCCTTTTGCTTTACCTTTTCATTCAACTCATTCAAGACATTGCTGTGGAATAGATTGTCAATGATCCGGTGCAAATACCTGACAACATGAACCCCCAACTTGCTGATTTGCTGGAAAGGCTTCTCTGCAAAGGTTCTTTTTTCAAAATAAACTGTTTCACCGCCTTATGATTCTGGCACATTTTGTGTCTTAGTGCCAGATATATTATTCTACTAATGAACATTCTCTTGTGTTTCCACATGTGGTTGTCTTGCAGATCCAGCAAATCGTATCACCCTGCAGGCTGTAGGTGAGCATCCTTGGGTTGCTGGGGACCAGGGGCCAGTTGTTGAATACTTCTGTAGATGTGGGTTTGGCCGAAGAAAGAGAGATGATCTTAAGGGAGAAGTACAATAGCAAAGGCTTGTTCACAGTTTATCATCCGATGGTTTACTGTAGATAGGCGATGAGTGTGGCTAAACAAAGAAAGTGAGATGATCGACAAACCGTGTTACTCTTTTTTGTGTTCTTCCTCCCTTTACCGATTGACCTGTTGGTTGCTCGCCTCACCACCTCTGCAAGTTTTGTTGCCTAACCGAGGGAGCCCCTGTTTCCATTTTTCTGTAGATCAATTTTGGCTGCTGCAACATGTAAGCTTTTTTCATTTGGTTGTTGAATCCAGTATAGCAACCATTCATAGAAAATATAGTGCAAAATTCTTTGTGAAGGCTGTAGTCGGTGTTAGCAATTCATGAGCACCGAGTACAGATGGGTGCAGGCTGATCTGCGGGTACCCTTAAAAGTGAGATTTAGTTTATTTTAGTTTTAGTTGAACTATGGTGGGTTGGAAGATGTGGCCAGCACCATCCTATATTAGATTTTACTTAAGACTCATCCATTCATGGTGAGTGAATCTCTTGTCAACGGAAATTGCTGTAAGTTACTGCATATTTTCCGTAAGGAAGCTTACTGCAATTACAGGCTTACAGCAGTTGATGTGTTTATGTGTGTAATTATGTATTATACACAGTATACACCAGTTAATGGAGAGGTAAGACGGCATACAATACACGCAGAATGGTGGCATCAACGCCAAGAGATCAGCCTTTTCAAAGTTGAAACCCAAGTTTAAATCGATGAGAACGAGCTTTGTTGCTTTGGCTTCCTCTTATATGCAATAGGAGTAAAGAAGATCTACCGATCGATTTTTAAGGTTCAAAGGATCTACTGAAATTACTTGGAACAATTGCTCTATCTAAGACATCGATGATACTACAAGGAAACGAGCAAGATCTGCTTTACAACTCACGTATAGATTTTATATATGTTCAAACAAAATCTGCAGTATAAATTTATCAACAAATCCATAATTACATATACGGTTAAGGATTTACTGCTGGCTTTCGTTTATTTAGACATATGTCAAGCAGATATAATTATAGATGTGTGTTGCGAATGAAGAGCCATGAACAATGTAATTGTAAACTAGAAAAAATGCTACGAAAATATCGTAGCTACTGTCTGCTTTTACCAGTTTTCACCGGAATATTTAAACTATTTTTCACTCTTACATGTAAGTCTGTAACAATTAACTAAAACCAGACGTCATATATCCGAGAATGCTCAACGTGGGGCGTGCGGGGGGAGGGGAAAAAATCGGTCGCTTCCCCCTCCCCCCATCACGTGCGCACCTGGGTCCCCACCACATATCCCCTGTCCCCACCGGCCACTTATCCACACACGCAACTCCATTGCAACAAATCACCTACATATTTTAGAAACCCTCTATTAAGGAAATTTGGTTTATTTTTTGTTTCATAAAAAATGTTTCACCTAGTATACTCACAATGTTTCACAATGTATAGGTCTAATGTTACAGTAAACTGAAATACTCCATTGCAACAAAAAAAACCTACATATTTTGAAACCCCCTATTAAGGGAATTCAATTTATTTATTTTTTGTTCCACCGAAAAATATTTCATCTTGTGTACTTATAATATTTCACTATGTATGGATCAAATGTTGTAGTAAACTGAAACATTCTTTCGCTATTTGCTGAAACATTGTTTTTATATAAGGTGAAACAACACCCAATTTAAATGAGTGAAACATTCCGATATATCTGGTGGAACATCGTGCAACATTTAAAAATAATTCAATAATAAACTATTTTTTTCCCGTCGAAATATATCCATGTATGGTCTTGTTTTGAAGATTTAATTGCAATAAATTTAATGGTGCAATCGGATCATGATTTGGATAAGTAATTTAAGAGAAAAATCAGTTTAAAATAGTTTTGCACGTAAATCATACGCTGACGTCAGCGCCCGATTTTTTTCCAAACCAATCGGGTGCCCGAGCCGTAGACTCGTCCTCATATATCAACACGTGTGTGACAAATGATTAAACATTAAATTTAAAATTGCAAATAGTTAAGGCCTTGTTTAGTTCCTATTTTTTTTCCAAAAACATTATATTGAATCTTTGACACATGCATGAAGTATTAAATATAAATAAAAAAATAATTGCATAGTTTGCATGGAAATCACGAGACGTATCTTATGAGTATAATTAGTCTACGATTAGCCATAAGTGCTACAGTAACCCACATGTGCTAATGACAGATTAATTAGGCTTAATAAATTCGTCTTGCGATTTCAGCATACCTCATCTCAGAGTTGACCTATGAAAAAGAAAGCTTCTATGAAAACATTCTCTATTTCCTTCCTCAATCTGATGCCTTTAGACCTTACTCGGATTCGCGGCTACTCCCCGAAAATGCCTCGCCCCTTGTTCGTTTGTCGTTGGGGATTCATTGCTCGTTCTGCGATTATAAGTAACGTAGCCAGCCAAATTTATAGAATAGGGCTGCGGGCAGAAGGGCGGCTGCGGCACAACCTGGGTGTGGAGACATGAATGAGTCGAACCCTATTCATCATGATGTATTGTCAAAGAAGTGGCTCGGCGAGGGGCTTTATGCTGATTCAAGGCCGAAGGACAAAGCTCTTCCTCTTCGTGCTTGTCCTAAATAATGATATTCACTAAGGTGTGCTGGCTCTCTGCTTCAATCCATTTTCTTGCTCCATGCCATAGTACCAAAAGCTGCCTCTGATTTAAAAATCTAATTTGTAAAATTGGCTATGGAGATTTTGTGCGGTAAGAGATTCATACAGAAACAAAGGGGCCCCCGTTGCTTGTTGGGCACTGAACACTTTTTAAGATCCGGTTTTGGTAAGACGAAGATTTTTCACTTTCATGAAGATCGTTCTGAGGTAGAATCGAACCCTCAATCTCCAAAATGGAATTGAAAAGCTCCAATTTAAATAATGGTACCGGGCCCAGGGAAGAATCATTCTTTGAATCATCCAGATCTATCAATTTGCGAATTCAATAAAAAACGGACTGATCCTCAGAATACACCATCATCTTTCGAAGTGCGCTGTTTCAACCCTTCCCGGTAAAATTAAAGTATCCGCTGATACCGGATCGGATCACGAAGAAACGGGAACAACTTTCGCACTAGCAGAATGGGTACCACCGTCAAAACGGATTGAGAGGCCTGTTTAGTGAAACGAGAAGGCATGTTTGGCTGCCTTCGAAGGTAAGGTGATCTATCATGAGTGGGTCTAACGGGTTTTGTAGGGAGCACACAACTTCTCTTCTTCCCTCTCTAGAAAAGCTCCAACCGGATTCAAAGTAAGATGGTCGAAAGGAAAGGAAGAATAAGAAAAGGAAAAAAGCAATTTCGAGAGGAGAAGGACGAGCTATGAAATTAGTTTTTTCATTCGTGTCCGAAAACTTCTTCCGACATTCGGTCAAACGTCCGACGTGAAACTTAAAAATTTACATTTCGCGAACTAAACAAAGCCTAAATGTCCCGTTTTCACCGAGGGCAAACAGGCAACCAGTCTGGCTCCAGAGAAAACCCGGCATTTGCAGGGAGAATTTACTATTTGCCACTCTCTCAAAATGCCAGTGCTCAAATGCCACTCTCCCAAATTTTTATTCCCAAATGCCACCCGGGCCCACATGTCAGCCTCACTCATCATCGGGTCCCGCATCACTTTTGTTTGAATGGAGAGTGAGGCTGACATGTGGGCCCGGGTGGTATTTGGGAATAAAAATTTGGGAGAGTGGCATTTGAGCACTGGCATTTTGAGAGAGTGGCAAATAGTAAATTCTCCCGGCATTTGCACGTTGGCCTTGCCTGCTTGTCTCTCGCGGCCCTCGGCCCCTCTCACCCTGTCCCAACATTCCGCGGAGTAGAGTCAACCAAAAGAAAATTAAACAAAATAAAATAAATTACTCACCCAAATTACCCTCACCTTTGTCCTCTCCCCCCCTCTGGCTCCGCGAATTACTCTCGCGTCGGAAAAAGGACGGGGAGACCCTCCCCTCCTGTCCTCTCTCCGTCTCCGCTTCTCCGCCTCGTCCCCATCGCCTCGCCTCCCCCCCCCCCCCCCCAATCCCGATCTGCTGCTGCAGCGGCGACGACCTCCCCCCATGATCTGACCCCCGCCATTGCCGCCGCGGAACCCCCATGGAGGCGCTCAACGAGCTCTGCGACCTGGTGGCGGCGCACCCGGATCTCCTCCTCGCCGACAAGCTCGCCTGGCTCGCCTCCCGCTGCGGCGCCCCCCCGGCGTCGGCGTCGGCGTCCGCGCAGCGCGCGTCGCGGGCGCACCTCCACTCCCTCCTCGCCCTCGCGCGCCTCCTCCCCGCCGGCGCCGGGGCCGGATCCTCCCTGCCCGCGCCGCTCCTCGCGTTCCTCGCCTCCCACGCCTTCCTCTCGCCGTCGTTCTGGCCGCAGTCGTTCGCCCCGGCGCCCTTCCTCTCCAGGCTCCTCCCCTTGCTCGCCGCGGCGCCGACCTGCCCGGCGCTCTCGTCGGCGCTCTCCGCGGCGCTCCTCGCCGCGCTCGACGTCGCTGACCCGGCGTCCGCGCCCCTCGCCCGCGCGTTCCTCTCCGCCGCGGCGGCCAGCCCACCGACGCTCCTCCCCGCGGATGCCGCGCCCGTCGCCTCCCGGCTGCTCCTCGAGTTCGCGGGCTCTGAGGAGGCGCCGCCCAAGGCCAAGGGGAAGGGGGAGTACGCGGCGGGAGAGGAAAATGGAGGGGTCAGGGAGGTGGTGCAGAAGTTCGAGGAGGAGGAGGTGGAGGAGCTGGAGCGGAAGGAGGTCGCCTTCAGGCTCATCGTGCATGTGTTGGGGGGCGAGGGTGGTCTGGAGTCCGATAATGTTGCCAAGGTCAGGAATGCCGCCGCAAAGCAGGTCCGGTCGCTCTCCGAATTCCTGAAGGTGAGACTAGAATGTGGATGACCCTTCGCGGTTCATGTGCACAACGGAGGTTCCTGCATTTGCATTCGCCGTGTACATGCTGGCGAGTTGGGTGTATCATGTATGCTTACTTGCTGTTACTTCATGATTGATGTGATGGTTTGCACTCCGCAGATTAGGAAACGGGACTGGAGAGAGCAGGGGGCACAGCTAAAGACAAGGATAAATACCAAATTACTCTGTTGCCAGGCTGCGGTAGTGGTGCTGGTTCGGAGCGTTTCTGCCATGGATGTTGATAGCAAGGCTTCCAAGGATATGCTCCAGCAGACTCTAGCTTGGTTTATCGAGGCCACTAAGTCATGCATCCTCTCATCCTGGCGCAAACTGAAGATCTGCGAGGAGCTATTTTGCACGCTGCTCAATGGTATCAGCCAGATAACTGTCTCACGAGGGGGCCAACTCCTGCCAGTGCTGCTGATCCCTTTGAAACCTCTCGTCGTCAGCACTTGTTCCCAGGCATGTTCTTTTGCACCACTGTCGCTTGGACTCCTGAAATTTATGTGTTTATAGAGATGCTTTCTGATGTGAAACCGGCCACGTTGGTATAGGCTGACATGACAGGTAGTAGCCCTGGGGCTTTGTTCGATGCAGTGGTTAAGTTGAGCTGTGAAATTATAGAGTTTGGCTGGACAAAGGATAGGGCTCTGGTCGACACATTCATTATGCGGTTAGCTGCATATGTCCGTGAACGAAATGATTATGAGGAGGAGGTATTCCTTTATCCTTTTGGAAATTTTCTAGTTAAATAAGATTTGCTACAACACAAGTGTCATTATGCTGGGCACTAGATGAACATGTTGTACCATATGTTAATAAGCATTATATGAGCAATCTCACTATGTGTTATTCATGCATGTTTTATGAAAACACTGTTACTGTTTTTTTTAAAAAAATAACTGCCAGTTAACGTATGAAAGTTATAGCTAAGTTTTTTTAATATATACTGGTACTTGATAGTTAGTACAGTTGCCACCACACTGAAAAAGCTTCAACATAAAAGCAGTTATTATCTACCTTACAATTGTTGAATGGAACATGCCCCAATTATTCCAACAATTGTCACTTCAGCAGTCTTTCAACATGCTAAGTTACCATGATGCATCATTTTTAGAGAAAAGGCTTTACGCCCAGCTTTCATTAAAAAGCCAAATAGTTCATACACCATGATGCATCATTGGTAGCCTTATAGGTTTGCTTTTTAATTTCATATGAGTAAGGCTGTAAGGGTGTAAGAGAAGATTAGCTTGGTCTTTCTATAAGCAATTTTCATCCATGATGCTGTGGTAAACTCATGATTATACTGTGAAACCAGAGATTCAGGTTAAAATCGGAGTGTTTCTTTTCCTTTTCACATTCTCCAAAATAAAATTCTGACTGTTAACATCCTTTTATTTTATTGTAGTAAAAAAAAATGGAGTTTGATTATCAGAGAGCATTTCTGGCTACAAATATGCTGGCATCATTTTCTTGCGGAATTCTAGTTGTTTATGAATATATGCTAATGTTCAAGTTAAACTTGCTTTTGCCTGCCTGCATACAAAGACAATATTTTTTTAATTAGATTTTAATTGCTGGTCGTTTTCTTGACCGTGAATCCTTTCAGGATGGCAAAGAAAAAGACGCAGTTCCGGTGATGCGACTTAATGTTATCCGCCTTCTTGCTGAGTTATGTGTATGCTTGAAAAAATGGGAAGTTGTAGACATGATTTTGCCTCTTTTCATTGAACATTTAGAAGAGGGTGATGCTTCATCTCCAAGTTTATTGCGACTTCGGGTATGGAACTTCTGTATTGTACCCACTACCATATTTATTTTTGTTCCATATCTCTTGCTCTTACCTGTGTTCAAATTTAGTGGCATTGCTTGTGACTCTTAAACAAAAGCACCCTTTTTGTACTCTACTGCAGTTGTTAGATGCAATATCTCGTGTGGCATGCTTGGGTTTTGAAAAGTCATATCGTGAGAGCATTGTCTTGATGACAAGAAGCTATCTCGATAAGGCTAAAGCTGTAGGATCTGCAGAAAACAACACAGTGCCATCAGAAGCAACAACTGAGAGAATAGAGGTGTGTACTACATAAGAAACTTATTTTACAACTTGTGTTCCAATTTCCATGCTAACTGTGTCTACAAAATTCTAGACTCTTCCTGCAGGGTTTTTGCTTGTTGCTACTAATCTCACCAGCACAAAACTCAGGTCTGATTACCGTCATAGGCTATTATCTCTATGCTCAGATGTGGGCTTAGCTGCTGAGTCTAAAAGTGGGAGGTAACTTGCCATATTGTTGATATATATCGATTTCATGAGTTTTGATGTTCAAACTTGAATGATGTATTTTTATGTCTTAACTAATTAACTGCAGTACTGTGTGCTTAACATAATATTTCCTTTACTGCAGGAGTGGTGCTGATTTGATGGGTCCATTACTTCCTGCAGTTGCTGAAATATGTTCTGATTTTGACCCAGTTTCAACTGTTGAGCCATCATTATTGAAATTGTTCCGTAATTTGTGGTTCTACATTGTCTTGTTTGGACTAGCTCCTCCAATACAAAGCAATCAGACACCTGCAAAACCAGTTTCCACTTCATTGAACACTATGGAGAGCATCAGTGCTATAGCTCTTCAGGCTGTTTCTGGACCCTACATGTGGAATAGCGAATGGTGTGTAGCAGTGCAACGTATTGCACAAGGAACTCCACCACTGGTAGGTTGTTTGGGTCCATAGGGATGGAAAACAGATCGTTTCTTATGCAATAAGTAAATTCAAACTTGTTTTCATTCATTTCCTGGTACTAGAGAGCATATCTTATTATTGAAGAGGTACTTATAACATATTATTGAGTGTTATTAGTTTTAAAGCCTATTGATGTTTTACATAACAATGGATTAGAATAGTCTGATAACTACTGTCCTCAGTCATTCACATATGTTTGTCTCTCCTTTCATGGAGAAGTTAACAGTTAGGATTCTTAACCCCCTGTTGATCATCCTATGCTGACGGTTGGCTGTCTTACTTTCTTTAATACCTTGTATCTACCATGTTTGCTTTTCTCATTTCAGGTTGTCAGTTCAGTGAAATGGCTTGAAGATGAGCTAGAGTTAAATGCTCTCCATAACCCAGGTAGTCGCCGTGGCAATAGTAATGAAAAGGCTGCTGTTGGACAGAGAACTGCACTTTCTGCGGCTTTAGGAAGTCGAGTTGAGGTAGCAGCAATGACTACAATTTCAGGTCAACATTTATTCTCTGTCGAGTCATTCGCTGCTTATGCATTTGTTTATTTTGTCTCGCACAAATAAAATATTAACCTCCAATATAGTAAAATTAATGTAGAATTGCATTTAGGTCCTTAAAATTCACAATCATCTGGACAGTCCACTAGCAAAATGTCTTGTGCATGTCTACATAATAGTGCCTAGTCCACTTACCAGAAAATGCTAATTTTATGAAAGTTTTTATCGAGAGATTTACATGTAAGATCTTCATATATCAACCTAAATATTTAAAAAGACATTGATACTCAAAAGTTAAAAGTTTGAGTGCATCTATGCCCAAGCCGACATGTATTTGTGACTGGCGGTAGTTCTTTTTGGCCTTGTGCAAGGATTAATTTGTAAAAGCTAGAATCTGCAGTTTTTGAAGAGAGAAGGATGAGATTATGAGAAAAATGTTCAATTTTCATTTTCATCATTAGAAGTTTAACTTAACTGGATTATTGGACTCACATACCAGTGGCTTTCTTTATGAAATGTTACATTAGATAAATTGAATTCTTTAAGTATGAAACTGATTTTCTTTTTGCTTTATTTTCAGGGGTTAAAGCTACATATCTCCTCGCAGTTGCTTTCCTTGAGATATTGCGCTTTAGCTGCAATGGCGGCATACTTTCAGCCACCTCTACATTGAATAAATCAAATAGTGCATTCAGTTGTGTGTTCGAATACCTGCTAACCCCGAACTTGACACCAGCAGTATCTCAGTGTTTGACTGCAGTTGTGCATAGAGCTTTTGAAACAGTGTTGTCATGGATGGTACAACTCACACTTCATCAATTTTTTGAGGATATAAGTCATGTATTTTTTTGTCCTTTCATTATGGTGTTTAGCTATGTAGTACTGTAGTCCATTATCTCTACAATAGTTCCCTTTTTTGTTAATTCAACTCCTTGTGTAAAAAAGATACACAACTTCCTATTGTGATGAACCACACATTCTTTCCATTGTTTTGCAGCCTTGATCTCTTATGGCAGCACTAATATCTCCTTTTGCTTCAGATATGCCTGTTTGTACATAGGACTATTGTTGAGTAAGCTATAAATTGTAGCGAACATATATTCATTAGAAGTGTACAAACAGCTGCTTTCTTGATCTGCAAATAAAGATATTGTCTCCCACAAGGAAAGGCCTCATGCATTGATGGTGGGATGTTTTTGTTTTCCCCTGAGCAATATTAATGAAGCATCAACCAACAATAGCAATTTTATGTCCAATAATTGGAATCTGCTTTGCATCTTATTTCATACTTTAGGAGTGCTTTAAATTCTGTTTTGTGTAATCTCGAGTTACTTCATCATCCTTTTTTTTTTTGACTTTGCATTGTAGTCAGTTTGGTGATTATTGTTTGTATTGTCTTATTTTTCTAGAGCACATGATAAACTTCTAACTTGTAGATGTGCACTGGAACAATTACCCTTTTTGTGCCCAGGAGGATCGTATATGTGACATAGGAGAAGGAGCTGATATAAGGGAATCTGTTATTTCTGTTCATGCTTGCTTCCTTATAAAGAGCATGTCACAGAGGGATGAAAATGTTCGTGATGTGAGTGTCAAGCTGTTAACTCAGCTAAAGGAAAAGTTTCCACAGGTTTGCTTGGCTGCTTGATTTGGTGTCTCATGTGTTATTTTTTATTGATTTGAGACACTGACACCTAGTATACTAAATTTTCAGGTCCTCTGGAACTCATCATGTGTAGATTTACTTCTAATATCTGTTCATAATGAGTTGACTTCTGGTCCAGTTAGCGATCCTGCTTGGGTTGCCACTGTACGCTCACTATATCAGAAGATTGCCAGGGAATGGATAACGAGTGCTCTTTCATATGCTCCATGTACAACTCAAGGCCTTATACAGGTTTAGCAAATATAATATTATTTTGTCTTATTTTGTCTAGTAGCATTGTTGTATGATGATGCATTTCTTGTTAGTAGATGGTTATTGTCCTGTCAATGATAAGGTTGCCTATTTCGCTTGTCTGATTAAGATTGAGATTGCTATCTCATAGGTTCTTTTTAACTTCGATTAGATGTTTGCACAGTGGTCACAGGTTCTTCAGAGTTCACAACCAAACTTGAAAAGATTTAAATGTCTGATTGGCAGTTTTTCTACAGGAATACTAAAGATGATTATGGTGATGCATTTCTTGTTAGTAGATGGTTATTGTCATGTTAATGATATACCTATCGCTTCGCTTGTCCGGTTAAGATTGAGATTGCTATCTCATAGGTTATTTTTAACTTCCATTAGATTTTTGCATAGTAGTCATAGGTTCTTCAGAGTTCCCAACCAAACTTGAAAGGATTTAAATGTCTGATTAGCAGTTTTTTATACGGGAATACTAATGAGAGTCAGTATGGTATAAACTAACCATTCAGTTGTACCACCAGAAAGAAATTACCGAAAAAAAAAATCCTCTAGGAGTGTCTACTGTTGTAAGTTTGTAACGACTGCGTCACTGGCCAGTAGGCTCATATTCATAACATATATTAATGAAAGCATGTCCATCGTTGTCATCCAGTGGTCAAATGATACACACATTTAAATGGTTGACTTAAAAAAGGCTCTGAGACAGCAGCAACTGCTGATCTTTCTGTAATTGTTTATTGCACAAACTTTGTTCCATAGGCACCTTCCTGTTGGCATCAAAAGTTATACTATTTGTTTTATTTTCACCCAAGTCCCATAATGATTGATAGGGGTTTTAATTGTAATGCTTAGGAAAATTTTTGCAAGCCAAGTGGAGCACAAAGATCACAACATACAGCAGATGTTGTATCACTTCTATCTGAAATACGTATTTGTAGTGGAAAGAATGATTGGAATGGCATCAGGACAGCCAATGTACCTGCAGTTATGGATTCTGCTGCAGCAGCATCAGGGGCCAAAAAAGAAGCACCTGACATCACCCTGGAAGTGCTGTCAACTGCAGTAGTGACTGCAACTGTTAAATGCAACCATGCAGGGGAGATTGCTGGTATGAGAAGGTTGTTCAGTTCTATGGGAGGCATGAACACGGGCATGTCCCCCCTTGGTATGCAGTCTGCACAGCCCAATCAATCATTTGACGAAGTTTTTCTGTCAAGATTTGTTCGTCTTCTTCAGGACTTCGTTGTTACGGCAGAGAAAAATCAAATAGATAATACAGTGTTCCGTGAAACTTGTTCTCAGTCTACAGCATTACTTCTTGATCATATGGTAAATTGTTTGAACATATTTCATAATACCTTATTATTGGTTATGATTGCATTTGCTAATGATGTAACACACAGGTGTCTGACTCTAGAGCAAATCTAGATGGATTTTCTCAGCTTATACGTCTTCTATGCTGGTGTCCTGCTTATATATGCACTCCTGATGCAATGGAGACTGGGATATTTATCTGGACCTGGCTAGTATCTGCAGCACCTTCCTTAGGTCCTCTTGTGCTTGCAGAACTTGTTGATGCATGGCTGTGGACAATAGATACAAAATGTGGTCTGTTTGCGTCAGATATGAATTACTGTGGCCCTGATGCAAAATTGAGGCCACATCTCATTTCTGGTGAGCCTGAGGCACCACCAGAAAAGGATCCAGTTGAAGCAATAATAGCCCATAGGCTCTGGCTTGGCTTCTTCATCGATCGGTTTGAGGTGATAATCACACTTTGTTTATTTTATGGATCTCATGCAATTTCTTTCTGCTTTTCTAGGATATTGGCATGCATGCAACCTAGCTTGTACAATTTATGTTTGCCTCTACTTAACACCCTAGACCACAAAACTGTCCACTTTACTCCCTGAACGTTTAAGATCAGTGCATTGAACCCTAGGCTGGTTTTTAAGGCACTTTTGCCTCCAGGATAGACAACATGTCTAACTTACGATTACTCTGCAACAATTTTTTACTTAGGTGGTTCGGCATGATAGCATTGAGCAGCTTCTACTTCTGGGTCGGATGTTGCAAGGGACAATGAAATCTGCTACTCATTTTTCTCACCATCCTGCTGCAACTGGCACTTTCTTCACTGCAATGCTCCTGGGGCTGAAATTTTGCTCATGCCAGTCTCAGTCTAACTTGCAGAAATGTAATATGGGACTTCAGTTATTAGAGGACAGGGTATACCGGTAATAATCACTCCAATACATATTTTTCATATTTAATACAATGCTCTCTTTCCATACTTCTGAACTATATTTGTACAATTATTTGTTACTTAAGAAATGTTGATACTTCAGGAAAAAACAAAATAAGAGTTACAGGTTGTACTGAAAATTAAGGTAGAATATGGATGCTCGAAATCAATTTCTTATTGTCAAGCATGATAATATGCATCAACCAATGATTTTTTTTGGTTATTCATCTATATCATTAAGAAGGAATGCATGTATATGCATTTTTGCTTTACACTTTATTTGCTTGCATCTTCATTTTTTTTGTGCCAGCTATAATATGTTATTACTTGTTAATATATTTTAGTAGTACATGTTTTGTTTCAGTGCTGCTTTGGGATGGTTTGCTTATGCACCTGAGTGGTATGAATCTCAAAACAAAAGTTTTGCTCAGAGAGAGGCCCAATCCGTGTCAATATTTGTCCATTGTCTACAAAATGAGCGCCCCAGTGGTTCTGCTGATTCTGCTCCGAAGTCACAGGGACGTGAAGGTGAACCCAATATGGTATGGTGCAACTTGCATCTTTGTTCCCTTTTTGTTTCTTTGCACTTACCCACCTAAATAACTATCAATTGTATGGCGTAGCTGGTTGGGTATGGTTCAAAGACCATGGGTAAGGGGCCATAGGGCTTGCCTCACATCTAGCTTCTGGCAAAGCTTCTTGCTGACGTGGTAGAGAGGTTGTCGGGCTTAGTTCAACTTCAGGTCTCATTGCTTAAACCACAATGGGAGTACATTCCTTTTATGGGAGATTCCCGTGATAACAGTACACTTAAGAATACAATTTCAACTTCCCTTACAAGCCATATCTCAAAGACTAACTTCATATTAAACTGATAATTTTCCTAAGTAATTGATAGAGTACTAATTTAACTAACCCCTTTGTTAGGAAACTTATTTATTTATTCAAGGAAATAGGAAATGTAGTATGCTGGTATTTTTCATGCGCAGTACCAGCTACCATAATACTCCGTATAATTTATCGCCACTTGTTGACTGCTTACAGTACAGACCACTAGTGATGACTGTCATTGGTATGTGGATGAGGTCCAAGTATGTTGTGGCCTGGTGCCGTGAACCCATGGTGAGGAGATAAAGAAGAGATGAGTAACAGGCAGATAGAGAACAAGATAAACAGGGCTTGGCAAGAGGGGAAGATGCACAAGTGAGACGGAGAGAGATGGAGATAAATGGCATTTAGTTTGTTCTTCTATGGTTTAAACTGAAGGATAATGGCTTGATTCATAGGAGAGTCCTGATAACTAGTTGATTATTGAATCCAACTAATAGAGAACTAACAGGTAACCTAAGGGATGAATATGCCTAGTCTGCTGACACATGCTGATGCCTAATGCTGCTGTCGCTGCCCTCCGTGTGCATTGACCTAAAATAATTGCCATGAAAATCACTTCTCATCCATCTTCACTAACTACTTTTAAAACTTTTCTCACCTTGTCGCTTCATTCATTTATTTGCAGCTGGATCAGAACCACCCTGTCTGGGGCTCAGTGGATAACTATACAACTGTACGGGAAAAGCGTAAACAATTACTTCTTATGCTTTCTCAGAATGAGGCAGACAGACTTGAAGTGTGGGCACAACCGATAAATACAAAGTAACTATCGTCGTGATTTTTTTTTATTTATTCTTGACTCTGCTTTGAGTTCAAATTTACATGTATAGCATGTTATATATGGCAGAGATGCAGCAACATTTCGTGGTAAAATTAGCTCAGATAAATGGATTGATCATGCCAGAACTGCTTTTGCTGTTGATCCTCGAATTGCATTCTCAATGATTATGAGGTTTCCCACAAACTCGGCATTATCATCAGAAATTACACAATTGGTACAGGTATGGTTCTTGCTGCGTTCAGCTGCTACCTTCTCAGACAACAGTTTCTACCCATTTTTCCTTGTCATGCAAGTTCTGTTTCAAAATCTATTTATTCTTGTTTATCTTTAGGGGTGTTTTCAGGCTTTCAGCTACAGCAAGAGAACTCTTGGTGCATTTCTTCAATTAACTTTAATTCAATATGGCATATTTGTTTATATTTAGAATATATTAAGATGCCATCTTCAAGAATATTATAAAGTAATCTAAAAGATATAGCATCATAAATCCCCTTAAAGCAACCATGCAACCACATTGAGGACAGTAATTGGAGGTGTCAAAAATTAAAATAATTTTAGGGTGCTATTACGGTATATTTTACCCCTATGGGCATGTCTACTGGTAAGTCGAAGAATGATATGACAACTGGTGCAGCTACGAGAGTTAAATAGTAATTCAGTCTATTGTTAAGAACGGTAGCTAATGTAACATACTATTGCTTTCCGATATTGCCAGTTTAATTTTTTTTTAGTGATATTTTCAGAATGTAAGGGTAGAACCAAATCTTCTTTTGACAACAGTGTGTTGTGCAATGTTTGTTTATTTTTTGTTTCTGCTATGTCTTACCTTAAATACTGGAATTTTGGAACTAGCGGATGCTCTCACTGTGTTGAACACTTGAACTTCCACTTGAACTCATGTAACCAAATAAACAGTATCTGAGTGTAGTAAAAGTCAGATTTTCTCCTGGCTTATTTTGTTAGAGTCGAGGTAGTAGGTGTATCTGCTGACTGAGTGATAGTGTTTTGTGTTTGATTTTTTTTCGTGTATTTCGTAAATTGTTCAACTGCTATTTTCTTTCAGTAAGAAGGGTGCCATATGCTGTTATGTCTTACAATGCTCTCTTGTCCCTGTAGACACATATATTGGAACTCCGTACAATTCCTGAAGCATTACCCTTTTTCATCACTCCAAAGGCAGTAGATGAAAATTCATCATTGTTACAGCAACTTCCACATTGGGCTCCATGCTCTGTTACACAAGCATTGGAGTTTCTTACCCCTCCTTATAAAGGACATCCCCGTGTTATGGCATATGTTCTTCGTGTCCTGGAGACTTACCCACCTGAGACTGTTACCTTCTTTATGCCACAGTTGGTACAGTCTCTCAGATATGATGATGATGTGAGAATTTCTTCCAGTGATATATATTTATTATGTTATGAATGCACCCTAGGAAAACATTTATTGCTTCAATCTGCGCCCTTACTTTATTACTCGTAAAGAATGTAATGCATTCGTCTCATTTTTTCTTGCCTTTGAACTCATCAGAAATTGGTTGAAGGATACTTGCTTGGAGCTGCTCGGAGAAGTAATATATTTGCTCATATTTTAATATGGCATCTGCAGGTAAATTTTATTTTATTTTTATTCTGTTATACCATGTTATCATATTCTACTCTATTCAAATATAAAAAAACATGTTTCATTCTTCAATATATGCCTAGTGCGATGTTCGATAACTGAGTTATTTGAATATCTAATTGAGTTAGGAAATGTAAATTGCAGGGAGAATGTGTTCCCGATGAACCTGGGAAGGAAGCAGCTGCACCAAAGGTATCCATGTTTTAAGATTTATGTACCTTTGCTTCGACTTTCATATTCTGTTGCATCATCAACACCACCTTGAAAAAGAAACCATGTCTTTTTTTTTCTTGACCAAACATGTCATTCTATTATATCCCTTGTCTGAAAGTTTATTGAGAAGAGTGGTGCTTTTTAAAGACAAAGTCATATATCTTCATAAGTTAAAAATGAGTTATGTTTGTTTGATAAGGCACATGGCAATTACTTGTTGAAGCCTTTATGCCTTTTTAGTTTTTACCCCATTTTTTAACCTCACGGTGAAGCACCATTTTTCTTTCTTTTGGAACTCTTTTTTTTTTTGTGATGGTAATTGATAATCTGAGTTTCCAGAAGTTTTCTAGCCCTTCATGGAACTGTACTATTGTTTCTGTTTGTATTAGTTCATTAATAAAGGGCTTGAACAATTCATTATGCATTATTCTTGTGCGTATGAAGAACCTCATATCGTAGTATTACATTTAGACTTGCGGTAGGCATGATGCATTTGAAACATGAGATTATTTGTCCTTGTGCTTCTTGCCCTTCCAATGTGATGCTTTTCTGACTAAAATGGTAACTTTGACTTGTAATTTGTTCATATGAGATGTTTTATAAAACTGTGGCAATGTCATACAGTTTTGTTTCCTGCCCTCCTTCAAGCTCGAAGATATGCAATGTGGTGTTAATAGCTCCAATTATTTTTCAGGCCACTGCATTCCATTCCTTGCTTCCTGCCGTTAGGGAGAAAATTGTTGACGGTTTTACTCCAGAAGCTCGTGACATGTTTGAAAGAGAGTTCGAATTTTTTGACAAGGTCACCTCGATTTCTGGTGTTCTTTTTCCTCTTCCCAAAGAAGAGCGGCGAGCGGGTATTAAAAGGTACAAAGTAAAAACCACTGTAATGTTTCATTGAAGATCAAGAGCTTTCTACTGATATAATTTCAATCTTCTCATGCGGGTTCCAATTAAATATGTCCTTATTAGTATCTCATTATCCTAAACTTGTCCTTGCAGGGAGCTGGAGAAGATTACTGTGCCAGGTGATGATCTGTACCTACCTACTGCAACAAACAAGTTTGTACGGGGCATTCAAGTAGACAGTGGCATTCCTCTCCAGTCTGCTGCTAAAGTTCCAATAATGATTACTTTCAATGTGGTTGATCGTGATGGGGACCCAAACGATGTGAAGCCACAGGCTTGCATTTTTAAGGTAAATATATCTTTTGCAGTGAAATCTCATGGTTGTAACCTATGGATATAACGAGTTATGGAGCTATAAGTCTCAATTCATGTTTACTATGGAATTTCAGTTCATAAATTAACTGAACATAAATTAAAACTTGCATTGGATAAGTAAATCTATTGAAGGATGCAGCAAATGTGGCAGGAACCATCTTAGTGTCTAGCATCCAACGTGCTTCACAGTTGACATGAGCATTTTCTATGTTACAACAGGTTGGTGATGATTGTAGACAGGATGTGCTGGCACTCCAAGTTATTGCTCTTCTAAGGGACATATTTCAAGCTGTTGGATTAAACCTTTATCTCTTCCCATATGGTGTTTTACCCACTGGACCAGAGCGAGGCATAATTGAGGTAAGCATCCATCTGTAGTTATTTAGTTCCTTGTATCTATATGGACTAGGGATCACTTATTACTGATCTTGAACAGCAGTTAATCGACATTTTATTACACCGTTATGTCATGTTTAGCAGTATAATATCCCTGCAAATGTGAATAGTGAATTCAACAAGAAAACTTTACTTTGTTATTACTCCCTCCGTCCCATAATATAGCTACCTTTCTAGTTCAAATTAGGAGTATGTTATATTTGACAATAGAACAACTAAAATGAGCATGGTTCAAAACATGCTCTGGACTCTTTTCTCCAAATTTAATCAAGTGATCTCTAATGTCTAAGGGCCTGTTCACTTTGATGCCATTTTCAACTATACCATTATTTTTGGCAAAATTGCCCAAAAAAAATGTCTATATTTAGTTTGTTGCCAAATTTGGTAAATACATAAGAAATCCTGCCAAAATTTGGTAAGGTTTATTTTGGCTACAATCTGAACAGGCCCTAAGATATTTTAAAAAAACAACTCTAACTCTGGTTTATTTTAAATGAAATATTTGGAGCTACCATTTTTATGACAAGTTGACACCTAAGTAATGAGTCAAGTCTACGTCTTTCATGACTGAGCAATTGTCGTTGTGTATTTGTTGTTTACCTGTTCTATTGGTTTCCTCTTGTCAACCTTCTTGATCTGACCACACTGCAGGTGGTACCAAATACTCGGAGTAGAAATCAAATGGGTGAAACAACTGATGGTGGTTTATTAGAGATATTTCAGCAAGACTATGGCCCTGTAGGTTCACCTTCTTTCGAAGCTGCTCGCGAAATGTTCATGATCAGTAGTGCTGGATATGCTGTTGCTAGCTTGCTTCTTCAGCCAAAGGATCGGCATAATGGCAATCTTCTCTTTGATAGGTACGATTTACTTTTCTGTCCTAATTGTAATGAGTAAACCTGGAATTACCTGGTTAATCATCATCTTGCTTGTGCAGCCACGGGAGACTAGTCCATATTGATTTTGGATTTATTTTGGAGATTTCGCCTGGAGGAAACATGGGGTTTGAAAGTGCACATTTCAAGTTAAGCCATGAGATGACTCAATTGCTTGATCCATCTGGAACAATGAAGAGTGACACTTGGAATCAGTTTCTGAGGTAAATATTTTCCATGCATTTTCTTCTAATTAACTAGAATTGGAGTTGTTGCACATGCTCTGAGTCAAGCATTGTTCTTTCAGATTGTGTGTCAAAGGGTACCTAGCAGGAAGGAGACACATGAATGGGATTATTACTACCGTTAATTTGATGGTGGACAGTGGCCTGCCTTGCTTTAGCAGGGGAGAACCTATCGCTAATCTGCGAAAACGTTTTCATCCAGAGATGAACGAGCGTGAGGCTGCTAATTTTATGGTCAGAACATGTGTGGATGCCTACAACAAATGGACTACCGCAGGGTACGACTTGATTCAATACTTGCAGCAGGGTATTGAGAAATAGTCTATTTCTCCTTTTGTAAATGGGGGGTCGTGTACATCAATTGTATGTAGCCACTAATTCTTTTATGTAGAATTATGTTGTTGAGCGGTTCATTGTATGGTAAGAACGGTGATTTCAAGCGACTAACAGAGGGTGTATCAGTGTAAGTTAAACAGTGCCTATTCATTTTTTTGTTCCTTTTGTAAGACAGCCGAGCTAGTAATTCTATTGGATCGCGTCTTACAGAACGAATGGGTCTTTGTATTGGCATGTGGATGTATTGTTATCTTCTTTTCGCGAATATGTGAACATCTTTTTCACTATGAGACGGTATTATGCAATGTTAGCATGGGCGGAGTCCTGTATATTGTTTGTTTTAAATACAGCCTCACGATAGATTTGCCAGGTAATGGAGAAGAATGTACGTTCGTACACCACATCATCACTGTGGTGATATCTGTAACGATGCAAATATAAAATGTGTTGCGAGTCGTAATTCCTAAATCATACTATATAACTACTCCACTTGGTGAATGGCAAAGTGAAAACGTCATGCTCAGTGTCTTCCCTGATCCCAGATATGTAAATATTGTTACGACTAACCAACTACGAATCTACCATACAGAACATAAGGATAGCAAATAATATACTCCCTCCTTCCCTAAATGTTTGACGCTGTTGACTTTTTAAAACATATTTAACCATTCGTCTTATTCAAAAACTTTTGTGAAATATGTAAAACTATATGTATACATAAAAGTATATTTAACAATGAATCAAATGATAGAAAAAAATAATAATAATTACTTATTTTTTTAATAAGACGAACAGTCAAACATATTTAAAAAAGTCAACGGTGTCAAACATTTAGGGATGGAGGAGGTAACAGACAAGATCAAGTATTCAAATATAGATAGAAAGTATACACTATAAACATGTCTATAGTTTTTTTATCCAAAAATATTTAACACGTGATTACAACAGTTAGTGCTCTTGAGATCACCCAACAAACTAACAAAGCATTGGAAGGCATGCATACAAATAGAAGAACACTAGCCATTTCCGCTTCAACATCCTCTAGTTACATACTTACATGCTTATAACTATACAAGCTCCCATTGTAATTTCTCTACTTTGATCTTAAACACTGTATATATATACCAGTATATACATATAGGCCTTTACATACATTGATCCGGGATCAAAATCTACAACAACCTTTATAATTAGCAGGATCTTTCTTACAGAAAACCAAGAAAGTACACATCCTAGCCTAGCTACCACACACATAACTTACCTACTTAATTTGCACATGAAATTGTGCACAAGTACACAACCTGCCGGCTGCTTCAGTGCACACATGCATGGTACATTTGGTACGTATAGTAGAGTGGTAGGGCGCCCTAATTCACAAAGATTAATTCTGCTCAAAACTAACACTACCCCCAAACAATTAAACCTGAAACCAACATGCTACGATCGATGATTCGACGAGTTTGTATGTTTGTATATATATATAGTAGTATTTTTGTACTTATTGTTGGATCACGCAAACGGCTATCGCTAGCATGCATGCATGCATGTAGCTAGACGACGCGCGCATGCGCATCGGAAGCCGATCGAGAGCGGTAGCTCTCAAAAACGGTAGCGCCCGTGCGCGCCGCGCGGCGCGAGCATCATCGGCACCGGCGGCAGAGCGCGCGGCGGCGGCGGCGGCGGATGCTGGTGCCTGGGCAGCGGGAGCGGCGGCAGCGCGGCGGCGCGCTTGACGAACCGGCCCTTCATCCGCGGCCGCTTCTCGGCGTTGAGCTTGCGCACCTCGTACCGGATCTTCTTGGCGAACAGCCGCGTCCGCCGCTTCTCCCTGTACCGCGACACCCGCGCCTCCCTCTCGCCGCCGGTCACCGCCGTCACCGCCGCGCCGAGCCCTCCCCGGCTTCCCGCCTGCACGCACGCATAGGATAGCTCAGAACAGTACACAAGCTAGGTCGTGAAGAAAATGGCAGAAAGAGGAAAGTGCTTTCATCATCTAATAAATAGTTATAAAAAATATAAATAAAATAGATTAATTTAAATATTTCACTTTATAAACATACAGTTTTAAATTCAGCTTCTATAAATTTTAACAAACATGAAAAAATATAATTGCAGATGTACGAACTATTTTCAGTTTGATTGGTTCCTTTCGTTGCAATTGTAAAAGTTAAGCCTTGTATGCTTGCGGAGGTGATACATTTCATATTAATCTATGTTATCATTTTTCTTAAAAAAATAATAACTATTTACTCCATCCATTTTAAAATATAAGTATTTTTATACTTCGACACGGTCGTCGAGATACTACTTCGACCAACAATATCTACAAAGCTAAGATATTATAAATAAAAAGAGTTACATATTATGACAGTTTGTTCAATAATACATCCAGTAACATCAAATTTACAGGATTAATCTTTTTTTATTATTATTTTTTTACTATAAATAGTTAAATTTTAAAAATGTTGACTTAACACTATTTTAAAAATGCTTATATTTTTTAGCCGGAGGGAGTAGGTAATACGGAATAAAGGAGCTAAGATGGAGATGTCCATCGAGAGATGAAAATCCAATTCCGGCAGAAAGCTACAGATCTCTGCGTGAGAGCTTACCGGGAAGTCCGGCCATGACTCGCTGGGATCGAAGCGAGGGCGCTCGCCGTGGAACCACGGCGAGGCTCCGTCGCGGGCCCACGAGTCGATGACGCCCTCGTAGTCGAGCTTGAGTATCATCTCCGGCCGCTTCCTCTTCCTCTCCTCCCGCTCCGGCGCCGGCGCCGGCGAGATGGAGGCGAAGTCCATGTCCATGTCCAGGTCCAGTTTCACGTGAGGCTTCTCGTCGTCCAAGAAGCCCAGATCGTCGAACCCCTCGTCGACTCCCATGAGGAGGCTCTCCATGTCCGCCGCGAAGCTGGCGAGCTCCATGTCCGGCACGTCGAAGCCGGAGAGGCCGTCCGCCTCCACCGAGCCGGAGGCGAACTCCGGCGACGGCTCCGAGAACGGCACGACGCGTGCAGCAGGCTTCTGCTCGATCTGCTGCTCCTCGTCGTCGGCCGCCACGGGGTTGTAGAGCTCGGCGAGCATGGGGTCGAACACGGGGACGCGGTACAGCAGGTCCTCGTCGTCCTCTTCCCCGACGTCGTGGTCGGTGTCGCCCACGATCCCGGACTCCTCCGCCTCGAGGTCCGGGACCGCCGACGCCGCCGCCGCGGCCACCGTCGCGGCGGAGGCGTCGTGCTTGCCGCCTCCCCCGGGCTTGGTCCGGGGCGTGCGCGGCCGCCGCTTGAGCCCATGCAGCCACGCCGGCGCGTCGGGGTCGTCTGATCCGGCACGTGGAGCGGCCGCCGAGCGAGGGGAGGATGCCGGCGAGGAGGACGCCGACGGGAGGCGCACGCGGTGGTGCCGCCGCGCCAGCGGGTTCGCCGAGTGCACGGACGCGTCGCACGCCTGGCACAGGAACGCGTCGTCCGCGGGGCAGTGCCACCGCGCCCGCCGCCGCATGCACCCGTCGCACGCCCGCGCCGTGCGCGCCCCCAGCGCCGCGCCCGTCGCCGCGGCGGCGCTCGCCATTCCGTCGAACACCCTGCCTACCCAAACAACACAACACTTTTCGCGGTTAACAAAAAAAAATGGGAACAGTAGTGTAAGGGCGAGCGCCCGAGCCGTTTCCTTTATAAAATCGCGGACTCGGGTCCTGACCCCCGGGCCCACACGTCAGCGACAGTGCGGGTCGGCTGACAGGGAGGTGGGGCCCGTGAACACGCTTTTGCGCCACGTGGCGGGACGGGGGGAGGAGGTGGGGCCCGGGAGGACGGTTATCTGGAAGGTGATTGGCTGGCGGGGGGCGCGGAATCCGGAGGGGCGGAATGCCATTGGGCGGGCTGTCACGCCGTGGGATTTCCGGTGGGGGCCACCCGAGGGGATGGGCACGAGGCGAGAGAGGATTACTACGAGAGGAGGTTCGTGTTGTCAACTCTGTGATCTTCTTGGGTTGGTGACTCATCCATCAGCGAATAAAAGAAAAAAACTCATATATCGGAGCTATAATCACCAATAATCTTATGGAGTAGTTATTAATTAAGGGGTAATGCATATAACACATTGCCTCCACTCGAATACTACATCTGTTTTTTAATAGATGGCGTTGTTAATTTTTACTCCCTCTCCTAAAAAGGGTAACATAGGTGGTGATTTGACATCACCTAGGACAATGAATCTGGAAGGTTGCCTTTTTTTCGATAGAGTGAGTAGATCATTTGATTTAAATGATCACATGATTTTTTTTAATAAGATGGATAATCTAATGTATATACCCAAAATTCAATGGTGTTATCTATTAAAAAACAGAGGTAATACAACATAATAATTTTATTTATTTATTTGCTTTCAAATCATGGCGCAATTAGGCTTAAAAGATTCGTTTCACAATTTACACGCAAACCGTGTAATTGGTTTTTCTTTTTGTCTACATTTAATATTCTATGTATGTGTCCAAACATTCGATGTGATGGGTGAAAAGTTTTTATTTTAGAAACTAAAGAAGGCCTTAATTATACGTGATAATCCTGAGTCTTG
The DNA here is from genome assembly GCF_034140825.1 of Oryza sativa Japonica Group. Classification (NCBI taxonomy): domain Eukaryota; kingdom Viridiplantae; phylum Streptophyta; class Magnoliopsida; order Poales; family Poaceae; genus Oryza; species Oryza sativa. Next base: position 29,559,999 of record NC_089037.1, on the reverse strand, counting down.
TGCTTAAATGCTCATGGTACTTGTTCTCACAGGCGGTAGCCCGACAAGCGTAGGATGCCATGATTGATCTGTATCTTTCGAAACAGTATTTCTGAACAGTGTTTGTCTGTTTGATCGAGCTGATGCCAAATGGAATGGAAATTAATTTAACTATCATTTTGTATAAGACAGTAGGCTATGCCTATCCGCACGCGTGCTGTACATAAATCATGGATAATGGTGCCTTGTCAACTGGTCATCTCAGTTTTGTGAGAATGTTGTAGTAGGTCGATAAAAACGCCTGAAGCGTACTCTATATCAAACAGCGGGATTGATTGTGATGTATTGGGTAGAATATACATGATGGTTGTTTAATTTTTACCAGAACATAAATTCAAATGTTTTATTTAGATATATGTCCATAAGTTTATCCAACTTCTACGCTTTAGGATACATACATGGTAATTTTGAGCTTGGCGACCTTCTTGGGAATTAACTGAGATGAACCATGGCAGTGATCGTGGGTATATGACTCTATCTACTATGTTTAAATCCTAACTAGAAAATGAGCGTGCATGTTGGCACGCATGCTAATTTAGCCTCTAATATTTCATTTAGATATTATTTGGAATATGGGATTTATTTATAGCAATTAGTGTAAAGATTTATATCAAGTATATGCAAATATCTTACATCGAAAGTATCCTTTAGTGTGTTCTAGATAAGTTTGTAGAACACCCAAGAATAACATATATCATGCTATAGAATAATATTGTTTTAAGTTTTAACTTATCAGTGGTGAAGATGATATTTTAATATATAGAAAGGCGTATTTCCTGAATATTCTACATTGCTTTTGTACTTTGTAAAGTTTAGCATCTAAGCTGTTGTGATTAGAATAAAATAGTTTTTATTATATACTTGATTTCTATTTTTTTTAAAAAAGTAAAACCTTTACTTTTTTTAAGAAATACATGATAACTTGTTGGAATCTCTCCTTTTTTTTCGGGAAATCTCTCATTTACTTTCTAAGAAGTTAAATTTGCAGATGCGATAGAAAAAATATATATTTATATCCTCACCTCTTGTATTTGAACCGTCTATATTGAAATTTAATTTTTATATATAATTAATTTGTTTATTGCTTTTCTTCGTACAAGTTACTGGTTTAGTTTATGCAAATGCATGCGACAATATGTGAGCTTACTGCATGGTTGGCTCGGTCGGCATAGTGCGAAAGCACTGCAATTGCCCACGAACCAATGTGGGCAAGCGAGACGTCTAGAAAGTGCATTATTTTTACGCGAGAGGCTCACACCATTACTCCCAGTTATTCCTGAATGGCAGCAGAGGCATGCATGCTGCAAGCACGGAGTTTATGCTACGCCTGTTGTCTAAATGGTGGAGAGACACGTGGCAGTAAATAAACGGATAAAAGATGGACCAATCAGCTGGCAAGGAGATTAGCCAGCTTTAGATATATCAATATATAGATGATCCATATTACTTATATATAGGTGCATTTTCAATAGAGATTTAATGAGAATAGAGTTTTTTGCGAGGAAATGAGAATAGAGATTTGTTAGTCTTCACCATCTCTCGAAATGTGCATATGCACTTGTTGGTGTTTGAAATGTGCATACGCACACGCTCATCCGCATGTGTCCCCTAACAAGTCATACTATGGCAGCTGTACATTGATGAATAAGTTAAATAACCATTCTACCCCAAAAATGGTACTATGGCATCTTACAAGGAGAGTCAAAACGAGAAAGTGGGATAGCTGTCAGGACAATCATATTTATTTGTAAATGTGAAAATGGGTATGAGCTATATCGTCTGATAGCATTATTTGACGTTCTAGACAAAGGATTAATCAGCTTTGTTCTTCCAAAAATATATTTTTAAGTTATAATTCAAAGAAACTTCATTGATCATATGGAACAACTGAAGGGGAATTTTTACCCATTCCTGATTCCCACCCACAACCTGCTGCTAGCAAGGCAGCAGGGCTATCTCCCAGCCTATTTCGTTTCATTTTTTTAGCTATTTGCCTTTTCGGTATACTGGGAGGTTAAGAGAACGTTTTGATGAGCCTCAGATTACTTTACCTGGATCAAATACAGTTTTCTAGGCATATAAATAATTTATATCGATTAGTTGTTTATCAGTTGGAGCAACTATGTCGCTGATATATGTGTAAAAAACGATACCAACGATGACCATAGATTGGAGAAAATATTTTTATTTTGCTACCATGTATGATGATTTTCTTAAAATCTCGTTACAACACACAGACATTTAGCTAGTCAATTATATTTTTTTTATTAGGGGAGGAGGGGGGGAGGCTGTGGTATAAACAACTTTTTAGCTAAAAGAAAATTTGTAACTTTAGGAGAAAATATGGCTGTAGTTTTCGGAATTACTAATTAAGGTACAATTCAGAGATCCATATATCTTTGGTAATCCAAAAGGAACTCTGAGATCTTTCTAAAAGTAAAGGAGTATTGTTCTTATTGAAAAATCACATGAAAATCAGCAAGAAAGCTCTGCTCCATGCGTGCTCCCTCTCTCTCTCTCTCTCTCTCTCTCTCTCTCTCTCTCTCTCTCTCTTGGTCTGGTATAAAAATTGATAATAATAAGCTACCTATTTTTACTTTTTTTAATGAAAAAGGCAACAATTACCTATCTACTAGGGCGAATTTCCTCATTAATTGCCAATGGCATGACTCTCTTGGGTGTTCCTATCATACAAGGTCGGCATCTGCTCGCAGACAACACAAATTCGCAAAACTGACACCGATCGATGTGCGCATGAAAGGTCCTCTCATGCGAGAATAATTTTTGTGGAGAATAATTGGCTGGTGAGAATAATTATTGTGGACAGAGTTGCTCTCCTACATATATTTGAATGTAACTAACTGTGACTTTGTTACACCATATATATACATATTATTCTAACATGAAAAAAAAAATATATGTGTGGAGCGTGAGACACTGCCAAGCTAGGTTCACAAAGTGTGAGTGCTTCGACTCCTTGGGCTTGAGGAGATGCATAAGGCACGTATACTATATCCATGAACTTCAGCCGATGGCCTTGGAAGATGTGGCTGTTCCTGATCAGCGATGGACTGATGATGTGGCACGCCAGGTAAGCAGTAGATCTTTGATATGCTATCGACACATGGGTCCTAACAAAGCCAGTTGTTAGATCCTAACCTCACGTATAGAGCAAGTCATGAGGCATGGGATATGGGCAAAGTAGATAGCATGCCGTATGCAACGTCAGCATATCCCTAGAGTGGGTGTTAACTAGGAGTAATTGACACAGCTACTAAATAATAGTATACGAGATGTGCTTCTATGCTCTTCAAAGAAAAAATTGCACAATTTTTAAAGAAGATGAAAGGATAGTATAAACATTATTCAGAAAGGGCAATTTCATCCTTGAGAGGGAGTTAATCTCCGATCCTAAAAGTTCGGAAGCCACACCAAAGCTCACCGGCAACTTGTTCTGCTCGCCGCCGTCACAAACTGAAAGCCACTAAACAACAACCGCGATCACCATTGCATTTGCATTGCATCACAAACACAAATCGTTCATCACTTGAAACAGCATCAAAAGTTATAAGCCGATCTGTTTTTTTTATTTGTAGCCTCTGCATCAAACCTGAGAGAACTAGCTGAATTACTTAATCGTGATGCTATTGATTAAAGCAACCAAATCAGAGATGATAATGGATCTGCTCAGTGTTGGGATCAGGCTGCAGTGCAGTCCTAACCACGATGACATAATCACGGGCAAGAAGCTTCATCGAGAGGACCAGAGTAGATACTGGCGCCTACGACAACTTTGTTCGGGGGTAGCGCCGCCATGGTGATTTTGACAAAATGGTCGAGTGATGGCGCCGGAGGTGGAGAAGAACGGCGGGAGAAAGGGGCGGTGATACAGGGTAATTTTCTCCAAAGACAAAAATGCCCTTGTTAAAACGGTTTAGGCTATTGAAGTACTTCTAATCTGAACCTCTCATCTTCTTTAAAAATTGTGCAATTTTTTCTTTGAAGAGCATAGAAGCACATCTCATAGTATACTCTTTTGAGTAATTCTAGCGTAAATTGTATCGTTGGTACGTGAACTTGCGAGGTGAGTGTGATTTAGTATATGGAATTTGTAAATTACTCATTTTAATGTATAAACTTGTCTGGTCCATATAAACCAAAGCAAAAACATGTCGTAACTAATTTCACTAAGTTGGATGCAGATGGATGTTATGTAGGCTCGAATTTCAAGATGATGTTAGTAGATATGCATATCAAACATATAACAAGCCATGTTAATTATACATATTAAAAATGTATATAAAGGGGATATGTAATGGATACGAAATAATATAAGAACAAATTAAGTACAGTGTAAATGTTAATTATTTGCACATACGACATGTCTCATGCTCTCAAATGTGTGTAACATTCTATAATCAGACTAGCTATATAATACATCGTTTTACAAATGTTCGCACGCAAAAGAAAAGTTTATGCATCATAATGTTTATAAGTTGAGTGAAGTGCACGAGCGGTCCCTAAACTTGTACGGATATGTCATCTAGGTCCATAAACTCTCAAAATACATTTTTAGCTCTTTAAACATGTCATAAGTGTCATATAGGTTCAAATGGGCTCCAACCCGCTCCATGAGACAGCGTGGCATGTCATGGTGACGCTTAAGTGTCAGCGGAATCCACATATTAGTCACATAGAAAAAAATAAAAATTATAAAGAGAGGAGAGAGAGGATAAAATTATGTTTTTAATTTTGAAAAATAAATAAATAAAGAGAGGAGAAAATTATGTTCTTAATTTTTCAATATATGACTGACATATGGGTTCTACTGACACGTATGCACCATCATGGCATGCTACATCAACACACGGAGTGGGTTGGAGCCCATTTAGAACTATATGGTACCCAAGACAAATTGAGAGACCCAAAAATGCATTTTGGGAGTTCAGAAGCCTAGGTAACACACCCACACACGTTTAGAGACCGTTTATGTACTTCTCTCGTAAGTTTGTGTACTAAATTGCATCCACTTGACAAGTTCGTATATCGTTAACACGGTCTACTCGTAAATGTAAGGCATATTATGGAGACACTTTTTAACCTATTAAATAGTATGACTTTTGAAAAAAAAAATATTCATCAGTATAGAACCTTTTTATATCAACTTTGTAGTGCCTAAACTCAGTTTTATCCATCACCAATCATCCATCAACAAAACGCCGTTAGAAGTTGATAGCTGAACTATTTGCAGGGTGATAAGCGACGAGATTCTTTCTTAGCAAAAATGCTCACATAAGTCGCTCACCAAATCAGTGATGTTCAGACATCCCCTCAACCTCAAGTGCGTACGGCCGGTGAAAATCAACACACATTCCACACACAGTGATACTACAGCTGACGTGTCGAGCATAGCTGCAGGGGCTTTCCTTCGTCCGGGCCCCACAGGGGAGAGCCACACCAGCTCGACTCGACGGATAGCCACAGCGCCAGATCGCGCCCGACGGCGACACCCTCCACCTCCGCGGGCGACGTGGCCGGATCCGCCCCATGCGACGCGCCTGTGGCCCGTACGCGACCGCCGCGCGCCCCGCGACGCGGCCGGGCGGCCCCACCCGCGCGCTCTGTGCCGCCGGGAGAGAGAGCCAGGCGAGGCCGCGGCGAGCTCGGCTGTCGGCAGCCTCGCCGTTGTGGCTTTGCCGCCGCGGTGAAGGACAAGTCCGGTCCTTTTCCCGGCTCTTGCAGTCTTGCTGCTACTGTGGCTAATGAGTTATCCTATTGGAAAACAATAGTGATGCGGTGTTGTTGTCGTGGATTTAAAAATATTAGGCATAAGTAAATGGGTTTTTAATAGAAATTCAATGAGATCATGGTTGTATTGATGGTTTTTATCTCTTAAAGCATATGTTAGAGGACTTATTTATGAGGGGGTGTGTGATGTTCCTGTACAGTGGTGTGCGCATGTGTACATCTACAGTGTAATCGAAAAAAGAAAATGAGTTATCCTCTAGACTCACCAGCGATGTGATCCCTACGGTCGGCGGCAAAAAGGGCGAAGCACCCGTTTAGATGGGACTAAAACTTTTTAATCCCTATCACATCGAATGTTTGGACACTAATTATAAATATTAAACGTAGACTATTAATAAAACCCATCCATAATCTTGAACTAATTCACGAAATGAATCTATTGAGCCTAATTAATACATGATTAGCATATGTGATGCTACAGTAAATATTCTCTAATTATAGATTAATTAGGCTTAAAAAATTTATCTCACGAATTAGTTTTCATTTATGTAATTAGTTTTGTAAGTAGTCTATATTTAATACTACCTTCGTTTTTTAATAGATAACGCCGTTGACTTTTTCTCACATGTTTGACCATTCGTCTTATTAAAAAAATTTACGTAATTATAATTTATTTTGTTATGAGTTGTTTTATCACTCATGGTACTTTAAGTGTGATTTATATCTTATACATTTGCATAAATTTTTTGAATAAGACGAATAGTCAAATATGTGAGAAAAAGTCAACGGCGTCATCTGTTAAAAAACGAAGGGAGTACTCTAAATTAGTGTCTAAATACAAAGACTTAGTTAAATCCTGATCCAAACCCCACCGAAATGAGAAAAAAGGAAAAGTTAGTTTTTACATGTTTTTTTGCTTGTTTTTCTCTTCTTTTTTTTGGGTTAGTTCGAGAGAGCCAGCAGCTCGAGAGAACAGAATTAATGATTGGTGTGGCGAAGACAAGCAAATATACTGTCGATAATGTGACTTTGGACAAGTTGTGTAGTACTGTGTTTGGTGAATCCTGTTCAGGCAAAGCTCATCAGGTCTGGTTTGTAGTTTTCGGAGTAAGGAGCATTAGAGCTGAACCACTAATTCCTCTAAAAAGAATTAGACCACTAGAATTGTAGTGGATGTTCTAAGCATTAAAATTTTTCATTTGAAAATGGTAGTGACAACTTTGATTTCATTACTCAAGTTGTTTGACTTTATCCTTTTGGCATTTGTACAACCATCATTATCAGGCGTGCATTCATTTTACCCACAGAATTGACAATTAGTGATACAACAGTTTACATAATAACGGCTCAAACGCACGACCACGCCTCATCCTGTCATTTCCCATCCACCCCGTCTCCATATCTGGAAAATTTTTATCTACAGAAAACGTATTCAGACGTCTAATGGACATAAAGAATACATGTCAACTATGGCTTCAGTCATATGGTCCTATGCAAAGATTTCCTGAGATCAAACCCCAGATTTTGGTTTTCAGCGTGATGAAGTGATAATACCAGACACATGGAACTTCCATTTAGAGCGCATGTGGTAGCGTCTGATTGCCAGCGTCCAAGATGATTTCATCATTTGCAGGTGTTGTGCTGTGCAAATATTCCATGTTAGCCCATGCTCAGGAACAGAGTTTAAAATTTTGAAAAGGCGATGCATGCATACCTGAGATAGCTCAAAGCTGACATTCTGTACAGCAATGTAAATACAAGGAGATGTAATCCAATAGTGTAGAAGAATATAAATGTCCGGGCATATCTGTGAATACAAATAGAAAAGATGTTACATAAGCTACTTGTCATTCCGCTACATGGATAAGTTTTAAAAAAAAAGGAAAAGTGAACGAAAACTCAACCAGCAGATCTGTTATGCATTATGACAGATTGATAGGTGTTTCCTGGTCCTCCAGAAAAGAATTACTCTCCCATTAAACGGCTAACATTAATAAGAAGCGGCTGGTTTAAACATGCTACCAGGGAGAGTGTCGTTTGCATGGCCGCAAGGCACATTAACTAGACTCATAAGTCCTAACATCATTAAACACAAGATCATAATATTTGGTATGGTCGAAACATAGAAGTTTGCCATGAATAGCTCTAACTAGTGTTTACCAGTTATCATCAAAGATCAGTATGTGCCATGAAAAGGAAGAGGCAAAGCCTGAAATTGAACCCAAAGAAAAAAAGGGAGAAAACGATGGTGTCATACTTGTTACCAAGGAGAAAACGTCCACTGCTAAGAGTGATTTTGTCTCTTAAACCAAGTTCCTTGTACCGTTGATCCTTTTCCTGGATATGGAATTAAATGTATGTATAAGCTATAGAGTAACGTATATAACACGTTATCATAAAACGTAAACATTTTGTTACCTTCTTTGAAAAAGCAGCAAAAGGATTTATGTCATCCTCATACATTTTCTTGTACTTCGTCTCAACATCTGAAGAACCACTTTCAACATCTTCTGCATACTGCAAAACACAATGTAACAAAGGTCAAAAGCTAGAATGCTGTGGATTTTGCTATTTTCCCTTGAAAGGATGTGTATAAACCTTCTTTGGTCCTCTGGAAACAATCTTCTCATGGCTGTAGTCCTGCACGTAACGAATCTTCCCATACAGTTGAACATTATCTGCTTTAGTTTTTTCCAATTCTACAACTAGCATTTCATACTTCTCTTTTAGTCTTCTTAGTTCCTAGGAGACACAAAATGGCAATAAGTCAAAACAAAACAAAACAAAGAGGCACATAGATAAAAATGAAATCATAAATAAACATATACAGATCCCCACTTCAAAGAAAAATCAAGGGCATGACCCTCTCATCTCGCTATCCATTAATATAGTAAAAAGGACAACAGATCGAAAAGACTAAAAGAAATTAGCACATCATGTCATTTCACATCTAATTCACATGAGAACTACACTATCATCGTTGCTCTAAATTGTAAACTGGTACAGTCCCTTTTCAAAATTTCATGAAATATACCTCCTCAGTTTCACGTAGACGTGTACGGAAACGATCCCTCTGATTGCAAATGACCTTAAGCATGGAACTTTGGTCTTGGTCTTGTGGTGCATGCCTTGGATCAGTACCCTGAAAATATGTATTAACAAGGGAGTGAAGGCTATTCTATTATAGCAACTAACTGAAAATAACACATGTTTGCTACGAATTGGGAATGAATAGAGAAGGAAATTTTTAGCGCATTTTGTCTAAGTATGGCAAAACAAGGCTACTATAGTTTGTTAGCTTGATTATTGACTTGGAAAGGCAAGACAGGATTTTTAGATTAAAGCATAAGTTTACAAACCAATAGTTACGAAAATAGTGTATACAAAAGACCAGTGATTAATCCATACGTCAGATAAAGAGGTTTAGTACAGCATCTCTGTACACTGACAACATTCATGGTAAATCCAGATCTTTATGACAGCTTCAAGATGTATATAAGAATTTAAAATTGAACTTTTCAATTGAGTTTCTCTTGCATGTTTTGTCCACTGCTGAGTTAAAGCAGGCATTATACATCATATAATAAACAAATATGGTGCTTTGAGGATGGGATTTGGTAGTTTGTATTCCAAAACAAACTTCAACCAGCACAAGCTTTAAACAAATAAGATACTGAACAACCTGGAAATTACCTCTGCTACTTCATTTGAGCCAATTTCTTGAAGATCCCAATCATTCAGAAGTGAAGTCCTCCTATCAGTTGAACTATAGCCCTGCAATAAAGCTAATATATATTAGTTGCATGTCCTTCAGAAGATGAAACTAAAATAATAAATCATTTGGTTTTTCATTTTCTGAATTGTGAGATTACATAATTGTAACAGTATGAATCATGATTCAAATTGACATATTATACTAAAATGGTAAAGTACTATATCCATAAGGATCAATTGCTACTGATTAAACCTTTAGTATGTCATCCTCGAGTTTCAAAATCAACTTCTGCTGCTCTTCAGCCTTTGCAGTTAGCTCAGCAATCTTTTTTTCAGCCTCCTCAAGAAGATTTGACTTCTCTGATATTTTGACCTTCAAGGTATAAGAACATGGCTAGTCAGAACAGAGAAACAAGTTCACCTTGCATTTCTGTATGCACGAGGAATCGCCTAGATGCATTTTAGTATCCAAACTAAAGGCCAACCAACCTTCAGCTGTGTTAGTTCATGCTCCATTTTACGGTTCTTATCAAGAAGCAAAGCTTCCAACTTGCTCATTTCTTCACCATTTGTTGCTAGCTCCCAATCTTCAGCTTCAATGGAGTTGTACCCTACAGCCTGGTATGTCATCAGGAATAAGCATAACAAGGGGGAGAGAGGTCTTCGTAGAGAAATGATGGAAAAGAACATAATGCTACCACGAAGATATTATTTTAGGATCACCACCTGTACAACATGATGAGGGTACTACTTACACAGCTACAGGAAGCAACATAGGAAAGCAGAAATCATGTACAGTTCAGATTTGCAATTACATTAAATGGGCATGCAATGAGTGCAGAACCAACTGGTGGATGTAATACAGGTACTACAGAAAATATCATAAAGAATTTCATGACATGAGTATTTTCTCTAAATACCTGCAAAATCTGAACCTTTTTCTTGAGATCATCTACTAGTCTTCTTGTTGGTCTTTCTTGAAGTTCTTTCTTCAACTCTGTCAGAGCATTTTCCTACAGATTGGAAGTTAATTAGCAAAGTAAAATAGTGGGTAACAAACAGTTGCAAAGAAAGAAATCATTCCAAATAATATATGCATGGTTTTGATGCTTCAATCCACACCAAAAATGTGACTAATACATATAATGGTACATTCTATAAAACCCACACATAACAATTGAGGCTAGCATAATAGAAATCGATAGTGATAGAAGCAAAGAAATTAACCTATATTCAACAAAATTTCGACAACGGATTGTGATAAATGAGTAATAGACAGGTAAATGATCGCTTTAAAGTTGTTTTCTACTACAGTCCTGCCATGAGTTATTTCAAGAAACAGTTATCGACTTTACACAGTAAGGTCTTTTGATGACGAGTACCTTCTCACTGAGCAAAGCAGTCAACTTTTTCAGTTCATTAACATGTGTTTCTCTCTCAGAAGATAAAGTATTTTCAATACTACGCAGTTCTGCATTCAGCTCTGAGATGATCTTCTCCTTGGCATTCAAGGAACTCTCAAGTATATCACTTGAGTCCACGTAGTCACTGTAGAATAACATGATTCAGACAATAAGTTCAGCATTTACTTTTGGGTAAGCACAGAAAAAAACAAATAAAATGCTAATAAACAGCAATACTGGTGAAAGGCGCGAGCCACGTGTTACTAATATATGAATTATGGATGCTGACAAATCTACACTTTCGAAATCAATAAGGCTTAATACATCATATATATGGAAAATGCAAATAAACTAACCTACTATTGGTTGCATCTTCATTTGTTGTTTGCAACTGAGATCGTAAATCACCCTGCAGGAAAACAATAAAGGCATAAAACATGGTATTCCAGATCAGACGCTGGCAAGCAATAGCTGTGCAAACTACAGCTACAGTCTCATGTAAGTCCCGCAACTTCTTTCTGATGTAGATATTCTAGATATTTCATTGTCCAATTCCCTAATTTGGTTTACTTAGTAACTCTACTAGTTTTATGCGATTGATTTTCTGATATAAAATTAGACAGTAATTTCAATAATGTTATGTATACCAAATGTCTTAAAAGATTTCTTAATGCAGGAATTGCATGAATCAAGAACCTGTATATGGTTCAATTGCAAAGGTTCAGTGATGATAGAACTTAGTAGCATCCATGTATTTGGTTATTGGTAATAATGGTCATTGCATGATTTGTAGAAAACAGATAGCACTGTTATCAATGTTATGTTCAAATATTTGTCTAGTCAAACACATTAAGCTCGCATTTCAAAACAAAAGGCTACCTTTTCTCTCTCAAGACTAACTAAACGTGCTTGGGCCCGTTCAACTTCATCCAACAGAAGATTGACTTCAGTTTCCTTTGCAGCCCGGTCCTCCTCTGAAAGAAACATGATACTTCATCACAACAGCGAAACCTTTGAACATGTTTCTCCCATAAAGTCACAAAGACCTTCAAGGTTACACAGTTGTAATAAAAGTAACCTGATTGAGTACGAAGCTCAAACAATTGACTTTGTGCTGATTCATGTAGCTTCTGCATATTCTTTACACTTTCTGTGGCTTGTCTTAGCTGGTCCTGCAATGCCCGCTCCCTACAACCATGAAAAACTAAAAGGTAAAAAAAATATGCTTCAGACAAAAAAAAAAGCATTGGAAACATGATGATCATAGAGCAGTTATATTTCTAGTTACCATTAATTCACAGTACCTGTCTTTCAGGGCTTCAAGAGTTTTCTGGCTATCTTCTGCCAAACTCCTCTGCTTCATTTCAACCATCTCTCTGACTTTTTCCTCCATCTAAAATTATTAAATGGAAGAAAGAATATTGCAAAAAGAAAAGAAGAACTTGAGAACAATGGAAGTTTGGCGTTTGAAATAAATTGGAAGAAATCAGCAGGAATTTAATGAAGAAAAGTTATTGGGCCAATAATAATTATCCGCAACACACATATTTGAAAAAAAAATATTTCACTTTTCATACAAATTAAATAACATAGAAACATTTTTATTATTTTCGATCGATTGTGTTATGCTCAGAAATACATTATTAGTAGGTCAGAATGTCAGCAGAACAAAAACATACTTATGTAAAATAGAGACATGTTTATCGCATAATTTTGATTGACTGTGTTATGCTCAGAAGTACATTATTAATAGGTCAGAATATCAGCAGAACAAAAACATACTTATATTGCTATTAGGTAAAATATTCATTTCTGTCTCTAGAATGTAGAATCTATGCAAAAGAATAGCTAAAATATTGCTCATTGTGAGTTTCTGAAACTAGATTTAAAATAATTTCTACAGATAAAGGTTCCAAATTGTCAGAAAAATGGACTGCCATTCAAAGGTATACAGTATGTGGATATAATAAGTCACTATTTACGAGTGAAAAAACAATAGTATCCGACCGAACTTATCTTTTTTTACTTCCTTCATGGAAAGAACAAGAAATAGACTTAATTCTAGCTAAGAAAAGAGAGCAAGCAACTGAGTAGAATCAGAACAGACCTGTTGTTCTAGTTGGCGGTTTCGCTCCTCAAGTCGCCTAATTGTTGCTTGTTGGTTCTTTAGGTGGGCGGCTTCTGCCCGGTACTCTTCAAGCTCAAGTTTCATCTTCCGATTTTCAGTCTCCAGTTCAGATAGTTTCTGATCTTGCTCCTGAATGGATTGGATGATAAACAGGACAGGTTGGGGAGAAATGTCAGTGCCATAAAATAATTGAAGCCTATCTATTATACTGAAAGCACCTAAAGTTAGAAATATCTTGCTTTGTTACACGAAATTGCAGTACAAAACAATGAAGTTGAAAGCTCTCCTCTGGAAGCACTTAAAGTTGAGACATCTGGCTTTGTTATACAAAATTGCAGTATCCGGCTTTGTAATTTCAACAATTTACTACTTCTACTATGCTGGAGCAAACTAACTGTTATCTATATTTTGCAATCTGACAAAATTACTATTATAGTTTCAAATAAGTAACTGGACATATTATTGCAACAACTTGCTCGGTTGTACATAGTTACAGAACAATAAGAGTTACTATAACCATTTATGTCACATACAACTACAAGTACAATTCTTCAGGCATGTACTTAGGCGTCAATAGGAAATAACAAGATGGAAACTGGCTAAAACAAACAAGGCAAAATGTTAAGCATTGGTGGAAATTTGTGGTTTTGGCAAAAATACTAAGGCGGAAGGGGGGATTAGAAATAAGCTACAGTAGATGATAGATAGAACATACAGCCATAGAAGCAAGAGCTGGGTATGGATCAGGGGCTTCATAGAGCTTCTGGTAGATGTTGAGAAATGCATTTTCTCCAAATTTTGCTCTCTTTGTGAGATTATCAACTTCCTCTTGATAACTCTTCAGCAAAGAATTGAATAAACTAAGCTTATCATCTGAAGACGCCTTCTTGAAATCCCTAGTGCTCTCAGCAAGCCGGCGTCTGTTTTTCTGGCTGGTCTCTTGATTCTCTGCAATCTTTAAACCCTGCTCATCCAAACCACCTCTTTCCTTCTCCAGATCAAAGTCTAAAGTGCAAAGTAAGCAAGAGTCAGATAATCCGCAATAGATAGCATAACGTTTACATTGTATCAACCTTCATCGACATGCAAGAGAACTTAACAAACTCGCCGTGATTTTCTCCTATAGTGCACGGCCATTCATACTCGGTAGTTATTTCACATTATAAGTCCCTAACAGAAACTACAGTTAGCAGGAAAGCAGCATGCTACCCTCACAAATCATACCTACTAACCTCTTAACATTAAGCAAATGGTGAAAGTTTACATTCATAACTAACTCATTGTACAAAGGCTGTTGCTAGATCGAATGGCTATACAGAACTAGTTTAGGATGATAACTGCATCCTCAAAGCCTATGCTACTGAAATTGCTTCCCACACTTATTGTTAAGCATATCGCAAGTCTTACTCTAATTGAGGAAGTAGAGAGCGCAAATGCTAGCAATAGATTGGAACGGAAGTGCCAATGTAGGCCAACATTTCACCGAGATTAAGATCCCTCCACTTGCGATCAGTAACAAACCCAGACAAATTCTTCTAGAGTCGTGGCAATCACTATCCCCGAAAGCTTGAACGGGAGACGACCCAATCCAACCCAGTCCACCGGTCTCACCAACTCAAACCATCATCATCACGAGGGGGCGAGTAAGACCAGGGCGGACCTTTCCAGAAGCTGGAGACGACGGCGAGCGGCGACGACATCGCCGCTGCGGCGGCGGCCGACGAGGAAGGGGGCGGGGGAGGCGGCGGCGGCGGCGGCGAGCGGTCGCGCTCCGCCGCGGCCGGCGAGGCCTCCATGGGGCTCGTGGGATCTGGGCGTCCGGATCTGCGCGGGATCCGGTGGGGCGGGCGGCGACGGCGAAGCGATGCGATATCGCGATCTGCTTGCTGCGCGAAGTCCGAAGTGGTTTTGGCGCAGTTGGTGCAGCGAGCCTGGTCTGGTGCGTACGTCCGGGCCAAACCCGTTGGTTCGGTGGTTCCACCGCAACGCGTCAGTGGCGTACGTTCTGGGCGTGGCTTCTCCCTTCTCAAGCTAAACGAAAGTTGTCCCCTTTTTTATGGGGGAAATAATAAGAAACTGATTGAAGATAAACTCACGACGCAGAAAATAAGAAAGACATTAGTATGGTTAATTAAGTTATAATTTTTAAAAGCTTGAAAATTTGATTTATTTGATATTTTTAAAGCAACTTATATATAAAAAGTTTTCGCACAAAATACACCGTTTAGCGATATGAAAATCATGGTAATGAGAACAGAGATAAAACATACATCTTATTCAGAAAAGAACGATGCCAAACTTGAGTTGGATTTTGAGATACAAAGTTTTTGTGATTGGAGTTGAGATATCAATATTATGAGCCGATACTTTCTATGGTTCTAAGTTGAAAGTTTGTTTCATATCTTGAAGAGGATTTTTTTTTTTTTTGCAATTTCAATTGAAACTTGAGGTCATTAGTGGAATATTGGGCATTTGAATTGTATGATTGGAATTTTTTGGAAAAATGAACTGAAATTTCTCATATCTAGTCGATATATCTCCAACCAGCTTACACCGTCATGGAAAGTAGGACACTCACCATGAACTAAGAGTAAAATGCTCTCTAAATAGAATATTATAGTAAAATAAGAAACAATCTTCTCTTTTACCTATATATCCTTCACACTCCTATGGTAAGAAGATAAAAACACGAATGCTGAGGAGAAGAGGAGAAAAAGAGATACGGGGTTTCCTTTTGGATATGGGAGTAGGTCTTTAATACACTGACGGACATGATATTTGTACAACAACACTTAAACCCGTGGCATGAGAGCAATTAGGCAAAATCCAACATTTTAATAATTGAAGTAGTATTTGTTCAAAAACTATGTATATGACTTTCGACAGAAAAGCTCTCCAAAAACTTTCAGATGTAATTATACTATAAAGTAGTGTAGTTATAACTATGTTAAGTACAGAGGAGTAGTATATACCACACCTAAAATTGAATATATAAAATGTTATTTGGCTACTCTCCACCTATTCGAGGGCTGGATCTTCACTCGTATAGGTTCAAGACGTTGGCGAAAACAAATTCTTTGATATACAGTTCTCTAACTTTGAGTGGCTGACATGCATACGAGCCTCACAACCAAAAGGTCAAGTGATCCAGAAGACTCATCCACCACCGGCAGCCATAGCTATGTGATGGTGTAAATACTTTGAATCCCCATCTCCCCAATTTCGTAAGGAAAGGAAGCAGCCATGGTTATGGCGGTGACTTGACAATAGCGTTACGATGAGTCCAATTGTGGGTGAGGGCACGAGACATGTCTCGTTCGGTTCTTTGGCTAACTTGTTCGATCAGGTTGTGGGATCAGTTTATCAGAGGAGACAGAATTAAGCGAGCAATGAGCTTAATAATCATGTGACTAAATTGAATGTTTGGCTTGATAGAAGTTCAATGATTTGGTTTAACTAAAACTAGGGCTCTGGTGGAACTCTGTCTACATAAAATGAATAAATAGTAAATATTGGTTGTCAATAAGAGCAAATCCTCTATTCCTCCTACGTAGTTTAACCCATTAGAGCATTAAGGGGCTGTTTGGTTTCCAGGGACTTATTCTAAGTCCCTGTCACATCGGATGTTTGGACACTAATTTAGAGTATTAAACATACACTAATTACAAAACCCATTCCATAAGCTTGGACTAATTCGCGAGACGAATCTTTTGAGTCTAATTACGCCATGATTTTGACAATGTGATGCTACAGTAAACTTTTGATAATTATGAATTAATTAGGCTTAAAAAATCCGTCTCGCGGATTAGCTCTCATTCATGAAATTAGTTTTTTTATTACTCCATATTTAATACTCTAAATTAGCGTCCAAACATCCGATGTGACATGGGCTAAAAAGTTTTAGCCCCATCTAAACACCCCCTAACTCATGTAAACTTATCATACAAGAAGTCACATCACCTATAAATATAGACTATTAGATTATATCATTTCTCTTATTTGAGCCATCCTAGCTGTTTGATGAGCCATACACCCATAGTGCATTTGGCATGAGAAGCAACTAAGCATTTTTATGCACTTGATATTCGCAACCTGATTATATTTAGATATATATGTTTGGTATTTTTATTTCTGTAAACTAAAAGTTATGAAGATGTTTATAACCATAAAGTCTCACGGCAACGCATGGGGTATGAACTAGTACTACAATATAATCATTAACAGCGTACGACTCATCATGTTTGTGATTCAACCTGAAACGAAGCAAGAAGCATAAGAAAAATTCAATCTCATACAATAGCTATGTCAATGGAGGTAAGAGAAGACGAGAGGCTATCAGGGAAGAGGTGTAGGATTGGGTATGGGATCGACGCTTCTGCTTGGAGCAATTGAGCAAAAACAACCATCGCCATCGTCATGATTTTATATGCATTTTATTCAAGTGCTTCCTAGCTGATATATAGATCCGATTAGCCTAAAGGTAGAGACTCGAAATTTTATTATTTATTTGTCTTTGCAATTTTAAAAATAATCCGTCTAAAAACTTATTTCTAAAATTTAAATCTTTTTTAACGCCAATCCACCTAACATGACAAAATAATAGTCATGTCACCCATAATATGATAATTTTATGATGCCACGCCAACCATAGTGGCACGACGAAACAACAAAATAATAGTCATGTCACATGTAATATGATAATTTTATGATGACACGTCAACCATAGTGGCACGACGAAACAACGTTATCAGGATAGCCAAATCAGGTGTGATCAAATAACGTATTTACTAGCTGGCATGGTAGCATTACTTTGCCATGCCAAAAGAGTTCTATTTAAAAATAAGTTTTAGGGGAGTTTATTTTTAAAATAAAAAAAGTTCAAAGATCGACTCCTCCCACCGAAAGCCTCCGGGCTGCTGAGATGACAGATTTGTAAGCTTGGCATCCTGCGTCAGGGGGCCAAATGTATTTATGGGTATATTTAGATAAACTGTGTTTATGGTTGTATTTAGATAAACTGAAGAGTTCATGGGTCAAATGAACTAGCCTTCAAAATAACATTGACCCTTGGACGGACAGGATGCCGCCAATCCAAACATCATCTCAACTCTCATGACAATAAGAAAAGCACGAATTCCAACGTGTCCACATCGAGCTTACAAATAAAGGACATGCAATGCCTGGCCTGTATTCTCAATCATAACCAGCCCATGGAAAACGCTAATACAGCGATACTAATAATGTGCTGCAAATACAGGAAGTGGTTGAAAGTTGCTAATTAACTAGTAAATAAGTCACGGAAGCAATGTAGTGCACATAAACTGTGTCCACTGGGTACTTCAGCTCGACACATTTTGACATACGCAGCCCTAATCTTATGATTCCACATAGCAATTGATCCTAGTACATCTTATGATCCAGTAATACAGCAGGTAGCTGAGTAAATGGACTCAGAAATAGACTTCAGGACAGATTAGTGGCCCTCTCCTTCAGGCTTCGCTGCTTCCTTGATCTCGTCACCACCATCCTCCTGAAGGGAGAAGAACAGAGGAACATAAGATTAGATGCCAGAAAATCGTTTTGATAACAATTACAGTATAAATGAATGAAAGGAAAAATAATAAGCATATTAGAGCAAATACCGCATTGTCAGAGGTCCAGAGA
This sequence comes from Oryza sativa Japonica Group, assembly GCF_034140825.1. Lineage (NCBI taxonomy): Eukaryota > Viridiplantae > Streptophyta > Magnoliopsida > Poales > Poaceae > Oryza > Oryza sativa. The sequence continues at coordinate 29,541,303 of NC_089037.1, read as the reverse complement.
GTCAGATTGTCACGAAGAAGTTGCATGATCAAGGTGCTGTCCTTGTAAGACTCCTCGCCAAGAGTGTCCAGTTCAGCAATAGCATCGTCGAACGCCTAAAATAAAGACATGAAGTTAGCATCTTTCAGTATATTCCTAGACAAGAGGGCATCAGACTTTACCAAGTGAGAAAACAAGCTCTAGTTTCAAGGGACACGAAGCTTTAATTGGTGATCTTTCAGATTTTTTTTAAAAAAAGCAGTATTATCCAGATCAAAGCTAGGGGACAAAACAATTCAGATATGAACAGAAATTTATTGACAGGATCAACATTTTTCACAGAGGTAACTAGATGAAAAACTGAAGGATTAGCCCGTTCAGTATGTTAATTTGAGCAGTAGCTAATTTAATGTGATGTGCTAAAAACTAGAAAAAGCATGCAACAAACTAGAAGAAACATGGAACACACGCAGCGGAGTAGATAAATACATACTGAAAACAAATCAAGAGGGCGCATCACAGCTGATCTGAATGCATAATAAAACACAGTGAACAGCATTCTTAAGGTTGAACAGAATACAAAGACAGAAGATTTACTTTACTTAGTAACAGGCATACTATAAGCAATCATCAGTTATTTTCCCTCAATTTACCAAACAAAATTAAATTCTATGCTTGCACGTGAATTTTGCTACATAAAAAAAATGCATAACTATTCATGAAAAACTAGCAATCAAGCACCTTCAGTTTCAAATATTCAGGTTATTAAGTAATACAAGATACCAAGAAGATACAAACTTCAAAAGGGAAAAAAATGAAAAACTAACCTGCTTTGCAAGGTTGCAAGCACGGTCTGGTGAGTTCAGTATCTCATAGTAGAACACTGAGAAGTTCAGTGCAAGTCCAAGCCTTATCGGGTGAGTTGTAGGCAGGTCAGCGAGTGCAATATCCTAAAAAAGCAATCAAGTGTCATCGTGTGCAGTTTCTGCTGATAAATATGCATCAAAATCCATGAAGCTGCAATAAATAACTCAACGTTGCCACATGATACATGCCATAAATAGCAGCGTATGTCTCAAACATGAGCAAATATGCATCCCATAAATGAAAATTGAACTTATAAAATAAATCAAGACTGGAAGTATTTTCCTACGGTGAAGAAGATACAGCATGGAGGATAAAAAATCACTGGTAGGAATGACATAAAAATATCAGAACTTATAAAGCTACTCCAAGAAAAATATAATGATATAGCAAACTAAATATCACCGCTATACACCATATATATTGGCAAAAGTACACGGAGGCCAACCTGGGCAGACTTGTATGCCACAAGAGTGTTCTCAGCTGCTTCCTTCCTCTCAGCTCCTGACTTAAACTCAGCAAGGTACCTATACATTCAAAACCAGAAAATAAACCTTAGGAAACACAAAAAAGGTAAACTGTTAGCTACTGCTAATTCCTGAAACACCAGAAATCAATACCTGTGGTAGTCACCCTTCATTTTCAGGTAGAACACCTTGGACTCTGCAGCAGTGGCAGATGGGACAAGGTGGGAATCCAGAAGCTTAAGGATACCATCACAGATCTTGCTGAGCTCAGTTTCAATCCTGCTACGGTACTCCTTAATTGATGCAACATATGCCTCATTCCCACGGCTCTCCTCCTTCTGCTCAATAGAAGAGATGATCCTCCACGATGCCCTCCGAGCACCAATCACGTTCTTGTAAGCCACAGAAAGCAGGTTCCGCTCCTCAACGGTGAGCTCACCAACATCAGTGGTCTTTGCCACCTTCTCCATGAATTCGACCATTTCCTCGTAACGCTCAGCCTGCTCGGCAAGCTTTGCCATGTACACATTCTCCTCACGCGATGCCTCAGCAGGCGACATTTTTCCTCTCCTTTGTTCTTCAACGCAAACTTAGTCTGACCTTGTGCACCTGCAAATAATGCATATCAGCACTTACACAGATACAACCTACTATATCACTTGTGGACCATTTACAAGAACATATACGGTTCTCGGAAAACTAGCCCAAGTGGAGATAAGCATAATAGACACCATCCACCCAAGGAACAATGGATGAAACCCAAGAAGATCATACAAATCACACGACTTTGCCAGATTCCAACCAAGTGGATGGCACATCATTTTCCCAATTAGACAACAAGCGCAAGCCTTTTCCATGAACGAAAGGAATCATTCTCAGGCAACTAAATATTCTAGTCCATCCCCCTTTCACTAGAGTACTTTCTCCATTTTATTTTCTTACTTTTCGAGTGATTCCGTCAGACAAATCAACAAGAAAGTGGCTGCCAAACCAGTGATCTAGTCCAATACCACCAGACCTCAAGCTAAGAAAACGACAGCGCCACTGCTGCTTCTTCCACAGAAGAGCAAGCAGACAGACTAACAGTTCAAAACAACATGAACAGCAGCGAAATGACTAGATCTGCAGTTCAACGGAGGCATACTGCATCTAATAGGTAAAAAAACGATAGATCGATGAACCGAATTAGCTCGAAAGGGGAACAGCTATGCGTGCATATTTCGTGTGAATAATCAAATACAGGCTTCCTCCACGCAGATCTCGAGTCTTCACTACAGTCCCCAACACGATCTCCAGTAAACATGGCAAGAAAATAAAACGAGGTGTGTTTAGTTCCAAAGTTTTTTTCCAAACTTCTAACTTTTCCCATCACATCAACCTGTCATACACACACAAACTTTCAATCACATCGTTCCAATTTTCAACCAAACTTACAACTTCGGCGTGAACTAAACACAGCCACATCTCACAGTCACCAAGAACCCTAAACTTTCGCATCAGATCTGACCTCGAACCCCACACAGCCATACCCTCCAACCCTAGATCTAACACGATTCCAAACAAAAACAACAGCTGCAGATCCGTACCGAGCAATCTCAAATCGAAGTGCAACTGCGGGAAAGATCAAGAACGAACACTCCACCTCCTTCTCCTCACCCCTCGGATTCACGCAACCACCAACCAACCAACCAACCACCAACTCCCCCAAATCCCAGCAACCGTAAAGGTAGCAAAAAAATAAAAAGCGAGACAAGCAAAAAAAAAAAAGAAAAAGGGGGGAGAGAAGAGATCACCTTTCCTCCTCCTTCCCCCTCGCGCTTTCCCTCTGCTCTCCTCACGAGCTCGCTCTTCCCAACCCGCGCGGGATTTGTTCGCTGCGGCTGTGGGAGTCCGGGGAGATCGGGGGGAAGAGCGGGTAAAAGAGGCGAGGAGCGGAGGAGCGGAGGGAGTGGAGACCGGAGAGAGAGAGAGGGTGGGAGAAAAGAAAAAATTAGAAAGCGACGGGTGCGGCTCCTCGGGAAGCTCGCCTGGCCTCTCCTTGGCGCGGCCCCGGCCAATGGTGAGCCGACGCGTGGCGATGCGCGGTCAAACCGGGGAGTCCGCGCGAGGAGAAGAGGGGGGCTGCGTGGGATGGGCGCAGTGGACCGGTGGGGAGGGAGGGGGCACGTGGCAAGGCGCCATTGGACCGGCCGGGCTCTGGCTGGCTGCCCCGGCGGCTTTGACCTGGAGGGGTGGGGGTGGCTGCGGCCTACGGACCGGGGAGGGAACCGTGCGCCGATCGCGTCACGTGGTATGCGCGGCTAAACAAGTGCACCGACCGTGTACCAGCATACTAGTAGTATAAAAACCACTGTTAATTTTTTTAAAAAAACACATTATAAACCCACAGACATGACGGGCATATTGTTATTGACAGGTACCTCGCCTAATACTGAAAGAATAATTAGTCATAAATACGGGTACTAACGTCAACTGTCAAGTCTAGAATTTTAATCCATATAGGCTAGTGCCACAACAAGGATCTAACTAGTCGAGCTACGCTCACTTTGTCACTGTTAGATTTGGGTTAAGAGAAACTCGTAAAAGTGCACCTTTGTAACGAGAGAAAATTAAATTGTTTTTTGAAGAGTTTTTGAAGAGTTTGATTCCAATATGCTCCTTTGGAACAAAGGAATATAGATTCATTTGGAATTTCTATGTAATAGGATATTTCATATGAAAACTTTCACTTGTCTTTTATTTCTATATCCGAATTCAATGGGCGTATGACATTTTATCCATGCGCATTTATGTTTTTTTGATTTTACAATCTTGCATTTCAAAGGATCATGGAATGTCTGAACTCTGAAGAAAATAAGTCATCAAAATATAGTACTCATTTGGAACAAAAGGGTTTTAAATGTTTTGTCGCAGGAATCTGCAGCACTTCATTCATGTGTAATTAATCAGAGGCGCGGAAATTTGTGAACGAGATTTCTGTTTGAGTTTGCCAGGAAATCGGTAAATGAAAGAAACCTGTAGCAGAAGTAACCTTTGGAGAGTACCATACAGTGGAGTATTGAGAAATTCTTCGTATGCTAATATTTTTTCCTAATTAATGGCAGCGTGTTTGAGAAGGCATGAATTTGTGCTTCTCTTTTTCTTTTTATTTTCATGGTAGTACTGTCGTGCTATAATTCTAGTAGTAGTACATACTTATATGCATTAGTATGTCTGACTTATAAACCATTTGTATCCGTTTATAAGAAGATGCAGAATGTTTTTAGACTATTAAACGGTTGCTTAGATCTATTGAGGCCAAATTGTCATATGCACAACTCTCGGCCCAATCTGAGAAAGCAACTCTAGATTTCAAACCCACCAGGAGGCAGCGAGGCGAGAGGGTGTCGATGGCCCAAAAAGCGTCATCATGCAGTCCCATTATCAGGACTCTGGTTTTCGGTTTTCTGAGTTGTGACTGGCTGACTGCTCTGAAAGTCGAAACAAAAACCACACGCTATTGATTGTCTTTGTCAAAGTAACGATTAAAATGTATGCTGTTTTTACATTCGAAAATATTTTCATAAAGGAAAATTCATGTCTAAAATACGTACTTTTGAAATATGAAAACGACATACATTTTGAAAAAAAAGGCTAAAATGACGGAAGTATATATTTGATAGAAGATGTACGCTCCGTCCGTCTCATAAAAACAAAACTAATACTGTAAATCTAAATAAAAGTTTGTGTCATACTATAGTTTTGTATTAGAGATAGAGAGAGAGCACTTACTATCAAGAACCGTGGCAATTGGCATGGCTCACCTCCCAGTCTCCCAGCAGAATTCCCCTCATTTTGTCGAGGTGAGTTGGACACACTTGACGATAGTCTCAAACTCCCAATGCTCCAACTAAAGTATTCAGATCCTGACCAGTATCCCCAATTAAAATGTTTTTATAGTATAGTAATATTATATGGCTTGCATGTTTGTAAGGCAATGTTAATAATGAGTGTGATGAAATTGTTTGTGCATATTCTCTTCATTCTATAAAAACCACTTCTAACACGTCAAACAAGTACCTTTAAAGATGTTTTTGCCAGTACTTTGGTACGCCATCCGTGAATAAGTCTTTTTTAAGTTTGTTCGTTTTTAGAAATACAGATCCGTATTTAAATCGGTTTTAAATTCGTTCGCTTTTAAAAATATAGAAGGAATCGTATAATCTCTTTTAAAAAACTCGCATACTAAGTTAAGACGATCGGACTCCTAATTACATCTCATGATTTTCTATATATATATATATATATATATATATATATATATATATATATATATATATATATATATATATATATATATCCAAACGAGTTATCACAATATATTTCACCTTAACTATAACAATAATAAGATTAAAATAGTTTTCACCCGTTGTGACGCACAAGTATTTTTTCCAATCTAAAAAAAATTCAGGTAGAAAATCTCCCCCGATGAACTTTCTAAAAAAAATGTCAAACAAGAAATTGTTTTTTATATAAAAAGTATGGAGTACAGGTGAGCACAAGTGCACAACAGTGAACGTGCAAGCGCTAGCTAGCGTTCAATTTCAAACAAACAGCGTCGAATAGCACCTATACGTATACTGTATACATCGTGACCGGGGAGGTAAATGTGGTTGATGACAGTTTGACACTTTCGGTTGCCGACTTGCCGTGTTGCGTGGTTCGAATTTCGATGCCTCGACGGCACGGCGCTGGGGCGCGTGGCAACGCGTGGATGTACGTATATATTCCCCTCAATCTAAAAATTACATATTTCTTCATTAAAAAAAATATCTCGCTCGCATATACTTTCTCCGTCTCCTAAGTAGTTAACTTTTTTAAACATGTTTGATTGTTCGTCTTATTTAAAAAATTTAAGTAATTATTATTTTTTTCCTATCATTTGATTCATGGTTAAATATTTTTTTATATATACATGTAGTTTTACATATTTTATAAATTTTTTTAATAAGACGAGCGGTCAAACATGTTTAAAAAAGTCAACGGCGTTAAATATTTAGAGACGGGGGAGTAATGAAGAAAACAAAATTGTACATAAATGTAAAAAACAAGTAATAAAATAAATAACTGTACAAGTTTCGATCAATAATTTAATAGCACTATTAAACGAAATGGAAAGATGATTTTTTTAAACACATTTTCTTATCTAAGTCTCGAATACACAAAAACCACATAAATGACCATCTCATTTTATATAGAAACAGAAAAATGAAATATGCTTATGCTTAAGGTTTTCTTTATGAAGGAAGCACTACAATTCACTCCCGGCAAATATTTCCGATTTGGAGTTCCGTTCACTGCTGGAGAAACCATATTTGCTGGGTTGGCCAAAAATCAAATTAGTCTCGGTTCCTATGGTAACCGGACTAAAAAAACTCCAAAGGGACTATATGATACCAACCGGTTCAACGGCCTGTCAAGGGGCTAAGGATTTTTAGTCCCGGTTGGCACCAACCGGGACAAAAGATCCTCACTTTAGTCCCGGTTGGTAACACCAACCGGGATTAAAGATTATTTAAATCTTTAGTTTCGATTGGTGTATCCAGATACCAAAAATTTAAAAACAAAACCGTTGCCGCTCACCTCTCACTCACCCTTATCTTCTCGGAATCCACTGCGCACGCCTCCCACACTCTATCTCTCCCTTATCTCCTTCACTCCTCCCTTTCCTCCGCTCTCGCGGGCGTCGGCAGCGGCGGTGGCTCCCCTGCCCTCCTCTCCTTCCCCTCTCGTGGGCCACGGCGGCGGCGGCGAGCGGTGGCAGCGACCCCCCTTGCCATCTCCCCCCCTCCCCCCTTCCCCCCTCGAGGGCCGCGGTGGTGGCGGCGGGCGTCGGCAGCGACAGTGCCCCCTACCCTCCTCCCCTTCCCCTCTCGCGGGCCGCGGCGGCGGCGGCACACGAGGGGGGTGGGCGGCGGCAGGTGGCCTGTGAATTTGTGACTTTAGATGTTTTTAGATGAACATTTTTTCATATGTTCTGTGAATCTGTTGTAGTGTCTATTTGATCAGTAATTTTTTTTTATTTGAACTATGATGTTCGATCTGTGAATTTGAGTATGTGATGTTCGATTTGTGAGTTTGTGAATTTGATATGTGAATTTAAGAAAAAACAATGAAAAGAAATCTTGATATGTGAATTTGTGATGTTCATTCGATGGAAACAGCAAAAAAAAACAATAAAAAAAGAAAAAAACCACCAATATGCACGTGGTGCTACCATTTTAGTCCACCAACCGCCAACCGGGACTAAAGATAATCCCAGTTATTTCACCCGGTTCTCGGATTCGTGGTCCGGTTTGCAACTCGGAACTAATAAAAGGGTTACAAAACGGAACTGATGAGGCATTCTCTTCTCCTGATTTTGTTTCATGCTCCTATTTTGCTTGCTTCAAACTGGGTCTAAAGCACCCCGATGTGAATCACCACTAAACAAAAAGCATATGCGGTCTGAATTTTGCTTCATAGCTAAACCAAACTTAAAAAATAGAACAAATAACCTGTTCATCGATATTTGAATTCGTACCGCTCAATAACAGTTGCCCAGAATTTTTCGCAATAATGCGCAGCATGTGCAGCTGTACACTACCAGCTCATCGACAGTTTAGACGGTTGTGCTTTTCGCGGTGTCACTGGGCCTCGCGCGTGAGCATTCCAGCGTGCAAGTTGCGGTTGCGTCGGAAAAATCATACGACGGCGCCTGCCCGAAGATGCGAAATGTTCAAGAGTTTTTAAGCATTCCGAAACCGATAGGTAGCAAAAAGAAATCCAGGTCGTTGCGAAGCTCTCGAGCATTAAGAAATGCCTGAATCTTCACCTGTTATATCATGTTGTTTTTCATTATTTCGGGTCGTTTTCTTGACTCGTAATCATTTTTGTACACGACAATGATATATCCAGACTGTTTTAGTGGTGCTTCACAACGAGGCGCAGGAGGAGCCGGACCCGTTCTGAAGTTCTGGCACGGTTCCATAAAACTACATTTTTAGTGTAACACATATAATGATTAGTAGTACTGTCTACTGCCTGTTTAGCATTGCTTTCATGCTGGAACGAGTACTCTTGTTTGTTTGTTTTTTCCTTAATATTTTTGGGGGAACGAGTACATTCACGAACATAAGGGATGTAAAATTTTAGCATATCTGCATGGGGTGTTCGGACACTAATAAAAAAACTAATTACAGAATTCGTCAGTAAATCGCGAGACAAATTTATTAAGCCTAATTAATCCATCATTAGCAAATGTTTACTGTAGCACAACATTATTAAATCATGGAGCAATTAGGCTTAAAAGATTCGTCTCACAAATTAGTAGTAAACTATGCAATTAGTTATTATTTTAATCTATGTTTAATATCTCATATAGGTGTTTAAACGTTTGATGTGATAGAGTAAAAAAATTTGAAATAGGATCTAGACAGGTCCATAAACATATAAAGGTTTTTGCGCAATCAGAGAAGTATATTCGCTTTGATGCTCCTAGATTACTTTGGGTACAGGTCATGGCTCACACGGTTACACTAGTCAAGGTCACTTTAGGAAGAAGCTCCCAGATGCATCTCCGATTCTCCGTGCTTTATTCAACGGTCGATTCCGGCTCAATGCAAACATCTTCGGAAGCTTCCCTTAGTTTTTTCTTTACTCGTAGAAAAATATGAGTAGCAGTAGTAACAAATTAAGGTCATATACTCTCCTACATTGAACATTAGTGTTTCGATTTTAACCATTAATACATTTAAAATGATTAACTAAAATTCTTGAAAGTTTTATTTATGCTATAATTTATATTGTTAATGCATATCCCCTCTTTTTTGCATAACGTTCAAACAGTCATGAAAAATTGCAAAAAGAAACAAAATAGATTAATATATAATATATCACTTTATAAACATGCAAGGTAAAAATATAAAAAAAATTGTATATACTGTTTACATATAAATTTGTTCTTTTTATTACAACTCAAATATTGTAAATCTGAACTTATATATTTATGAAATGATATATTTAATATTTATTTATCATGTTAATTTTAAATTTTTAAAATTGTTTGAATAATGCGAAAAAGAACGGTGGATATCACATTAAGAAATATTTTTTTCTCAATCTAAGTATATAGTACTATAAAACTTCTACATAGAAGATGAGTGATAAATGGCCTGTTCACTTTGATGCCAAAAACTTGGTAACTTGCCAAATTTTGGCAAGATTTCTTATATAGTTATTAAAATTTGGCAGCAAATTAAATGTAGCCATTCTTTTTAGCAACTATACCAAAACTTGGTAAGGTTGAAAATGTCATTAAAGTGAACATGTCCCAAATGTTAAAAACTGGATAGTAACGAGTGACAAGTATATGAAAGGCAATGCTTCCCTTTTGTAAGAACATGCACTTTATATTTTTGTGTAAAATTTGCCGACCCCGTGACTTTTGTGTGTTCCCATTTCGCTGGCTGACTCCACCTCGTGCACTCGTGCTCGTGGCACGTACTCCTATATCCCAGCACGAATCTTGACGCTGATGCCTATATAAAGGAAGCGTCCGATCTGCCGACCAGCTCACCCCCTGTTGTTCCATTCCTCCTCGTCTCCCACACGGGCAAAGAGATTCTCCATTTCTCCCGGCTTCCTCTTCTCCTCCTCCTATACATAGGCGTCGCCGCGTACGCCATTGCCAGCCTCGTCCCAATCCCACCACCTGCGCCACGCGCGCGCGCGTCCTTCGGGCACCCTCGCACCGCACCGTCCGTTGGCGCGCGGTTGGTGGGGCGGTGGTGGTGGTGGTGCCTTGGCTAGTTTGGCCGGCGCGCGCGGGGAGGGAGGGAGGGAAGGAGAGGAGGAAGAGGATGCTCGGGTTCAGGTCGCAGACGCCGTGGTCGGGGGCGGGGGCGGAGCCGATTTGCGGCGACGCGGCGGCGGCCGTGGTGGCGGCGCGGAAGGGGATGGAGACGCCGCTGACGGCGGTGGCGGAGGCGTTCGAGGAGCTGGCCCGGAGGATGGAGGCCGACGGCGGGGAGCTCCGCCTCGGGCCCTTCGGCGACACGTGCGCGCTCGTCTCCGTCCTCTTCAGCTGCCTCGGCATGGCCTTCAGGTTCGCCGAGATCGAGTACGTCGCCAAGGTAAACCCTCGTCCATCCCCCACACCGCTCTCGATCTCGTTCGTGGTTGTTGTTCTTGGTAATTTTATTGTCTTTCTCATTCTTTATTTTGTTTCTTGGATCTCTTCATCACAACGCATCAAGAAATTTCGCTTTTGACTCTGGTTAAATTTCGATTTATTCCTGTTTGATCCCCTGTTCCCCATTAGATCTTGCAGCGTTCACCTCCTACCCCCGATTTGGAATATTCCTTTTCCGTTATTTTCTTGCGCTAGAAAAGCAAACCAAGAAAGGAAAAAAAAACCGAAACTTCTCAACGATGCTCCATGAAAACGCGTTTGCGACTTTGCGTCTTTCTTTCTTTCTTTTTTCTGATTGGCCACGAAGAATTCTTGTGGCGGCAAGAAATGTACTTGTGGCGGCAAGAAATGTACTAACGGCGATTTCCCTTGTGAATGACCAATCCTGCTGCTGCTGCTGCTGCAGGTGAACGACCTCATCGGAGCGGCGAAGTCGTACGGCACGCTGAACGACATCCTGGACAAAGACGTCGAGAACGACTGCGTCAAGAAGCAGGGCAGCCACTCCCGCAACCTGCGCAGGGTCCGCCTCGGCCTCGGCCTCATCAAGGTTCTCTTCGAGCAGTTCCTCTCCACCCAGTACGTCGCCTCCCTCTCACCCAAGCACACCATATTTTTTTTCAATTCGAAATGAAATCTGAAGCATATCAGGCGATTCCAGGACAGTCTGAAACTTGTCTCGTACCAATAAATATTCATCAACTTGTTCATTGTGCCTTTTGTCCTCCTCTGAGGCAAGGCTGGCCGGCGACAATTGTTAGTACTACATATACATTCAGATTCAGCCGATGGTGGCTAAGTTGGTAGAATTATTGGCCAGTTGGCATCCGTAACTCATATAAGACACAGTTGACAGGTAGTTCTGTTCTGCTCTAATGGACGACAGCTTACGGCCTTTCTGGCATTCATTTTTTTTCTTTTCTGCAGGGAATGTTCGCTGTATGATGCTGCTACGACAGCTTACGGGCAGGTTTGCGCGCCGTTTCACAGCTGGGCGGTCAGGAAGGCTGTTGGTGCTGGGATGTACACTCTTCCAAGCAGGGAGCAGCTGATCGTGAGGCTCAACGAAACTGGTACGCAAAAATGCGACATCCCTGAATGTTGTTTGTCAGGAATTTAAATGAGTATTTCTCCTTTGGGTGAAGATCTTTCTGCGTTCTTGTGATTTTAAATGGTGCTGTGTTGCTACTGCAGATTGCTCCGTGCAGAAGGAGATGAGGAGATACATCGATGCCTCTAGCCCTATCATAGACTACATCGACAACCTTTTCCTCTCGAGGAGCATTAGCCTAGACTGGTGAAACTGAACTGGAGTTCATATTTGCAGCTGCTGACAAAGCTGTCGTTGATGCCATTGTTTTGTTCTTTTCATAGCTATTATGTAGCCTTGGGTGTGGTTGTCTGGTGGATGCTCACCCTGACTCCCTTCGCAGAGTCATGTGTAATGTATAACTGTATGGTGATTCAGTACGATCATGGATAACCTGTTTTGCCAGCGATTGGGCACAGAGGAATGGTGGTTGGATGGTGCTATGTGAAAATTATGTGTGTTGCGATTATCTCTTTTTAAATTAAGTGGTATTTGAGAAACTATTGATGCCTTTTTTTTTCTTGAAGAAGTTTATCTAAATCTTATCATAAACGTCAAATATACCAGAGACAAAAATATATATTATCAGGGCATGAAACTAAAATATTATCATGTCTAGGGCTTCTTTGGAACACATTGTTTTTATAGAAAATTCGTAGGATTAAATTCCTATAGGAATTTTTCTGAGCCCTTCCATTTGGAGGATTTGCTAGAAAAATTGCATATGAATCCTTTTTTCCTCTATATTTTGGGGAATTTCAAACATGAGCCCAAACCTCTTGGTTTTGGTTTCCTTTTGGAAGTCCAATGCATCATCTCTCCTTTCAAGTCTAATCTTGATAATATTCTTCCTCTAAAATTCCTACAATACATGTTCGACATATTCTTGTGGATTACATATATTATCACTTTCTATTCCTACATTTTTAAATTATTGCAATTTAAAGGAGCCCTTAGAATCACAATTTTTTATAATCATTCTTCCAATCATGATTTAAAAAATATAAGCACAAATATAATTAGAACGATTTAATACGTCCCTCACCCCCCTCGCGGGCCGCATCAACAGTAGTAAAGGAGGGAGCGTGTCGAGGGGAGAGAGGGAGAACAGGAGAGGAGTGAGAAGAGGAGAGGAGAAATCGGTGGTAAATGGTTCACTGGCTGGTTAGGAAGTGACAACCCGCGCTTCCTCCTCGTGGCATGATACCTGATACCTAGTACTTGGCACCTAATACCTATGGGTATCGGCTGATACCTGGCTATCAAGTCTGATACCAGTGGGTATCAGGCTTGATACCTCGAGGTATCAAGGATGATACCCGAGGTATCATGCTTGATACCTAGTACCTGACACCTGAGGTATCAGGCCTGGTACCCGGTATCAACTGAGGATGACGTACCTGCAAACAATGGAGACGAGCAGCGAGGAGCACAGTGCGGCAAGCTCGAGACGCGTAGGAAGCACCTTGTCGTCAGTGCACTGGTCCTCGCGCGTCCCCCTCACTCTCAGCCTTGCATTCTCTCCTCTTCTCCGTCCTCAACGAAGACAACGCCGATCTTGCTGTCGCAATGACCTTCCGCTTGCTGACGTCACCAATTTCCCGATGGCCCCATGACCTCGCCGATCTCTCTCACCGATGTCCAATCTGGTGTATGAAGGGGGGAGGAGGATGAAGGACGCCTTAGGGTTAGGAACGACGTCAATTGGTTCTCCGGTGACCGGACATGGGATCGATATGGGTTGGAGGAGTCGGGGAAGGGAGGGAGGTGGAGGATGGCGATCAGCTCAGGGAAAGATGGGGAAGAAAACGGATCTGAGAAATGGATCTGGAAAACAGTCGTGCTCTATTATATTGAGTCATTCCGTTAGAACGGGAGACCGTTCTATAGTTTTTCTGGTATATTTAAGGAAGGAAGAATGAACTCTTCAACGTAAGCACTATATTTATATTATGGTAATAAATCTATCCTCTCCAATCATAAATCCTTGATGTTTTGAATTAGGTCTAGTCAAACTCTAAAATTTTTAACCACTAATGAATTTTACAGTAGTTTAAAAACATAAAAATAACATGTTAGATTTGTTTATTGAAAAATATTTCTATTGGGCCATCTTACAAACTTATTGCATTAAACAAACCTATTTTGATAAAAAAAATTGCTACATCCGTTTCATATTATAATTCGTTTTAACTTTTTTTTTAAAAGTCAAGTTTCTTTAGCTTTGATCAATGTTAGATTTAATAAAATTGATTTGGTGGTGTATATATATATATATATATATATATATATATATATATATATATATATATATATTCTATAAACCTGGTAGAAGTTTTAAGAAGAATGGTTTAAAAATAAGGAAAAATGACTTATAATATGAAATAGAGAGGGTACTTTAATTATACAAGTACCTAAATCACCGAATGTCATATAATTTTGTCTCTTTTGAAATGGAGTACCAGACAAAACTAGCTCATGATTTTTTTTCGGCGAAATCTAATGCAGTAACACCCGAGTTTCTTCATGGCTTTTAGCGCTCCTGCTACACGACTGAAACGATGAAAAACGAAAAATAGAGAAGCGGAACTAGAAAACAAAAGGAGAAAAAGAAAAAATGAAAATCTTATCTCATCTCCCTCTCACTCCCAGCCCTCACAGATCCTGAGAAGCGTCGACAGCCAGTAGGAAGAGGAGTTGCTCGCAGCAGCAGCTCCAGCCTCTCGAGCCTCCACGTCACATCGCCGGCGCCGGCTCATGTCTCTCCTCACCTCGCCCACGCCGTTCGGCGGCGCGGCCGTCCGCCGCCGCGCCCCTCCCGCTTCCGCCGCCGCGGCGACCCGGCTCGACCTCCCGCTGGTGGGCAGCCGGGCCGCGCTGCACGTGGCGCGCGCGCGCAGAGGCGGCGTCTCGTCCCGCACGCAGCGGCGCCTGGAGGAGCGCGGCAAGAATAAGCGCCGGGGAGGCGGTAGCGTCACGGCGCCCGCGCCGCCCGACATGGACGAGGACGCCGCCGCCGGGGAAGGGGTGGACTGGGAAGGGGAGCCGCTGGGGTTCGAGGTGTCGACGACGCCGATGCCCGAGCTGCCGGACCCGGAGAAGCCCGACTTCTGGGAGGGGCCCCAGTGGGACGCCCTCGGCTTCTTCGTGCAGTACATGTGGGCGTTCGGCGTCTTCTTCGGCGTGAGCACCTCCTCCTCCTCCTCCTCCTCCTCCTCCTCCATTACTTTGCCGCTTTACTGCAGTTGATGCGTTTTGTGCACTGCTGTTGGGAAACTAGTAACTTGTTATCAATAATCCATGCTCAAGTGCTCAGAAGTAAATCTTTAGCTTGGTGCAGTTAGTGAAACTTAGATTTCAGCTAATTGATACGCTTCTATTCTGAAACTTCAAAATGTGCAATTGTGCAAAAAGGAAATCTGCATGCGACAAAACCTTCGATAATGGAAGTACAACTTCCGGACAAGCCCTTCAATGTGATGAGAAGAGATGCCATGGCACTGTCCGGGGCTGAAGTTACAAGTTTCAAATTTTAGAGTGATTGTATGAGCTTGATGTTCCAACTAAAATATAGAGTATCAGACATCATACTCATTCAAATTCATTTACGGTCATTCATATGTAAGATTTGATCTTTAATATATTGACGCACAAAGCTTTTGCGCCTTCTAAAAATATATATAGGATTTGATCGCATTGCTTGTTAGCACTTAGCACACTGATTACTTGCCACAAGTGATTCCATTGCAGTGTCTAGTCATCTAGTGGATGGAAAAGAAAGTGTGTGTTGCTCGGTTGCTGAATACATTTATTTCAATAGTGGAAATAAATCAGCCGCTGAATACATGAAGTTATTTCTTTACATGCTATTTAGCAAGACATCATCTGACATTTCTTAATTGAGTTAAACTGATGATAGCACCTGGTGCTTTTTCATTGACACGCATCAGTTCAACATTATTCTCAGCATGTCTCCGCCTGATCTGCAGAGATAACTTTGCATGCCATTCCATCCTCTTACCATCAATTGATCGATTATATTCATGTTATCTCTCGAGGACCTGATAAAATTACAATTGTATGTTGGTTCTCACTTTGTATCTGTTGACCTTGCATACTTTTGCAGCTGGTTGCATGTGGGTTCGCTGTGGCAACGTATAACGAAGGAGCGACAGACTTCAGAGAAACTCCTTCCTACAAGGAATCGGTCCAAACACAGGAGTTCCCGGAAGAGTCAGAATCATCAGGCTCTGATGTGTTTGAAGGTAACCCAACCGAGGTGGCACCGGCTCTTGAGTAGGACGTCGGGAAGACATCGGAAATGGAAAAATGAAGGTTGGCTATTGGAGCTATAGGGTTCTACAAGTCAGCAAGACATGTACGTGATGGTACAAGAACAAGATTCACTCAGCTGGAAAGGGGTAGTTTTTATGATAATTAGCTGGCGATTATTGTGTACTAAATTTCCCCTGGATGATCCTATGTTGGAGATCAGAAAACAAGAATATAGATGATAGCGGTATGAAATTCAGCAGTGGGTTTTATTCATGCTTGTTGTGCCTGAATGATTTGCATACTTCAACTGAAAGGGGCTCAGTCAACGAAGCATGTATACTCTGTAGTCTCTCCAGATTTTTTTTAAAAAATGTCGATTTAGAAAAAAAAAATTGTTTTAGACGAGAACACGGTATCCTAAAAATGACTCTGAATATATGTAGGGCTATTAATAAATATATATGATTATACTGAAGTAATTTTCAAGATTAATCTATACATATTATCCTATGTTTTTAAAGTAGATATTATTTATAGACAATTTTTAAATGTTTAATATAGTTTAAAAGACAATTATTTTCAAAGTAATTTCCTACTAATTATCGAAAGAATCTGGCAAATCTCCTTCTATACGAAGTGCTTCCGCAGCCGCTGTAGTCACCTGCAGAATCCAATGCAACATTTCGGCGACAGCAACAAAGCAGTCTCGGTTTCTGTTTCAATTCTTGCGAATTCAAGAACTGCATCAGTTTTCAGTCCGTGCGGCTCGTGTATTGCGCGTATCGACTACTACCAAACTCCCAACCAGTAATGAATTGCATCACCCAGTTACCCCATGAGACCGAGGATCACCGGGAGCAGAGTTAATTCCCGCCAACGCAGGCAACCGTAAAGCTGACGACGAGGGACACAAACACGCATGAGAACGCTGCTCTTCTCCATTCCCAGGCTATTGGCTTTACTTTTCATGACCCGGCAAGCCGAAAGACGGCGAGGCGCGCGCTAGCTGCGTCACGCGATCCATGGCGCGGTGGTTGCGCACGAGAAAGCTAACGCGTGGCGAACCTGTATATGTAGTGGGGCGCCGGCCGCCGCCGCCGCCGAGACGCCCGGGAAGAGCAGCCGAACACACGCTGCTGCGACTCCTCTGTGGCGGCTGCGCGCGCTCGCTCGCTGTGACGACGATGATCGCGGAGAGCGCGGCGCAGGTGGTGTCCCTGCTGGCTCCCCTGCTCGTCGTGGTGCTCGTTGCGGCGGTGCTCGCGTCGGCGTCGGGGGCTGGGAGCGCGCGGGAACGGGAGGAGGCCGAGGCGGAGGCGGAGGCGCGGGCAAGGGAGTGGGCGCGGTTCGTGTTCGGCCCGGAGGCCGACGACGAGCGCGCGCCCCCGCCGCCGAGCCGCCGGGTCCTCGTGGTGGCGCGCCATGACGGGTGCGGTTGAGCACGCGACGCGAGTTGCCTTGGCCACGCGGCCGCAGATGCATATGTGTAGATGTCGGTGTGCGTGAGTGCGTCCTCGTCATCTCGTGTGTCGGATCGAGTATTACGGATCCAAGATTGTTGCAACTTGCTGGCGTGTTAGCTCGAGCAAGTTAGCTAATTGTATTACGTGGGCCCGTGTAAGTGTAGGAGCAAACACAAAGTTATCGTAGTGGGAGGCTTGCATTTCGTTAATCCTCTAGCTGATGAACAGCTTAGAGACTTAGATAGGGATACCTCAAAATTTGTCCATTGATGCATTCCAGATAAGATTAATGGTAATTAAAACACAAAAAAGATTAGTGTCTAATGATAAGAGATTAAGAGATCCGTTTACACTTCACAACATCTTTCCTTTCTGAAGTGGCGGACACTATACATGGAGCAGCGAAAATGCTCTACAGCTCATTCACGTCGTCGTCGTCTCCGGCGCCGGCCGACGCGTCGCCGCTCTTCTTGTAGACCTGCTTGATGATCGGGCCGCACACCTGCTCCACCTCCTTCAGCTTCTCCTCGTAGTCCTCCTTCTCCGCCGTCCGTGCGCCGCCGTCGTTGTCCTCCAGCCACTCCAGAGCCTCCGTCAGGGCGGACTCCATCCTCTCCCTGTCGTCGTCGCCGATCTTGCCGGCCATGCCGCCGTCCCGCACGGCGCTCCGCATGCGGTACACGTAGTTCTCGAGGCGGTTGCGCGCGTCGACGCGCTCCCGGACGCGGCGGTCCTCCTCCGCGAACTCCTCGGCCTCGCGCACCATCCGGTCGATCTCCTCCTGGCTGAGCCGGCCCTTGTCGTTGGTGATGGTGATCGACTTGGACCGCCCCGCCGCCTTGTCCGACGCCGTCACGTGCAGGATGCCGTTCTCGTCGACCTCGAACGTCACCTCGATCTGCGGCACGCCGCGCGGCGCCGGCGCAATCCCGGACAGGTCGAACCGCCCCAGCTCGCGGCAGTCCTTCGTCAAGCTCCGCTCGCCCTCGAAAACCTGAAAAAGAAATTCAGAGCTTCGTCAGTCTCAAGAACTGAAGAATCAATGTTATCAGGTCAATGCACGAGCTGAAATGTGCTTACCTTGATCGAGACCGTGGTCTGGTGATCCTCGTAGGTCGTGAAGACCTGCGACTTCTTCACCGGGATCCTCGTGTTCCGGGGGATCAGCTTGGTCATCACGCCGCCGGCGGTCTCGATCCCGAGCGTCAATGGCGTCACGTCGAGCAGCAAGATGTCTGGTCACCAAGAACAGCAATGTGTGAGGAGGACTCATGGCGTGACCAGCCGAACACGCTGGTAATTCAAACGCATTTGCGTTACCTTTGGTCTCGGCGCCGCCCTCGCCGCTGATGATGCTGCCCTGGACGGCGGCGCCATAGGCGACAGCCTCGTCGGGGTTGATCCCCTTGGTTGGCTCCTTGCCGTCGAACATCTCCTTGAGGAGCTCCTGCACCTTGGGGATCCTGGTGCTGCCGCCGACGAGGACGATCTCGTCGATGTCGGACTTCTTGAGCTTGGCGTCGGCGATGGCCTTCCGGACAGGTCCCAGCGTCTTCTTGAACAGGTCCATGTTGAGCTCCTCGAACTTGGCCCTCGTCAGCGTCTCCGAGAAGTCGACGCCGACGAACAGCGCCTCGATCTCGACGCGGACCTGGTGCTGTCTGCTGAGCGCGCGCTTGGCGCGCTCGCACTCGCGGCGGAGCTTGCCGAGCGCGCGGCCGTCGCCGCCGATGTCCCTGCCGTGCTGCCGCTTGACGAGGCGGATGAAGTGGTCCATGACGCGGCGGTCGAAGTCCTCGCCGCCGAGGTGCGTGTCGCCGCTGGTGGCGAGCACCTCGAACACGCCGTGGTCGAGGCTCAGCACGCTCACGTCGAACGTCCCGCCGCCGAGGTCGTACACCAGCACGTTCGTCATCTCCCCCGCCCCCTTCCTGTCGAGCCCGTACGCGATCGCCGCCGCCGTCGGCTCGTTGATGATCCGCGGCACGTTCAGCCCGGCGATCGTGCCGGCGTCCTTGGTCGCCTGCCTCTGCGCGTCGTTGAAGTACGCTGCAAATCAAGCAGAGCACACTTAGCATAAGTCGTCGTCGTCGTCAACCTCTGGAGCGGCGGCCAGAAGCTTTCGCATTACAAACCAGGCACGGTGACGACGGCGTCGGTGACGCGCTGGCCGAGGTAGGACTCGGCTGTCTCCTTCATCTTGGCGAGGATCATGGCGCTGATCTCCTCGGGGCTGAACACCTTCACCTCGCCGGCCTTGACCCGCACCTCGACGTACGGCTTCCCGCCCTTGTCCACCACCTTGTACGGGAGATACTTCACGTCTCGCTGCACCTCCTCGTCGTCGAACCTGCCGGCGACAGGCCGGAAAAATCCACCCAAATCAATCAATCAACCACGGCTAGCTTCTCCATTTGCATCGAGAGAGCTCAGGAAGAAGAAGAAAAGCTAGTGAGGAACATTTACCTACGGCCGATGAGGCGCTTGATGTCGAAGATGGTGCGGTCCGGGTTGAGCGCCGCCTGGTTCTTGGCGGCCTCGCCGACGAGGCGCTCGTCGTCGGTGAACGCCACCCACGACGGCGTGATCCGGTTGCCCTGGTCGTTGGCGACGATGTCCACGTGGCCGTTCCGGTACACCCCCACGCACGAGTAGGTCGTCCCGAGGTCGATGCCGATCACCGGCCCTTTCGTCTTCCTCCCTCCCTTCGCCCCATCTGCAACTCCGCACAAACACCCTACAGGAACCAAAAAAAAAAAGAAGTAAAAAACCGATCAAATTTGAGCACATTGCAAATTTTGAAAACAAATCAAACCAAGCATCATTCCATGGTGCTTACCTGAACAGAGGAGTACGAACGCTGCGACGATTAAAGCAGATTGCTTATCTCTCGCCATGTTTCTTGCTCTGCTCATGCAACACTTGTCTCTACGATGTGCGATTTGGTGAAGCTGTGTAATGGAGTATCTAGTCGGTCTGTGTTCGGACGTCCATTTTCCCAACTTATCTCCCTCGTTTTCCGCGCGCACGCTTTTTAAACTGCTAAACGGTGTTTTTTTTGCAAAAAGTTTCTATACAAAAGTTGCTTAAAAAAATCAAATTAATCCATTTTTGAAAAAAATAGCTAATATTTAATTAATCACGTGCTAATGGATCGCTCCGTTTTCCGTGCTATTGGGAACAACCCATAGCGAACACAGCCTTAGGCTTGGAGAATGATCGTGATCGGTCGATGCTTGCTGTACATGCGGGGGGCTTAAATAGGTTCTGGATTATGGTGAGGAGATCGGAGTAGGACTCGCCGGAGTGTTCTGGCCCTGTACGAGCTCCACATCACAAGGCACCGTGAAAACGGTCCACGTGAGGGGTCCAATCGTGGGTGGACACGTAGCGGGGTGGTCTTGGTCTTGGTTTGGTCAGGTCCAGCGATCTAGCCAGAACGTTCGTGTCGCGAGTCACCGACAAGTCTCAGCTCCGTCATGGCATGGGCTGTTCAGTGGGTTGGCTGGATGGTCTGCCTAACTGGGCCAAGGATTTTAGACCGTGGAAAGGAAGGAATCTCTTTTTGTCTCTCTCTCTCTCTTTTGACTCACGCCACTGCGTCCCTCGTGTTGTGTCGCCCCTTGGGAGAGAGCTGAGGAGAATCGGATGTAACATTTTCTGTAGATGTCCGTGGATATATCATTTGCCTGATTCCGAGTCCGTATGAGAAAGTTACGCCTATTTTAAGAAATGACACCCGAATGACGCCTAGGCATGTCGGATAAGTTCACTTTGGGTCCCTCTATTTGTCACCCAGTCTGATTTTCGTCCCTTGATCGCAAAACCGGGTACAACAGGTCCCCCAACTTACGAAACCGTTTAAATAAGTTCCCTCGGAAGAATTTGACCCCGGTTTTGGCTGAGGTGGCACCTACGTGGCTAATTTGACTCGGTCTTCATCTGACGTGGCATTGACGTGACGCTTATGTGGCAATTTGATCCGAAAAATATTAAAAACTATGGGATCCACATGACAGTTTC
The DNA here is from genome assembly GCF_034140825.1 of Oryza sativa Japonica Group. NCBI lineage: Eukaryota > Viridiplantae > Streptophyta > Magnoliopsida > Poales > Poaceae > Oryza > Oryza sativa. Next base: position 29,519,931 of record NC_089037.1, on the reverse strand, counting down.
ACACACAATAATTAAAAAAAATGGTGGGGCCCACGTGGACCCCACCTGTCATCCTCACTACCCTCTCTCTCTATATCCTCTCTCCTTCCTCTCTCTCTCTCTCCTCTTCTCCGCCACCTTCTTCTCCGTCGCTTCGCCACTATCCGTGTCGCCGCCGCCGACCACCCAGACACCCTCCGCGCACCGGGACGGCATCGCCGAGTGCCTCTACGCCGCGCTCGTCGTCCTCCAGCCGCCGCTCCACAAGCTACCTGCCGCCTCTCAAGTCTCAGCTCCGTCGCCGCCCCTGTGCGCCTTCCGTCGCCACTCACCATTCTCAGGGAGAGAGAGGGGGGATAGAGAGAAGAGGAAGGAGAGAGGATAGAGAGAGAGGGATAGAGAGAAGGGGATAGCGAGAACTGCGCCGGAGAAGAAGGTGGCGGCGGGCCGCGGCAGCGCCCGGGGCGGACCCAACAAGGAAGTCTTCCTCCTCGTCGTCGCTGGACTGCACGAAAGCGAGGCGACGAGGCCGAATATGGCGAGCATCTCGGCAAGCAGCGCCTTGGGCCTCCCCATGGCGGCCTACACGAATGCCACCGCCGCGGTGCTGTTCGACGACGCGGCGTCCCTCTACCCCACTGCAGCGTCCGCCGCCGCTGAGACGGCGTCCCCGGCGGCGGCGAAGGTGGCCGCCACGGCCCTCTCGACGGCTGCTCTGATGGCGCAGAGGAGGAGGCAGCTGAGGTAGCCCGGGAGCTGGACCAGCATGAGCAGGAGCACGACAGCCATGGCGGCGCCCTTGAACACCACCGCGGACGAGTAGGCGATCACCGTGCTCAGCCCTGTGATGAACAGCTTCGCCATGGCCATTGCCATCGATCGCCTCTTGTCTCTGTTGTTCTTTTGCCTGAACACGACGTGTTCTTGAGATTTTTTGATGAAAATTTGTTGAACACATAATGTATGTTCTTGAGATTGAGCAGGGAGAAGAGATCAAAGAGGAAGAGATATGAATTTGTTTGGTCGATTGGTTGTGCCATCGATTTGGTTGCCACTTTGAGTGGTAGAGCACGCATTAGACTGGTCGTTTGCGACGTTTGTTTATGACAATGTACTACCTCGTGCAGAATGGTTCAGAGTTCAGTGTTCTAGTGTTCCTCTCAAGCTGTCTTTGCAGTTTGTATCATCATTGAATGTTTATTATATGTTCAAGTCAACTCCCCATCTCTCTGCGCTGGCGGGAGAGGAGGGAGCGACTCACGCGCGCTCGCCGGTAGACCAGGGAGCTCGCCTAGCCATCCGCCGCCCTTCTAGCTCGCTGGCGGGAGAGGAGGGAGCTCGGCATGGCTCTAGCGCGGCGTAGGCGGCGGGAGGACGACAAGCGCGGTGTAGAAGCGCTCGGCGATGCCGTCCTGGCGCGCGTGGAGGTCGGCGGCATCGATGGCATCTTCCAGGGCGCCGACCACGCCCACCGCCGCTGCCGGAGCTCGCCTGCTCCACCGTCCACCCGCGCCGTCCTCTGCCCGGGAAGAAGAGAGAGAGAGGAAAGGGAACAAGAGAGAGAAGGGAGAGGGAAGAAGAGAGGAGTGATGCTGACATATGGGGCCCACATGGCCCCACCATTTTAAAGTTATTTCTTTTTGCAGCTGACATGTGGGGCCACACTTTTTATTATTTTGCTGAGATATAGTTGCCACGTAAGCGCCACGTCAATGCTACGTGGGACGGAGACCTAATCAAACAAGCCACGTATGCGCCACGTCAGCCAAAACCGCCTTTAAAACCGCCGAGGGACCATGTTTCCCCGGTTTTCGTAAGTTGGGGGACGGGTCATACCCAGTTTTGCGGTCAAGGGACGAAAATCGGTCTGGGCGACAAATAGAGGGACCCAAAGTGAACTTATTCCGGAAAGGAAACAATGGCCCAAGCCAATGGTTCCCTTGCTTTCTAAGAAGTCCGTTTGAACGTGAAATTTTTGAAGGATTTTGTACGATTCGAACTATTTTTATATAAAATAATCTTAAGGATCTCTGCGTTTCAATTATCAAAGAACCTCCCAATTTCATTTTTCGAATCGAACTATTTGAAATCTCCCCAAATCTGTAAGCTCGAAGGGAGGCCTCACCGCCTCAATCCTCATCCGTGTCTAACTCGAACGGTCTGCTCCAATCGACCGTTCCTCCTACAAAACGGTGGCCGAATTGATCACGAGGGGAATTCGTTCCCGGGCTCGATCCGATTCCTTCTTCCAACTCCAAACCAACATACCCTTCCTCGCCGCGGCGCGGGATCCCCTCCTCCTCCGTACCAAACCCTAGCCCTAGCTGGTTCCCTCGGGTCTCCATGGCCAGCGAGGAGGCCGCCCGCTCGCACCTCTCCCCGCGCAAGCACCGCCGCTCGCCGCACGACGACGACGACGCGGAGGACGGCGCCTCCTCCCCGAAGCGCCACAAGCGCGGCCACCATCGCCACCGCCATAGGGTCTCGCCGGCTGCGGCGGATCCGGCGGAGGGCGAGGCCGAGGACGGTGAGATACTAGACCAGGCCACCGCGGCCGTGGGTGTGGGTGTGGGGAGGGGGCTGGATGCTGATGCCGGTGAGACGGGCTCAGTGCAAGGTGTTCTACCTGCTCCGGTCTGTTCCAAGCCCCCCATCCATTTTGTTGCCGTTGGTTATAGGTTATTTTCGTTACCCCTTGATCCTTTGTTCCGGAGTTCTTAATTTTCATGTGAATTTGGGCGAATTTTGCTCTGTTTTGTTCTGGACTTAATCGTACACAAAGCGCGTAGGGTATGGCGGTATGCTGTTGTTAGCGATAGGAATACGAGTCATAGGACGAACAATTTTGGAGGTAGAGTTTATATTAAGGAAGCAACTAACAAGCAATGAAGGCATGCTCGATCACCTATTCATTTGTGTTTTGTTATCATTTGTCAGAGCACAGGCAAGACCACCCTAGGAAATAGGAACTAAAACAATCAAATTTAATTTAACTTTTGTGAAGAACATGTCTGCATTTGTTACTTATCAACGAAGTCTTTTACTTATAACTTTTATTAGTAACATATGCCTCAGTCTTTGTGGGTAGATGGCATGCACTTTTTTTTGTCCTGAGTTAAAATTAAACACAATTGTTAATTTAATCTAAACTAATTTGTAAGCAATAAGCTAATCTAGCTTGCCATGATTGTTAATTCACGTCCTGTATGAACTATGAATAAGGGAATAACTTTTGTGTAACAGGAATTCAAAGTACTGTATGTCTCACCGCAGCCTATTCTGTTCTTCTATTGCCACATTGATGCAACTTTTAATATTCACTGGTTTGCAAAAAAAAAAAGTAATTTTAGGCATGTCTGAATTATTATAGACTCCACTGCGCTGCTGATAGCAAATGTTTACCTGAAAGAAGCTCCAAGCTTCCTGACATAAAGCTTGAACTGCTTACGAACAAATTTGTAGTATCATAATCAATGAACATTGTGTTAAGGAGGGAGATCTCCCTTGCTTCCTTTTTTACTGGTCACGTCGTGCTTTTGAATTTTCTCTTCTATGGTGACTTACATTTTAATTCATTTCTAATACAGGAGCATGGTGATAACTCCGATGCAGACTTGAATATACATGTAAATGAGTTGCATACCTCCCAGCTAGCTAGAAACCCATCTCAAGAGCATGATTATCCAGCAAAGTCAGATCATGCTGCTCATGAAGCCATTGTGGAATATCATTCTAGAAGATCTCCTGGCTCAAGAAACCATAATGAAGCTCATTCCAAGGACTGCTTACGATCCTGTCATGCTAGCAGAGAAACTGGCTTTCAAACTGATGGCTCAAGAAACAGTGTGAGGCTTGATTATGAACATGGGATTGATGACAGACATGGTGAGCCGGATAGGTATTCAAACAGGAGGTGGGAGACTGAAGAAAGAGGGTGCTATAAGAAAAGGAAAAAGAGTGGCTGTCACATTGGTAGGCACACTGACATCTGTAATAGCGAGGAAAAACACCTGGACGAGAGAAAACATGGCAGTTTGGTAGAAAAGAAAGTTGATTTGCATGGCCTTGCTTATCATGAGAGACGAAGTGGCGATGGTAGATTTGATCAAAAGGCGAGTGCACATCATGGGCATGGAGAAGGTAGGGAGATGGATAGATGGAATAGTAGCACAAGGAAGAAAGACGAAGAATGGAGAAATCGGAAAAATGATACGGCTAGGAACAGTTACAAAGAAACAGATAGAGTTGGCAGTAGATATGGAGAGGAGAAACTCAATGATAGTATAGATAAGAGAGATAAGAGAGGCTTTAGGGGTAAGGAAATGGATGCTTGTTGGTCTAGAGCAGTAAATGGGAACGAAGGGAGTATCAGCTACACGCATGCAAACTATGGTATGTCTGGCATTTACAAAGATGGATCAAGCTTTGGTGGGGATGATACAAAGGCCAAATGCAAAAGGAGACCTGAAGAAGAGAAGAAAGAACCTTACAGGTGAGGTTTCTCATATGATTAACTCGTATATCATATTTGTTAACTTTAGTTGCTTTATTTTTTTTAGTAAATCATCTTCAAACTATGTCAGGGAGGAAGATGAAGAGAACTACCTGGAGAACATCGAGGATCGGAAGCAACAGGAAAAATCTGCTCATTACATTGACAATAAAGGTAACATATTTCCCTAAACTGTCATTTGGATTTAAATTACTGCCCCACACCCTTCTTTTCTTTTTATAAGGCTTATCTTGATTAATGATTAAGGAGAGGAAACCATGTGAGAGATATTCGAATGACTATGCTGTTTGTACCTGAATGTCTTGGAAATAGGAAAGATAATGGTCAGTGATCAATGTAAAATAAAGAATATGTGATAAATGAGTGTAAACAAGGAATGTAAGTAATAGATTCACACAGTGCCTTGTATGTTTGAAATGAGATTGAAGAAACTATATGCCTTATAAAAAGAAACAGTTTGTTTAAAAGGTGTTCAAGTTTTGTTAACCAATTTTTTTGAATGACAGAAATAAACAATGATCCTGCTGCTACAAAACAGAGATCGAACAATTTAAGAGCCAAGGAAGATATTACAAATGATCATGAATTATCAAATGTATTTGTCGGTGCAAAATTCTACAATGTGAGGAAGTCTCCTACTTTGCCTAAAATTTCAATCAGCTTAGGGACATCAGATAATAAAAGGGCGACAAGTGCTTCAGGTCTTCAGGAGGGAAGCTCGAGGATATCACATAATAAAAGGACGACAAGTGCTTCAGGTCTTCAGGAGGGTATTCCCATGGTAAATGATATTTCTCGTTAAGTTGATTGTTTGTTTAGAATTCTGATGGTAATCGTAACACTAGATCATCCAGAAATTTTACTTGGAATCTTTGATATTTCCACAGAGAGGTAAACAAGTTATTCTTGGCAACGTTATTGATGGAGAACAACCTATTGATCGCAAGCTGGTACGTTCTTACTACTTGTACTTCTGAATAATAACAATTGTTACTACTTACTTCAACAAAAAATTCTTCAAATATTTTTTTCTATTTGCCCCCTTTGTATTTTATGTTATTGCCAAAGTTATCCCATTTACTTTAACTTTTGTGCTCAACTATTTTGTGTTTTGTAGGGCAATGAAAACAGTATGCTTGCCAAGAAAAACACTCTTCATGACAACTGGGAAGATGAAGAGGGATATTACAGTAAGTACTGACTTCTATTTATACCTTATCAATCTTGCAGCTTCTCAAGTTATATACTGGTTTGTTCTATATTATTTGACTTATTTTTGGGGGCAATTTTACAGTTTATCATTTTGGAGAAGTGCTACAGGGCCGTTATGAAATTACAGCACGCCGTGGGAAAGGAGTTTTCTCGACTGTTGTTCATGCGAAGGATCTTAAAGCTCAAAAGGATGGATGTAGAGAAGTAGCTATCAAAATTATATGCAACAATATTGAAAAGTAAGTCTTTGAAATTATTCATTATTTGTGGCAATATATCTAATAGAGAGAAGAGTACCATCTGACCTTGGGCATTCACTATACAGGTACAGGTCTGGTAAGAGGGAAATTTCTATATTGGAAAAATTGGGAACTGCAGATCGTGAAGACAAACAACACTGTGTGCGGATTATTTCTAGTTTTATGCATCAAAATCATCTGTGTTTAGTTCTTGAATCTCTTCATATGAATCTTCGTGAGGTTATAAAGAAATTTGGTCATGGCACTGGGCTTAAACTGACTGCTGTAAGGGCGTACACAAAGCATATTTTTATCGCGTTGAAGCATCTAAGACACTGTGGTGTTCTCCACTGTGACATTAAACCAGACAATATACTGGTATGTAATCTTGCTGAGTATCATAGTCTACTCTTATTGTTTTCCTGGACAAATTATGACTAGTTTTATGTACTTGATGACCGAGAAAGGAAAAGGCTAAAAATGACTTACACCCCCTTTTCTTTTGTATATATGGTAGAAGAATTATTTAGCATAGCTTTTTTGATGTTTGTCATTTTGTAGGTAAATAAAGATAACAATTTGCTGAAGCTGTGTGACTTCGGTAGTGCTATGTCTGCTGGAAATAATGAGATCACACCGTATCTTGTGAGCCGCTTCTACCGGGCACCTGAAATAAGTGAGTTACATACTTGTTCAGTGTTCCTTATTTGACTATCTTTCTTGACTTCGACACTGTTTTCTTTTGCAGTCAAACTCAAAACAAATCCCCTCTTTTTCAATGCTTGGTTTCTTAATGGTTTGCAGACAGATTAGTGATTTCTTGTTCTTCCTGCAGTTCTTGGGTTGCCTTATGATCATCCACTGGATATGTGGTCAGCTGGGTGCTGCTTATCTGAACTTAAACAGGAAAAATCTTATTTGATGGTTCAACGAACAATGACATGCTTCGCCTTCACATGGAATTGAAGGGCCCCTTCCCTAAGAAGATGCTTCGAAAGGTAAGAATTTATTTAAAAAAAGTTAGATTTCCATTACTTATTTGGATTTCTGTGTATACCGAGAAGATAATATGTATGGTAGTCTGCATATTTGTTTTAGAATATTAAACTGCTCATACAGTCATACTGATGTGTGTTCCTAATTAAACAGGGTGCCTTCACAATGCAACACTTCGACCAGAACTTGAACTTTCTTGCTAGAAAGAAGGATCCTATCACGAAAACGGTACGCCTTTTATTTACACTGACAGTGATAACTTTTTACAATTGTCTGTTAAATAAATTTAATTGTTAATTTTACCTTTATCTGTTGCAGGTTGTGAATAGGTTGCTTTTGAACATTAAACCAAAGGGTGTTGGTTCTGCAATTTCAAGCTGCCCCGGCGATGATCCAAAAATGATTTCCAGCTTCAAAGATCTCCTGGAAAAAATATTTGTGCTAGATCCAAAGAAGAGGATTACTGTGCCAGAAGCACTCAGCCATCCATTCATCACTGGCAAGTGAAATTAGTATTATGATACATCTAGGTGTTCTTCTTGCGCCTTTTTTTTTAACTTAACCAAATAGGGATCTTATAACCTAAAACTTGTCTAATCTGTTGGCATTACTGTCCCTCTGGCGCAGGAGCAGCAATACCCACAGTACTCTGTTATGCCACATACATAATAAGATTGTTCACTTTCGAATTTTTTTTCTGTTTTAATATTTCTTAACTAATCGTACTGAATGAAACACAAGGATGAGAAATTTCATAGCATGGGGCCCTGGAGGCCTCGACCATGGTCATCTCATATTCCCGGTTACCCCTCTCTATATTCTCTAATTAGAACAAGTCTAATTTGCCTCCTCACAGTTGCTAGTTGTCTCCCTCATCCGTAAAATTGGATATGTCTCCCCATCTTCAAAAACCAGTGCAAGTTGACTGTGGTTGACTTGCTAAGTCAGCAGGTGGGGGTCCACATGTTAGGGATCAGAGGAAGGACTTCTCTCCTCCTCTTCTTTGCTCTTCTTCCTCGCGCGAGTGTGACCAGATGAAGCCAGTTGTAGCCGAATGAGTGATGTAGCGATGGCGGGCGGGGTGGATGGTCACCACAGGGCTGGAAACTATAGTTGGCCAACTGGGCTGCTCGGCACGGCACAGCCCAGGCCCGGCCGTGCCTGAGTCGAGGCTAATCGGGCCGGCACGGCCTGACCGACACGCCGGGCCGTGCCGTGCCAGTCCACGGGCTAAATAGTGTGGGCTTCTCAATTTTTTTAAAAAACATAGTGCGGGCCCCACCTGTAAGGCTCTCCTCTCTCTCTCTCCCCCTCTAACCTCTCAATCTCTCTCTACTCTCTCTTCCTAAATCCCCATCCCCTCTCTCTTCCCTCCCCTGATGCAGCGAGCGGCGGCGCCTGGTGGACGACGGTGTGCAGCCATGGGCGGTGAGCGGCAGCCCGGTGGAGGCGAGGGAGGAGAAGGAGGAGTCATTGCTGTTATCGCGCTGCGCGGCTTGGACGGAGGCGAGGTTGGAGCGGTGGAGCTTGGCGACGAGCGCCGTGGAGAGGAACGAAGAGGAGGCGACGGCGGCTGCGCGGCCTCGTTGACATCGTCATGGGGGAAGTTGGTGCGCACGCGCGGGCCAACCAAGAAATCAAACAGCCATGGCCAAGAAACCGCCATGGCGAGGAAAAAACCAAGCAATCACCGTTGCTCGCTGCAGCAGGGAGGGAGGGGAGAGAGAGGGGATGGGGATTTAGGAAGAGAGAGTAGAGAGAGATTGAGAGGTTAGAGGGGAAAGAGAGACGAGAGCCTTACAGGTGAGGCCCACACTATTTTTTTTAAAAAAATTGCTGACTGGACTACCACGTAGGACTGAAACCATCCCGGATTGAGCCAGGGGGGGGTTATTTGTCCGGTTTGCATAATTAAGTGTGTAAAATATCCGTATTCGAGTTTGGGGGGGGGGGGGTAATTCGATCGCCCATAATAGTTCGGGGGTAATTTGTACTTTTTCCATAAACTATTGATACACATGTATGTTACAAAGACGAGCAAATGCTACTACCTCCGTCCTAAAATATAATAAGTTTTAGGAGTGGATACGATTATTAAGAAAGTAGGTAAAATTAAATGGAGAGAGTTTGTGATTGGTTGAAAAGTGCAGATAGGTGGAAAAATTGAATGATAGAGAATTGTGATTTGTTGGGAAGAGAAAACAAGACATTGATGAAAAGTAGCATAGACTTTGGGAGATATTGCCTTCAGCACCCCTTGACCCTTCTCTTCCTCCCTCTCATCTGCTTTCTCTCTTTAAATTCCGTTTGTGCATAACTGAGATATTGGTCAATCTTCAATCCTAATACATAGGTATATGCGCTTTGCTGGTCATATCCTCAATCCTAATACAAAGATACTCACTTTACGTATAAAAAAATCATCTTCTCTTAAGTTGCCAAACAAGCTGTTAACGGTTGATACTAAGTTTTAAAAAAAATACTAAATGAAACACAACGGTAAGAAAATTGTTAGCATTGGGCCGTCGACCATGGACCGCTCCATGGTGCGTGGGCTTTGATGGGCTTTCACCAAATGTAGCTGCTTCTGGAACCCCGCGCCGCGCCCAAGCGCACCAGCGTTGTCCTTTGGCGGGAAAACCCCAAGGTCACCGATTTCGGTAGGCCCCACCGTGCAGTGACTCTCATCAACAATAGCAAAGGAGTCGCAAAGACCCTCTCCTTTTCATTTCTCCCCCAAACCTTTTCGCCCTTCGCCGGCGGCGGCGGCGGCGGCGGCGCAGCGAGGCGGCGATGCCTCCCAAATCTGATAGCGTCGAAGGTACGTGCCCCGCTCGTACAATCCATCTCCCCATTCTAACCGAAACGGGCTCGAGTTCTAGCTCCCCCGATTTTGCAACAAAACTCGCATCGATTTCGCCTGCTCAATTCCATCGATTGCATCTGACGATCCCTGACGCCCCTGTTCATCCTCTTCTCTCCTTTGCAGGAATCGTCCTCAGCTTCGTCAATGAGGTAACGGCCCCCCTCCTCCAAAACCCCACATGACCACCGGCTAATTTGGCTGCTCTGGTCCTGCCCTGCGCTTGCCCTTGCCTGATTAGATATTTTATGGACTCGGCTAACATGTCATATTGTTATGCGACGGTGATGGGTTTGTTTCAAGTTTTATCTGGTGCCCTGCGCTGCATGATAGTAATAATAATTAATAAATTGCTACACCTTCCATCCCAAAATAGAACACTCTAGAGGTTTTTTTTTTTTTTGTGTGTGTGTGTGTGTGGAGATTAAGGAGATGTGAAGTTAAATGAGGGATGGTTGTGATTGGTCGAGTTGAGAAAGTAAGATAAATAAATTAAACGAGAGATGGTTAGGATTAGTTGAGATGAGTAAGTAGGCGAAGAAGTTGCTAAATTTTGGAAGGGACGGAGACGTTTTTGTTTTGGGAGGGACAGAGAGAGTAACGCATACTCCGTATTGGTTTGTGTTTTGAGGGGTTGTTTCTACTGAGTTACTGTATGTTGGTTCTGAATCTTCTGATCCATGTTAGCTCTGTGAGATGCAAATTGATGATCTACTACTTCAGAGTACGGATTTGTTGAAACCCATGATAATCTGCTTTCTACTATGTGTTCAGATGTGAAACATCGTAGTAACTTAACTAGTCCACTGTTCAGCCATGATATGGTTCGCATGCTCATTGCTAGGACTAAAATCTGCATGTTCTTTGATAAGATTGAAGAGTAATGTTTTGTTGTTACCAAATAAGGCCAACTTTGTTTATTTCCTTTTTTGTTGATTTCAAAAAGGTTCAAGTTTTTCAATAGTATCCTCTCTACTCGGCAGCATCCTTGTGTGGAAACTTTTGTGCGAGGTTGTGTATAAGATTGTGCATAGAAAGAAGGCACTGAGGTGCTTATAAATCGAATCTCTGGCATGTGAGCTTTTTTAGGTGAGTTTTTAGTCTTCACTCCTCATGTAGACTGTTCCTGTCACAGGTTCACAGGGTGTCACTTGCTTTAGGAAGCAATAACCCTGTGTATCGCCAGTATGTTTGCTTAACATATCATCCATTTCCTGAGCAGGACAGCAGATTTTTTCCTCCTTTTGAGTAGAGATAGGACAGAGAAACTATATTTGGCATCTTTTGTATACCACTCTTACCATGATTTGTTCACAATTAACCCTGTTTTACTTGTATGACTAATAAGTTTGCAGCACTTGGACTTTATGAAATAAAAAAGAAGATTTGAGTAAGAGTACAATGTGATCAAATTAGAGGATTTCAAACTCTTTCTAGTATTGTTGTAAAATAAGTCCAATTGTTTCTTTATAAACTTTGTATACTGTCAAGTTGATTATTGCCTTGACTCTTCAGCAAAATAGGCCATTGAATTCTCAGAATGTAGCCGATGCGTTGCAAAAGTTTAGCCTCAAGAAGACCGCAGTGCAAAAGGCATTGGATGCATTGGCTGACAGTGGACAGATTTCCTTCAAGGAGTATGGCAAGCAGAAAATATATCTTGCTCGTCAAGATCAATTCAACATCCCAAATGGGGAAGAACTTGAGGAGATGAAGAAAGCAAATATCAAGCTACAGGAAGAACTTGCGGATCAAAAGAAAGCAATTAGTGAGGTAGAATCTGGTAGGTTCCATTTCATGCTATGATCTTATTGGTGGTTTATTTCAATGCTGAGTGCCATTATCATAGTATGGAAATGTCTAATACAAACCCTATTGCAGAGGTACGAGGTCTGCAGTCAAACTTGACTTTAGCAGAGATCAAGTCAAAGGAAGCTAAATTGCAAAGAGAAGTATGTGCATAAACGTGTTCCGTTATGTATATATGCGATTTTTTTTATCTTTTATGGTTTCAATGTCTTCCTTGTATTAACTTTTAAGAATGGCTGTCTTGTATTTTTGCAGGTCCAGGAAATGGAAGAGAAACTAAATAAATTGAGGAATGGTGTTATCTTGGTGAAACCTGAGGACAAGAAGATTATTGAAGAGAGCTTCTCTGAGAAAGTTAACCAGTGGAGAAAGCGAAAGAGGATGTTCAAGGAGCTATGGGATAATATCACTGAGAATAGCCCTAAAGACCAGAAGGAATTTAAGGTTTTGATGCACTTCTTTCTTTTACATTTACCTGCACTTAGTAGTTAATACACACTAGATGCTTCTCTTAATACAACAGGAAAGATAATTTTTAGTTGTCAGATTTTCTCATTTCTGCCCTGCAAAAAAAGATTGAAAAGTTACCAATTGCTAGCATCCAGCACGGTCATCATTTTAATGAATAATATGTATCTGTGCAGGAAGAGCTTGGTCTCGAGTATGATGAAGATGTCGGTGTTAACTTGCAGTCTTACAGTGACATGCTGACGAGTCTCAGTAAAAGAAGGAAAGTATCCCGCTGATCATCCAGCATGGGAGTTTCTCAAATCAAATGTAGGTTACATGAGAGAAGTTTTACCAGCTACAGGCCTACAGTTCATGAATACTCGTAGTCCAGACCCGGTCATATCTGCTGTTGAAATTTCTAGTTAATGCATATAAGTTAGTAGTATCGCTGCATTAGTTTATTTCCCCAGAGGTAACGAGATTAGAGGAATATTTTGGTCCCAGTTGTTGTAATATAAAATCAATCCATCCTCTAATATATCTACAATCAATGATGAAACCTGCCATCAATATACAATGCTGACTTTTGCTCCCTCCTACTAACCGATGAACAAAATCTGAATCAAGTTTTTTTTTCCTTTTTTTTTGTTTGGCTCCATTTAATTACATGCATGCAATGGCCTACAGGCCTAGGATCTAACGAACGATGAATCTGCAAAAATATAATAGCAGCTGCTAATATCACGAATTCAAGAAATCATCTCCCATCACTCTTGTTGCCATCTGGTTGCAGCTAACTCACCCTCTTTGTTCTGACTGATACCGGCACGCTCCTGGTCAGACCCCGCGGTTTCACCTCGCTCTCTGCAGTGATCTCATGGCGGACCACTTCATCATCCTCAGCTGAATCCTCGATCTCTGAACTGTAGTTCCGGCCGAGGCTGGCACGTCTGATCCTGCCAGATTTCTTGCCATCACCCGAAACCTCGCCGCCGGCGAGCGTCTCTTCGTCGGCCCTGTCGAACTGCGCGCCTCCCGGCCGTCTCCTGTCGTCGTCGCGGCCCCCGGATTCGCCTCGCGAGAGCTCCATGGCGGCCTTCGCGGCGGCCGCTGCGGTGGCCGCCGACTCGAACGCGGCCTGCGCCGCGGCCTCCACGTTCCTGTACCTCGAAGAGCCGTCCTCCTCCAGGTCGACCTGGGGTTGATGGACCCTGTGCCGCCTCTCGCCGTCGCACCGCCGCCTCCTGTGGCTGAGGCCCGAGTCCTCGTCGTGGGAAGAAGGCTCGTGGACGACGTGCACCACGACGCCGGCGATCCCTTTCTCCGCCGCGATCTCCTGGAGCACCATCTGCCTGCTCTCCAGGCTCGGCTGCTTGGTCGACAGCTTCTGCACGATCTGCAACAACCCGTTCGTTCGTTCAGGGCGTCAGTTACACTCGGCTAGTAGGATCAGACAGAAAATTCTGATCAGTCTCGTGCTCCTCACCTTGGCATTGATCCCGCAGCCGCTGCGGAGCTCGGCCGCGGAGGAGACGAACTCCCTGCCGAACTTGGCCGCCATGAGGCGCTTCACCTCCTGCAGCTCCGGCACGTCACCGCACCTCGCCGCCGCGTAGATCAAACCCGCTGCCGCCTCACGCAGCTCCTCGGGACACTCCCTGCTCGAAAGAGACAAAAAAAACACCGGTGATCAGCACGGCGCAAAGCATAGCCAACAGACGCGATGACATCACGGACATGGCTAGCGTTTGATTTTCTTTTTTGTTTTTTGGCGTGTTCCGGTGATGTCCCTCACCTGTGCGAGTCCACGAGGGCGGCGCGCTCGGTGATGAGATTGCAGTAGGACTCGAGCATGAGGAAGGCGTCGAGCGTGTTCTGCTCGCGGATGACCTGCTCGGCGCGGAGCAGGGCGCGGTCGGGGTGGCCGAGGCGGAGCAGCTGCTCCACGTCGCCGCGCGCCTGCGCGCACCGCACCTGCCTGTGCCCGCGCAGCACGCCGAGCCGCGTCACCGCCAGCCCCAGCATCGACTTGAGCCTCGCCGTCTGCTTCGTCGTCCGCCCCAGCAACACGTCCAGCGTCCTCCCCATCGCCGCCGGCCTCTCCCCTCTCTCACACACAAAAACGAGCAACTGCCTCCTCTTCCACGCTCTCCTGAGACTTCGAGCTCGGTCTTATGTACCCCCTCGTGTGGCGCGGGTGTGTGAAAGTGTGAAAATGGAAGGGAAAATGCGAGGGAACGAAGGACCCGAGGCGAGGGGATGTCACGGTTGATTAGATCGGGTTTGCTTTGTGGCGAAGGCGTCCGTCCGATTTCGGTGTCGACGTCGACGTCGAGCGCGACGTGTATTTAAAGCCGTTCCGAGTAAGCAAGACGCGTGCGGGGCCACTGGGGCCAGGCGGCCCCCGCTCGCGCTCGTGAGTCGTATGACCCGTGCAGCTGCAGGTGCAGCCGTCCTCGCACAGAACTGGTTCACAATCTCCCATGGACCACGTCCCCGCGGCTCGCTCGCACCACGCGGCCTCCCGCGCGCAGGAGATGCCGAGATGCCATCCAGCCCGTTGGTCTCGCGCAGCACGGGGCGCATGCATGCAACGCGCGGCGCGGCCCGCGGGTTTTGTCCGAGCGGAGATTTCGCGGGTCAGAGGCAGCCGCTCGGGACCTCGGGTGACCGTGTGGTCCGTGCGGTGTTGGGGGCGTGCGTGGTGCGCGAGTCGACGCAGCCGGACGCCAAACCGCCGGGCGCCGGCACGTCGTGTGGTGGCGCGTGATTCTGATTTCCTTCGTCTCGGTTTTGAGTTTGACCGGGTAATCGATCGATTGGCAACAGTAAAACGGACTGGTGGGCGGAAAACGACGTTGGAGCGGCTGTGGTTGAAAAATCTGAAAAGCGCGCCAGAAAATTGGGAGTCAACGGTCTAGCAAGGTTCGTTTCCTGTTACTATTACTGCTTTTTTTGCGGGGCATTTGCAAATTTGTAAAATGCCACTCGAATCGAATGACCATTCTAATTGCATTTTGTAATTTTCTAGCGATATTCTTACAATAATAATTTAAATCAGTAGTAAATTCGTAATTACCCTTTTTTTTTGGGTGGTTGGAACGCCATTCATGCTAGCACTGCTTGTGGTTGGCATCAGGGAAAACGGATGACTACTGTTTCGTACGGTCTTCGTCATTGATGCTGTTACACTTAGTACAATTTGAGGCTGGCGTGTTTGCTACTCTAAGGGCGCGGGGTACGGCTGTGTCATGACTCATGACACACTGGGCTGTTGAGTGACCGGGATAAATCGTTTGTCTGGGTTACGTACGTCGATGATTTGCTTATACTCCCTTCCTACCCGAATATAAAAGAAGTTTTAGGGTTATACACAATTATTAAAAAAAATAGGTAGAAGTGAGTGGTGGAAGATTGTGATTGAATGAGTAGTGAAGATAGGTGGAAAAAGTGAATGGTGGAGGATTGTGATTGGTTGGGAAGAGAATATTGGTGGATAAATTGTTATATTTTGGGAAGGAGGGAGTATATGCTAATGTTTAGAGGACTGATTTGGTACTGGTACACATTCAAATGACAACTTTTCATCACCGGAAAAAAAACTAAAATACATAAGTCGAATCTTAATTAGAGTCGTGTGAATAATTTCATCGGTGATATGATCTTGGTTGTACGGAGACACTTCAAACAGAAGATGAGTTATGCATCAGCATCCTGTAGGTTTTTGATTCGGATCACGTATGCCCCGAAATTGGAGGTTGTTATTAACTTTGCTCCTTGTTCGAGTCGATGCCAGGAGGCCAGGACTAGCAGATAAGTACGTCTTGTTCAGTATGAACGACTGTTATTATGCACACTGGCGATCGATTAAAGTCAAGAAAAGAACAACTGATTGCACGTCCCCGCTACACACTCATTTCTACTTTTCTAAACTATTTAGGAAACTCTACTTCAATTTCAATGTCATTGTCATTTTTGAATGCTTCATGAGATATGCAATCCTGGTTACCTTTCAAAGTTGAAAAAACGAGCCAACTCAGTTAAGGCTACGCTAGCGATCGATCCATAAATAATGCGTCGGAAGTGTCCCTTTCGAAGACACAGTACAGTGGTTTGTTCCGTGCGCCACTTGATCGTTCAGTTGGCACACCTGTGTACCTGACCATTCCCCATCAGTTACCATGTCAATGGCCGCAGTACGCGCAATTGCACGTTTCTTTGGTCCGTACAGGTCGCCTCTTCTCGTGCCCTTCCACGAACAGCACAGACACGCGTCTAAAAATCTCTAGATCCAACGGTTTATCACTGTGTTTATCACTTAAAACGAGAAAGAAATACGATTAATATATAATTAATTAAGTATTAATGTATAATATTTTTATGAATAAATTTGTTGGATTTTTTTAATAACTTCGTTATAAAAAAATTTTCACACGAAATATACCGTTTAACAATGCTAACGGAAAACGAGGAGAATCTAATCCTGAAAAGCTGAAACGATCGCACCTTGGGAGCCCATGTGCCACATGTCAAAGCTGACCTTCTCAACGGATTCAGGGTGCCCTGGTCTCCGGGTCAAGTCGCAAGTCGTGTGCGTCCCCCGCGGGAAAATACTCAGGCCCCCTTTAAACAAAGGAAAAATCATAAGAATTTTAGAGGATTTTATCCTATAGGATTTTATTGTATAGAGTCCTTTGATACAAAGGATTATTTCTTACCAATTCCTTAAAAATTCCTATGGAATGGATCTTGCTAGATCAATTTTGGAGGAAAATAAGCATGAGGTCTCACCTCATGTTTTCCTCTTCATGTGTCTAAAATTCCTGCGTTTTTCCTGTGCGCTAATCAAATGATAGTTTAGAGACTTTCCTGTGTTTTCAAAATCCTATAGGAATCCAATAAGCATGACATTCTATTCCTACGTTTTTTCTATCCCTGTGTTTTCTCAATCCTGCGTTTCAAAGGGGCCCTCACTTTCATGTGGTAACCGTAAGCCCAGATTACCAATGAAATGGGGTTACCACGGATAGCGGGCGATTGCCAGCATGCCACAGCTCACGTCTTCCAGAACGCGAGGCGCGACGGCGCCACGCAACCGCGCAGCCGACGCCTCGGCGGCGGACGGCGCTCGCTGCACGGAAGCGAGGCACACCCACCTTTACGCTCCGCTCGCTAACTGCGTTTTTAGCCGCTGGTTTATAGTAAGAGATGTAGGAATATATGATTAGCAATATGGCATTGCCGTCTCTCCGGACTTGGTGTTGGTGATGCCAGCTAATTGGTGCTTTTCTTCGTCCTCCATGGACGCGCTCCGTGTGCTTTCGGTTAAAGTTCATTCTGAACATAAAAAAATGGACGTGATACGGAATTTCAGCAAACCCAATTGGACAACAGAGCAAGCTGAGAATGAAAAACCCACTAAAAACAGAGGCAGCGCAGGAAAAGTGGAAAGTTCGCGGTAAGTTGATGACCATCGAAAGAAGAAAAGCTCATACCTATTCGCATTTTAATGGCAAAGACGAGGCTGATTTCTGCACGGAAGTTCTCGTGTCAACTTTTTTCCATTTCGGAGGACTGCATGTCTGCATGCATCTAGATTCCGCATCCCCGACAATCTACTCAGCTGTGTCGCACCAAATCATCCATTATGCTAATGCTGAGTAGAATACTCCATATTGAAATCGCTCGTATAGTTGTACACTGCGACAGGAAGAGCTAGAAATACTTGCTTACATTTCACGACGGTTGTGATATAAACCAGAAGAATAATGGCACTACCCACCCGATACAAATTCAGTTCTACGTTCGTGGCCCTCAGCAGAGTAGAGTGTATACTGGCACTTGGGCTGCCTGCCTCTGCTGCTGTGCAATGGCGGCATGCCGCATTCAGCAACCACGGGAAGCGGAAAATTCCAATACTGGCCTCAATTTACGGCTATTCGAGATGTATCTGGGGCCTTTGGGTCTGACACTACTGCGCTAAAATGGCCTCGTAGTTGGCCCACTAAAGATCTGGTCCCCTCCACCCTCTGGGCTGAATGCTCCCCTGCTTAGGCCCTTCACAGTGGGCGTTCCTCCATCTAGCTGGAGCGTTACTTCGTCCTACGTGGTGAAAAAAGTTGGTGGGGCCCATAGCTTCACTAGCTTCTTCGGTTCCTAGCGAAGGAATGAGAGCCTCGCTCAAAAAGTCGAGCGCGGGGCCCACCGATCAGAGATGCGAGGACGAGAACGCGCGCCGTGCAGAAGGCCGACCTTGATTCCCGAGCAGGAACTCCTTCCACTCCGACGACTCCGGCTCCAGCTCCAATCCGCGCCACTGTCACCGGTGAGGGCGGGCGAGGACGCGCCACCACCGCCGCCGTCGTTGAGGAGGACGGCGAGGACGCTCCAGATCCGCGCCGCCAGGTCCCGAGGATGCCGCCGCCGCTTGGCGTTGGGGCAGGCGGTGAGGAGAGCGGGGCGAGGATGTGCCGCCGCCGCCCGCCATGACCGCTCCGAGGACGGCGACGACGAGCACGAGGACCGCCGCCCGCCATGACCGCTCCGAGGACGACGCGCCGCCGCCGCCCGCCATGACCACTCCGATGACCACTCCAAGGACGACGACCACGAGCATGAGCACGAGGACGCGCGCGCCGCTCCACTCCAGAATCCGCCAGCCGCCGTTGTCCCCTCGCGCCGCCGCCGCTCCAGATCCGCGCCGCCGCCGTCCTCCTCGCTCCGCCTTCTCGTCGCCACCGAGAGATTCGCGGGGACGGCACGCGCCGCCGTGGGCGACGACGACCTGTACCGCCGCGCGCTCCGGCTCTGTCGGGTCGGTGGGAGTGAAAGTAGGAGAGGGAAAGGGAAAAGGAGAGAAAGGGGAAAGCGGGAGAGAGAATAGGTTGGGGTGGTTGGTTTGGGGATCGTACCCTGCACTGTGAGAGGTATGGATTCGTTGTGTATCTATCCTACGTGGCATACGAGGTAACGCAAATGAGGTGCTTGCACTGTGAATGGCCTTAGGCCGTTACTCACAGCGTCTAGGGGTTGCTAATTGGCGCTCGAGCTCACTCTCCCCACGCATTTTTTTGCCATCTTTTTCGCTTCCTCCCCTCACGCGTATTTCCTTTTTTTTCCTTATACTTTTAATCGTTAGCACACGTGTTTTCAAAAATATTTGAGCCGAAAGTTTCCAAATGTTAACTTACAAGTTTTTCATTTTGAAGAAACTTTCAAATCTCGAGTTGAAAATTTTCAAATCTAATTTTAAAGTTTTCAAAATTTTTCGTATAAATTTAAATTTTGATTTGAAAATTTTCAAAGTTTCAGTTGAAAGTTTTTAAAATTCAACTTCAAAGTTTAAATCTTAAGTCGAAAGTTTTTAAATCTAACATAAAAGTTTTTAATCTGTTAGTAAAAAAAATCTTCCAAAAAAGAAAAATCTTATCTTAATTATCGTCATTATCTAAAACTAATTCAGTTAGTTAGGAGTCTAAAACTAATTCAATTAGTTAGGCTGCTCCCGGAAACGTGCGCGATTTAGCTTTTCCGGCGTCTCAAGTGTGGACCAAAATAGGTTTCTAGATGCACAGATTTCCCCAAAATAGGTGTGAACTTTGTTATCGGAGTACACTAGTTTGCTTTCAGAATTAGTCCACTTCTAATCCCTCAAAATATAGATCCAATTCTATTTATATCCCTCAACCGTAACCGTGGATATCTTGATCCCCAAACTTTTAAAACCAATGCAAAATGACTCCCTCAGTGGTTTTGAAGGTGTTTTTCATTGACCTAGTCCAACCACGTAAGTTAACATATAAAGTCCACATGTCAGTGACTCCTTTCCTTC
The DNA here is from genome assembly GCF_034140825.1 of Oryza sativa Japonica Group. Taxonomy (NCBI): domain Eukaryota; kingdom Viridiplantae; phylum Streptophyta; class Magnoliopsida; order Poales; family Poaceae; genus Oryza; species Oryza sativa. Next base: position 29,500,039 of record NC_089037.1, on the reverse strand, counting down.
CTTACTTCACTCTTTCCCATATTTCCTTTGCACGGTGGTTTACTTTTGTGGTTGGTTACTAGCGATATTATGAGCATTATCTCATTCTCCTGAGTAGACTACTTTTTTTCTATATCTAATCCTTTTAAGAAGTAATCGAACGGGTGGAGAAAGACCATCAAGTTCTTCGATATGATATGGTTTTTTATAAACCCACAAGGAAGTATTTGGATCTTTTAAAGCCAATCTTTTTCTTGCCCTTGTGCTTAGCGGTGGTGCCAGGCATCGGTTGGCTATTAAGGATTAAGCTTTGACCCGAAGGCACCGTGGGAATAGCTCAGAAGGAGGTGATAAGCATTATAAAATTGATACGAAGAATATCCGTAGAAATCTTTCTATTCGTAGTAGTCTAGGACCCGGGCTTTGGGGACGAGGGTTCGTATTCCTATTTATTTCTTTGGATTGAGCGACAAAAACAAGAGTGATGCGCGGCAGCAGAAGAGCAATGGCGGGGAACGACAGGGAGACTCATGCATCGGCATTCGGTAGGAGGGCAATGGAGGAGACGGGAGGCGAACGCATGTAGCAAGTATTCCAGGTCGAATGGTGAGGCCAGCGCCATGAGGCTGAAGAAGATGAGCTTTTTGACCAGTTCGTTGTGCCATCGATCTTTGCAGTTGTCTCGGCGACAGTCGTAATGGCGGTGGTGGTTGAGGGGATGACCGCGGCGTGCCCGCCGCATGCTCTTCTTGCTGAGCGAGGCGCCGTCATAGAAGGGAGGGCGAGCTCGACCTCGACTGGGCTCGTTGACTGCCGATGCCACTGCCTCCCTTCCCGCATAGCTCGAATTCAATAGGGGTGGAAGCGGTGCAGGTGTGGCCAACAAGATTGGAGCAGCTGGCTTCCCGACAGTGGGGCAGATCGAGGCTCTGAAGCATGGAGGTGGAGTTTTTGCTTGCTGTGTTCATCTCGTTGTTAGAGTCATCTCTTCTGTTCCACTGGAGAACCGCTAAAGATGCTACATCCACGCGCGCCACCGCGGCACCGCCAAGCTCCTGGCCTGTCGAAGCCACCGACCGCCGTCCCCCTTCACGCGACGCATACAAACGCCGCTCAAGCTAGAGAGCTCCGTTGTCTCCAAATCGTTGCCCCGCTCAAGCTAGAGAACTCGCTAGCTTCTCCCTCAATGCCTCTTGTCTCCATGTTTAACTTGTCCGCTCCATCCGCTCCTCTCCCCACTAATGTTGCGACAACCTCGACGGACGCACGCGTCAGGCTTATGGCGGACAGCTCCTTGGACGTGCTCTCTGCCACGGTTCCATCCTGTGAGTTTTCTCTATTGGATGGAAACTCTCGCACTCACGCTGTGCGGAGCGTTCGCGTTAATTAGATCGGAACAGCCCCGATCGTGGCTTTACATGTGCGCCAGGAAGTTGCCCAACAACCTGGGAGCGATCACCAGGGAGCTGCCTAACAACCTGGAAGAGATTACATCGCATGCAAAACAAGATTAACTAGATAATAGGAACTCTATCTCTAACTGCAGATCAGGGAGTGGATTCTGATCCCTCGAGGGGATATCCTCTCGTATACATTTTTCTTCCAAATTCAATACAAATAGTTGTAAAAAAATCTGAAAAAAATTAATAATGTAGAGTATAATGATACCTACTAGTCCACCAAAATTCATGTTCAAACTCGATCTACACATCTAGAAACAAAAACGACAAATTTAGATATAAACAGTACGCTACTATTCATATGCTGAATTTGTCTTTTTTATATCTCGACGTGTGAGTTGAATTTGAACTTAAGATTTTATAGAGTTGTATATATGTGTTGTATGAATGTTGTCAAATTTTTCCAGAATTTTTCATAACCGTTTGGATGGTTTTTAAACAAACGAGGGAACATCCCCTCGAGGGATTAGAATAGTTTCCCCTGCAGATCATGATCGCACGTGGTTGCATGTGATTGACGTGGAGGATAGGATAGACTTCAGAAGTAGTGTAACACCCTCTCTCAATCATAACCGTTTAAGGTTAAGATTGCTTTTAAAATTCTCCAGTAGTCGAACTGACAACGGTTTAGTAAACCCATCTGCAACTTGATCACCTGAAGAAACAAAATCAATTTCTAGTAATTTCTGACTCACCCGTTCTCTGACAAAGTGATAATCAACCTCTATATGCTTTGTTCTAGCATGAAAAACTGAATTTGCTGACAAGTATTTGGCTCCAAGATTATCACATCAAATCTTTGCTGCTCGAGGACTCTTGATCCCCAACTCTGCTAATAAGGTTTGTACCCACATTATTTCTGCTGTTGCATTTGCTATGGCTTTGTACTCTGACTCTGTACTTGACCTTGAGACAGTGGCTTGTTTTCTAGCATTCCATGACACTAGATTTGAGCCTATGAACACAGCAAAACCTCCAGTGGACTTTCTGTCATCTACACTGCCAGCCCAATCTGCATCTGAGAATCCACTCACAAGTGTGGACCCAGACCTGTCTATATTAAGCCCCATACTAGTACACTGTTTTATATATCTCAATATTCTTTTTACTGCTGTCCAATGCACTGTTGTAGGAGCATGAAGGAACTAACACACCTTATTAACAGAGAAAGCTATATCTGGCCTAGTGAGAGTTAAATACTGTAATGCACCAACTATACTTATATACTGTGTTGCATCATTAGGTCCTAAGAGAGATCCCTCATGTAAAGACAACTTCTCACTAACAGATAAAGGAGTGGTAGCAGGTTTACAATTCAACATCCCTACCTTCTTTAGTAAATCAGTAGCATACTTATCCTGAGTAAGAACAATGCCATTGTGTGTCTTGTTTACCTCAATGCCAAGAAAATAGTGTAACTCACCAAGATCTTTTAGAGCAAATTCTACCTTCAGATCCTGTAACAATGCTGTTGTTGCCCTCTCTGAGGAACTTACTACAATTATATCATCTACATATACCAAGATAAAAATAGCAATATCTCCTTTATGCAGAAAGAATAATGATGTGTCAGCTTTTGAGGCACTAAACCCAAGATCAATCAGTTTGTTGCTTAATCTGGCAAACCAAGCTCTTGGAGCTTGTTTCAAACCATATAAGGACTTATCTAGTTTGCATATATAGTGTGGCTTAGTGACATCCTCAAATCCTGGTGGTTGGTCCATATAAACTTCTTCTTCTAGATGACCATGAAGAAAAGCATTTTGCACATCTAACTGTCTAAGGCTCCAACCTCTAGACACAGCTATAGATAAAATGATTCTAATTGTAGCAGCCTTGACCACTAGACTGAAAGTATCCTCATAATCTATTACATACCTAAAGAACCATCAGCTTTCCTTTTAATTTTATAGACCCACTTACATCCTATGACATTCTTCCCTCTCTGAGGTGGGACTAAGTGCCAGGTATTATTTCTGATTAAGGCATCATATTCAGATTCCATAGCATTTTTCCAATTTTTATCTTTAAGAGCCTCTATATCATTACTAGATTACTAGGTTCTCCAGAATTGGTAAAACAAGAGTACTTTAACTGTACCATCAGTATATATCTTCTCCTTCCAAATGCCGCTTTGTAATCTTGTTCTGGGTCGGACTTGCGGTGCAAGCTCCTGTTCCTGTGTTATCTCCTGCTCGGGATGATCACTGTTAGTGTTATACTACCTCCGTCCCATATCACTTGTCTTTTTAAGTTTTTATTTGTCAATGTTTGATCATTCGTCTTATTTAAAAAATTTTGGAATTATTATTTATTTTGTTTGTCATTTGCTCTATTATCAAAAGTACTTTACATATGACTTATCTTTTTTTATATTTATACTAATTGTTCAAATAAAACGAATGATCAAACGTTGCAAATAAAAAGTCAAAAACGTCACCTATTATGGACGGAGGGAGTAATATTCATCAGTACCTGACAGCGATGATGATGGATCAGCAGAGGACAGATCGGCGGAGGGAGATGACCGCTGCTCCCCCTGTGCCTCCTGACGAGCTGTTCCTGGAAGAATAATTCTGTCGCCAGCATGTGTCTCCTGATGCTGCCGCGTGTCAGCGCCTGAATGGTGAGGTCCAGGCGAATGCGTGTGAACAGACCCTGGCGACAGGAAGGTGTCAGGCTCCTGTTCTGCCGAATCTGCATCAAAATCAATCCCTGCGGGATCTTCTGTGGCCACGGAATGTGCTGTATCAATCTCAATATTTGCATCAGCAAACTCATTAGCAGCAGGATTTATAGGATTAGTCAAATGGTGTAATACATTGTCATCCCCACTAGTAAACAAAGACGGAAACAAGAGTATTTCAGACCGAAGCCGAGCGCCTGCATTTGCATGAAGCTCAGAGAAAGGGAATACCGTTTCATCAAAAACAACATCCCGAGAAATATAGATCCGACCTAAAGAAATTTATAGGCATTTGAATCCTTTGTGCATATTGCTAAAACCAAGGAAAACACACCGTTTAGACATGAATTCCAACTTGTGCTTATTATAGGGACGTAAATTGGGCCAACAAGCACACCCAAAAATACGCAAAGAGGAATAATCAGGTTTTTGTTGGAATAATTTTTCCAAAGGACTGATATTTTGTATAACTCTGCTAGGAACCCTATTAATCAAATAGGTTGCTGCTTGAAAGGCTTCATCCCAAAATTTTAATGGCATTGTGGCATGAGATAATAAGGAGAGACCAACTTCTACAATATGTCTATATTTGCGCTCAGCAGACCCATTTTGTTGGTGAGTGTGAGGGCAAGACACATGATGAACAATGCCAATTTTGGAGAAGAAATTATTTAAAGCTTGGTACTCCCCTCCCCAGTCAGTTTGCATGGCTAAAATTTTTCTATCAAACAAGCGCTCTACCATAACTTGGAACTCTTTAAATTTCTCAAAAACTTGGGATTTATTTTGCAAGAGATAAATCTAAGTAAACTTGCTAAAATCATCAATAAAACTGACATAGTACTTCTTTCGTCCTACAGACTCTGGAGCTGGGCCCTAAACATCAGAAAAAATAAGTTCCAAAGGATAATGAGAGACACTTGATGAAACAGGAAAAGGTAACTGATGACTCTTAGCTTGTTGGCAAGCATTACAAACTGACTCATTAATAGAATCTAAACATGGGAGATTATTCTTATTGACCACTTGTCTAACGACTGAGGAGGAGGGATGCCCAAGACGACTATGCTATCGAGTCAAGGACAACTTAGTGGCACTGCAGGCTTGCTTCAAGGATGACCTGGGAAGGGGATAAAGCCTGCGGTGTGATGTTCCTTTAAGAAGAGTTCTCTTGGTTGCCAGATCCTTAAGAAAGAAATAATCACGGTGAAGTTCAAGAAAAGCAGAATTATCATCAACTAAACGGTGTACAGATATAAGATTCCTTTTGGCTTGTGGAACATATAGAACATTTTTAAGATGGATATCACGATTACTAGGGGTATGAACAATAGTATTGCCAATATGACTTAGATCCATACCTGCTTCGCTGGCGGTGTGGATCTGTTCTCCCCCATTATACTTGTCATTCACAGTGAGTTTCTCCAGTTCTCCTGTGATGTGATCAGTGGCTCTAGTGTTGATATACCAGTTGGTATCAACGCCATAGGAGCTTGTTGCTACTGCAGCAATATTCTTACTGTCAGGAATATAATCCTTGTCATACCTGTACCAGCAATCTACGGCGGTGTGTCCCCTCTTGAAGCAAACTTGACAGATCGGTCTGCGATCCGCCCCACTTTGCGCGCGTCCTCGACCGCGCGCTCCATTGCTTGTGCCGCGGCTAGGAAAGGCACGACCGCCGCGTGGAGCTCCTCCGCCGCGGCCAGGAAAGCTGCCGCGGCCACCTCCTTTGTTGGCGACGTTGACGGTGTTTTCTTGAGTCCCCCGATAGAGAGACCTGCGGGCCTCAAAATTGAGGACTTGATTGTAGAGGTCACCCACCGTCATGGGTTCTAGCCGTGCGCACACGGCGGAGATCACTTCGCTTTAGTCTTCGCCCAACCCAGTGATGATGTACTGGATTAGTTCCTCATCGTCAACCGCTTGCCGGATGCGGTGGCCATCTCATCTCCTAGAGCTCTCATCTTCCCGAAGAACTCCGGGAGCGAGAGATTGCCTTTCTTGGTGTTGGAGAGCGCGAATCTTGTGTTGATGCAACGCGCCCTCGTTTGCGTCGAGAACATTTGCTCGATGATTGTCCATGCTTCTGCCGCAGTTTCACACGTCGCGACTTGCATGAGAACATCTCGTGAGAGAGACGACAGGAGGTAGCCAAGGACCTGTTGATCCGAGGCCTCCCAATCATCAAACTCCGGATTGTTTTTCTTCTCTGTTGTCTTGCCGTCGCTGCTTGTGACGACGATCTGCGCTTGAGGTTTCTTCGTCGCGCCTGTCAGGTGCCCTTGGAGGCGAGCACCACGAACTGCAGCGCTGATCTAAACTCTCCATAACGCGTAGTTGTTCTTCCCAAGTTTCTCACTCACGGGGTGGCCTAGGAAGGAATTGCCGGTATTACTAGAGGAAGACGCCATGGCAGGGAAAGGTGGAAGGGATTGATTTTTCGGTAGATTGGATCAACGCTCTGATACCATGTGAGTTTTCTCTATTGGATGGAAACTCTCGCACTCACGCTGTGCGGAGCGTTCGTGTTAATTAGATCGGAACAGCCCCGATTGTGGCTATACATGTGCGCCAGGAAGTTGCCCAACAACCTGGGAGCGATCACCAGGGAGCTACCTAACAACCTGGAAGAGATTACATCGCATGCAAAACAAGATTAACTAGATAATAGGAACTCTATCTCTAACTGCAGATCATGATCGCACGTGGTTGCATGTGATTGACGTGGAGGATAGGATAGACTTCAGAAGTAGTGTAACACATCCGGCGGCATGGAGGTGGCCACCACGGCGTTCACCAGCCTTGTTGTCGCTGTGTTGTCCGACGATGGCCACCACGGGTCGGACCTAAGCTGTGCCAGGTGTGGAGTGGTTGGAGAAAAAGGATAGAGAGAGGAGAAGGGCACTGCAAGTAGGCCCTACATTTTTTCTTATTTTTCCCATCACTTACATGTGGGCCGAACTTCTATTTTGTGATTGGGCTACCACGTCAACACATGCGGACCAAGTCAACACGTCACGTCAGTGAAAACTGCTGATGCGGGAGTCCAATTATACATGTTTTAGGCCCTGTTTCTTTCAGCTTGGGATTATTATAATCTAGATTATTGAGTCAGATTAGTATAAGCTAGATTGTTATAATCTGTAGTAGAATAAGTGGTTAGTTGTTTCTTTTCTAGATTATTAGAGCCTAGATTATTAGGTTTGCAAGTCTAAAGAGGGAGTGGGGTGGCATGGTGGATAATTTTTCATCCAATAATCTGGAAAAAGCTCACCTAAATGAGCTTATCAGATTATAATAAGCTGGGCTCCAGATTATAATAAGCTACTTTAATAAGTTGTCTGTTTCTTTCAGCTTACTCCCAATAATCTGGATTATAATAATTCTGAGCTGAAAGAAACATGGCCTTAATAGTTAAGCATCAAGAAATCCAGTATGATGGTTAGAGAAATGAATCAGGTTTAAACTATAATTTGAGGGATTCGAAGTAAACTATTCCTTTGCTTCCGCTCACGGTTTAAACTTTCTACATGGGCCTAGTTTGACCCGTATACTCGGCCTCGCCCCCGTTGACTTGTACATGACACATTGACACTCGCGAGCACTCTGCAGGCCATGTTTAGTTTCAAACTTTTTCTTTAAACTTTTAACTTTTTTATCACATCAAAACTTTTTTACACATATAAACTTCTAAATTTTTCATCACATCATTCCAATTTCAATGTAAATTTTAATTTTGACGTGAACTAAGTACACCCTAGTCAGTAGTCGTTAGCAGGCTGTACGTGATCATGACGCACGCGGGGGCAACCCGCAACGCCGCGAAGCGACGGCAGTACGGGCTACACTCGCTCGCGCGGCGCCTCCTGCGCTGCGCATGCTAGCTATTCGCTTCGGCTCGCCGAGATGCCACATGTGTGCGCACCGGCACCGCGCGAGACGCCGACACACGCACCACGCCCGCGCGCCATGCACGCACCGTCACACACCGACTCCCATCCACCACCACCGATATGATCGCGCACCGCGTCGCGCTCTGCCCCCTCTCCCATCTTCTCCGGGCAAAAGGCCGATCGACGACGACGGCGACGCATGCCCGCCGGCCCCGCCACGCACGGCGGTGGTGGTAGTGCGCGCGCGCGCGAGCAAGTAATAAACTCATGGTTAGCCAAGTGGGCGCACCTGGGGCGTGTACTTTGCGTCGGGCCGGGACAAATCACGGATGCGTGGACGTCGTGGAACGTCCTGCTTGCTCGGCTAGTGCGCTACATCGATGATCAACCGGTGCATCAGGAAGCATCTACCAGCAGTGCATCACAGCTAGTGTGGAGATTAATTAGCAGAGGTAACTAATCATGCATGCAATAAGTATATATATAGCAGCCGCTCTTGATGCTAATGATGCGTAAGATGGGCTCGAGGAGTTGCACGGTTTTATGAGTCTACTATATAATACCTACTGCATCAGTTTTAAAATGTACTAAGAAACTAGAATTATATATATATATATATATATATATATATATATATATATATATATATATATATATATATATATATATATATATATATATATATATATATATATATATATATATATATATATATATATATATATATATATATATATATATATATATATATATATATATATATATATATATATATAGGATATATCCTATCACTATTTTTAACACAACATCCTATCACTGTAAATTTAAACATACTCTAACCAGATTCGTACTACAGGATATGTTCCATTCTTATATTTTGAGACAAAAATAGTACTCCCTCAGTTTCATAATGTAAGTCATTCTAGCATTTCTCACATTCATATTAATGTTAATGAATCTAGACATATATATCTATCTAGATTCATTAACATCAAGATGTGTCTAGATTCATTAACATCAATATGAATGTGGGTAATGCTAGAATGACTTACATTGTGAAACGGAGGAAGTAGATGTTTATCTGTTGACCTGGGGCTCAATGCTAATGTATTCTACTCCCTCCGTCTCATATGAAGTGCAGCCATGGATTTCCGTGCCCAATTTTGATCGTCCATCTTATTTAAATTTTTTTTAAAAAATAAAAATATAAGTCACGTATAAAGTATTATTTATGTTTTACCATCTCATAACAACAAAAGGTAGTACTAATTAAAAAAAATTAAATAAGATAAGCGACTAAAGTTGAGCACTAAAATTTATAATTCATAGTTGCATTTAAAATAAGACAGACGGAGAGAGTATTGTAAGTAGGGGTAGCCAGGTAGGTGTGAGGAACGGGAGGACCGTAATTGGTATAGGTAGTACTAATGAAATCGCACATTGGATTTCAGCTCAGCCCAGGTCCAAGCAACTGTGTTTTACTATATGAATGTGCTCTTAATTTCTTAACCCTCCTAAAAAAAGAACTATACGAATGCGCAGTCCAGTTTAGCTTTCTCATCTTAATTTCCTTTGTGTTTGTGGGCCAGATTAATCGATCGAGCACACCGAAACACATGAACTTTAATTGCACACTTAAAGGCCCTCTTTGTTTAGGCTTAGACTTATTGGCTTAAACTTTTAAGTCAGCTTATTGGCTTATATGATTTATAAGCCGGTGGATTTAATGTCCTAAGTTTAGTGGTTGAGTCATACATCTACCTCACATAAGCCAAAAAAGCTTCTCCAACCTAGCTTTTGGCTTAATAGTGTTAGAGTGGCTTATGGCTTCAAAAAAGCTAAACGGAAAAGCTGCTTGTTTGTTTAGGCTTAGACTTTTTGACTTATAAGTTGGCTTATAAGCCTAAACAAAGAGGGCCTAAGAACTGTTGTTTAATTAGCTCCCTGTCCCCGTGTCGCATTAATTCTAGCCATACATCTGGGCCCTGTTTGAAAGATTAGCTCATGGCTAATTTTGAGAGCTATTGTTTAGTCATGAATTGGTAGGCTAAACATTAGCCTAGAGTGGTAAGTTTGGATCCATGGGCTAATTCAAGACTAAAAGGTGGAGAGAGAGAGTAGAAAGAGAGGTGAGAGAAGGAGAGAGAGGGCTGCCTTTTTATGGTCCCCTTACAAAATTAGCCCCATTAGCACCCCTTGGAGAGGCTAATGTTTTGAGGAGGCTAATTCACTTTAGCCAAAAATTAGCCCACTTGTTTGGATCCTTGAGGGCTAATTCATGGCTAAAAGGTGGGGGCTAATGTTTAGCCTATGGAACCAAACAGGACCCTGGAAGCACTATATATTGGCTTGATAGCGCACCGTTTTCCTCCTACTTTTAGGTACCTCGTCCAAACAGTTCAACAACACCGTTCACATCATCACAGGAGAAACACCGTCTGTATTCTAATAGTCTCATATGGAAGCGTGTCGTCACTCGTCACAGATTCACCGTGTGGACAGTGTGCCACGTCGGACGGCCAGAGTGCAAATATTACTCCCTCCGTTTCATATCATAACACTTTCTAACATTGTCTATATATATATATATATATATATATATATATGTTAATGAATCAAGATACATGTGTGTCTAAATTTATTACTCCCTCCGTCCCATAATATAAGGGATTTTGAGTTTTTGCTGGTACTGTTTGACCACTCGTCTTATTCAAAAAATTTATGCAAATATAAAAAACAAAAAGTTGTACTTAAAATACTTTGGATAATAAAGTAAATAAAAAAATAAATAATAATTCTAAATTTTTTTGAATAAGACGAGTGGTCAAATAGTGCAAACAAAAACTCAAAATCCCTTATATTATGGTACAGAGGGAGTAATATCTATATGAATATGGACAATGCTAGAATGTATTATAATCTGAAAAGGAGATAGTAGCTAGCTATTGGATCGATCCAAAAGGACATTTCAACAACAATAGAACCATATACTCCCTCCATACTCATAAAGAAAGTCGTTTAGGATAATGTTTAAGTCAAACTTTGGAAATATAAATCAATAAATAATTCTCAAGTTGTTGAGTTTGAAAATGTAACAAATTATATGTATAAATTTATCTTGAAAAATACTTTCATAAAAGTATAGATATATCACTTTTCAATAAATATTTTTATAGAAATAAGAAGTTAAAGTTGTGTTTTGGAGACCGTGTCGATGTTCTAAACGACTTCTTTTACGAGTACGGAGGAAGTATTACAATTAAAACATTTACGACGGTTTATTACTGGTAGTATCCAGTAGAAATTACAACTGGAATAATGAAATGATATGTTTGTACTGTGTTTTCTCTTCTTTCTACTGCTCTTACAACAGCATGGTTCTGTTTCTTCTCGCCTTGACACTGTACCGAACTGTCGTTCTCTTCTTCCTTTCCTGAAGCATTATCCGGGCCTGTTTAGTTCACGAAAAGAAATTTTTTGGGTGTCACATCGGACGTTTGACCGCATGTCGGAAGAGGTTTTCGGACACAAATGAAAAAACTAATTTCATAACTCGCCTGGAAACCGCGAGACGAATCTTTTAAGCCTAATTAATCCGTTATTAGCAAATATAGGTTACTGTAGCACTTATGGCTAATTATGGACTAATTAGGCTCAAAAGATTTGTCTCACGATTTCCCCCCTAACCGTGCAATTAGTTTTTTAATTTATCTATATTTATTAATACTCCATACATGTGTCAAAGATTCGATGTGATGTTTTTGGGAAAAAGTTTTTGGGAACTAAACAGGGCCTCCATCCAATACAGTGACTGATGAGACCTGCATGCATGTTGTGTCATTTGGGCGGGGGCTTTTAACTATTTGCCACCCCTATCTCAATGACATGTGGACCCACATGTGTGTATGACATGTGGGTCCAGTGGCAAAAAGTTAATTGCCACATCTAAATGTGGCAAATGGTTAAATATCTCCACCTTCGTAGCTACTCCCTCCGTTCGATTCTAAGTGCAGACATAATTTTTCGTACACAATTTTGACCGTTCATCTTATTTGAATTTTTTTTTAAAATAATTAAAAATATAAGTCATGTATAAAGTATTATTCATGTTTTATCATCTCGTAACAATAAAAATACTAATTATAAAATTTTTTCAAATAAGACAGATGGTCAACAGAAACTTATGGTTACACTTAAAATAGGACGGAGGGAGTACTATCGAACTGGCACTACTGGAGAAGTGGTCTTTAGTCCAAGGTTACAAACCAGGACCCCGAATCCGGGACTAAATATGGTAGCGCCACGTGGCCTACGCTTTTTATTTTATTTATTTTATTATTTTTTGCTACTTGTATATTGATTTTGAACCGAACTCAATAATAAAATCATCCACAAATTGACATCACAAAATCATCCGCAACTTCACAAAAGCATCTAAAAATAATCTACAAATTTGCATCACAAAATCATCTACAAATTCAAAAAATATCTAAAATCATCCACAAATTTACATCACAAAATCTAAAAGTCATCCCACCGGCTATCGCTTTCCCTCCGGCTTGCCCGCCGCCTGCCACCTCCCCTCCGTGTGCGCCGCCGCTGCCCGCCGCCTCCCATCCGTGCGCGTCTGCTGCCCTCTCCTCCCCACTGTCTCCCCCCGCCTCCCATCCCCTGCCATCTGGCGCTGCCTGCCGCCGACGTAGAGGTGGAGGGGAAGAGAGGATCGGAGGAGAGTGGAGGGAAGGAGGAGAAGGAGTAGAAGATAAGAAGATAAGAGGAGGCGTGCGTGTGCGCAACGAGGAGATAAGGAAGAGAGAGCGAGAGATGGGGATGATGTGGGAGAGAGATATTTATTCCCGGTTGGTGATACCAATCGGGATTAAAGATCTATCTTTAGTCCTGGTTGGTAAGTTCGTTGGGACCTGACAACTATTGAACCGGTACTAAAAATTATCTTTAGTTACAGTTGGTAACACCAACTAAGACTAAAAATCAAAAAGTATCTGTGAGCTTTAAAACCAGAACTAAAGATATTTTTACTCCCGATTTCTAATCGAACCGGGACTAATTTAATTTCTACATGACCTAGCAAAGGTCACTTCTTCATTAGTGTGGCACATACTGGAAGTGTTGAATGATCAACATGTACAAATAAAACATCTACAGTATGCGTTGGAGCAATGGAACCCCCTCTCATGCGGTAGGTATGCTGTGTTCTTACGCATGAGTACTTTATCTGACACCTAACAATTCAGAGACGACACGATCGACCGAGTTCTTCTGTGCCAATCTTTCGTGCAGCCAACCACTTCAAAGTTCTTTTCAGGACCAGACGTGCTGCGAAAGGCCTGCAGTATGGGAGCTCATTGATCCAACCGTTCGTCATGAATGTGATTTGGAAACTGCACTCAAATGGTTTGGACTTCGGGGACTCGAGTTGACCTGCTTTCTTTGGCAGTTTCCCATTAAGCGTAACAAGAAAATAGGGTGAGCGTGGAATGGTAAACATTCTGGAAGGAGTCCATCCAAAGCAAGTCAGTTAGTAGTTGGCGAGTGACATGCACGCACAGAAGAAGTCTCCCATCGTTTAGCCAAACAACATATTTACAAACAAAAAATAATTTATAAATAAAAATTTTATATACATGTTCTTAGCAATCTAAAAGCAAATGCTGAAAAATAAACTTTAATGAGAAAACCTCAAAATCAACTCTAAATTTAAGTTTAAAAATTTAAAGTATAGCTAATAAGTAAAAGCATAAGCATAAGCGAAAAAATAAGGCTGCTTAGTTCTGTACAAAATCTTCATAGTGTTTTTATGATGTATGGGCATGCAGAGGGTGCAGTATGCTGTAGTACAATAGAACATCCACTTAATTAAGGGGGTATTTAGATATAAGGTTGTAAAGTTTGGGCGTGTCACATCGGGTATTATATAGGGTGTCGCATGGGGTGTTCGGGCAATAATAAAAAAACTAATTACAGAATCCGTCAGTAAACCGTAAGACAAATTTATTAAGCCTAATTAATTCGTCATTAGCACATGTTTACTATAGCACCACATTATCAAATCATGGAGCAATTAGGCTTAAAAGATTCATCTCGCAAATTAATCACAATCTGTGTAATTAGTTATTTTATTAGCCTATATATAATACTTTATACATGTATTTAAACGTTCAATGTGATAAGGTGTAAAATTTTGAGGCGGGATCTAGACATGCCCTAACTAACAATTACAAAAATCGAATATATGTACTAGTACTATGTAGTGGCAGTGGCAAGTGGTGTACCACTACCAGCTTGCAACCAGTCAATTAAATGTGCATTAGTATTGAATTGGCAACCTCCATAATCACTCAATTAATGGAAGTTTCGTTTCCAGCCGAGATGATACAAATACAATACCCGCTATCCTAAAACTAAAGACCTATCTCAGGTGCAAAGTGCATAAGATACATCCAAACATTCATGGCTAAACTCTAAACTTGAAGGGTGTACTTACATTTGGGGAAATTTAACTTTTCGTAAATTTAAGATGTAGCAATTAATTATTGAGTAAATTGCATTGGTGGTACATAAATTTATTAGGTGGTTGTAATTTAATACATGAACTTGTAAAATGCTTATTTTAGTACACGAACTTATCTAATCCGTGCCAAAATGGCTTGGCAAGGTTAAATTTACCTAGCTGATGTTGGTTAGAAGGTGGCGTACATACGTACAGTGAGTATGCATAAAACATACTATATTTATAAATTTATTCTCTACTTTATCTTAAATTCCGTATGTTTCTAACCTTGTATTATTGCTCAGTTTTTTTATATCTTTCTCTACAATCGCTATATCTCATTTTATCTTATTTTATCTTTTTATTGAATAGGTGTATGTCTAAGTAGCAACCTTCTCGTATATATATTTACGCAGTATCCTAATCAGCACCTAAATCAATAAAATTAATCGTGCATTTATTGTACTTTTGACCTTAGTTCGCACGCACAAGATAAGTTCATATACCAAAACGAGTATTTTACAAGTTCATACACTAGATTGCACACACCCGACAAGTTCATGTACAGCCGGTGCAATTTGCTCTTAATTATTTGTCACTCAATAGACATGTGGGCCTTCATGTGTCTATGATATATGGGTCCAGTGACAAATTCTAATCACCACTTGTAAGAGTCGCAAATAATTAACTCATTGGTTTGCAAAATTACTCCATAGTTAAGGTGTCTGTACGTCTTTTCTTTTGCCAGAAACCAGGTGAAATGCTCCTCATGATTTTTAATGGATGACACCGTGAATTTTAGATATACGTTTTACTATTCAACTTACTAAATTTTTTAGTAAATACGTAGAAATATAAGAAATGCTTAAAGTACGTCTAATTAATATTAATATAATTCACACTAAAATCAATTATATTTATTTTTTTAAAAAAAATATGAATGTTAAACTTAGCCAAAAATCAACAATGCCATCTACTATCTTCATTCTAAAATATATATGAATCTAGATCCAAAGAAAACATTTTATAATATTATGAATCTGAAAAAAAAAGACATAGCCAGAATTGTAGTATTAGAATATATTTCATCCGATTTTAGATTTTTATATCTAAGACGAAGGTAGTATGGCCGTGTTTAGTTCCCCATCCAAATTTTTTTGATGTATGTGTACACACATTTAAACATAGACTAATAACAAAACAAATTACAGATTCCGCTTGTAAACTGCGAGACAAATCTATTAAGCCTAATTAATCTATCATTAGCAAATGCTTACTGTAGTGTCACATTGCCAAATCATGGTGTAATTAGGCTCAAAAGATTGGTATCATAATTTACAAGCAAACTGTGCAATTGGTTTTTCGTCTACACTTAATGCTCCATGCATGTGTCCAAACATTTGATGTGACGGAAAAGTTGGAAGTTTGAAGTGAACTAAACACAACCTATATTCAAATAAGGGTTAATTGGATACATGCCATTAAAATTTTTATGGTTTTGAAATATACCACTAGTATTCATGTATTTGGAAATATGCCATTATAATTTCACACATATTCAAAAGATACCACTACTTACCCCTTGGATGCATTTCCAGATAAAAATGGACCAAACTACCCATTTTCCCCTCGTCTTACTTCTTCCCCTTTCTCCTTCCTCCTCTCTTCCTTCTCAGGGGCGACGCGGCGCGTCAACGGTAGTAGCGGCAGCAACGCAGCACGGTGCGTCGGCGGCGGCGCGGCGGCACAGCAGCAACAACGGCGCGACACGGCTCGGCAGCGACAGCGAGACGCGGCTCGGCGGCGGCAGCAGCAGCGGCGCGGCGGTGGAGCAAGCTGCAGCGCGCGCAGCGGGATGGCGGCGGAGCGAGCGGCGTAGTGAGAAGAGAGAGACGGTAGAAGATGGGGAAGAGAGAGAGAGGTAGAAGATGAGGGTATTTTTGTCCAATACATGCAAAATGCGTATCTCAGTGGCACCGCTAAGATTAGAAACAAGTAGCAATGGCATCGTTACAAATACGCAAATAGTAATGGTATATTTCAAAACCGGTAAAATTTTAATGGCATGGATCTAATGAACCCTTAAAATAAAGCCCCCTTTCCTCATCTTATTCCTCTACTGACCACCCTGATCGAGCCGTTACCAAGCTCCACCACTGACGCATGCTGAGCATGGGCTTCACCAGCACCACCTCACACTTGAACTCATGCGTACCCTCTTTTTCGTTGGGAGCCTGCATAAGCTTTCAGGTCATTCACAGTGCTCCGACGTGTCATTCGGCCAACCCTCGACACATTGGAGATCTGCGGCCAGCTAGACATCGCGTGTGACCAAACAAAGTTCGCAGAGCCTAGTTTGGGCACTCGTTATTTCGACGGCTCTCTAACAACTTGAGGGCAGGCAAGAGAATGGCGCGCCATGTTGTGGAGGTCATGGCCTTGCCGCGTTGTGGTTCCCCCTCCCCCCTCCCAGGGGCGTGTGGCCCCTCCCCCCATGACCGAATTCATTGGAAGCTCGAGCAGGAGATGGTGGTAGCAGTGGAGCCATGGAGGCAAGCAGGAAGCATACTAGGAAGACCGACGAATGAAGGCGACGACGACCTCGACCTCACCCATCCCGATCTGCGGCCCTGGAGGTAGCTCGTCGGCCCTGTCCCGCCTCAATCCGTGTCGCCAGGAGCTTGCCGGCTGCATCGATCTCACCCATCCTGATCTCTGCCTTCTTTGGGAGCTCATCGGCCCGGTCCTGCCTCGAGTAGTGCTACCGGGAGGACGATAGGAAGCTGCAGCACTGGATCGATCTGAAGCGGCGCAGTGCTAAGGTTGGGGAAGGAGTGGCGTCGCGGTATAGAGGTTGGGAAAGGAGCAGCGGCGCGGTGCGGTAGGTGTGTGAGATTCGATTGAGGAAAGAGTTGAGTGGGGAAAGTGATTTCATGGTGGGGCTGGCCTGAGAAAAAAATGGTAACATGCCCACCAAAACTACACGCACACTGAAAGATGGGAGCTTCATTTGCTTTTTACCTACGTGGAAGCTTGGGCTTCTTGATGAGGGCCAGACGCACTGCTATTGCCCTTATAGCGAGCTTTAGCTGTAGGGATGGGCATCCTGGCCATCCCCTCGTGCAACGAGCTTCCTGCAGCTGAGATGTACAATTGGTTGGAACTGAGGATGGTGATGTGTATGGATAGAGTTAGGCAGTGAGAAGAGAATGGAGATGAGCTAGGAAAGGATGAAGAAGAGGATAAATTTGGTGCTTTACATGGTGTGTTGGCAAAACAAAATGATTTTGTTATATGTTTGTTGACAAATTTTCTTTAAAATTTAACAAATATAAATATATTATAATTGTAATGTAATAACATTATAATTTGCATGTAACTTTAATATTACTTGTATGTAACCTTCACGTAATTTGAATTGTTAGATTTGCTTCGATAGTCGTGCAAAGAGGAAAAAACACGGCACATGTATAGGTGAAGAGCTTCGATTCCATGAACCCACTACCACATCACTAATACCCTTTTCTAAAGTTATATATATAAATTATAATGTAGTTATATAAAGTTTAAAAAATATAATTACACTATAATTATAATTATATTGTATTTATGTTTAATAACTTTTTAGAAGAAGATTTATCGACTAGTCCTAAACAGAAGCAGACACATAAGCTAGGGGACAATTTTAGTATTTACAAAGCCAAACTTTGGGACAAATGCGAGCACACCTCTTAAACACACCCTTAACTAAACTTTAGGTATAAGAGCAATTTTCAGTTCACAAACCTTGCAGCCCAACGCGTACGTAAGCTGACCACGCACTGACAGTCTAACCAAGCAGGACTGTCCCACAAAGTCAAAGCGAACCGACTTGACCTAACTGGCTACGACGAGGTCTCTACCAAAATGGAAACGTACCAGACAACATCCGGGAGACAGCGAGGCGACCGGCGTCGTACGTAGTACAAATTAGTCGTCGTACTCGTACCCTCAATTGCCCCAACCCCGCACCGTCGTCTCTTCGTTTTCCCATCGCAGCGGTGTTTTGCTCGTCGTTTTTCCTCTCGATCGGCCCTTGACCAGCTTGCGCTCAACTTTCGTGGTTTATTAGTCCAAAAGTTATGTCCACTTCTCGGTGCCGCCATGTGGGTGGTTGGTCTACCAAAGTTCGGGAAACTATTTTGATCACTCGATGGGATATCCCTCATTTGCTTAAAAATTATTTAAATAGTTACTTCCTCCATTCCAAAATACTCCCACCGTATTAATAAAGATAGTCGTTTAGGACAATGTTTAAGTCAAACCTTGGAAATATAAATCATGAATAACTCTTAAATTGTTGAGTTTGAAAATTTAAAAATTATATGAATAGATTTGTCTTGAAAAATACTTTCATAAAA
Organism: Oryza sativa Japonica Group; assembly: GCF_034140825.1. Taxonomy (NCBI): domain Eukaryota; kingdom Viridiplantae; phylum Streptophyta; class Magnoliopsida; order Poales; family Poaceae; genus Oryza; species Oryza sativa. The sequence goes on along the minus strand of NC_089037.1, from coordinate 29,481,107 downwards.
GTATACATATATCACTTTTCAATAAATATTTTTATAGAAATAAGAAGTCAAAGTTGTATTTTAGAGACCGTGTCGCTGTCCAAAACGACTTCCTTTATGAGTACGGAGGGAGTAAAAGGCTCAACCACTCTTAATCTAAAGACCAAGAAATAATTATTATCATCTCATAGTTTGGATCACTCATGCAACCAATAGAATTAAATATATTGAGTATGGAGGATTCGAAAGAAAATGCTAGTTAATGGCATGTATTCATGTATTCCTTAATTATATTATGAAACATTTAAAAAAAATAGTTGCGCCTTATATAATGGAATGGAGGGAGTATAAAAAATTGTGGAAAAATTTAATAACACTTATACAACATATCTATATAACCCCACAAAATATTAAGTTCAAACTCAACTCATATATCGAGATATAAAAATATCAGCATATGAATAGTATTATACGGATCACATCTGAATTTTTCACTAAAGCCGAGTATTTAAACTTAATTTTTATTACCTATCGATTTTACTATATACTTTATATTATCAATTTTTTATAATTTTTTTTAACTATTTGTATCGAATTTGAAAGGAAAAAAACACAGGAATATCTCTTCGAGGGATTAAAATTCACTCCCACTAAGTCGTGGTTTCCTCCCAGCTGCCAGGCTAGCTCGCTAGTTGCACTGTGTCGCCGGCGCGTCGCAGATCCTATCATTCCCAATTCCCACGCGGTCGCTGAGCTCAGTTTCACAGTTTTCACACATATGTACAATTGACAGCCACAAGCTCTAATTTTGGTTAATTAATCAATTTCCTATTTATTTCATGGCATGTAGGAGTAAGTGTGTGTTCAGTGATGGCTATCGGTGGGTGGGTGGGGTGTACTACTCCCCTATAAAGGGAAGCTCGCGTCGCCAGAACTTGGGCACTACCACCACTCGCCTCACACTCACTCGCTCAGCACTACTTGCACCCCCTAGCTGAGATCAGTAGTAAACGGTCAGTCAATTGTTGCAAAGCGATCAGCTACTGGCGATGGCTCAGGGAAGGGGCAGTGCTGCAGGACGACGCAACGCCGCCGTGCTGGCGATGGTCCTCCTCTGCGTGCTCCTCCACGGCGAGCTCGCCGAGTCGGCCGTGTACACCGTCGGCGACCGCGGCGGCTGGGGCTTCAACTCCGGCGGCTGGCTCAGGGGCAAGCGCTTCCGCGCCGGCGACGTGCTCGGTGAGTTCGATCGATCGATTCAGTTTCTCGTCGATCGTGTCGTTTGAACGCTTTCTCTTTTTTTAAACCGTTTTCGTGTCGCCAACTAGCGCGGCGCGTAAGTGGTGCGCTACCTAACTGTTTACGTGACACACGTACGACTACTGCACTGCGGCTCATGAATGAGTCACCAACTGACCGATTGCATTGCACCTGGACCTGGTCGATCGAGCAACCACTCGCGGCTCGGCGTGTGCATATGGTTGGCTGGTTGCTTTGCTTGGCACTAGCGACTATCCCAACTTTTATTTTGGGGGAAATTTACAGAAAGCCGCCCCATAAATTATTTAGTTGCAACTGTTCACCCCTAGAAATTATTGTAAAAAACACTAATGTGCACTTACTGAACTGAAAGGGCCCCGTATCACTGATGTAGAACCATCAAAGGTTAAGCTAGCTAAGCCAATCTTGGATAAGTACTTGCATTAGACTTATTATTCATATTTCAATGTAGAATCTCTAAAAAAAGGTCAAGACTATACTCCTATAAGTATTTAAATTCAATAAAGATCGTATTGACGGCTCACAATTTATAAAAATATATTGATATGGTTAAACATGTGTGCAGTGGGATGGTCTTTAGAACAAAATTGAGTAGTCAATGCGTATTTAATAAAATAACTTATAATGTGAAATGTTAAGTTTTAAGTGACTTATGGATGGTTTTTGTAAATATCTCTTTCGCTTGACGAGTTCGGCGTCTACTGTGTGTGACGTGCACAAAACTGCCTCTACAGGCTGCAACAGAGCATTGTATTTTTCCCCTTGTAAGCACACGGCCACAGACAAATGCCATGTTCGATGTTTTGCCATTGACGAACCTTTATCCTAGAAAAATATACCATCGTCGTTACCCCGATCCATTTTTTTCTGAATGCCCAAAGTGTCCTCACATAACGAACTTGAGGAATTTTTTACATGCCTGAATACCCAAATGTGATTAGGCTGTAGATCGATGATTACTGCTAATCAAATGTTAATCGGGAGATAATAATCTTGACACGATTGCATATATCTCGCATCGCTCTCATGATCTCATCAATGTGACGAATGTTGTGCGTATCCATGCGTGTTGCAGTGTTCAAGTACAGCCCGTCGGCGCACAACGTGGTGGCGGTGAACGCGGCGGGGTACAAGTCGTGCAGCGCGCCGAGGGGTGCCAAGGTGTACAAGTCGGGCAGCGACCGCGTCACCCTGGCGCGCGGCACCAACTACTTCATCTGCAGCTTCCCCGGCCACTGCCAGGCCGGCATGAAGATCGCCGTCACCGCCGCCTGATCGGCCGGCCGGTCGCCGGAGTCCGGCGGGATCGAATGTAGTAGTGGCAATCTCTAAATATCCGGGAAGTAGATCCAATAATTCTGTCAGTGTCCTACGTTGCTGAATGACCGTCTTCGTGTTTAGGCCTCTGCTTTGTTGCAGGTTAGTTGATTGTTGGCAAGTATAGAGAGGAATATATGATTTATGTGATGTGTATTTTGAGAAGAATTTAATAAAAGCCAAACAGCTGCGTTCTGGCCCAGCCGTATATATGTAGTACAAGGTTCTGAAAATTGCTTTGTGTGAATGCGATGGTTCATGCATGTTTGTACCATCCTACATTCGTCTGTGGCAGTTGAGAGAAGAAGTTCAGTGAACTGGTATAACTAATTGGTGCAGAAGCTAATAACAGTCAAATGTTTAGTTTCAACATTGAGAAGCTCGCACTGCCGTCTTGAATAACAGCAATTTTATTCACACAAGAACAAACAATTTCTATTTTATAGTTATGCTCGTTCTGGCTGGAAAGAATTCAGATTTCATAGCTACAAGTTCAGTTCAGGCCTAGTGTAACCCAAGTCCATTGACTACTTGCAAACTCTGCCAGACATTGTAGATCGAAGCATTAGAAATTACAGGCAAATGCTTGATGACAATACTTGTATGTTTTACTACGATCTACAGTGTGCGCGGGTGTGCTCTAGTAAGCCTTCTAGTAATGAAACATTTTTTTTTACTATTCATTCGCTAGGCCTTCTAGTAATGAAGCCTTTGTTCTCGAGTCTCATAGTGTGAAGTATGCAATTTCTGTTATTCAAGACGGCAGTGGGAACTTCTGAACCAATTCGGTATACCAGTTCATTTCTGAACTCCTGAAAAACATGTGGCCACAACACTTAACTGTACAACTCTCACTTCTCATCACCAATTCTACTACAGTTTACTGACATCATCTATCTCCAGAGAATAATTAGTAGACAATAATATTGCAAAGTTTACACCAAATATCTAGCATTACTCTTTTTCCATGTACAATTGGGTTACATTGAGCTCAAGCAAAGAAATTAAACAGCTATCATGTGCTGGACTCCTGGCTTTGGATCATGTTCTCCTGGAACGTTGTATGGTTTCTTGTCATCAGATCAGCTAAGCCTTCTTTTTTCTTGCCATCAGAACTCAGAAGAACCTGAGCTGAATTTTACTAAAAAGGAACGAGATAAAAAAATAAACGGTGTTTGCAGTAATGGTGTCAACTATACATAACTTTGATGCCAGATCAGCTGATAAGGTTGATGTTTCTGCTGTGGCAAAAATCTGTAACATCAGGCAGGACTGACGGCATTTCCTTAATTTTCAGAACTTGCAGTCTTGTAGCATGCTCCATAACCTCAACCGTGCTAAGGAATTCTGTACAGTCGTGGATGGAGAAGCGGGTGAGATTCGGAAATGAGCCATTCCCCACATGGAACACCCTAAGCTTCTTTAGTCCACTGATTTTCAGGTACCGCAGCTCAGGGAAACTGTTTTGTAAACATGAGACCTCTGAGCACCGGAGCGCGTCATCCTTTAGCTTGAGTTCATAAAGAGTTGTGAGTGAGCCTAGTGATTCCATCGGGCTCAAAACAATCCACGAGCCAGATAATGTGATGCTTTTGATGCAACTGAAATGTGGATCTTCTAGCAGGAGATTGCGATGTACTCTTCCTTGTAGTTTTAGCTTATGAAGTTGCTCATGGCTCGTCACTGCTTGAACTATATCTGAAGTAATTGGTTGAAATGAGGCAAACGGCATCATTATAAATATTGAATGGAGATTCCCTAGCTGCCTCAGAGATTCGGCTAGTGCGTGGTTTTCATTCCCCATACTCGATTGTGCATTGTACCGATCAATATCAAACCCATTTGGGGACTCTGGTCTGTATTCAACTCCCCGCCAGGTCCTAAAACGTAGTTTCCTCAGATTTGTTAATGCCATTAAGTTCCTTTCAGCTTGTGAATTGGGGAGAATTATGACTCCATGTAATGTTTGTAAATTGGTAAGGCGTCTTATGTCAAGAGATACCCTCCAATTCAGGTAGATGTGCCGAAGAGTATCAAGGCTCTCCAATATACCTGGAAGCTTTCTAATAAACGTCCCCCTTATATCAAGTGTTTGTAGCAACGGAAAATTGCTTTCCGGAAATGGAAATTCACCAAGATTAGTATTTCTCAGGCTCATGTATCTCAAATGGTTCAGATTACTTTGGACACTTTTAAGATCACATGCCAATCTCTCGTGTCCTTCAAGTTCAAGAACTCTTATGTATTGCATGCTTGTTAACTGTTCCAAGATGTTGTGCTGGAAACCCCACAGAGGAAACAAAAAGAAAGCGTGACAAAATGCCCTGCTAAAAGGCCTTAATGCTTGATGACCAACAGTAATCACACAAGATTCAATTACTCCTGGAAATATTAGCAGAGATCTTAGCTTCTCACTGTTACTTAGTTCATGAAATGCAATAAGTTTGGTATGGAGAGCGAGACGACGATAGTATTTTCCTTCTGCTCTTGAGACTGCATCACCATTTTCACAATAAAAGAATCGACTCTCTCTTGCTTCTGATCTTGCTAGCTCACATAATAGGCCATGAATGCGGACCCTTTTGAAACCCTGCTTATGCGCAGGCAACAAAGGTTGAACTAGGCACCTTTGTATGAGTTCGCGTAAATAGTCATTTGCTGTTTCCTCTCTTGTTTTTCCATCTTGCTGAGGTATAAAGTCATCTCCGATCCATAGTTTTATCAGTTTAGAGACACTGATTTCAGTTTCTTCTTTGAAAGCACCTAGATACATGAAACACAGCTTCATATGATAAGGCAAGCAGCTGTAGCTTAAGGCCAGTATCTCCAAGCACTGATTCCCAGCTTCGTAGTTGCTCCACTTCATGCTCTTCAATATATTCCTCCAAACTTCGAATTGCTTTTCCTTCCCAGATAATAGTCCTCCCAATACCACAAGAGCAAGAGGCAACCCTCCGCATTTCTTCGAAAGTTGGTGCCCTACATCCTTGAGCTGTGGTGGACAACTTGTTGTGTCAACATGATTCAACCCAAAAACTTTGGTAATGAATAGCTGAAAGCTCAATTCTTCACTCAGTGGATCTAGCTCATAGGGAAGGGAAGATGGGTCAGCAGAAACCGCAATTTCCTTGGAGCGAGTGGTCAGCAAGATTTTGCTTCCATTCGTAGATTTGGGGAAAGCTTCGCTTAATTCAAGCCAAGTTTCTGTCGTCCATATGTCATCTAGTACAATCAAGTATTTCTTATGCTGCAGAAACCTGAACATGGCATTTTTGGCTGCAGCTACCTGTGTCGAGTTCAACTCAACCCCAATTTGAGCTGATGTGATCTTCAAGAGGCCTAAAGCATCTGCGTTCTGCCCAACTGGAACCCAAGCACAAGCATCAAAATACATCTCCACACTACTTCGAGAGCTCGTTCCTTTCGGTGAATCAGGACGCAATGAGGTGCCCCCTGTTTGGATTGCAGAAACCTTATTGTAAACCAGAGATGCAAGTGTGGTTTTTCCGACCCCTCCCATCCCCACTATCCCAACCACTTCACGGTGTGCTGTGCAGCGCAGCAATCTATCGATGATCATGCCGGCCTCCTCCTCCCGACCAACAACGACGTCGTCGCCGAGGTGGCAAGAAGAACGCCTCCACAAGGAATCGGCAGCAGACGTGACACTACTGCTGCTGCTGCTCATATCCCTTAGCTCACGTAACATGGAAGCATTCTTGGCCCAACCATCTATGATCGATTGGAATCTGGATTTGATCTCGTTGATTTGCTTGGCAAATCTGTAAGAGTTCAAGGGCTGGAGGAGAGGGTTCAGAGTGTGATACCTCCCCTCATGGAGCTCCACGCTCTCGATGAGGTCCTCGGCGTCGTAGGCGGCATCTCTGAGGGAGTGTAACCAGAACCAGTTGTTGTTGGATGTGGCTTGCCGACGGATCTCCCTCAGGTCGGCATCCTTGAGGAAGCATTCCACTGCCTGGAGCTCGTGAATCAGTGAATCCACCTGCTCCTTCACGCCCCACAACGAGGTGATCCCCGACAAGGCTGTGGTGCTTAGACGGTCAACGAGGCTAGAAAGAAAAGCACCTTCTGCCATGGCTGCTAGCCTGCTACTCCTCTCCCCTTTGGTTGTCCGAGGTATGAAGCAGCAGCATCCATCGTATTTCCATGGAGGTTTTCAAGGATCCTTTTCAGAAGGCATAATTTTTTTGGGTAATTTTTTGTACCATCACCATGTACGCTACCCATCTTCTTTAGAAAAAGGAAAATTTCACCATCAGATAAGTCGTACCCATCCACTCCAGTCCAAATTCCTACAGCTGATCGGCTTATTTTATCCTGAGTCATTGACTCATTGTCAGGTTGATCCAGGTGCTGTTCTTTTTACCAGGGTGGTGTGTTGTTTTTTTAAGGCCCCGTTTGACTTAAAACAAAACATAAGAATTTCAGCTCCATAGAAAAAACTTCTCTGTGAGCCTTTGAAAGAAAAAGATCGAATCCTATCAACTCCTCTGAAATGGACAATCCTATAAAGATTTTAGATTAAAGCTAGCAAGAACTCCAACCTCTTACAAATTTTCCTTTGAATCCCCTTGCCCGCCACGATGAGGACTCGCCCGGATCTGGGCCGCCGACGCGTGAAGGGGAAGGGAGGGCGTCGTCAACGAGGAATCGTAGTGGCCTGCGTGCCGGGCGTAGCTGAGCTGGGCTGCGTTAGGCATGAAGAATAAGGCGGCATTGGGGCTTGATTTGGAGAGGGAAACCGATGGCGATCTCATCCGCGACGGCAAACGGCCGCCGGCGGCGAGGGGCGCGGAGAGCTGGGAGAGCGTCGGACTCCCACACCACCGACCACAGGGACCTGTTTGCATATTTCAGCCGTTGGATCAAGGACCTATCTGAAAAATTACGGTCCAGTCCACTAGTAGGGACTAGGGACTAGAGAACTAGGGATCCTGGTGGCAAAATGGGCCAGGATACGGCCCAACGGCCCAGCCCAGCACTGCACGGGCACGGGAGCTCGTGGGCCGTGCCGTGCTTGGGCCGCCATTCGGCACGGCCCGTTTCTGTAGCGGGCCGGTACGGAATAGTAGGCGATGACAAATTGTTGCTCGGCTGTTGCCATGGTGCCCTTCCGGCGGATCCGTCGGCCGGCGGCGAGCCGGCGACTGGATATATTTCTTGAAGACAACAAGAAAAGATTTGCTCTTTCTTCTTTACTCGTAGCGCTGCGCGGCCGTAGCACCCAATGCGATGGACTACAACCCGATAGCCCTGCAGCTGTGACTGTGAAAACTCGTGAGTCATGTGATCACGGGCCCGTGTCCTATGCTCGGCATTGAAGCTATACACATTTACTGCTACACTTTTTACAGTCTTCTGTCACCGCTGCTTGCCCTCTCTGCACAGCATTGATTATCAGAAATCCAGACTTGGCATTGGTTCTCCCCCGGCATTGGCAACCAGCCAGCCTCCAGCTACACACTGACACTGCACTCCAGCCTCCGTAGGAGTACTTCAGCTCACTATAGAATGGCAACGGCAATGGCATCGTTACCTCCAGGCCCCAGCTAGTGCAGAGATTTCTCTTCCTTTGCCCAGTTTCCAGGCAGAAGCATCAGGCCAAGAGCTCAAGACCCAACCAGTGTAGTGGTTGCAGTCAGTGAGTGAGTGAGTGACCAGTGAGATAGTGGCATCGATGGCTCGGGGAAGAGGCAGTGCAATGCGAGGCGCCGTCGCCGTCGCGTTTCTCGCCGTCGTCGTGAGCTGCATCTTCCTCTCCGGCTGCGGCGTCGCCGACGCCGCCACCTACTACGTCGGCGACAGCCTCGGCTGGTCCCTCGGCAGCGGGAGCTGGCCCAGCGGCAAGAAGTTCCACGCCGGCGACATCCTCGGTAAATCATAGGAGTACTTATCTCTGAACATTTCGATCAATCTCTGAACATTTTTCTCATCGATCAGACAAAGCCAGCTGTAACTGAAACCGTTTTGCGGACATGGCAGTGTTCAGGTACTTGCCGTGGATGCACAACGTGGTGGCCGTCGACGAAGACGGGTACGCCGACTGCAACCCGCCGCCGTTCTCGAGGTACTACACCTCCGGCTCCGACAGCGTCAGGCTCGCCAGGGGGGACAACTTCTTCGTCTGCACCCGCTACGGCCACTGCAACCTCGGCATGAAGATGGTCGTCACCGCCGTGTGACTGAGGGAGAAACATGTCAAGACTGTTTCGTACGTCTCGATCGAGCGAAAATGCTGTGAAATGTCACACTCTCTCTATCTTGTTCCATCCGGTTCGTTCTCAGTTTTTAGCATTTTGGATGATTGATTAGAGGATTCTCTAGCTGTTCTATGCCGGTGTGACACGACTCGGTTTGCCAATTGTGTGTGCATTGTTGACGCTGACAAGATGCGTTTGTTCTGAAATCTGAAGAGAAGTCCCTGTCTTTGCCACTGATGATGATATCTACTGCAAATTCTTTAGCGAAGATAGCAGTTAGGCTATGTTTAGATTCCATTTTTTTCTTCAAACTTTTAACTTTAACTTTCCTACACGTAAACTTTCAATTTTTCTGTCACATTGTTTTAATTTCTTCAAACTTTCAATTTTAGTGTGGAACTAAACACAGCCTTAGTGTTATCTATTACTCCCTCCGTCCCATAATATAAGGGATTTTGAGTTTTTGTTTGTACTATTTGACAACTCGTCTTATTCAAAAAAAAATTGGAATTATTTTTTTTTACTTACTTTATTATCCAAATTACTTTAAACATAATTTTTTGTTTTTATATTTGCACAAACTTTTTGAATAAGACGAGTGGTCAAACAGTGCAAGCAAAAACTTAAAATTCTCTATTTTATGGAACGGAGGGAGTAGTATATGGTGATTTTGTTAGCGCAACGCCGATTACCGATTAGGGAACACCGCAACACCGGACATTGCGCACTGACGAATGTTCTTAGGACTTTGATGATCTGAACATGGAGATATAATAATTGTAAGTCACATGACTAACCAGCCGATTAGTTGGTACTAAATCTGATCCAAATCTTCTGTTGACGTCCCGTCAATTTCTTTGGCATCATGTAGAGTAGACATTTGGTACACTGGCTTGGGCTTTTCTGAATTTAAAATTTAAGTCATACAGAACTCTTTGCGACTTGTGCTGCAAGAGTACGATCAAATTGACCATGGTTTGGTTGTTAATAACTCTAGCTGCTCTACCAGCTGCGCGTGGAAAATACATTTTGAGAGACCAATGGAAGACTTAACAACCATTGTCTTACCGTAAGCACACATCGATCAGCCATGACGCAGGCACGAAATTAGCGAGTCTATCTCGTAAACTTGAAAATGATGTACTAACTATACTGTTTCATCATATATATAGTTTCGAAATATGGATTGATCTGGTAATCGATGAATCAGAAATATAGCAGGCAAGCTTTTATCTTTTCTGAAGAACTCATCAGAGAAAAACTCACCTTATTAATTCCAAAGCTTCTATGCGTCTGCATGCTCTTCTGATCTGTAATCTCAGGCTCTATTACTCTCTCCCTCTGCTAAATAAATGGAAATAATTTACTACCTCTGTTTAAAAATATAGCAACTTAGTATCAAATGTGACATATCTTATTATTATGAATATATACAAATCCTTATCGATCAATATTATGTAACTATATATTTTAGAACAGAAGTAGCAACAAGATATTAGGTAACTATATATTTTAGAACAAGAACAGAAATAGCACATCTCGTTGCGGCGAGACATTCCAAACGTAAACCTCGAGTTGTCCGTGCTCGTGGTCTCCAAAAAAGAACGAAATGCTATGCCAATTGCCAATATGCCGATGAATTCAAGACGGCAATCTTGAGAAGTCATTTCACTTTGATTTTTGGAAAGCCACGTCGTGGAGTCGCGGGCTACGGCCTACGGGTGCTGGTCTCGTTCAAACACACTGAAATATCCCTTGCAGAGAGGATCCGTTAGCAATATCGCATCAGGCATGACGTATTGAAAAAAACGGATCTACCGTTGACTTTGGACAAAATTTACTCAAACAGTAGCAAAAACGATCTCCAAATCGATCGATCCTTTTCTTTCCACACAACCAAAGCATCATCTGTCCTCATGAAAAAAAAAAGATCTTTAATAGAAAGAAAAAAAAGTGAAAAAAAATAAAGAGCAGTGGCCCAATAGGTCCAAGGAATTGGTCAGAGCTTTCTTGGGCCGGAGGGCAGGCACAGAACAAGATTCTGGAACCTTCTAGACGCACCCGCTGCCCGTATAAGATAGGCATCCACGCCGCACAGCCTCCAAATCCAAATCCAAAAACCCATTATAATCCATAAACAAACAATCCCCTCCTCCTCTCCAATCTCCATTCCCTCTCGAGAAGAAGAAGAAATCGCAACAATTTGACGGCCATGGCGGTGTCGATCGAGCTGACCAAGGAATACGGGTACGTGGTGCTGGCGCTGGTCGCCTACGCGTTCCTCAACTTCTGGATGAGCTTCCAGGTCGGCAAGGCCCGCAGAAAGTGAGTCTACGCCCCTCCCAGATTTGGTTCATTGCTCTCGCTCGTCTTGATTTGGAGAGAATTTTCGATTGGGATTTTCTCTGAATGTTCTTGGCTGATGCTGCTGCCATCAGGTACAAGGTGTTCTACCCCACCATGTACGCGGTCGAGTCGGAGAACAAGGACGCCAAGCTCTTCAACTGCGTGCAGGTCTGTCAGTCTGTCGCCCCACCCAACCCCGAGATTGCTCCTCGATCCGTTCTTCTGACCGATGAGAATTTTGGTGGTGTGTGCAGCGGGGGCACCAGAACTCGCTGGAGATGATGCCGCTGTTCTTCGTCACGCTGCTGGTCGGCGGGCTGCAGCACCCGCTCGTCGCCGCGGGGCTCGGGGTGTTCTACGCCGTCGCGAGGTTCTTCTACTTCAAGGGCTACGCCACCGGCATCCCGGACAACCGCCTCAAGATTGGGTACGTTTCTTTTTGCGAATTTTCCTACTGGAGATTTATTCTGTGTGCTGTGCTGGTAATTAAACTGTCGCTCTAACGAAAGATGATTCGTATGCATAGCTAGTTCAAACTTAACCTTGATTTCTAGAATGCTAGTCCTGTTCGTTTCTTGGGTAGCAATAACCAATCAGCCAACACTCTGAAGTCTGAACTTTGACTTCATTTATGAATGGTTCCCCAAGTACTGATGGTATTAAGTGGGGTAGGTGGTCAATGCTCAATTAAGTGGAGGATACAGTAGGTGTAGTACACCAAAGAAAAATGTCAAAGGTGCGTGTTTAATTGGTGATATGTCAAGATTGAGGAGTGGGTGACAACGTGGAGTAGCTTTGAAGTGGATCATACAGTATACTATTCAACATGGTACGGATCGTGCAAATGTCCCCATCTCTTCATTTTATAATCTGTCAAAGATCGCAGCTACTTGTTGGCACGACGTTGATGAAACTTCCAAAGTTTACATATTTAGTATTTCATTACTCATTTCAAGAGGTATATATAAGGTGTGTCCAGACTTCAGACTTCAGACTTCAGACTGCTCGAGTCGTTGCTAAATCGCTATTAATTATGGGTTGACTCGTACGTCAGTGGGTAATGCAGATTGCAACCCTGCACCAATCACCACAGTTATGATAGTCTAGTCTATCGGTGTCCTTTGCATTGAGTAGCAAAGAAAGGATCACTTGAACTGAAGTTTCATCTGAATTTGCACCAAATGGCACACCTATCACTTTGTCAACCATCTCATATCTTGGTTTCTGATCGATCATAGTGGTTCTAACCTGGTCGGATTAATTTTTTGGCAAATGCTTCAGGGGGCTGAACTTCTTGGCGATCTTTGGGTTGATCATCTGCACGGCTTCGTTCGGCATCAACCTGGTCCTGAGGGAATCCATCTGAGCTCTTCAGTTGATCCATGAGCTGACCAGCTGAGAGCTTCCGTTGCGACTTGTGATGTTGCCTATAGGCGTATAGGTCTTGTGACTTCAGTCAGCTAGATTTTAGTCTCTGTTTTTCCTTTGGTGTTAATAAGGCTGGTTGTAGTTCCATCTTAAAAATACGACTACATGGAGATGGATTTGCAGTCTTCCCTGTTCCTTTCTACTCTACTTCCTTTGTAGAGGGGTTGTACTGTTAAGATTTACCTTTCACCACATCATCAGTGTTAAGTGCAGTTGTAAATTTCTTTATAAGTTTATCATGTCTTGTCCTGCGATGGGAAATGATTAACAACGTCAATGCAGTACGTTTTTTTATATTATTTTCCGTCCTATTTGAGCGTCCATTCCAACATCAAACGCTCTAGTGAAAGACAAGTGTGAAAGAGTATCGTCAACTTCGCCAGTTACGGAGTACACCATATAGTCCAAAACGTTTGGTAGAACGACCAAGATTTGCTAAAGGCAGATTGGCAGTCATTGGAGTCGTCGACAAACAGCATCAACGACAAACAAAACTTGTCAAGACGTGAAAAAATAAAAAAATCTTGTACTCAAATCTTGTTTGCCTGCAGACCTGAACTACAGGTAACATCCAATATGTTTATTAGATGTCAACAGCGGAGCATATGGAGATCAAAATGACTTGCTCCATCCATACTCCATAGTAAGTTTATTTTTAGCTCTTTCCATTTGTCCCAAAATAAATTTAATTTTAGAGTAATCATTGTATTGAAGTTTGTGAAAGTAGAACATACTGTATTAGAAGTAGATAAAAGGCTCGTTCAGATTGATGTCATTTCAAACCATACTATTTTTTTGGTAGAGTTGTCAAATATGTGCATCCATTTAGTTTTTTTACCAAATTTTAGTAAATACATAAGAAATTCTGCTAAAATTTTGGCAATATTGCCAAATTGCCAAAATTCAATAAGGTTTATTTTGGCTACAATCTGAACAGCTCCAAAATCCGAAATAATTACATTAAGATTTGATAAAGTAGAAGTATTCTAGTTTTTTTTTTGTTTTGTAGTGGTATTTATGGGATTGATAAAAAATGAACTTATTTGGAACTAAGCAGTATGAATTACAACCAAGCTAGTCTAACCATAAAGTGCTCGAGTAAATAGTACACAGTACATAATGAAACTATACGCTACATGGAAAAATATCGAAGTTATATATATCTATCAGACTATCAAATATCCTCGCTTCTACCAGCAGTGAATCTCCTCTGTGCTGGTGTCGCCCTTTTGCTCACAATATGCCTGCGCTGCCCTTCGTACGGCAGGACATCCTCGCTGTCATCCTCCCTACCGTTACCATCCTCATGAATCGAGTCAAAAATTTTGCTCTTGCCAGTGGATCTCCCCAGGGTTGATGCTGCCCTAGTGCGCACTTTGGCACGTCTGCGCTCGCCTTCGTCTGGATCAGAGCCATCGTCCTCCCGATCGAAAGAGTCATCAAAACTTCTACTTCTGTCAGCCCCTCTCGTGTTCCTCCACCTATTGTGTCCGTGCTGGCTGTCATGGGTATCATTTTCGGGGCCTTCATGCTTGCACTTCAAGCAGACCTTGTTGCGTCGAAAGTTCACAAAGCTGCATCTATAGGAGGAGATGATGTCTAGTTAGCGTGTTGAGGAGATGAACAGTAAGAAAGATTGAGGTAGTCGTATAACATACGAGGGGCACTCCCATTCTCCAGGGATGAGCTGCCTCTTTGGTCGAGATTCTTCACATTTAAAACACATCTTATTCCGTGCAAAGTTCATGAAGTGGCACCTGAAACAAAAATAAATAAGTTATCAAGGCAAATATATAATAATGTTGAACAGTACAAGAAAACAAATATGGCATTCGATGGTTACTGTGGACAGATCCAGTCTCCCGTTTTCATTTCAGTGGTAGCTGTTTCTATCTTCTTTGGTCCATCTGCTTTGCATTCAAGGCAGTGCCGATTTCGAGCAAAATTTAAGAAGTTGCAACTGCCAAAATGAGAGGATGTTAGGACAGGGTCATTCACAAGGCATAACCAGGCATCAACAGTCCAGCACACACACACACACACGCCCACGCACACACACTGTGGATGGGGAATAAAAATAATAACAGTGAAGTAAACGATAAAAGAGGCCACCATAATATCATAATCTTCTAACACCATAGTTAACCATAACCTGATATCATCTAAGAGGTGTGCCTCTATGATCCACAAAGAACATTACAAATATTGTAAAGTCCATAGTAATACTAGAGGTTTCTTGTCCAACCATTTAACTCAATACTTACTTTAAGTACCGTGCAATTTTCTTTGTTGAAGCAAAGACATATTTACACTATAAATGTACTCCCTCCATCCCAAAATATAGAAACCAAGTACTATGAATTTGGATAGGGAGGTCTAGATTCGTGTACTAGGTTGTGTCTAATCCAGTACTAGATTGCTATATTTTAAGACGGAGGGAGTACCAAAGAGCGACTACAAGCCGAAACCCAGATTATCTGGATTCACTCATTGAGAAACTGTTACAACCAAGCATACAATGAATCCTATAGGTTTAACTACAACATCGGGAATAAGGCTCCTAGATTAGTATGAAATGGTTCTTTCTACTCCTAGTATCCACCTTGTAATAATCAGAGCATTGTGGACAAAGTAGGAAACAGGTAATCATATCACAACATTAGATATGAATTTTCAAA
This sequence comes from Oryza sativa Japonica Group, assembly GCF_034140825.1. Lineage (NCBI taxonomy): Eukaryota > Viridiplantae > Streptophyta > Magnoliopsida > Poales > Poaceae > Oryza > Oryza sativa. Next base: position 29,465,857 of record NC_089037.1, on the reverse strand, counting down.
CGTGTACTTCCAAGCATGCCTTACTTTAAATAATCAGTACTTCTGGATCTGGTTCAAATTTACATAGGCTGTTTCTGCACAAACAAATAGTCTTCAAGCTAATAATGCAGAATGTTGTGGGCTGGGATTTCATTGGGTAAATACCACCGGGAAGATAGCCGAATGGCATCGGATTGATTGGGATGAGAGGAGATTATAGGTTGGAGAGAACTTGAGGGAAACTAGAGTTTAACCTTCTTTATAAAACTCAATTCCAAAAGACTTAGCCCTTATATAGGCTGGCACCTAATCCTATCTAATCTTATCTCCAAGCAACTAACTCTAACAGCTGCTACAGTACCTTGCGGGTACTGTTCACGTCATCTGAAGAGGGCTCTCCTTGGGCCTGGTCATCGGCCGTGGCCTCCTGGCCCAATGCCTAACACAGAACAGTAGATAACATATGCTACAGCATTATACAGTGACATCTTGATGGTATTGCCAAGCGGCCAGGCATATTGGACCAAGTCTATTAGCACTATTTTTTTTCTCATTCTACAGTAGAATACACTCGCAGCTTACGCAAGAATCAAACACATACAGCACAGCTCAAACAAAAATTCAGAAAGCTTAATAACTTGAGAGAAGCTAAGTCCAAAGAAAATCTTAGCTATCAAATAGTACAATACTCAATAAACAGAACCATGTAGGAGTTGTACTACCTCCGTCCCAAAAATATAAGGGAAAGCTATGCATTTACATTGCCAAAATCCCTTACATTTTGGGACAGAGGTTAGTATCGTTTTTGTAAGTGTAGTCATAACATTATATTATGATTAGCAACATTTCTATGGTACAAACAGGCATACAAACCAATGTCATGGCATGGCTTATTAGATGAATTAGTTAACAGCATTCAAATGGGAATAAGAATGAAATCCAAAATGGTAGTCAAAGATGCCCTTCTGCAACATGATGAAAAGCTAAAAACTCATGGTGTTTTACTTGTGGCAAGCACTAAAAGTAAAGCAATTCATCAGAATGTGATAAACCTGGTCAGAAATAACTGGTGCTAACAATGGTATTGATTCCTGGTTTTATAAACTACCTGAGGGGATCATCAAAAGGCCAATTTATGCCCTTAGCCCCTCACATATTTCATATGATAATGTATCGGTGTAATCTGACAGTTAAATATAAATAAAGTAAGAGTAAATTTCAGGAAACCCCATGTTTTATGGTCAAAGTTGCATAAAACCCTAGGTATTATGACTGGTGACACATAATCTCAGGTATTATGGTTCTAAAGTTTCACAAATCCTCACCCCTATGACCTATGTATGTTGAGCACAAATTTACTTAAAATTCTAAAACATGGTGCATATGAAAATTTTAATTATTAAGTTCTTGACTAAGGCTGATAGTTTAACTCTTCGCTACATTGAAAAAAATGTTTCAAACATGCTGAAACTAATCAAGATTTGAATAAGGTGGGGTTTTATGAAACATTGACCATAAGACCTGTGGTTAAGTGTCACAAATCATAGCACCTGTGGTTTTCTGCAACTTTGACCATAAACCGTAAGGTTTTCTGGAATTTACTCATAAAATAAAGGTTCATAACAATAGGCATGGAAGCATAACACCCAGTTACTATAGTACTATACCATAAAAGACTTACTTTGGGCAAAGCCAATCACCCTTCTTCATTTCTGTTTCAGTTGTTTCCCTACCCTTTCCAGCTGAGAACTTAGGCTTTGCAATGCCCTTGTCAAAAGTTTTGGTCTTGCTAGAAGTTTGGAATACAGGTTTAGGAATTGATGGATCAATTGTTGTGTCGCTAAGCATAGTAAGCTCTGAAAGAAGCTTTCTCGCAGATTCTTGAACACCACCATTAACAGAGTTTTCTCCTGAAAGGCTGGTTGGATCTATTGCATAATTTAGCAGTATGCGCATAACATCGACAGTACGAGCTTCGTCTTCAGCGTTCGGAATGACATAGGCTTTATCACAAGATCCACGTAATTTGCAAGCACTACAGGCCTGTATAAAGCACAAAATATTGTGAATGTTTTTTGCAAAGTCAAAGTAAATTATGAGAAAAGGAAGCAGCACGTTACGCATAGAGGAAAAGTCAAAAGTCCATCGCAGGGAGAAATGTGACAGTTGTGAAAAAAATCAAGAGTCCACTACAGGAAGAACGGCAATACAGTATGTTCAGAACAGAACAATTAACTTACATCTCCTTCATCAATCTGAAGAAACTCTCTGAGTCTTTTTGCAGAATTCACAGGCTTCCGGAAGATGTTAGGACAGCCACACTCAACAATAGCACGGATATCCTGCTTGGGAAGGACACTGGCCCAATAATCCAGTCAAATTAAGATCCAACCAACATAGAAAGAAATGAGTACTTGCAAAAGTAGTGGGCACAAACAGTCCAAAGAATCAGTTATACCACTGACACACATGACTCCAGCTTTCATTTATATTATAGCTTCTCTGGATAAAATGTATTTTGTATTTAATAAAATAGCACTATGAAATGAGTTCATGCTTAGGGACGTGATCATCGACAAGTTCTTACCAAACATGCACAATAATCATAGAGGAGAAAGGCAAAACAAACCATTTAGCTTACTAACCAAAATGTAGACACAGAAAAATCAACACTGCATGCCATGCTAATGGGATTCTCGGGACATTGGGATTAGGGAGAACAATTGACTACTCTCAGCTCACGAATGTCCAAGTTACCGAATCTTACTGCTTTTCTACCAGACATGATCATTTCCGCAACAATTTCAAGTGCGTGACTAACGCAAAAACCTCACCCACTAAGCAAAGTATTAAACTAATTAAAGCCCAGTTCATGCACAGAACCGAGGCGATAATAAATTGCAAGGCATCCATCTCACGGGCAAATAACCTGAGGAGATCGAAGCGCTCTCGGCCGAACTTGAGGCATGCGTTCTTCAACCTGTTCAGGTCCTTGGATGGGTAATTGTCGGCCGAGGCCCCAGGGTCCTCCCCCGCCGCCGCCGCCGCCGCCGCGGCGGTCGCAGCCACCTCCCCCTCCGCAGCATCAGCGCGAGACGCGAGGGTGGGCTGCTCGAAGTACCCCTTGGCCCGAAGCTTCTCGAGGAAATCGCCCCACTCGGGCCACGGATGATCTGGTGCTGCGGCGGCGGCAGGAGCGTCGGCGACATCCCCCGCGGCGGAGCAGAAGCGGAGGGAGAGGAGTGGGCCGGTGGGGAGGCGGCGGGACGGGGCGGGCAGGAGGGAGGAGCGGAGGAAGGAGGAGGTGAGGGTGAGGGCTAGGAGCTTGGAGGAGGAGGCCATGGCGGCTGGGTGCGATGGTGTCGGGGAATCAGGTGAGCAGGGATGGAGGCGGGAGCGAGGAGGGGATTAGGGTTTAAGGGTTTAGAAATGTCGCGGTCTCGTTTAGCGTCCGTAGGAAACTAGCAATTTATCATGTTTTTGCTTCAATTTTCAAGTTGTAACACCGTTTTATACAAGCTAAATTTCTAAATGCAAAAACAGTAGAAAGGTATTATCTTCACGAACGGGATTTTCATGTAATTTAACACGAGCCAACAAATTAAATTTAATACACAACTCTTAGCTTCTACTCCCTCCATTCTAAATTAATCATCTACGTATTTATAAGATAGAGTAATAGATAGAAAACTAAGTGGTATAATGTATAAGATATGAATTATCTCTATATTTATACTAATATTGTGTGCAAGTTATTTTAGAGAGATTATCTTCATAGTTACAATGTGAAAAGAAATTATCAATATTGTGTGCAAATTATCTTAGAGAATTTATCTATATATTATATTATCAAAGGAAGAGGAAGCCATGGCAGTATTGTGTATAAAGTAGACTTTGAAAGCACAATTGCGTTAGACATATCGAACAACCATTAACTTATATATGCATTGATATAATTATACTCCTTATATATTCGATCAATCATGAATTAAGCAATAGCTTAACTGGTTGGTTTTTTTTATGGTGGAACCTATCCAACCAAATTCAAATATAAAAATTACGATATAAAATAATCCCTCTATTTCATATTAATATATATGTGTGTGTTGATTTATTACCATATATACGAATGTGGGCAAGGCTAGAAAGTTTTATAATATGAAACGGAGGAGGAAGTAATACGTATGTAAAATTCACTATTAATTTGGTTTATATAAACACTAAAATCGTACATGCATACAAACAAATCCAATATAGTCGGTCTCACAATTTTATTTGTCAACATTAATAGTGTGCATGTTTAATCAATCAACATTAGTTTAAGTGAAAACATTAATATTTTTAGTCTGGTTTTCATATTTTCATGATATAGCATAGAATACATATTGTGTTATTTTAAACCTAAGCATCTATGTTTATTATCTTTTTACATGATTAAATGTTTAGAGTTCTTTTAAGTTTGCCCCCCTCTTCTAAAGCTGCAATCCACTCGAAAAGAAAGTAGAGCAAGCTAAAATGCTTTCAGAAAATAAAGATGGAACAGGATTTTACACTGTTCCACAACTTTACTCCAAACCTATCGAGTTAAACAATAATAAGTTAAAAACCTGCTAAGACCCTGTTTGATTTAGTTTAGGATTATTATGAGTAAACTGAAACAAATAGATAGCTTATTATGATAGATTATTACAATCTATAAGCCATACTACTATAATCTGATAATCCACTTTAAAGATGATTTTTTAAAAAATTATTGGATAGCTAACAGCTAACAAATAGCTACTAATTAAGAGACATAAAGGTTATGCTTATTATAATCCAGCTTATAGTGATATAGCTAAATAATCTAGATTACAATAATATTATTAAGATGCTCTTAATCGAGCTAACCAGCCTTTAAGTTTGGAACAAAAAATCAACCTATGTGTAACCCTTCTTTTGCAACCGATACCCGGTTAGCCGCTACCAGAAACCCGCCCAGCCTCCAGCCACACGGCACCACCACCACCGTGTAGCCACAAAACGCCCACACATCCCACCGTGTAGGTGCGCTGCGGTGGCGTTGGCGTTGGCGTTGGCCGGTGGGGTGGGTCAGTCCGGTCCACGCATCAGCCTCCCAATCCCCACCACCACCACCACCGCGCACACAAACCAGAGCCAGCGCCCACGAATTCCGGCCGAGCCAACCAATCCCGCGGATCTGATCCAGCCATCCATGCCTAGCTAGGTCTAGCCAAGCCAAGCCAGCCGTCCCGTCTCCATCCCACCACCTCCCCCCCTCCCGTCCGCCCCGTCCCGTCCGGCCGCGCCGCGCCGCAACCCAACCCCCTCGTGGCCTCGTCTCGCCTGCGTCGCTCGCTCGATCCGTGCGCGCGCGCGCTAGGTCGCCATGGCCTCGGACCAAACCCTCCCCGTCCCGGTCTCGGTCGAGCTGCCCCCCGCCGCGCCCAACCCTCCTGACCCGACCGCACCCCTCCTCCCGCACGCGGACGACCCCTCCGCACCCCCCGCCGCCGCCGCCGCCGCCCGCAAGCTCCCCGTCAAGCGCCGCTCCCCGCCGCCGCGCCCCTCCTCCCCCTCCTCCTCCGACCCGGCCTCCTCCGACCCCGCCGCCAAGCAGCAGCCTCAGCAGCCGCCGCCGCCGTTCAAGTTCCAGCGGATTTGGTCCGAGTCCGACGAGCTCCGCTTCCTGCAGGGCCTCCTCGGCTGCGGCGCGCAGGGGCTCGTCTTCCCGCGGGACCTCAACGTCTTCTACGACCGCTTCTCCGAGTCCATGCCCTCGCCCTACACCCGCTCCCAGCTCTCCGAGAAGCTCCGCCGCCTCAAGAACAAGTTCCGCGGCATGTCCGCCCGCGTCGCACGGGGCCTCGACCCCGCCCGCCTCGCGCCGCACGACCGCGACGTGCTCCACCTCTGCTCCCGCCTCTGGGACCCCGCCAACGCCGCCACCTCGCCCTTCGCCGCCGCCGGTGACGCCTCCTCGGGGAACAAGCGCCGCCGCGCCGCCCCGCGCGCCGGGCCGCTCATGCCCCCGGATCCCTCAGGGGACAGCAATTCCCATGATTACAACGGCGGTATTAGCGCCGGTACGCCCGGCGCATTTGGGGATGGGCACGGTGGTGAGGAAATGATGTATCTTGAGCAGGAAAGTGGGCACTTTGGTTATCATGGAGATGTCGCGATTGCGGCTGACGGAAGCCTTGATGGGATTGTGAAGGTGCAGCCTGAGACTCTTCCTGCCCTCCCCAGTATCGGGGACATTGCGGTTCACAGTGAGAATGGCAACGGCAAGGCCGTGGTGCCACGTAGCAATGAGCATCACATGGCAAATGCCGTGCTGGATATATTTGAGGAGTGCTTGCGAGAGGTGAAGGCCAATGGCATTACCTACGGTGCTAATGTGAATGGGGGCAGTGAACTTGCAAGGCGATGGAGAGCACAGAGGATTGATGAGCTTGATGTGTTGAGCCGGAGGCTAAGGTTGCTTGTTGAGGATGCTGCAGCGGCTGGTCGCTAAGCGGACATACTGGTGGTTTTGGTGACGTGCTTCCGCCCTTCACCCCATGTGTATAAAATATTAAAATCTAGATTATTATGCTATATGCTTTTGTAGTTCCTCACTCAGCTTGGGCCTTGCCTTAGTCAGCCTAATATGCCTATTATTTATGCCTATGTACATCGTCTACGGATATTGCCTTTTAGTTTAATTATTTCATCAGCATAATATATATGGTTCCAGCATTGTTATCTATACAGCTGCCTGCTGTTGCAATCGTTTTATTTTTAATTTACGTTTCTGATAACTTGTTCATGTAGCTTCATCCATTCACCTTCTTTTGCTTCCATAACTTATTACTTATAAGCTGTGAAATAACAGAATTTTGTTTCCTTGTCAACCACTTTTATCCTCTTCCCTTGGAAAAAAACCACTTTTATCAAGAGTTTTTTCTTACCCAATCCCAGTGCTATACCTATAATTGCTTAAGCTTTCTATACTAACTAAGCATGAACAATTGACGACATTGCATAGAAAATGTTTTATATTATAAAAATATGCTCATAATATAGCTCTACGAGTGTGAGAAATTTGGGAGTAGTTAGTATGAAGTCTCTGCATTTCATTTGGTTGTCATATGAAGTAATGATATTGTTCTGTTTTGGTACTGATAGGAGCAGTCAAAAGTTTCTTTTCTAGCTCATTCTGTAAGCTGAGTCTAATTGATTCTTTAAGACATCGATCAGATGACCATTTTAAACCAGTTGCCTTTTACGGTTTTGCATTGATTATACATTTATACTAGTGAAAGAGCCAAGAGGAGAAGTGGAGAACAGGGTAGAGAGGCATATAACCCTTGCCTGAATCCGAACAAGTTTGTGAGTTACTGAGTTAGATGTTTTTTGGAATATTGCTGAATAGAATTTGTTTTGCCAATAATAATCGCTCTGCCATCCTCGCAGACTATCCAACAATATTTCCATGACTAGGATATTTTGAAGTGAACTGTATTTTGAGTTAAAACATTATATATTTGCCAATAGTTCACGGATAGAAATTCCGTAGTGGATCTTGGTAGTGATTGGTCTGCACAGTTGATAGATCTCTGGGTGCTTGCAGCAGTTAATCGCCTTACTGTGGAGAAAGCATTAGGGCCAACAGATTACCTGCTTTGCACAGATTGAAGATAATGTGTAGAATTGGTGCCTTGGTATCCCAGTTTGACTAACATCAGAATGCCTTCTCATGATAACTGATTACAGTCCCTAAATTGATATGCTTTTGAAGTATCTATTTTGAATTGAAGCTTGGCATGGTTAGCTTATATGAAGCTTCATATCTCATTTGCGTGCCATTTCAGGATGTGTAGCAATGCAGTCCTCTTTTGTTTTCACTCCGTTAGGCCCCTTGTCAGAGGACTGTCTTCTCTTCCATGTTTTTGTGCTAAACACAAGCATGCCATTCTAAATATCAGTGTGCATGCTTAATGTAATGTTTTGCAAGTGAATTGATTTTTCAGTAAGATGGTGCTCCATGCAGCCTTTTTTTTTTGGCAGGCAGATTTGTGGCTCATGTACAGTTATTATGAGATATTGGGAACAGTGGTTTACTTTAAATGTCCTGTTGACCTGGCAAAAGGTCGGGACATCCATGTTCTCAACTCTCAATCGAATGTGTTTTTGTTTGCACTATGTATTATTCATATTTTTTATGGTTCCTAACTGGTGTATTTTCCTGTGTAAGTACTGTTGGTTTCCAGTGGTCTCAGCACACCATGCAATCGACCAAAGGTCTTGAACGACAGTTACAATTTCAAGCATGACATATGTACTCAGATAAGAGAACCGCTATGTGTTCAAAAAGATAAAAAGATGCACCATTTGCAGTTTTAATCTGTTTTTCCCCCGTCCTGTGACAACAGAAAGAAACAGATCAATCGAGTATACGTTTGAGTGGCAGTGATGACTGAAGTTAGTCAAAACCTGTAAGGTTCGGTATACGTTTGACCGTAGCAAATGTAAAATGATTTGCAGTCCGTGCATTTCGAGAATAATTTGAAATGATCTCCGCGTGTCAATCCCAGTTATGAAATTGTCCACTAATGTCCTGTTGTAACTTTGTTGCATCTTGAGCAGAACTGCATAATGCAAATGGTCTCATACGGCAGAAGGTTGCCAGATCATCTCATTTTTTGTCAACTGTCAATTTGTCATGGTGCGATGAAGATTCCATGGATTACCTTTGAGTTGTCAGGTGTGCGGCTGCTGTGAACTATAACTTGGTAGCATTATTTCTCGGTACCTAGGAAATCTTGTCTTCATTTTTGGGAGTGAATACTTGGACACAAGTCACACAATACATGTATCCTGAAACTGGCGTACAACAACGATAGATCTAATATCGGAAATGCTCTACATCGCTTCGACAGACATTTTTGGGCAAAACCACATGAAATCGTTAACCTTGCGATTTAGGGGCTGTTTGGTTGGTTACCACACTTTGCCACGCCACACTTTAGTCATGCTACAGTTTTTTAGGCATGTGTTTGGTTCGCTGCCGCAATTGTGTTATGCCACACTTTCTTAACTTTGGGACCCACATGTCATGCTCTCAAATTTAGAGCTAAGTATGCCACACTTGTGGCTAACTATTTCTAAGCCACATTTGTGCCACCATGCCTAAACTTAGTTATGGCAAGGTTAGGCATCAACCAAACATCCCCTTATTCTTTGATTCATGCTTCAGTCGTACTCTCTTCGTCCCATAAAAAAACCTACCTAGTACCGGATGTGACACCTCCTAATACGATGAATCTGAACATACATCTGTCCAAATTCGTTGTACTAGAATATGCCACATCCAGTCTTAGATTCACCTTTTTTGGGACAGATGGAATAGTAGTTTTAGATGCATTTAATAGTGCGGGTGATAAGAGGTGTGTGGTTTTCAACCCTAAGGTCTTGTGTTCAATCCCGACGCACTCACATTTTCTTCTTAAAAAAATATTTGGAGGGATGTCTCTCCCTTCAAATCTCACTTTTTTTTAGTCGTAATAGTTTGAGCTCTCAAGTGTTAGGTTTTGAGGTCAGGCAAAGGGGGAGGGGGATGGCAGGTGGCCATAGCAGAGCTGCGAGGCGGCCGTGGTACGGTGGTACCTCGTTAGCCGTGGCAGAGGAGGAGGGGCGGTGGGGTGGTGTTGGCAACTAGTGAAACTCGTTATTGAAATTGAAGTATCGGAATCAGATAAGATAAAGTGGTGATACATTTGGGTTATGAGGAGGAGAGAGCGGCATAGGGGATTAAATATGGCATGGCGGTTCCATAGATGCTAGAGGCGACACCAGGGAGGAAGAGGGTGGCGGAAGACCCACATGTTGGAAAAAAAAAACTATGCTGAGTGACATAGATAATTTCATCTGACAATGAAATTTACAACTAGTAAACTAGATGCACAATTACATCAGATCCTGAAATTGGCCACTCTTTATTCCTATGTTAAAACCTCTTTTATTGGTATTTGCTCATTTAAAATCCTAATAGTACTACCCTTCTGTGCTTGACCGTTGTTTTTGTCCTTGGTAGTCGGTCCGGTTGCATCCAAACCTATGATATGGTCAATTTGTTTGTCCAAATCGTTTGTCTAGTGGGCTCTGGGCTGTTCTGCTCGCTCTGCGGTCACCATTTTACTTGGTCCTCTAAGAAAACCGTTTTGTTTTAGTTGTTGATTGTGTTGAACCATTATATTGTGTTCAACAAATAATGTGATTTTAGCTCTAAGTTCTAACAAATGAACATCACAAATCCAGTTGATACTGGAGTGCTGGAGCTGGACATATTGGTTTGGCTGGGTCATTGACTCATTAAATTTTAGTTAATTATGGTTATTTGATTTGCTATCAGTTTTGGAAATGTACAGGCAACCAAGATATGTAAGTATCTAGTTTTTTTCGGCATTGTTAATTCTAAATTATAGTTTAATTGGTCAACAAAACAAACACTCTCATTATCCCTTTACATGATTCTAGGTGTACATATTTCTTGTTTTCAGTAATACTAGCATTAATTATTCCTTTTATAAACATCACAAAGCCAGTTGATGCTGGAGTGCTGGAGCTGAAGATATTGGATTTGGTTGGGTCATTGACTCATTAAACTTTAGTGAATTATGGTTGTTTGATTTGCTTCTCTATTTTGAAAGGGTATAGGCAAACAAAATTATCTTTTCTTTTTTTGGCACTGATAATTTTAAGTTATTTGTTGAATTGGACAACAAAACAGACACTCTCACCATCCCCTGACATGATTCTAGATGTACATTTCCTGTTTCCAATAATACTAGTAGCATTAATATTTTTTTCCAAGCTTTACACGTGCGTGCACTAACATTGTAATGATGCACCATCACGACATCTTCGATGAAGTGATATTTTTTTCTCGAGTCATCCTGTTTTGAAAAGTACAGAAAAATTCCAGGGATACTAAATTAATCTGAATGCGGATTCTTTTTGGTCCCTGTTACGCCTAATAGTTTTTTTTTAAAAAAAAATTATTGGGAATACGTACGTGCGAGCAAAGTAAAGATGAGCTTTAGAGAGCTGGACGCTGGAAAGCTACAGATAAAGCCACACTTAGGCGCTCGTCAATTGTCACCGATGGATGAGTAGCCGAAAGCAAAAGATACTAGGGGACCTCAATATCCATTTTATTTCTTTAGATAAATATCCATTTTATTAATGGCATAGCATTAGACCAATTCTCTATTAACATTCCCATTCACTCACTTATGATGATGTCAGAGGAATGGCTGGCATCAAGATATTGGGCCAGTTAGAAGAGCTTTAAATTTAGATTATAACAAGCAACTGGTGGGCTGGAATTTGGAGAAGCTAAAAAAACAAGCTTTTGCCTTCGTTTTTTTTTTTGGATTATGTTGTTTGAGGAAGCTTTTGATTTTAAAATAAATTACAGGAAGCTCCCCACATGCCAATTGTAGCGGGACATTTTATCGTATGGATTTACTATCGTAAGATGCTTATCAGTTATAAAAATATATGATTTGGGGCATATTTGAAATCATTATTTTTAATTTTTTTAGAATCAATATCTTTCTAAATGTTTTGATTAAATGCATCTTATGTGTAAAATTTATATAAGTGTTTTATAATATTATACTATAATTTTATATGTTTTTTTCTAATATCTTATAGTAGAACCAGTGCTCGGAATATATTCTGAAGACTGTTTGGATGTACAAAATGACATATTTTGGCATAAATATGCCCTTTTTATTTCACTTACGAAGTTATAATGGACAAGTTTGGCTCTATGGTGCATTTTGTTAGCTATATTTTAAGAACTAGCCAAATAACTGTGTGTTGCAACGGATTGTAGAAGATAGAAAAAAAAGTAGTTCTCATGGTTAAAAAGGGAATACTTATCTCTACCTGGTTCAAATAAGATTCTTCATATTAAAAAGAAAAACGTAGACCACCTGTTTTTTAGGGGTTACTTAGTACAATGATCTCATGTAGTGTACCTCATGACCCCATATATCAATGGTGGTGCTGCTGTAGCGTACCTCATGGTCCCACATGTCAATGGTGGTGGTGGTAGTGATAGTTAAAAAAAAAAAACTTTGACGGTAAAATATAGCATATACTGCAAACTGCAACAAGAAATAATTCTTTTTCGTCTGTAACTAAAATAACGTGCAATACGGCAAGACAGACCAAACTTGCCTCTAGATTGCCGAACTTGCAGCAAACACAAATGGCTACCACGTGTGTGTTTTATAGGGCAGTTCAGCTTCTTGGGTTCTGAAATCCCCGCTGTTTTTGTCTCTGCCAACAGCAGATGACTTGATTCCAGCTCTTCACTGTTTGATTTTCCGTTTGTCCGTTCGTCCACGTGCTTGCTTGATCCAATGCATTCAAATGTCGCGCCCCACCTGACCTGTCGCAACTCATCACTGAATTACTCAACATTGAATCCTTTGTACCCAAATTACCCAAGTGTGATTTTTTGCTTGAGCTGAATGTGCGTGAGAATTGTTCGTTTCAGTGCAAGCTCACCTGGAGAGTTAACCAAGGGTATGTCTTGTAGATTCTGGATTTTGTTCGTACGCCTCTTAGAAGCGATGTTTTTTTTTTACAAAAGCTTTTTATATATAATTTTTAATATTAAATTCATTCGTTCGTACCGGTTAATAGTTATAAAAAATAGATTATCTATCAATTGATAACCCAAAATTTTTATATTGAGCTGTTGAGGGCTGAACGCCTTCTTTGAAACAGAAGGTTTTGGTGAGAATTAACTAATAAATCCTATAATGTTCATGCATTCTTTCCGGGACGAACTCTTATCATTCAGAGTGGGTTCAATTCAAGCACACTTGCGCTATTTCAGCACAAAATTCAGCTTGGCCTAAAGTTCTCAGCCAATCCACCCACCAAAAACACTTGCATGATGCATGTACGTGGCTTAACAGCCACATCGATTGGCTGATTTGAGAAAAAGGCGAAATGACATATTCACAAACAAAAAAATTTTATAAATAAAATATATATATATATAATCTTAACGATCTAAAAAAAATGCTAAAAAAAATAAACTACGACTGAAAAAAAAACCAAAATTCTTTAAATTTAAGATCGAAGTTTAATTTTTTGCTGATAAGCGAAGCATAAACAAAAAGATAAAGGGAGTGACTATATTTATGGCGCCATATTTTTCATCAAAAAAAAATAGTCGGCATATATTTACATTGTAAATCTCTAAAGTACATATGTAATTTTAGTGCATTTATAATGTAAGTCTCAAAATTACATATGTAAGTCCTAAAATTACATATGTAAACTACAAAATTATATATGTAAGTGGTGTGTAAGTGCAATGTAACTATTGTATAAATTTGTGTAAATATATAAAAAGTTAAACTAAAAAAGAGAAGCGAGGGATATCTCTGCCCATGCCGGCCGTGATCTACGGACGTGAGTCACCCACGACGCTCGCAAGCGCATCATGCGGGTCAGACTATCCGACTGAAATCGAACCCAAAATGTGGCGACAGAGATTTAGCAATACTGAAGATAAATCTATAAGACTGGCGGAATGTTCAGACAGTTTCAGAATTCAGAACCCATCCACTGATCCGCACGCCCCTCACCACCAAAAGTCGCACAAGGAAAGGAGTGGCTTGTCCAAGCCCCTCCTGCTCCAGCCCGGTCAAATGCGGCAGGATTTCCCCCTTAATCGCCGCCACGTTCTTCCGGATCGCGACTCCTTCAGGTCAGGGCAGCGCTAGAACAACGGACGATCCACTGATCCGGTCGTCTTCGGCTACGAAACGGCCTATAGTTTTCGTTTAGTTCTTTCTTTCTTTTTTACTGGTCGGTTACTCACTTCGCCGACGTCGCCGTCCGAATGCGACGGAGCAGAATCTGAATCTGTGTACCTGTGGCCGTGAGGAAAAGATAAGAGAAGAAAAAAAAATGAAAAGCAGTACTGCGTGTACGGTGTAACGGGTCATTTTTTTCTTTGCTGCGTAGTAATGTCTGAATTCACCGCCTTAATCCTGTCACGAGCACAGTCAAAAGAGTGTCATTAACCTTTTCCAAACAGAGCAATTACCAGCTAATTATGGCGTCACCCCCAACGTTCGGCTGTGTGCTCGTCTAGGGCGGCTTGATTACGGCCATTAGGGCTTAATAATGCGGATTAGTAGCTCAACAATCCACCCACACACACACAGAGCTTTGTTTTTCTTTTATTTTTCTTTTTCCACTGGTGATATTTCTCTGCTTCCAAGGCTTCCGGCTTTCTCTGCCTATAGAGGAGCTTTTCACCAAACTCCCCTTTCCTTCCTCCTCCTCTTCTCCCCCTCTTCTCACTGTTCTTGTGAATACTTAGATGATATCATCCTGTCACTGTCACTAGTCCCACTTCTTCCCCGCGTTATCAAAGATTTCAATCTCTATAGGTTCTCTGATCTCGTTCGCAATCCCAGATTCCATCTGTAAAAAAAGTCTTCTTTGTTGCAATCCGGATTGATAGTCTTGAGGAGGTTCTTGTTCAGCTTTTTAGAAGGAGCAAGTGGAGGAGCAAGGCTTTGTTTTTTGTTTTTATTTGCTGTTTCTCTTCATCGAACGAGAAGAAATCGGCAGTTTGTGGGAGTGGCTTGTTGTTCTAGGAGAAATCGTGGTTGGATCGTGTTCTTTGCTTTGTTTCAATCCGATTGGCGACGGGCGCCGAGGGATTTAGCGCCAAAAGGAAGGAATTTCTGTGCTTTTCTTCGATTACACGGCGAATTCTGGGCGGGCGAATTTGGCATCTTTTGATCGCATTTTGTTCCCTGGCTGGCGAGAACACCGAGAGCTGGGGAGATGGTCTCGGAGGCGCCCATGGCGGCGGGCGCCGTCGTCGTCACCGCGGCGCTGTGCAAGAGGAGCAACCGGGTCGCGCGGGTGCTCGCCTACGCGCTCCTCGAGTGGATCCTGATAGCTCTCCTCCTCGCCAATGGCGTCTTCTCCTACCTCATATCGAGGTTCGCCGCCTTCTTCGGCCTGGCGCCGCCGTGCGCCCTCTGCTCCCGCCTCGGCGTGGACAGCCTCTTCGAGCCCCGCGGCGAGGGGCAGGGCGCCGGCGCGGAGCCCCTGTGCCGCGTGCTGTGCGACTCGCACGCCGCCGAGGTGTCGCGCCTCGGCTACTGCCGCGCGCACCGGCGGCTCGCGGACGCCGGGGACATGTGCGAGGACTGCGTGTCCGCCTCCGCGGCGGCGGCGGCGTCGTCGTGGATGAGGCGGAGCGAGCTCGGCGAGCGGGACCTGGCATGCGCGTGCTGCGGCGTCGCGCTCGAGAGCGGCTTCATCTCGCCGCCGTTCTTGTTCCCCGCGCCGGCGGCGTGCGACGTGGACTGTGGCCACAGGAGAGACGCCGCCATGGCAAATCTCAATCGCGATCTGGTCTTCGTGTCCGAGGAGGGCCCTGTGATCGAGCTCTTCGATGAGAAGCCATTGGAGGAGGACCCGATCGGCGCCATGGCTGGCTTGGCAGCTCAATGTGCCGAGATTGTTGGCAATGTCCTGCAGCTGGTGCCTCTTGAATCAGCTGATTTGTCAAATGTCAGAAAGAGTGCAGTATCATATGAATCCCGTGGTGAAGGGAATGATGCAATGGATCATGTAACTTCGAAGCAGCGCAATGTGGTGCTGAAGAACATGGCTAACACCAGTGAGGATAAATCCGCGGTGTCCTCTGATGATGATGACAAGGTGGGTGATATGGTTAGTAAGATGATCGACGAAGAAATTACTGCGTTAGTCCTCTCTCAGGATTGTATTGAGGATGGATTCAGCTGCGAGATAGATGGGGAAACCACGGAGAGCTTAGCTGCTGATCATCAACAATGTAAGGCACTCTTTCCTCTGATAAACTTGCATTCATGGTATTCCGGTTTACCAAATCTGTGGCTATAAATATCACCTGCTATTGCTTTGCCACATATGTTTTAATTGTACCGCCATTTTCACTACATATATACTAGTTCTGTTAACCATTTCGATACTACAATTTAATGCAGTTTCTCTTGCAAATTGTCATGTTACTGTGATGGGGATGTTCATTGAATACCCATGCCTAGATTTCAAATTTTAGCTATTGCAACATCGCTTGGTACTGTAGACTGTAGTTGGCATTCATTTTTCCATCTTGCCTGTACTGCCACATTTGTACTGATGAACCTTTATTGAAAGAAAAACGTGAACAGCCTGAACTAACTGAATGTTGATAGGGTGAAATGGACGTTGTAACAAAATAGAAGTAAACTCACGCCACTAAATGTACTTCGAGTTGTTCAGTGCTGGTTGTTTTGTATATTTAATGTTACTATGCAATCTGCCTTGATTTTTGTTGCATGCAGTTTGTGAGAAGCATAGTGGATTGAAAGACAACAACCAGGAAATTTCAATCGGGAGTGAGATACCTGAGAATGAGCAGGGTGCTGTAAAACAAGAATTGCTTTGCGTGCTGACAAATCCGAGGGGGAATGAATTTGGTATTGACAATTTAGAAGGAAATACTGAGACAGTTCATCAGGCTGATCTCAATAATGGATGGAATTCGATGCCAGTGGAAGCTGGAGTGCATGCCTCTGAAACTTCAACTGAGAACAATGAGGAGTGGATTCAGCCAGGTGAGCTGAGCCAGAAATCGAATCTGATGCCGATATACTCTAGGGAGCATGCTGATGAAGAAATTAAAGAGGACAGAATTTCACTGACTGAGATAAAACAAGGATTGGACTCTGTGACAATTGATTCTTGGGAAGAAGTTCATTTGATTTCAAATGATGGCACCAAAGAGAATCAGGCTGAACAGCCTGAGCTGAATCATCAATCAACTTTTATGACAGTACGTGCTATTGAGTATGTAACAGACTTGTTTGATGCTAACATCAGTGCAGGCAACGGTAAGAAATAAGATTTTAATCATTTGGTTTGTATCTTTTGTTGACTTCTCTAGTGTGATCAACTGATCATCTTTTTTTTTTCAAATTGATCCAGTTAATCCAACAGAGGCTGCTCTACCAAGCTTACATCAATTCTCTTATGGACCATCAACAAGCTTAAACAAATTATGTCCTGACTATAATGATGTTGAATCAGAGAGTGCTCCGGATACACCAATTCACATTGAAGATATCGATGGTTTACATGAGTTGCCAGACCATAAAGCAATGACTTCTGATACCAAGTCAGTTGATCTGGAAAGTATTGAACTGGTTAGTGTTGATCAGTTAAAATCTGCTTTGGCATCTGCACATAAATCTTTGAGCACCCTATATACTGAGCTTGAAAATGAGAGGAGTGCAGCTGCTATCGCTGCTGATGAGACTATGGCAATGATAAATCGCTTGCAAGAACAAAAGGCGGCAATGCAGATGGAGGCAATCCAGTACCAGCGACTTATGGAAGAACAATCGGAGTATGATCAAGATGCGCTAGAGAGGTTGAATGAACTAGTTGTGAAGAGAGAGAAGGAGAAACAAGATCTGGAGAGAGAGCTCGAGTTGTACAGACGCAAGGTTCATCTCTTTGAGGTGAAGGAAAGGAGAAAAATGTCCAGGCACAAGGCTGATGACCACAATGGGTCATCCTCAGCATCATCCAGTGCTGAGGACAGCGATGACCATTCCCAAAGTTTCTATGAAGGCGATGAATCTGCCCATGGTCTTAATGGAAGCAATGGTAGTATCCCTACTGATGCTGTGTTACAAGAAACTGCTAGGCATCTGGGGACACTTGGTTGCTCACTCGCAGATTTTGAGGAAGAAAGACTCTCCATACTGGAGCAGCTCAAATTGCTAGAGGAGAGGCTATTTGACCTCGAAGATGAAGATTCAGATAGTGTTAAGATGGACAAGCGATTATCAGAAGAAAACCATTTGATGGGTGCCTCAAATGGTTTCTCTGATGATGATAGCAACTTCAAACTTCATGACAAAAGAAAAGGTGTAAGCTATAGGGGAAAAAAGCTGCTCCCATTATTTGATGACACTACCGTGGAAGATGGGAACGACCTCCTAACAAGGCAAGATCCTGAGGCAGACCATTCTACAGAAAATGTTGTGTTGGAACCAGCTAATGAGCAAGATAAACTTGCAATAGCGCATGAAATTGATCAAGTCCATGAGCGGCTGCATGCTCTAGAGGCAGACAAGGAATTTATAAAACAGTGTGTGAGGTCTTTGAAGAAAGGAGACAAGGGGTTTGATCTTCTTCAGGAGATCTTGCAGCATCTTAGGGACCTGAGAAGGATCGAGCAGCGTACAAGGAACTCTGGAGAGCTCTCACCGCATTATCTGCACCCTTACACGGATTGAAGGTAAAAAGGTGCAGTTCATATTCATGATTACTTGACGAATTTTCTTTTCCACATGTATAGTACAATAGTTGTTTCTATTTATTCCACATGGATATTACTTTAGTACAAACTCTTTAGTTCCAGAACATTGAATAGACAAAATACCACTTTACTAAAAGAAGATGTGCAACCCCACAAACTCCTTTTTATACAAATACTAAATGTTCACCAAATGTTCCTGCCTAACAATACCACATTATATCCAAACTGAATTCTGTCAGAACCTTGATTCTTTCTTGCTGGTTCCAGATCATCTGCAGAGCGTTATGATCATGTTCGAGGAAAATGCATTGAAGATGAAAGCTATAAAACAACGAAAAAAGATTGCTGACTAACTAGTATTGTCATGCCAGAAGTTTGGCGCAGACCAGGAGGGAAAGGAGATCCACCTGGTGCTCGAATTCTCAAGTTGGTTCGGCATTGCCGTCTGGATGGCAGATCATGGAGCAATTCTGCCTTCCAAAGGTCCAGGTTTTTTTTCGCGGACCGCTTTCCACGTCCTTTTTCGTTTGGTTTCATTATATGAGGGGATTGGGGGGGGGTTCCAAACTTTTACTCAAGAACAAGAGGGGTTGGTGAGCTGCCCCCTCCATGAGTTGTGTTTTGTGGCAAAAACCATGGCTTGTGAAAAAGCCTTGGAATTCATTAACACGAAACATATGCCTCTGCCAGCTTTGATGCCAGGTAGAGTGAGTATAAAAAAAAGGCTAAAGAAAAAGGGCCTCAGTGCCTTTCTTAGTTGTTCTGTTTTTTTCCCCCTGTAAATTTTCTAAGTTGTATGTAATGCTTTTGGAATGTGGGTTGCTCTTGAGTGCATTGTGCATAGCATCATTGTCTGATGAGCATTGGCTGTAACACGTACGGTTATGGTTTTGCTTATCTGTTCCCTTTCTTCTCTCTCGTTTCTTCATATACAAAATGCAAAATACAAACACGAAGTGCTAATTAATTATGGTTATGGAAAGCAACAGGTCTTGCATGATTTGGTTTAGCTGTCAAAGAAATCATGAGATGGATGGACCATTTGGTCACCAAAAAAATCTGTTGTTGGGTGGACCTGCCAGCTCTGCTTCTGCCCTACCATGTTAGTATCATCCATCGTTCTTTGCAATTCCTCTGCTAGCTTGACAAGATCAGCTGCTGCTGCCTCTTGCATTGAAAGCTAGTAGCTGCTTGATTCTTGACAAGCCACTAAGCTAGCCTGGACAGTGTCGTTGTAGGCTAGATGTGTCGGCACGCTCGTACAGGTTTTTTTTTCTCGTTGTGGGGCCCACATGTAATTGAGAGGGTTCGTTCTGATAGATAAGGGGCGGACAGGTTTGCGAGCTGCGTCGCATCTACCCAACTGATCCGACAGTGATTGTTTGCTTTGGCGTTAAGCATGGGTTGATTAGAGCAAGCCCTGTTAGACTGATACATGGGCCCCGCTGCTTCTCCCTGTTCACTGTGTAGAGTGTAGGCGCAAGCAACAAAGGTTCCCTAGACTGTTTTGGGTGTCACTGGTTTGGCGGTTACAGCACAACCGTGCGATTACCGTGAAGTATACCGTAATTTTAAAAACTGAGAAGGTTACTGTATGTAATAACCGCGATAGCAACATGGTTTTGTAAACCTTGCAAGCAGCACACGCTATGCTGTTTAATTAGTTAAGCATCTCTAGTTAAGTTAGATCAAATTTCATCGTGAAAGTGACAATTTGAAATTTAGGCTTTTAGCTGCCCTATATTGGAGTGCAGTAATTTACGTTGTGTTAGTTCCACGCTAAAATTGGAAGTTTGAAGAAATTAGAACGATGTGATGGAAAAGTTGAAAGTTTGTGTGTATGAAAGTTCGATGTGACGAAAAAGTTGAAAGTTTGAAGAAAAAAGTTAAAATCTAAACTGGGCCTTAGAGGGAAATCATTCTTTAGGACCCCTTAGCAACAAATGAAAACTGGAGAAATATTGTAGGATTGGATACCTATAGATAAAAAAAACTATTTGGTCCTTTGGAACAAAGGAACGATTCTTCCAAATTCTTTTCAAATTCCTAATCAACGCACCATTTCATATGGATCTTGAAGGAAAACAAGTATAAGGTTCATCCTCATCATCACTGGGAGCACTTCCCTTCCTGTACATTTGGGGCAAATTTTCAAGCCCAAACCCCCAAATCCACGAATCCACTCCGAATTCCGGGATTCCGACGCATCTGGGCTCATTTCACGGCCCAAATTCACTAGGTCGGTGCGGCCTGCACGGCCCAAGTAGACAAGTAGTAGCGCCCATCTGTTCGCCCATTCCCGAACCCGTCGTCTCGTCCTCCACACAAACCCTCCCCAACTCCACGAATCCCGCCGCCGCCGCCGCCGCCATGAAGCGCGCCGCCGACGGGATGGAGAAGCCCAAGTTCCTCACGCGGGAGGAGCGGGAGAAGCTGGCGCTCGAGCGCCGCCAGGCCGCCGTCACCGACCAGCGCCGCTCCGCCCTCGACCTGCTCCAGTCGCTCCCCCGCCCCCCTCCGCCGCCGCCGCCTCCCCTTTCCAACCCCCCTCGCGACTCCTCCTCCTCCCACCACCGCGACTCCTCCGACCGTGACCGTGACCGTGACCGGGACCGGGATCGGGACAGGGACCGGGACCGTGACCGGGAGCGCCGCCGCGACGACGACTCCCGCCGCGACCGAGATCGGGATCGGGACCGCGACCGAGGCGACTCCTCCCGCCGCGACCGCGACAGGGAGCGCGGTGACCGCGACCGCGACCGTGACCGGGAGCGCGGGGACAGGGACAGGGAGCGAGGGGACAGGGAGAAAGATCGGCTGGAGAAGATGGCGGAGAGGGAGCGGGAGAAGGAGCTGGACGCGATCAAGGAGCAGTACCTGGGTTCCAAGAAGCCCAAGAAGCGGGTCATCAAGCCGTCTGAGAAGTTCCGCTTCTCGTTCGACTGGGAGAACACGGAGGACACCAGCCGCGACATGAACTCGCTCTACCAGTCGCCCCACGAGGCCCGCCTGCTCTACGGCCGGGGATTCCTGGCTGGCATTGATCGCCGCGAGCAGAAGAAGGTGGCCGCCGCGCATGAGAAGGAGACCCGTGCCGAGCAGCGGCGCAAGGCCGGTCTGGATGACCGCCCTGAGGACGACGCAGTTGATAAGAAGGAGGCTGATGCTGCAGCGAAGTATGATGCCTTCGACATGCGCGTGGACAGGCACTGGACTCAGAAGTCTCTTGATGAGATGACGGAGCGGGATTGGCGTATATTCCGTGAGGACTTCAATATATCCTATAAGGGTTCTAAGGTACCCCGTCCCATGCGGAAGTGGTCTGAGAGCAAGCTTGGTACTGAGCTGCTTCGTGCTGTCGAGAAAGCTGGGTACAAGGAACCTTCGCCGATTCAGATGGCTTCCATTCCACTTGGTCTCCAGCAGCGTGATGTTATTGGTATTGCTGAAACAGGCTCTGGCAAGACTGCTGCTTTTGTGCTCCCTATGCTTTCGTACATTACCCGCCTCCCACCCATAAGTGAGGAAAATGAGGCTGAGGGTCCTTATGCTGTTGTTATGGCACCTACTCGTGAGCTTGCTCAACAGATTGAGGAAGAGACTGTGAAATTTGCGACCTATCTTGGCATTAAGGTTGTGTCTATCGTTGGTGGTCAATCCATTGAAGAGCAGGGTTTTAAGATTAGGCAGGGCTGTGAGGTTGTTATTGCAACTCCTGGTCGGCTTCTTGATTGCTTGGAGAGGAGGTATGCTGTGCTCAACCAGTGCAACTATGTGGTTCTGGATGAGGCTGATAGGATGATTGATATGGGCTTCGAGCCGCAGGTTGTTGGAGTCCTTGATGCTATGCCATCGAGTAACTTGAAACCTGAGAATGAGGATGAGGAGCTTGATGCAAAAACGATCTATAGGACTACCTATATGTTCAGCGCCACTATGCCACCTGCTGTGGAGCGGCTTGCTAGGAAGTACCTGCGGAACCCAGTCGTTGTCACAATTGGTACAGCTGGCAAGGCCACAGATCTCATCACACAGAACGTGATCATGACGAAGGAGTCAGAGAAGATGTCAAGGCTCCAGAAGATACTCACAGATCTTGGGGATAAGCCAGCCATTGTGTTCTGCAACACAAAGAAATCAGCAGATGCTCGTGCGAAGGATCTAGACAAGGCAGGCTTCCGCGTCACAACACTACATGGTGGGAAGTCACAGGAGCAGAGAGAGACGAGCCTTGATGGATTTAGAAACCGGCGGTTCACTGTTCTTGTGGCAACTGATGTTGCCGGGCGTGGTATTGATATTCCCGATGTTGCTCATGTCATCAACTATGAGATGCCTAGTTCAATCGATACATACACACATCGTATTGGAAGAACTGGACGTGCAGGAAAGAAGGGATTGGCAACTTCGTTTTTAACTCTGGAGAACACTGACATTTTCTTTGATCTGAAACAGATGCTTATACAGAGCAACAGTCCTGTGCCACCTGAACTTGCAAGGCATGAAGCATCCAAATTTAAGCCAGGCTCAGTTCCTGATAGACCTCCAAGACGAAATGACACAGTCTATGCAACTCACTGAAGCATCTACTGCAGAATGGGCCAAAGATCCTCCAGTATTACAAGGGAACTTTTGGAAACAGAAGGATCTAATTCTAGATTAGTACTTCGAGGTACAAACATTATGATGATTACTCGTTTTTTATTATATGTCTGAAAACTATGCCCTATATTGTCATGAATTTAGGATATGTTTATGATGGTTTAGTTCTGGACTTATGTATCTTTTCTTATTGTTGGTGATCAATGCAAACTCTACTATGGCCCATGTAGTGCATTATTTTACCGCCTAAATATATATCATATTTTGTTATGTTTGTTGTTTACAGTAGCGTATTGCTTCAGATTTGTTCTTCTATCATTTTTGCAGAGGGCATATATTGTATCTGATCTTCATTGTGGAGATTTTATGTGGTCTAGCAACATTGAATATTTGAGTCCAAAGAGGTGCTAATTTTCTTTCTTCTTTCATATGTTTTTGTACACCGTTTGGCTTGGTATTCAAAACGGAGAAATCTGTCACCTCCACCTCCTGAACTGTTAAACTGCCTAAATAACCCCTGAACTATCTAAAACCGTCTGAATAACATACAAGGTAGTTTTGAAGGCTTGTTTTGTATGTGGCATGCAGGTGTGCACTATTATTTCTGTATAACGACTCTCGTGCTTGCTTCTCCAAAGTTTATCCTAATAAATTTTCTATACCCATATGAAAAAAAAAATAAGGGCAGGTCTTGCTTTTTTATACTTGAATGCTTGTCTTGTGTATCAGAATCCACAATACAATGAGGATTTAGAACTGTAGAAAGGTTGGTATTTTCAAGTATTTTAAATACCGTGGATTTAGTTTATAATTGTAGAAAGGTTGAAATTTTCAAGAATTTTAAATACCACAGATTGTGTTCTAGCTGATGAGAAATTTGACCATCCAATTATTGGTTTGTGTTATCATCATTGTTTCTCTCTTAATACTTTCAACCGTTGCGTCTGGCTATTGAATTGTCCTTGAGTTGATAAAGTTTATTATAAATTAAAATTCGGTCTGTTACTCTGTTTTAACTTGTCATAGTGGGTTACTATACTTTCAACCGTTGCGTCTGGCTATTGAATTGTCCTTGAGTTGATAAAGTTTATTATAAATTAAAATTCGGTCTGTTACTCTGTTTTAAAAAAAAGCGAGGAAAAATCTCCAGAAAAATCCTCGTTAGGTTCTATTACTCTGTTTTAGGTGGCATATATAATACCCAGTTTTCAGGTTCTATTACTCTGTTTTAACCTGTCATAGTGGGTTACTATACTACGTTAAGAGTCCTTGATGAGATAGTTTCTATCCGTAAAAACTTGGTCAGTGATATAAACAGGTGGTTAGGATACAAATGAAAAATTGCATAAGTTTTAGGTGACATACATAATACCCAGTTTTCAGGTTTTGTAGTAATAGTTCATTCATTTACAATGCTGCCATATGTGCATCTTGTTAAGTTGTGTGACTATGTTGCTTTGTTTTCTTGATTCAACTCCGTACATTCTGAGTTCATCCTTTTAATTATATTGAAATATCTTAAAAGCTGTACGTACTGGTTTTGACTTTTGTCAACTATTGAAATCTAGAATGCTGTTATTCAGACGTACCCAGCGGGACCGTGCTTGTTTCAGGTGCTGACAGATGACAATGATAAGTGTAAGTTTATATAAACTTGTTCATTCTTGTAGCCCGTCCTTGTTCTCCATATTATTACTATACCCCATTTCTTGAGACGGGGGCGCTGTGATATTGTACGAAACCACTGTAGTGGTGGTTCTGCAACCAAGCGTCGTTCTTCCATGGCGAAGCATTGCCTGGCGGCTACACCGCAGGCCCAGGCCCGCTGCGACGTTGTCTTGATCTTTTGTTGTAATGAAACCGATTTTCCTTTTGGCAAAATTGGTTCTATAGCTGAGCCGGCCAAAATTTATTAAGAAGGGAAGGGTTTATGCAAAATTGGTTATAGAGCACCGAAAGTCTTATCCAAGTTTTTGTGAGACTCAAAAAAGATAAATGTCTTTAAGACTTTTTTGCAATGCGGCTTGCTTTGTGTTCCCGATGTGCTTATGATCACGTATTGTCGACAACGGAAAGCCGTCAGATTGCGCCATCAGGCCTCGGCACGTAGCCCTCAAGACGGAGCAGATAACGAGTAGTAGCAGATAAGCCTCGTGTAGTAGCCGTGCTTGTTTTGTGTGGACACATTTCGCCCCAAAACAGACGCTGCAAAACGACGCCCAAAAAAAAAAGCGAGGAAAAATCTCCAGAAAAATCCTCGTTACATTAGCCTTTGCTTTGCTTGCTCACTCTCGCCACGCCAAGAACGCACCGTGCCACCGCCATGGCCACCTTCCTTGGGAGCTCGCCGGCCTTCCTCGCCCGCCCCGTCGCCGCCAAGCCGCACCTCTCCTGCGCGCAGTCGCCGCGCCCGCCCAGCGCCCAGCCGCCGCCGGAGCAGCAACCGCCGACGCCGACGCCGACGCAGCAGCAGTCCATGCAAGCCCAGCCGCAGGCGAGGCCGAGGCGCGCGCCGGCGGCGGCGGCGTCCGGCGCGGACTCGACGGACTGGGTGGCGACGTCGCTGACGCGGCGGTTCGGCATCGGCGCCGGGCTCGCGTGGGTCGGGTTCCTCGCCTTCGGCGTCGTCTCCGAGCAGCTCAAGACCCGCTTCGAGGTCGCGCAGCAGCTGGCCAACACCAAGTCGGTCAAATCTCCCTCCTCCATTGATTCATCAGCTTCCTCCATTGAATTCCGCTTTTAACTTACACTCGTCGCCATGGCTTCCTCTTCCTCCTAGGGACGTGGAGCAAGAGCAGGAGGTCGTCCTTCCCAACGGAATACGGTGAGCACGCAATCTGCTCGATCGCCAAGCACTTGGTCACTCTATGCTTGTATCTATGGGGATCTGACGTTGGTGTTCGTGCAGGTACTACGAGATGCGAGTAGGCGGCGGCGACGTGCCGCGGCCGGGGGACCTGGTGGTGATCGACCTGAAGGGGAGGGTGACCGGCGGCGAGGCGTTCGTGGACACGTTCGGCGACGGGAAGCGGCCGCTGGCGCTGGTGATGGGGTCGAGGCCGTACACGAGGGGAATGTGCGAGGGGGTGGAGTACGTGCTGCGGTCCATGAGGGCCGGCGGCAAGCGGCGGGTGGTCGTCCCGCCGGCGCTCGGCTTCGGCGACGACGGCGCCGACTTCGGCGACGCCGCCGCGCAGGTCCCGCCCGGGGCCACGCTCGAGTACGTCGTGGAGGTCGACAAGGTGTCCATCGCGCCGGCGTGAGCGTGATCGACGCGACGTGTAGACTCCGTATACGTAGCTGCTGCCTGGAGACAACCCCCTGCAGCGAAAATCTCTCGAAAGGGTTTAAAACTTGCACAGCGATTTCATATTTTGTTTGAAAGAGAATGTTTTGATTTTTGGCCCTAGTTTAAGTTCTATTGTCTCTACAGCTATTTGGCCGTCGTATATCTAGCGAGAGGATGGCCTGTTTGCTCCATTTTCAGTTAAAACTGCAGAGATTAACATATACTTTCTGATGTTTTTTTTTCAATGTTAAAATGCACGTCGGGCTTTAAATATACTCCCTCTGTTTCATGTCATAAGACATTTTGACTTTGGTTAAAGTTAAACTTTTTTAAGTTTGACTAAGTTTATAGATAAATATAGTAATATTTATAATATTAAATTAGTTTCATCAAATTAATAATTGAATATATTTTCATAATAATTTTGTCTTGGGTTAAAAATGTTATTACTTTTTTCTACAAGCTTAATCAAACTTAAAACAATTTGACTTTGACTAAAGTCAAAATGTCTTATAACCTGAAACGGAGGGAGTAGCTAGTAGCTACTCTGTACAAATAATTGTCTATAGATAAATATAGTAATATTTATAATATTAAATTAGTTTCATCAAATTAATAATTGAATATATTTTCATAATAAATTTGTCTTGGGTTAAAAATGTTATTACTTTTTTCTACAAACTTAATCAAACTCAAAACAATTTAATTTTGACTAAAGTCAAAATGTCTTATAACCTGAAACGGAGGGAGTAGCTACTCTGTACAAATAATTGTCAAAATGTGTAGGAGTACAAACTTCGTTTAGTGCTGACCCCATTGTCAATCATATCAGGTGTTTTGCTCAGACAAATAACCATAGTCAATGGCTGTTGGCTGTTTATATCATGGAAATTTTAAAAAGGGACCAAAAGGATAGCTTAGAAACAGAGCTGAAGGGAACGTAATGTTTTCACGTGGATACAATTTCACTGCCCTAATAACCAAAGCGAAAAGAAATCACTTATCGACAATAACAATGTCCTCCCTCCGTTTTACAATATAAGTCATTCTAGCATTTTTCATATTCATATTGATGTTAATATATCTAGACATATATATCTATCTAAATTCATTAACATCAATATGAATGTGGAAAATGCTAAAATGACTTCCATTGTGAAACGGAGGAAGTATCTTATACTACACACATTGTACACAACAATCGCTAGAGATCACTGATATCATCAGCTGACAGGATCACGTTGCGGTACACGATTGTAGAGCGGGAGCTCGAAGAGGAAGCCCATCTTGAACCATCCAGGCAGGGCTCCATACACAGCTGGTGGTAGTGGGATAAGAGGACTGCAGATAAAAAATACAAATGCATAAGCTAGTCACCCTTTGCTGTTGAAATCTGCAAAGAAATGCTTGGACCCTTGGAGTGGGGATATGAAAACGGGCCAATTTGCTTAATACAATCGCAAAAATCACAGAGTTAGAAAATACTATCATATGTGTCATTGATATACGGGTCCAAGTCCCATATGTCATTCTCATGTAGGATGGTACTTTACAACTCAGAAATCTCTGCGATTGTATTTCCCAAAATTTCCCCATGAAAAGTGTCATGTCTAGGAGTTCTTCCTTACCTTGTAGTGTTCTTGTACGTGCGGTATTCTTCGTTCTGTCCAAAGCGCTTATCAGCAGAAGCCTTCAAAACAGGAGCATAAAATGGTGTGATGTGTTAGCATTTTTGCAAGTAACAAAGTATATAATTTCAAAGAGAAGTTGTGGTTGTTAACCTCCAGAAGTGGGATTCCACTAACGAAGAGAAGCAAGAGCGTCAGGAATACAGGTCCGAGGATCACGAGCCATTCAGCTCCTGAGAGAACTGGAGTAGATGCTACAAATATTCCCCACCAAAGGAATATCTGTGTCGAATTAAATTGTCAAACAAATGTCAGTATTTGTTCAAAACACTGTAAAATTAAATAGATTATATCATATAAAGTGTGTGCAGAATATATATAACCAGCAGTGCACAACAAAATATCTGCAATTGGTAGAAACAGATAGCTATGCAAGATGAATGGCAGAGAATGAGAAGGTCCAAGTTTTCAACAGTTTTTTTTAGCAAACTATTGACCTATGTTTTACTTTATTTTTCAAGGTCAAACTGCATAGGCAAATACTTTTCGCTTACAGGTTAGTGAAAACCAAGCTTGTTCGTGCAAAATAAACTGACTAACCTCGCCAAAGTAATTTGGATGGCGAGTATAACTCCAAAGACCCACATTACACCACCTTCCACGATTGCTCGGAGAATTCTTGAACGTAAGCTTCTGCTGATCAGCTATTGCTTCCATACCTGCCCCGATCAGCCACATGATCCAACCAATAATATCACGGGCTTCAATTGAGGGATCGCTGTCACTTGCGTTCACAATTGTAACAGGCAAGCTGACAGTCCATACCCAAACAGCCTGCCCAAATCAGGACAGAAGGCCCGGTAAGGCTCTCTTAAGCCACTAACAAATTAAGCAGGCAAAAAAAGTTACAAAAGGTTACCTGGAAAATCCAGAAAACTGCTAGTTTTCCCAAGTTATCGCGCATTTCATCAAACCGTTTGTCCTCTCCCCATTGAAGAATCCTAGACAAATTTAGACAATATAAGCATTAGTAAGTC
This sequence comes from Oryza sativa Japonica Group, assembly GCF_034140825.1. Lineage (NCBI taxonomy): Eukaryota > Viridiplantae > Streptophyta > Magnoliopsida > Poales > Poaceae > Oryza > Oryza sativa. The sequence continues at coordinate 29,436,925 of NC_089037.1, read as the reverse complement.
ATTTTGGATAACATCGAATGTTTTGGCTCAAGCTAAGGATAAGCAATGTAGCAAGTAAGGAAGTTACATAAAGTATATATAGGCCATGTAACAGCCCTACAACATCATAGTCATGAATAATAACGTCAAAATAAAGTTGATTTCCTTGAAAAACCAGGCTTGTTTCCTGAAAACTGAGAAACTGCTAGAATTATCAAGACACCACATCAGTCCTGGACTCAAGTAGTAAGAAGCATATTGTGCATCTGCATCTGCATCCATCTGCATAAGCATATTGTGAAGATGATAAATGCCTTCTCTTCACAGTATCCATCTGCATCTGTGCTTTGGTGGTTGCATATTGAGCATGCTTATTGATCAAATTCATTAACCAGTTCATAAGTGAAATGAGTTATGTGATGGGCTGAGCAACAGCCTTCAGAGATAGCACCATAGTGAAATTCCAAAATGGAACCAATATTAATTATCAGGTTTGACTGATAAGATCCTTTTGTTGCTCATAAAAAAGATAACAATAACCTACATCAGACCAACAACACAGAATATATGCGTGAAGGCATGAAGCATTTAAGATAGTAGAAAGTTTAGTAATGCATTTCATATTTGAACAAACTTTGCTGTTTTATAATAATATACCTCATTAATAAGAATAGTCCTAAGCGAAGACCCCAAATCACAACGAGCACAGTCAATACAACCTGATAAAGGGATGAAAGTTAAGAAATCCACAAATTAAAAAAAGCATGTATTGTTACAATTATAAAAGAATATACAAACAAATGGACTGTAGAGTTGGCTAAAGCTACTATCCGTCGGTAGATTTCCATGTAAAATGGAACGAGGTTATCTTTAACTCTTTGATGCAACATCGCTTGAAACAAAATCACTTGAAAGGAATTTTTTCAGGTTAATTTGCAGTATTTTTTTCTACAACCTGGAAATATTAGATTTTATCAGAAAAACACATGCATGCCACTAATTTTCGTACTAATCTACCCATTTTCTTTTCATCCTTTCTTTTATAGGCATGTTACCATTTGCAGGTTTGCACTTTTGTTATAAGTGAGGCATTTTTATCCCGTTTCATGAACAGTATTACTCAATAATAGACAATGAAGAAATAAACAGGTAACATTGCTGCAAATTCTACAGTATCTGTCAACAGAAACATCCATTCCCAACCTAATTCATCAACATATTAATGATGTTATGTCATCCTAAACCGAACAAACAACAAAATCATGGCAAGTCCAAAGAATGAATAATCCGAAGGCAGAATGAGAATTAATTCTCAAATGAACAGCTTGCTTTCATTCTGCTGTGACTGAGAAGACATTGGGACCATGTTTACAACAAGAAAATAACAAGGTGGGCACGTTTTACTTCAGACAACTATTTACCTGACGGAAATGCCATGCTCCCTTCAAAGCTAGCGTGAGGATTGCAAGTATGATGAAATTCGTACTTCCTGTAAGACAACAACGCAGTAACAGAAATTACCAAAAATTTAAAAGGCAATTTCCTTGTTGAGGAGAACTTATATTCAAGAATAATATAAGCAGTTTCCCATGAAAAGTTGTACACAAACAATTGCCAAAATTACCTGCGAAATCAGTGACTTTATCGAACCGCAGGAGCGCGGTGATGATGAAGAACACCAGCTGATATCCCACCTACCACCACCACCACAAAAATTGGAACAAGAAATTAAAAAAAAAATCCCAAGAACACCAATCACGTCTCCTGGAACCTCCAACCACATCCATGAGCACCGCACCGGCGAGAGAGAGGAAGAGGAAAAGACGAGGGATTTGCTCACAGTGACGATGGCCGTGAGCGCCAGGAAGTGGGAGTCCAGCACGGTTCCCATCGCGGCCTCCTCCGTTTATCCTCCTCCTCTCACCTGTCTCTGCTCCTGCTGCTGGTGCTGGTGCCAAACTGCCAATCGGGCTCGTTTTACTGAGCACAGGAAGGGGGGGTTTTAATTAACGGGTTGGATTGGATTCGGTCGACGGCGGCGTCAACCTGCCGATCCGGCGCGGCGGGGCGCGGCCCAAGCAAAAGGCGAGCGGCTGAAGTGCGGCCAGCGAGGCTGGACCATGCTTGCGGCGCGGGTCGTGAACCAATCCTTTGGCCCGGAGGGGAAGGAAGCGGGTGGAGAATAGTGTGGACCAGTGCGCCAGCTCGTCAGCCTCAACTGGCTGCGCGGCCGTGCGTGCGTGCGCCCATCAAGATTTCCCCAATACTCTCGGGGGGGAATCTGGCTGCTTTCTGATTAGTTGGATAACTTGGATCACGCAAGATTATTCTGAGTTCTGACTCGAATTTCTGACTTGAATTGTCAACGTGACTTGTCAATCGGAACTGTGAATGGCGTTAAGCATCTTTACATCTACAGGAATACGAGGGGACGGGATACCGTTGCCCCCAACGGGATAGCTTCCCCTCCACACTATGCCAGAACCCTACATCTGTGACGGCACACCAGTGACGGGCTTAAGGATTGGTCACAGATGACCAACACTTTTAACGGGTCGTTAGGTTTGCCGTCATCGGTGAGGCATCTGGCCATGGTCCGTCACAGGTATCACCTCACATGTGACTATACCTGTGACGTAGTGACGGGTTTGCTCTCCAACCCATTACTGGTTTGACCTCACCTGTGACGGGTGTTAAATTTGCAACCCGTCGAAGATTAGATATCTCATCTCAAACGAGTTAAAAAATTATAGCCGTCAGAGATGACTTACCAAAAAATCCCACACCCACCCCCTGCGACCCTACTCCTCCCCTCGGATTCCCCATCCCTCCTCATCTTCCCTTCTCATCTTCTTTCTTTCCCTCACTCACTCTCTCCCCCCTCATCTTCCTTCTCTCCCTCCTCACTCTCTCCCTCACAGATCGGGCCATGGCGCCCTCCCGAGCGCCGGCCGCTGACGCCTCCCCGTCTCCCGACCGGCAGCCGCCGCTACCTCCCCGCCTCCTGACCGCCGGTCGCCGGATCTAGCATACGAGGCGCGGATCGGGCCACCACGGCCTCTCCCCCGACCGTCGGTCGCTGCCGCCTCCCCGTCTCCCGAGCGCCGGCCGCTGACGCGTCCCCGCCTCCTGACCGTCGGCCGCCGCCGCCTCCCCGCCTCCCGACCGCCGGTCGCCGGATCTGGCCTACGAGGTGCGGATCCGGCCGCCGCGGCCTCTCCCCCGACCGTCGGTCGCCGCCGCCTCCCAACCTCCCGACCGCCGGCCATCGCGGCCTCTCCCCCGACCGTCAACCGCTTCCTCCTCCGCCACCGCACCGCCAACCGCCGGATCCGGGCGCGGATCCGGCCACCGCCTCCCTCTTGACCGTTGGCCGCTTCCTCCACCACCGCACCACCGCCAGATGAATATGATTGTGATGATTTTTGTAATTTTGTTTTGTGCCCAAATGATTGTGAATGTGAAGTGATTTTGTTCTTTGGCCAGATGAATATGATTGCGATGATTTTTGTGATTCTGTCTTGTGTCGAAATGACTGTGAATGTGATCATTTTTGTGATTTGTGATGCCTAATGGTCTGCGACTAGCTAGGCTTATAATATTATTTTTCCCTCATTTTTGAGGTTTGTGACGTGTCCCAATTCGGACCCCTCTGTCACAGGTGACCTCACCTACGACGGATTTTAGTTTTCAGTCCGTCAAAGGTAACTTTTACCTCTAACGGGTCTTTACCCGTCACAGGTGACTCCGAGTCATCAGTGACCACAGATCTGTGACCAGTGCTTAACCCGTCACAGGTAAGGGTATGAGCCCGTCAGAGATGACCTGATCAGTGTAGTGCCACCTCTATCAGCTGCAAGAGCACGAGGCACAACGGCCGAGCCGATGGTGGGGGGAGAGCGGCGGCGGTGGCTGGAGCCAGAGAGCCGGGGGAGGGGGCGGCGGTGGGTGCCGGAGCCAAGGGAGAGAGAGAGAGACAGCGGTGGCTGGAGCCAGAGAGCCGAGGGAGGGGGCGGCGATGGTGGCCGGAGCCGAGAGAGAGAGCGGCGGAGGTGACCGGAGTAGGGGGAGGGAGCGGTGACGGTGGCCGGAGCCAGGGAGGGAGGGGCAGCGGTGGTGGTAGCCGGATCCTGGGGAGGGAGGGGGTGGCGATGGTGCGGCGTCGGAGTTGGAGGAGGGAGCGGCGGCGGTGGTCGGAGCTAGGAAGGAAGGGTCGCTGGGGCGGCAGTGGTCGTCGGAGTACGTCGGGTATATATCGCGTGATACCTGGCACGTGATACCTACCTGATAGGTATCACTTGACACCTGGTAGGTGTCACCTGATACATCGCAAGTATCACCTTCTATGTGGTAAGAATCACATGATACCTGATAGGTATCACCTGATACCTCGCAAGTATCACCTGAAACGTGGTAAAATCGCCTGATATCTGATAGTTATCACCCGATACCGAACCTGATGTTAGGTATCATCCCGTTCGAAAACGAGATTTCATTATATAGCATCCCTCTTACATCTACTTCCTCCGTCCAAAAAAAAAAGCTAACCTAGGAGAGGACCTGGATAGACCTTTATCCAGATTTGTTGTACTAGAAAGGGCACATCGGCAGAGGGAGTATAGTAGTAGTATCTCGCTGTAGCTCGCATTAATAAAGGAGATTCTTACGACCGTATAAAAGAGAATTTGTTGGTACATTTGGGATAAACGACACAATCGCCGGGGACTCAAAAGTTGCTGACATTTGGGATGAACCTTCATATATATGACTCCGTATAATCTAATACTCCTATACTGATCTACTTTACACAAAGCAGAGAACATCCTGGATTCCTGATAATCTACCACTCCATTATGATCCACAAGAGATAAAAATACTCAAGGTTGATGAACACTAGACATGCAAAGACATATGCAACCATGCAAGAATTCCACTGTGAAGAAGACGGACAATTCTCTGAGTTCTTCTGGCTTAGATCCAACTCGCAATACGTCCATCCAAAGGCAATGGTCACCATCAAACTCGAGCCGCCGCGGTGGCACGGTCACGGCGTGTAGACCGGCGCGAACCAGAAGCAGGGCGGCTTGTACCCCTCCGCCATGGGGATCGACTCGATGACCTCGATCCTCTTGTGCTTGCCCTTGGCCGCCGCGGCGAGGCTGTACGCGCACACGCGCGTCTCGCCGGCGAGGTCCACGGCGAAGTACACGGTGCTGGGTCGCAGCCCGGGGCACTCCCGCGTAGACGCCGCCACCGCGCCCGACGCGTCCACGAGCACCGCCACGTCGCCGATGTCGTCCGCCTCCTCCCACGTCTCGCCGCATTCGTCCAGCACGCGCACCACGAACCCCTCCTCCTCGTCCTCGCCGCCGCCGGACGCGGCCACGGGCCGGAGCAGCTCCACCTGCATCAGCCCGCGGCGGCCGCCGGCGGAGCCTGGCGGGGACTCCACCAGGAAGCTGCGCTCCACGTACGCGTTCGGCCGCCGCGTCACGGAGGGGATGATCTCCGGCGAGGCGGAGCCCAGCCCGCGCAGCTCCGGGAACGCGTACACCATCCCGTACCGCGTGTTGGCGTAGAGCTGCCCGCGGTGGACGGCCACGTCGACCACGGCGGGGATGCTCGTCGGCTTCACGGACTTCCACGCGCGGTCGCCGGGGCGCGCCGTCGCCCACTGGTTGCGGTGGTGGACCTGCCGGTAGATCACGACCACGAGGAGCCCCCCGTCCGGTGCGGGCACCGGCACGGCCTTGTGGATCAGGCCGTCGATGCGGGAGACGGTGCCGCCGCCATGGCGGACGTTCAGCCCCGCTGGGCCCCCTTCGACGCCGTCGACGAGCGGGAGCGAGATGACGGGGGGAAGCGCCCTGCGCTTACCGGTGACGGGGTCGAGCAGGTGCATCTCGCCGCGGTCATCGGCGGCCACGATCACGCCACGGGAGGAGCCGAGGGGCACGAACCCTCGTCCCCCATCGCGGCCGAGGCGCGCGGGGAGGGCGACGACGGGGACCTCCCGGTCGCGGGAGACGACGAAGCGGCAGCCATCATCCGGATCGGGTGCGTCGGCGGGGAGCAGGAGCCAGGGGCGGTCGGGGCGCGGGCGGCCGCGGCCGTCGACGAAGATGGCGGCGGCGGCGCGCCATGAGGCGCAGACGGCGCGGAAGCGGAGGAGGTCGAGTGCCGGGAGGCGCCCGACGACGAGGAGGAGCATGTCGTCGTGGATCCCCGACCAGCCCGACATGGCTGCGTCGTGGGGGCGGCGGGAAGGGGGGGGGGGGGGGGCGCCGGCGACGGCGGGGAGGCTCGTGTGTTTATACGAGAGGGAGGAATCGATCGGCCGCGGCGGAGGCGGTTGCCGATTTCGGGAGTTGCTTACGTCTCACGCGCGCCGTTTTTGGGTGACCTTAGCGTTTTTCCTAAGCTGTGGGTTCGCAACGTAGTAGATTTTTTTCTTTTATTAATTTTTTTATTGAAATATTTAGAAAAATAATTTGTAATTTCAAATATTACCCCCTATCAAGAAGCTCGGGTGTAGAATCTTTAAATCTGCAATACTTTGAAAAATATAAAAATTATGTTTATAAATATTTTCATAAATAAATAAATGAAAAATGAAAAAAAAACCTTATCCGTACGGATCAAAGGTTCCGATATACTCCTTCCGTCCTTAAAAAAAAGACAAACCCTGGGTTTCCGTGTCCAACGTTTGACCGTTCGTCTTATTTGAAAATAATATGAAAAAAAATTAAAAAGACAAGTCACGTATAAAGTATTAATCATGTTTTATCATCTAACAACAATAAAAATACTAATTATAAAAAAACTTTCATATAAGACGGACACAGAAACCCAAGGTTTGTCTTTTTTTTTAACGGAGGGAGTATGTAGTAAGGCCCAGCTTCCTGCTAGGCAGCTTAGAAGCCTACAAAACAAAAGCCCAAGACGCTCGCACCACAATAATCTGCTTTCCCTCCAAGGAAGCGTAAACGTTTGTGGCTGAAACTCGATGCCCGCTTTTGCTTCAAGGAAACGTAAAAATGGGACATTTAACTTTATGCCACTTTTAAGATGTGACAATTAATTATTTGCCACTCATTGTCTATAACATGTGAGAACTCATATATCTATGACATGTGGGTTTAGTGATAAATAATTTTATCACCACATTAAGGCTGTGTTCGGCACCCTCTCTTCTCAACATATATCTCTTGTTTTCCGCGCGTACGTTTTTTAAACTACTAAACGGTGTATTTTTTACAAAAAAAGTTTTTATACAAAAGTTGCTTAAAAACAAATTAAACTATTTTTGAAAAAAATTATTTAATATCTAATTAATCGCGCGCTAATGAATCGCTCCGTTTTCCGTGCGAGCACTTGGTTCCGAACGCCCTAAAGCTGTGTTTGCAATCATGGGTTTCCAACATGTACAGTGTGCACAGAAAACATAGTGGTCTATTAGCGCGTAATTAATTAAATATTAGCTATTTTTTAAAATAAAATATATCAATATGATTTTTTAATAATTTTTGTATAAATTTTTTTTAAAAAACACCCATTTAGCAATTTTAAATAGTACGTGTGTGTGGGGAATACGATGGAGAAGGGTGGGAACGAAGGATTGCAAACACGGCCGAGTGGCAAATACGGAGTAGTTAATTATTCCAGCTTTATGCGGTTTCGTGTAGTATCCTGTAGTCCACTCCTGCAATCCACCCGCCCCCTGTTTCGTCAAACTTCTCATCTCCCCTTCCCGTCCGCCGCCATGCCGCCGGCCGGTAGCCTCACCGACGAGCAGCTCCGCTTCTTCGACGCCAATGGTAAGCGCCAGCCACCGCTCGTTCCCCTCCCCTCCTCCTCCTCCGCGGCCATCTGGTCAGTGTCGCTCCCAGCAATCGGAGGCAGCGAATTGCCCAGCTAGAACTATGTACGATACGAGGGGACCTAAATCCTTGTCGCGCGTGGGGGGGTCTCGTTGGTCGCAGGGTACCTCGTGCTGGGGTCGTTCTCCAGCGCGGAGGAGGTGAGGGCGATGAGGGACCGCATGGCGGAGCTCGTCGACGGCTTCGACGGCGCTGGCGACGTCTTCTCCACAAAGGATCACGTATGTCTGGGGAAAGATATTTTTCCCCTTTACTGAATAGCTGTCTCTGTATGCTTGTCGTATGTACATTATCAGGAGGAGTAGTTTCTAGTCTCGCTGCTAGATTTGATTGCCAGTGGCACATGCATCGCGGTTTGAACTTACTGTTACATTGTTTCCCAATGCAGCGGCAGGTGAAGAACGACTTTTTCTTCAAGAGTGCGGAGAATATCTCTTTCTTCTTTGAGGGTAAGTGAAGTTCATCCTCTTGGAGTTGTGGAGTTTAACATTCATCAGTTATGCTATCTGAACAAGGAATTGGTTGGTAGTTTGTTAAAAAAAAACAAGAAGATAATGTGTACTAGTTACAGACCTATTAGTGTCGAACAGTTCTTCTGGCTCTGTTGTTGCTTTACATCTTTTAGCATGTGCAGGTTTACTTGGATTTGGATAGTGATTTATATTTATATATTTTGCTGTTTCTATTACTCACAGAAAAGGCATTTGGAGATGATGGATGCTTGAAGCAGGCAAAGGAACTTTCAATCAATAAAGTTGGGCACGGTCAGTATGCCAAGTAGAAATTGGTTATACATGTGTGTAGTTTGTACTATGATGATTGATTGAATCTTGCAAGATTATTGTGTTGTTTATGTTGCATGGTTTGGAACCTGATGCCACTTGCTATGCAAGTTGTAAATTGTCTTAGCATGATGACTTCTTGTGAGAAACAGTCAGGGATTTTCCTACTTAAATATAGAAGTCGAAAATTGTAATAGACTTCTCTGATTGCTCAAACAAATATTTACATTGCATCTAGGCCGAAAGATAACAACGTAACATCCTAAACAAGATTGCATTCGATTCATAGGTGCTGCTGGAATAGTCTTATAACCAATCGTGTAGCACTTTTATTGGTAATTCTTTTCTTGTTCTGAACATAAATTTTCTTGTTCAACCTTGCTATTTCTGCTGTTTGCATTTCCATTAATCTGGGTTAAGAGAAATTTTCTTGAGTTAGTTTGTTTTTGAATTTGCCTGTTTGGTTGTTTTTTTCTAGTTAACGTTAGTATTTTCCATGCTTTGAAAAGCTTATATTGTTTGTATACTTGTATACTTATAACAATATATCTTGAGATATTGCCATTCACTGCTCAGTAATTTATGCAGCGTTACATGAACTTGACCCTGTGTTCAAAAAGTTCTCTTTTGGAGCGAATGTTTCCAGCCTGTTCTCTTCTTTACGCTACAAGAGACCTGCAGTTATTCAATCTATGTACATCTTTAAGGTACCTTGTGCAGTCTCTAGTTTCTTGTTGGCATTGACTATAACTTTTATTCCTTATTGGGTTAATTTCTCCACAACTCAGCAACCAGGCATTGGTGGCGAGGTGGTACCACACCAGGATAATACATTCCTATATACAGACCCTCCATCGTGCACAGGGCTGTGGCTTGCACTCGAAGATGCGACAAAAACGAATGGTTGCCTTTGGGCAATTCCTGGATCACATAAAAGTAGATTTTCGCATCAAATTATTTTATTTCAAGAATCCTCTTGTGTTTATCTGAGCTTCTGATTTGTTTATCATTTACATTGCTTTGTACCAGATGGCCTGAAAAGGCGAATGATCAGAGATGAAATCGATACTCATTTTGATCATCCTTCGCCAACCTATGATCTGAAAGAATTTGTGCCCTTAGAAGTAAAGTCAGGTGATTTGGTGGTTATTCATGGAGATCTTATACACCAGAGGTGAAGTTATCCTGTTATATTGCGTATGCTTGCAATCAACTGCTTCATTTTTTTACTAATATGTTTTAACTTTCTTTGCCAGCTTTGAAAATCTTTCTCCGGTGTCAAGACATGCACTGAGCTTACATGTAATTGATACCGAAGGATGTGAATGGTCCAAGCAAAACTGGTTAGTTTATTTTAACACTTTTGGAGAATTCTAAAGTTAAAATTCTATCTTCTATATTTGCTCTTGGTGGTCTTTGCATAACTTACTGTCGCGCAGTAGAAGTCTAGAATTGCCTAGAAACAAGCTATTCTACTTCCAAGCTTGTCCTAAACTGCTCAAACCAAGCTAATCCCTCCATTTCACAATGTAAGACTTTCTAGCATTACCCACATTCATATAGATGTTAATGAATCTAGATACATATATGTCTAGATTTATTAATATTTATATGAATATAGACAATACTAGAAAGTCTTACATTGCGAAACGGAGGAAGTACTTGTTTTAGACTGTATAATCTTATACTGCATAATCTTGTACTTGATACTGTATAGTTTTGCCGTAGCCTGTAACACAGGACACATATTGGTTACTTGTACCTGTATATATTGAAACAAGGTATTGTGCCGCTGTTTGTATTTTTACAAATGGGAATGATGTTTTACTTTATCTTTCATGTCAATCACTTGAAAACTCCGAAGGCAGAAATTTATTAGTGTCCTTGTTTAAGTCACTGTTAGCAGAAATTTTGTAGGTAATTTGGTCCTGTTTATACATAACAAGTACTCCATCTTAAACTTACCGGCTTGCTTGCAATGCTGAAGTGGATACTACACCAGTACACCTCATACAACATCGTAAAATTATAGCTATCGATGTTTCATAAACTTTTCCACCTTTTTTTAAAATTTGCTAGCATGCTTTTTTATGCTTTCTCAGGTTACAAAGGAAAATCCCACCTCAGCCACTTTATGAAAATTAGTTGAAGCAGTTACCTATATGTCAAATAAACGAGTGATGACCTAGAAGCAATGGTGATGATGCTGATTACCTATCCTCGTCGCAATAAATCTGCAGTACGATGTTGAGTAGCTGTGCTTTCTTCTCCCGTCTTCAGACAGTGTAAATACCTTGCTACTCTGTTTTCATGGATGAATTTTATGGCAATAAATTTGATGTACGATGTAGAGTAGCTGTGCTTTTTTCCCCGTCTTCAGACACAAGTCACACAACTACGCTGCTACTCTGTTTCCAGGGGTGATATTTATGCTTAATAAAATCTATCTCCAGTTCTTAATGTTACCAAATGCCGACAGCAAATCAGCAATGCTCGTCATATTTTCAAACAGACGCTGATTGTCTGATTAGCCCACTGTTCGATGAATCGTGGAAGCGGAGCAACATTTCTTTAGATTTGCTTCTATCCCCTCAAAAAAAAAAATATTTGTTTCAACTGCTGTTCTTGCCTGATTTTTACCATGTGGTCAGTAGCTGATCCTAGGAGCAAGCGGTACAACTCCGGGAGTATCTGCCGTATGGTTGATACAGTTCAACGGGACTAATAAACAGTATTGTAAGTTAGGCTGTTAACTAATCACACGGTCATAGCATGTATTATTGCAGTTTCCTTAATAAACACAGCTCAACGACTCTGTTTAAGAACACGGTTGCATCCTGCATAGTTATGACCATGTGTTCTTAAGTTGTCTGATTAGCCCACTGTTCAGTAGTACTTTATAGTTACGCAGATCCTAGAGCATCCTCAATGTTTATTACAAAAGTGGATGGTAAGATAAACCCATGTCAAATGTTAATGGTGAATTAAAGAACAAGTTACACCCATATACAACAACTTGATAGGTGGATACGATATAGTATAAGAACTTGAGAATTGAACGTTCGAGTGCAACAACTTGACAAGTAGGTACGTTCTAGTACAAGAACTTGACAATTTAGTATTTTGGTACATCAACTTAGCTAAGCATATGCTATGTGAGTTTTTCTCGCGATGTCAATATGCCTTTACATAGCAATCGTACGGATATTACCTTAATACCTTATAATATTGAATTTAATCTTTAAGAATTATACTGCACATCCAATTACCTTTAAAAATTTTTGTTTTCTTCACCTTCTCAAATCTCAACTGAAATATAATAATTTTTACATCCAGTTTAATTGACTTTCAGTTATTAGTTATTAGGATAAAAATATAAATATGCTTATATACAAAACCACACTAGTATATTGTTAAAATAAGTACTTAAAAATTGAATATGTATAAAAAAGTGCTCCAAATAATTAAATTGTCGCATAACTTCTGAACTTATTGTATCAAAATCGTACATATCTTGCAAGTTGTTGCATTTATACAGTCACTTATAAAGTTCATGTACTAAATTGTACATATCTACCAAGTTGTTGCACTAGAATACTCATTTATCAAGTTCTTGTACTAAATTACACCCACCTACCAAGTTGATACACCGTGGGTGTAATTTACTCTAAATTGAAAATACGGCCATGTTTAGTTCCCTCGTAAAAACTTTTTCACCCCGTCACATCGAATGTTTGGACACATGCGCGGAGTATTAAATATAGATAAAAAAAATTAATTACACAGATTGCGTGTAAATTGCGAGATGAATCTTTTAAGCCTAATTACTCTATGATTTGACAATGTGGTGCTACAGTAAACATTTACTAATGACGAATTAATTAGGCTTAATAAATTCGTCTCGTAGTTTACAGGAGGAATATGTAATTTGTTTTGTTATTAATCTAGGTTTAATACTTTAAATGTGTGTCCGAATATTCGATGTGATACGCTAAAATTTTTCACCCTTGGATCTAAACACAGCCTACATCACAATGTCTATATGTGAAGAGTACGGGTAACAAGGTGAACTGAAAAAACCACAAACATAAGCAATGGCACAACTAAAAAATAGGTAGGACACGTCACAAAGTGTTTATATCTTGAAAGTAAGCCTATAATTTGGTAGTAACTATTTACTATTTTTCACAATATATCTTACCTGATAATAAGATTTTTTTAGTTACTAATATTTACTTTTCTACTATATCATGGATGTCCTAAATATCCCGTCATAGAGACTCGCCAACCGTCCAAGTACAAATCTTACAAAGATCCATCTGAAGGAAAGGAAAAGCTTATGATACCATCTGCCATCACATAATCCAAACCGGCAGACGAATTGTCTTGTCATACCTATGTGGGACATGTATACGTTTATTGATAACATTATCACACCAGATGTGCACGATAAATAAAGCAGCAAGTGGCACAAAACCGAAGTCCAAAACCATGTAGTAATATTTGTGATCTGCATATATTTGTCGTAAGTCTGGGCCTCTGTCAAGGGGGAGCCCACGTGAACTGTGAAGTTGAAGGCGACGCACGCAGCCGCCAGCCCGGTGCTAGCTAAGCTGCACACACACACACACACTGACACACACCAAGCAAGCAAAACATGTACCACCCACCCAATAACGCACAAGCACTTTATCCTCTGTAGTACGGTCATTATTGACTGTGACTGACTGACATGTAGGCCCCACATCTACTGGACCTACACGTCAGTGATTCGAAGTTAGAGGACAATACTGCTCATCCTTCGCGCCGCCCATGCCGTCGATCCGGCCGCCGTTCGCCGCCGGCAGGGGTGGTGCCTGCAGCACGGCTGAGGCTATGTAAGCTAAGGCTTGTGCAGCAGCCTGCCGGCGACGACGGCGGCCTCGATGACGAGCGAGATCACGTCGATGACCTCGTCGATCATGCACTTGTTCCCCTGGAACGTCGACGAGCCCTCCCGCAGCCTCGCCAGGCACTCCAGCAACTCCTCGTTGCACGCCGTGCTCAGGTAGTCATCTGATGATATGAACGAAAGAAAAAAAAATATATATACACATAGAAAACTAAGCAGCATATGCTATGCAAATACGGGACAGTAGTTGGTAATTATGATGGATTAGTTCTGTGACGTACTCTTGGCCTGGACGCAGTTGTCGTGGTGCATGCAGCAGGCGTCGAGCTCGTCGCACGGCTGCTCGCCGGGGCAGCCGCTGTACAGGATGCCGCAGTACTTGCCGTAGCGCAGCAACGGCGGCGCTGCACACGCACCCAATCGAGATCACCGTCGTCAGAGCAAAGATCACAATCAAATTTAGGATCGACGACGACGACGAATAACATAGCCACTTACTCGTGCAGTGGTCGGACTCGCACGTGCGGCTGCACAACCCGGCCTTGCTCTGCGGCGTCGCTCCCCCAGTCATAATGATTAATCAACTTTGTTAGCCAACGAGTACGAGCAGATTAGGAGAGAGAGAGAGTGGGTAGTGACGTATATAGTGTACGTACCGCGCCGTCGCCGGCGGACTGGAGGCCGATGTTGAGCGCCGCGGCGGGCGGCGCGACGACGGCGAAGAGGAGCAGGGCGGCGGCGGCGGCGGCGACAACGACCCCCGCGCGCAGCCGCAGCCGCGAGAAGCTCCCGCCGCGCGCCATCCTCCCGGCCGTCTCCAGATCTCACACTACACACACAAACACAACACAAACCCGACACAGCCTCTCTCCTCCTCCCTCTTCGTCGTCACCGCTGCCGCGCCGCGCCGGCAGCAACTGCAAAGCGTACACTTTGCTGCCACCGCGCCACCGCCGCCAGCCAGCCGCTAGCTCTCGGCGAGATCCGAGAGATTTTCTAGGGAGGAAGGGAGATCGAGGAGGAGACGAGGCGGCGAAGAAGCCTGTAGCGGCTACGTGAGCTATAACTGTGGTTGGGCCCTGGCGAATAGCAAATCTTCGTTGTACGAAGGGGAGGGGAAGCGCACCCGGTGAGATGATGGAGGAGGAAGGGGAGGTGGCCGGACGGAGCGGCGTTTGGTTGTATTCGGCTCGTGAGCGTTGTTGGCTAGCTCGCCCTCACGTCACGGGCTCTGCAATGCCGTGCGTGCGTGCATGCACCAGCGTCGTCCAGCAAGGCAATGTGCGCAGGCGCCTTTTTAGGTTGTTTTGCCTACCGGGACGCCGCTTGTAATCGTGGTGTATTTTTAGATCCAGTTTAAACAAATCCCTCTTATTTATGCTTATAAATCAACTTATGAGTCGAAAACTCCAAATCTAAACAAATAATAGCTTTTTGTTTGGTCTTCTAAAGCTATAAGTCACTCTTATACACTATTAAGCCAAAAACTGGGTTGAAAAAATTATTTTTGTTTATGTAAGATAGAGATATGACTTCACCAATTAACTTAAAACTTTAAATCCATTAATTTATAAATCATATAAAAAACTGACTTAAAATGTTAAGTTAATAGGTCCTAGTAAAAAAAATGCGCTAAGAGAGCTCTTGATGAGCTTTGAATCTTCAACAGTTAAAAACTCCTTTAAATAGTTTAGAGTAAAGTCCATCACCAGTCCCTAAACTTATACCGTTGTGTCATCCTGATCCCTAAACTCGCAAATCGACCGTTCAGGTCCTCAAACTTGTTTGACTGTGTCATCCCGGTCCCTAAACTTGCAGATCACTCGTTTAGGTCCTGCAACTTGTTCAGTTGTGTCACCCCGGTCCCTAAGCAGGACGGTCTAAAAACTTTATATCAAAAAATAATTCATAACTTTTTCATGTGAACTCTAATGAAGACAAACTTTATATCAAAATTCAACTACAAAGTTATAGATCGCGTCGAGGGCTATAAGTTTGATATAAAGTTTATCTTCATTAGAGTTCACATGAAAAAGTTATGAATTATTTTTAAATATAAAGTCTTTAGACCGTCCTATTTGACCCAGATGATATTCAAATCCAAGTTTAGGGATCGGGGTGACACAACTGAACAAGTTGGAGGACATAAACGAGTGATCTACAAGTTTAGGGACCGGGATAACACAGTCGAACAAGTTTGAGGACCTGAACGGTCGATTTGCGAGTTTAGAGACCGGGATGACACAGCGGTACAAGTTTAGGGACTGGTGATGGACTTTACTCAATAGTTTAGATTGTCATTCAGTCTCTGAAATATTATCTATTATAAAAATTGAAGATATTTTTGCTGGTATTTTGATACGTTATCCGTGTATGGGTAGGTTTTTAAGATCGTTCACTTTTGATAATACAGAAGTAATCATATAAAAAATATGTTTAAAAAAACTCGCATGCTAACTTGAGACGACCGAAGTCCTAACTACAGCCCATGATTCTCTCTCTCTCTCTCTCTCTCTCTATATATATATATATATATATATATATATATATATATATATATATATATATATATATCCAAGCGAATTCTCACAGTGAATTTCATCTTAACTAAACCATATAACAATAATAAGATTAAAATAGACTTCACCCGTTGCAACGCACGGGTATTTTTTCTAGTAATATATAGTTGTAGAATTTAAAAAACAAAGTAAAAGTTAGAAGCTGAAAATTCCAATTTTTTTAGATTGTTACAAGCTAGAATTTAGAAAATGAAGTAAAAGTCATACTGGAAAATTCAACCTTTTCAGATTCTTACTAGCTTCTCAAAATTTTAAACTCTCTAAACAAGCTTTAAAATTCTGTTGTGTTTATCACAGCTCATAGTTTATTTTAGTTTTTATTGTAGTTTTTTATATTGGTTTTTAATTCGTTAATGATATATATACTCATTAACTATTTTGGATAATTGATAAGCTATTATGGATTACAATCAGCATATGTACTGGGTTAGAGGACGATGAGCACGTTACGGCAGAATATATGCGCTTAGTAGGTAGTTTCCGATTCTTAAAAAGAAAGTAGTAGTGTAAAAGGAGATGGCTTCATCTATTAAAAAAGGGAAGGGGCAGTTCATAAATTTGATACTACATAAGAGTACACGATAACGATGATATATATAATTCCGTGAGTAGCCATCGTCGGTTGATTGCTCGTGTGCCATGTCGTTTTTCGACAATTATTCTCCATGTGCCGTGTTAGCTAGCGTTCGGTTCCCTCCGAGACATGACAGTGACGAACATGATTGAGTCATGGCTGAGATATCGAATGGCGCCTGTCTGATCGCCAAAAGCTTAGTTTGCTGAAAGACGAATCCATGCATGCGAGATTGCAGTTTGCACTTTGGATGTGGAAACCATATCTAGCAAGGTATATGCAGCAGGCTGAGTTTCTAGCTGTAGTGTTTGAACGTTCATGTGACCGGGAAGATCGATTAGATATAACCACTGCTGGAGAAACCTTAGTTAAAATAATAATAAAAAACTACCGGAGAAACCATGATGAACCCCTGAGTTCATTTTGACACTCAAGACAGTTGTTTGGCCCGATCTTTCGGTGAGTTGATGATAACTACGATTTGAGAGAAACGTTGATGATTCGACTACAACCGTACAAGACGTTGCGTTGCGCCTTAGCGATCAATACACCTCTCCGTGGGCTGTTGATCTTGCCGATGCAAATCAACCTTATTCCTGCAAGCAAATCGAAGAAACAAGTAAGAACAAGATAAAAACAATCTGAATTGCAAATAGGAATTGAGTACAAATGATAAGTTGGGGTTACGTAACGAGTAAACCGGCGATCTAACCGATCACAGGATTACACGGCAAAGTAGCAAAGCTAAACTTTAATAGTGGTGCCTAGGGTCGTGCTCCACCTGGTTGGGGCGCACCCCACATGGGCCCCACTTAGGCCAAGGTCCCAAACGAAGTTACAAACCCATTGGCCCAATATAGGTGACGCAGCACCTTGTTTATGCGATTGCAGCCAAATGAGATGGAATTTGTATACGAGGCTAGATTCGTTGGAAAGAGGACTCCGAGAGCTTTCCATCAAGTACTCACGGACCCAAAACGGAGCTCGTATGCACATTTGGCGGCCATTTGAATTCAGCACGGTAGCAGGTGACCGAATTGGATTCCAGAATTTGGACGGCTTGATCTTGAAGTGTTCTTCTTGATCCATGATGTGAGCAACGGTTGTATCCATGGTAGCCATGGTCGACCAAATTCCACAATGGTCCCAGTTGTAAAAAAAATGGGGAGTTCAAAAGGTTAGAGCTACTTTTTTATCTTTAGTCCTGGTTGGAAAACCGGACTACGGGGGTTACCAACTGGGAGTAAAAAAACATTTCTCCACCATTGAAAGAAACCATAATCTCGTGTTTGTAAAATCTAGTAATAAATTTCAAAACAGAATTGCACATACATTTTCTTTAACTAAGCACCTGAGAAATTATTGGGGGTAATAGTTTTAACAATTTGATTGAATTTTATCCTAAACATCAAATATTTATAACTAGAGAGGGCAAGTTTAGAAAACACGCAAAGAGTGCAGGTAGATTTGTCTTGAAAAGTATTATCATGATACTATAAATTCTATAGGTTTTTACAAATTTATTATAACACAAAATTAATTTTAAAAGTTTTAAAATTTTGACTAAATCTTGTGTTAAAAGTCAAATATTTTTGACAAGAGGGCATATGAGATATATTATGATTAAATTACGATTATATGGAATTGATACAACCGTACAAACCTCGATCTTATTGCTAGCTGGTCATTGTAATCGCTAATGCTCATTTGATATCCAAACCCATGATGGATAATATTTACAAAACTTTGGCCGAAAGGACTCCGGACGTACTGGTCTCACATCTATATGGGGAAACACGCGAAAACCAAAGAGTAAGCAATTTAATCTAAGTGATGATATCAACTGATTTGATGATAAGAGATGAATACATAGACGTACAGTTGTTCAATTCATGGCCCCTCAAACTATAATGATGAAGATGAAAACTTGGTGATCACGCTGGTGAACTATTGGTGTAGACAAAGGGGAAAATCATTCGAATTAGCTAGAATATTAACAAATAAATAGTACCGCTAGGCTAGTACGTAATGATACAACTTTCGTACGAAAAAAATAGTCCACGTATAATGTTGCAGATGTTATGATTTTTGTCATTTACATTTTTAGGTGGAAATGGTGTTTCACTTTCACCGAAGTAAATGTGAGTCTGAAGAGAAATGGTGCCATCGTTTACTCCTAGTGCTATTCTCAATAGGAGTTTCTTTGTCATTAAATAGAATGTCATGTCAATATTTTTATGATGTTGCAAAGGAATTAATAAAGTAAGTGATGCAATGATGTCTATGTTGTTTCCAATAGTTTAAAACCATATACTATATGAGCTATTTCAATCATCAATTAAATATTTTATTGCTTATATGGCGCCCTTGAAAATATGAAAATGGCATCTCTCACTTGGAATGACCTAAAGGCAACAATAGCTACATCCAACGTGGCCCAATTGTTGGTGAAACTAGATACGGCCCGTTCTTTATAGTTCATTGGCTGCCAATTATTTGTAGATTATTTTCAAAAATATGATTTCTTCAAAAACTTCTTATACCCATTGTTCCAAGCTATCTGGGTTAGGTTTATAATATGTAATATTTAATTCTTTTCTAAAAACAAGTATACCACTATCAACTTTTATTATGTATTTAAAAGCGAATGTGCAAGAGAAATGCACATTTTTATATTAAGATAGAATGTTTTAAGTACGTGTCGTCATGGCGGCAAAGCGGCCTTAGAGAAAGAATGCTAGGGATAATCTCACGGGATGGAAGAAAAGACAATCTAAACAAGGAAAGAGACGTATTAGGGCGTGAAGTCTATCACTGTTGTGTCGGTTCTCCTGACTGCGCACCAAAGAGCAACTTCTTTTGCAATCTTGTTGACGACGACCAGCCATGTAAGGGGTTGATTATTGTACGGGCCAATCATATTCAACGTTTGCTAGGTATAGAAAAAAAAACCTATGGTGAAAATCACATAGTTCTTCTACTTCATCTCTTCCAACCTCACAAAGGATTATATTACACATACGTGAATTGCTGGGGTTAATGGTTATAGCGAGTTAGAGATATGTCATTTGTTTTTTTCCCTTTGATTGTTTGGTAAGAGGGTGCACTCACTGGTACATATATGGTGCTTGTCTATAAATAATCACTATGGCAATGATACCAAATTAGATGAGCATGGCTATGTAGTAGGAACTCAAGCATTTTGCCTAAATAGAAACTGGAAAGAAGAAATGCATGTTAACTAGGTGGTTCATTTTTACTTAGTAAGTGAACTTTTGTAAAGTAAATTTCACCTAACCACGCGTATTATGGTCTAAGTTGCACAAAACTATAGGGATTTTCGTACGTTGCGGATAGTCCCATGTATTATGGTCATAATGTTTCATAAAACCACACTATTGATCATTTGAACTTTGATCTAATATACTTCTGTCAGGGTTACAGATAAGGCATATCATCTATCATACGACTTATAGAATATACCGATAAGGTATACCTTCACGTGTACGGATCGTTTTCGTATACGTCGTTAGGAATTTATCTCAAATTATGGAAAATATCTCTATGAGTTAAGTAATTGCCGGAGTCCTACTCGGAAGGGGTAAAGCCTTTTGTTATATCGTGCCAGTTTACATATCCCTAAGTCTTACTTGGGGTCAAGGTATCCCTAAGTCTTACTTAGGGTCAAGGTATTCCACGGTATAAAAGGGGCCCCTAGGGGGAGGTGAAGGGCATCGCATCTCATCATCCACATACCCACTAAAGTTTACGAAGCCAGAGTGCACAGAGCCAAGTCGCCGGGAGATCTCGTCGAATCCCTCGACTACGATCTCATCGGTACCATCTGTTTCGACTATTCTCTTTGTAATTTGTTCTCATCATCATCAATCTCATATAAACTGGACTAGGGCTATTACCTGATAAGGGGTCTGAATCAGTATAATCCTTGTCTTCTGTCTGCGTGATGTCGTACTACGTAGACCCTCGTTCCAACGTACCCCAATACTCAACTCATCCGGTCCACGAGTATCCCTCGTCAACAACTTCTGAGTTTTAGATTTATTATATCAAATTCATGAGTTTTTATTTATCCATCATAAAGATGTTATATCCATGCAAGTATAGCCTTTTTAAATTTTGATATAGAAGTATGTTAAATTGGTTAATGGTGTGGTCATGTGAAACTTTTGAGCAATAATATTCATGGCTATGAGTTACGTGCTAAAATCCCTTTTGTTTTGTACAACTTTGTCCATAACTGGTGGAGTTTTATAAAACCCACTCTAAAAAAAAACTTCAATGCTTGAAATGCACATTCACAATGTTTCCAGAAAATACATATATTTGAGTCGGTACGATTATTATGTAACACTTTTTGCGGCCAAGAAAAATAAATCCATTTAAGCTAAACAAAGAGAGAAGGAGATAAAGAGAATGAACTAAGAAACACCAAAAATATGTTAAAAAATACAATGGTTTGGATTGAAACCTAAATTGCCCTAATTTCTTAGACCCCTATACGATCGTTCATTCTGCATATAACCGAACCGTGTACTGCTTGCACATAGAAAATTATATAACAATAAACTGACGGTATTAAAAATACTGTCTACACCATTTTTCGCAGCCTTAGGTTTACGTTCAGTATTTTGTATTGCTTATATTTCAACGGCTTACGTACCTTAGACAAAAGCTTCTGAAGGGCAGATTTTGCTTTTTAATTCATTCTTAGGTTTTAGTGTACATTGCAAGCTGTAACAACTTTTCAATACATTATTTGCAACTTAGACACATACGTAAACACGATACAATACCGTCAAGTTCTCAATTTGTACCACCAGACAAAAATTATGTTTGCCCTGCAAAAAAAAAAACTCTAAAAAAGAGAGAGACAAATTCCTTTGATAACCCATTTGATAAAGGCTGTGTTTAGTTCAACGCAAAAGTTTAGATTTTGATTGAAATTAGAGATAATATCACTGAAAAATTATGTGTGTATGATAGGTTAATGTGATAGAAAAGGACTAAAAGTTTGGATTCAAACTTTAGATCTAAACACAGAAAAAGCTAGTTCCCTTTCATTTCATTTCCAAAGACGTATTTAAGTCCTCGAAGCCAGCAGCGAACCCCCGGTATTATCCAATCCTTCCGCCACGCCTCCGCCTCCGCCGCCGCCTCGCCGTCCGCCTCCGCGGCCGCCGCCGCCGCCTCGCGGCAAAACCCTAACCCTCGAACTCCCCCCCACCCCACTCGCCCCCGCGCGGAGCAGGCGAGCGGCTACCCCAACCCGACCCCATGGCGTCCTCGACGGCGGCCAACCTGTGGGTTCTGCTCGGCCTCGGCATCGCCGGGGTCCTCCTGGCGGCGAAGCGGCTGCGGCGGCCCGCGCGGCCCGACAACGGCGCGTTCATCGCCCGCCTCGAGCTCCTCCCCCCGCCGCAGCCGCCGCCCCCCCAGGCGCGACACCCACTCACGGGGCTCTGCTTCGCCATCGCCGACGCGTAAGCTCTCTCCGCGCTCCCCGACCTCGCTTGTGTTTTTTTTTTTGCGTGATTTGAAGTTGGTAGTCCCTGATTGGATTGGTTGGGAGCGTGCTAGCACCGGTTTAAGAGCGGTAATTTGATCAGTTTGATCATGCTATCAGGGTATCACTACTTCTCATTGGGGTATTGGTATCAGGTCAGTTAGGGAGGCACGAATTTACTCGAGATGGCACATTGGGTTTGCTGAATTATATCATCCTTTTGTTTACATATATGGAAAGCTTTCAAAACGCGAGTAGTTTGTAGCTAGGTGTGTTTGCATCACACTATTTTGGTCCAAAAGATGCAGAGTGGAGATGGTCTTACAGTTCATTATAACGCCCTTTAAATGAGATATATTCATGTATCACTTGCCAAATATTATTGGCTGACACTGAAATGGGAAACAATGCCATGTAATGTTTATTCGATTACTTAATGATCTACCATAGTATTACATTGCTTAGTAACTGTACCATGGTTTGTGGTAAGGTGAATTTATTATGCAAGAAGGCATAGCATCCTGTGGCCGCTTCGCCTTTGGCAAGGCAATGTATCATGCATGTATCTAAACTTACATGAATGTATCATTATTAGATACTTATACCTTTTATTCATGAAACCATCCGCTTTAAGTTTTGCATGACAAATGGTTGTTTCCTAAAGTTTAGCTTTGAAGTTGAGATTACAGTTTTTTAGCACGTGGACTATAATTTGCTTCAAGATGCTGATTACTTAACCATTCAAAGGAAACCAGAATAGTATTTTTTTCTATTGCCAAAGAATTCTTGAACTATCGTTGGAAGAGTATTGAAACCACCCATCTAAAGTATTTGCAGCTTTATGAATAGACACTATTGTGTATAAAAGGTACAAGGTGTTACAAATTTGAAATAATAAGATGTTCTATGCTTCATTGTGAAAATTTTTTTTTGAAAGCATTGTTGTGGGTGGGGGGGGGGGGGAATGTCAACCTTATCATTCATACAGTCATGAAGCTGTGATGCAAACTTATAAACACTATGGTTAATTATCTTGTTCTAAAATACCAGATAATATCATAGTTTTGAACTTTTAAGGATATGCTCTCATCTGGTTCAACTCAAAGCCAGACATTTTTTTGGAACCTTTTAGTTTTTAACCTACTTAAGGTGCATTTACAGTTCAGTGCATATTCTAACACTAAAACTGGAATAAGGTATTTTCTCTGGGTCAAGATACCACTACTTCTTCTGAAGTGAACTTAGTTCTCCTCTGAGGCTCTTATATCCTTATAAATTTAATAGATACTTGCTAATAGATACCAATCTGAACTTAATTATTTTAGGACCTGAAAATTGTATTGTGGGCATATCTGCTTCATGGAGAAAATGCTATTTTCTGCAACCCAACTACTGGCACAAATTTTAGGTTACACAAATTATCCAAATGGACATTTGATCCGCAGCAGCTATGTATGTATTTATCTAAAACTGTGCATGCCTGCATGACAATTCTTTTTTAGTGCCAAAAATGGCAAAGTGTGTTTCTTAAATTTGCGCACTATTGGCCACAAAATGCTGTTGCACCTTTTCATTTTTGTACTTAACTTGTTCCCAGCACTGTGAAGGGGCAGACCGGTATTATCAATTTGGTGTTAACATTCGTCGTGTACATCATTTTATTTATCCTTGACCTCAGATGTCTTGTTTTGATTATTTGCAGATTCCACGTAACTGGTTATATAACAAGTTTTGGCAGCTTAGAATGGGCAAAGACACATGATGCAGCAACACAAACATCTCTAGTCGTTTCATCTCTTGTAGATGGTGGTGCTATGTGTGTTGGAAAAACTGTTATTGATGAAATGGCATTTAGGTAAAACCATTTTTTCTTTCTGCATATGGGTTCACTAAACCCTTCCATGTTCTATTTCATTTTATGAAATATCACAAAAGCAGAAATGTTCTCTACATTTTATAAGATTAGTTTGCCATAATTCACTTGTCTAATGTGTGCTTACATCTTACTTATTGTGCAATACACGTGCAGTATCCATGGTGAGAATAAACATTTTGGCACACCAACAAATCCTGCTGCTCCAGATCGAGTACCTGGAGGATGTTCAAGTGGGTCAGCTGTTGCTGTTGCTGCTGGCATTGTAGATTTTTCCTTAGGTGAGCTGACTATTTTAATTCATTGTCTAGAGATTTATGCGTGCAACATGCTGTCCTTATTTGGGCAACATTTTGTTTAATGCCACTTTCTCCTCATCCTTTAGTATCAGAGCTTAGTATAAATCTGAATTTCCTGTACATTTGAATTACTTCACTAGTTGTTTATGTGTGGTAGTGATTATCTGGATTTCAGGATTGACAATTGACAATTGTCAGTTTTAGGGTTGATGTATGATTTTTTTTTTCAATCCATTTTCCTGGTTTACTATTATGTGCATCTCAAGAAAAGAAGTTGTTCTGATGTGACTGCCTTCCTTTACATTGCATCATTCTACCAAGTCTGATCCATCTGACTTCCCTCCATTAGATGTTAACCTTCATTGCGACTGTAGAGGATCCAAAACAATTCTATGTTTAGGGTCAGGCATTGACTTGAAATTTCTTTGGTGCCTGTCCATGATTTCACTGGTTTCCAAAATTAATACATCCTCTTTGTGACAGTTGTGGAACCATAAGGTCTTGTGTGCATGGGTCATATATACTTTAATAGATAAATAATGTGCTGAGAATGTGATTCTGCAGGTATTGATACCATTGGAGGAGTAAGGGTACCAGGTAGTTATTGTGGCGTCTTGGCATTCCGGCCTTCACATGCTGTTGTCCCCAACAATGGTGTTATTCCTGTCGCTCCTAGCCTGGATGCCATAGGTACCTTTGAAAATATATTTCTTTTAAAGAACAAAATATGTATTGACTTGTAATCTCTTCCAGAATCACTCTTAATTCAAATTTGTAAACTTGCCGTGCCCCATTTATTTTTAATTAATTTGTCTGTAGGTTGGTTTGCGAGGGATCCAAGTGTACTGCGTCGTGTTGGCCATCTCCTTCTGAGGCTACCCTACGCTGATATTCGACAACCCAGACATTTCTACATAGCAGATGATTGCTTTGAAATGTCAAAGGTGCATGCAAGAAGATTGACTCAGGTGGTGACGAAATCTGTGGAAAAGCTATTTGGGAGTATGTATCTCCTCTTTACACTTGTCATTCTTATTTTAAAATTCCCTTAGTTTTTGCTGGCCACCAACTTCCTCATGTTGATTTTTTTCCCTTGCGTATTACATTAGGACAAGTCCTGGGTCATGTTAATCTTGAAAATTATTTGGCTTCAAGAATACCCAGCCTGAGGAA
This sequence comes from Oryza sativa Japonica Group, assembly GCF_034140825.1. NCBI lineage: Eukaryota > Viridiplantae > Streptophyta > Magnoliopsida > Poales > Poaceae > Oryza > Oryza sativa. Next base: position 29,411,371 of record NC_089037.1, on the reverse strand, counting down.
CAATTCAAATGGTCATGGTGACTCAAAGTTTTCTTCATTGCTAGCACTTTCTAGGGCTATGCAGTTTCTTCACAAGTATGCTCCTGCCCTACATGATCATGTTATTAAATAAATAAGTAACTACTGGTTACATATAAAATATGGTAGTATTAAATTTCCTCTGTGAGTTCTAGCCTGTATAGTTATTTATGTGGAAACTGATGATGTTCACAGGTTTATGAAACAATGATGTTAGTTGACTTGAACTACATACTTCCGTAGGTTGCTTGCATGTAGATTATTTCCCTCGTTGCTTGCATGTAGATTATTTCCCTCCTACATATCTATTTTCAGATCACGATAATTAATAATTGGAATAGCTGTTTTTTTTCCCTTAGCTACTGCAAGCTTTGGCATTTGCAAACAAAGAACACATTCCATGCTCTATTATGTGGTCTTACTTTGGCTTTGGCTTAGGTTTTCTAATTTTAGAAGTCATACTAGACAAACTCTGTTGTTTATATACATGGCTTGTTTTTTTTAATAATTAAACTGATAATTTTTCTCGTGTCTGTTTGTTCTATTTGGTGTATTCTATTTAACTCGTGCCAAAAAAATTAATAGTATCATGTTATTCGGTCCAGACATGAATTCAAAGATCAACATATGGAGTGGATAAACTCTGTTAAGCCTGCTGTTGATGCATGCATAGTTGGTAATTTGTCTGATGATGGTGAGTCAACTATCAATAACAGTCAAGATGCAAGGAAAGAAGTCCGTGCAGCTCTCGGTGCTCTTCTTAAGGTTGGTAAAGAATTGAGTTTGGGATGAACTGGAATTTAGCGAGATTTCAGTAGCGAGTACCTACATTGTCAGGAACTGCTTGTTTGATCTTCTGACTGATTTCTCAACACACTTAGTTGGCCATCACTGATAGTTTTGCTGGTTTTATTGGATAAATGTTATTGAAAAACATATTATTATTCCTCTGAACGATAGATGGAAAGCATATCTAATGCTTTTTAGGTTTTACAAATGTCATTTCCTTGAAATTTATGTTGTTTGAAAACAAGTGGATGAAATCTAGAATCAATTGAATATATGGACAAATTGAAATATTTAACATATTTCTGCAACCGTGAACTTGGATATGTTATTTTCATCAGTGATATTTCATGTTGCTCTTGTTTCCTTCGCTATATTATTGTTTTGAACCAATTACTTAGCAGTTAACACAATGTTGGGCCCAGTTACAAAGCTTCTTCTGGAAATGAAAATAGTGGTTCATTTACTTTTAGTACTGTACTGTTAGCCTGAAGTATACATTTGAGAACTTTCTTTGTGAAACAGAAAGGCTTAGAGTAAAAGTGTCTACCTGAGGATCCATGTTATGTGGTGATAGTTTTCCTGAACTGCTCTTGTTTCTGATTCATAATCTTTACATGCCATTGGATGTGCTGCGATAATCTTATTTGTTGGTATTGTACTGATTACTTATTTTATGATGCTATTTCGTTAACATGTCGTTGAATGTGCTGTGATAATCTTATTTAGTGTTATCATACTGTTAGTTTCTTTGTCATGATGTTTCTTAATCCACAGGATGATGGAATTCTGGTCATTCCAACTGTTCTGGGATGCCCCCCAAAACTAAATGCCAGGGAACTTTCATCTCAGGACTACAATGTTCAGACATCATGTCTTACATCTTTAGCTAGCATGTCAGGGTGTTGCCAGGTATGATAGTACAATTCATATGCTATTCAAAGGTTATGTTGCTAACATATAATCCTGTTCTTTCTTTTCCTCCAATGGAAGTTGTGCTGCTTAATTTTGCAACTCTTTGGATCCATTTGGCATTTTAGACGGGTGAAACTTTCATGGAAGTTAACAAACAACAACATAAACTCTACAAAATTTACATGCCTCTTAAAGTCAGCAATAGTATGCTTTTATTGGGCAACTTTAATTGCAATTTCGCTGGGCATCAATACAATCGAGTTTCTAAAGCTCTGCATGCAAGTTTCATCATTAGTACAAGGGCAGTTCCAACATAGCCAGTGAAGTGACTAGACTTGCAAAAATAATTTCGAAATTGCTGCAGCCTAAGGCACTAACATGGTTAAGACACATGAATAACACAGAATGATAGCATATGAATAAGTTAACATTGCTGATAGCTAACCATGAAAGTTGAAAATTGCTAGTTTTTATCTGACTTCAATTGATGATTTTGTGGTGATATTTCGCTCCTGATTCTGGAGGAGCAAACTCTCCGTGGTTATGTTTTGGCCTGAGATGGATACAGGCGAATGTTTGGGAGGGCATGAATCTGATAAGGCTAGCTTTAGCTTCATTGCACATGGACTTGCATGCTTTTCTGGTAAACCCTTATTGCATCTTAACTAATTCAACTATTTTGATGACCCTTTTCAGGTGACGGTTCCTCTGGGTACACATGATAAGTGTCCAGTTTCAGTTTCTTTGATTGCAAGGCATGGTGGTGATCGATTTTTATTGGACACCATTCAAACAATTTATGCTACCATCCAAGAGCAAGTTGACGCTCTAGCAAAGTCTAATGTCTCGAGTAAACAGGCGATGAGTGAAGAAGCTGCTGAAGCTGCTAAAGAGAAAGTCAGTTCCTTTCTTATTTTGATGATTTTTTTTTAGCATAGCTTTCGATTTTCTAACATCTGCTCAACACAGTTACTACTTTCCGTAGTAGCACTTAGCTTGCCATCTAGATGGAAATTGAAGAAAAAGGCTAATGATAATGCACTAGTCGATACATGCCAGTTTTTAGGTGTTACATCTTATAATTTGTCATGTTAAAGGAAAAGAGAAAAAAAGGTTGTCTAATAGTAATAACCTAGAAATCAGTATGTCAGAGTATACTCACTGGTACAGATCTAATAGTAATGTATACAGATCAGTACCAACCAGTAGGTCTAATAGTGCAGTAAAACTATTTGTAATGGCCCAAAATTATGTTCAAGTTGTTCTTTTGAACCACTGTTGAAGTAAAAAACAAAGCCACCATTATGGATTTATTACATTAATATCTTCCCTTTTTTGTGTCCTTACTGAGTTTTTCTTTCTGTTACTTGTTCCTTGACAGGGTAACATTGCATTTAAGGAGAAACAATGGCAAAAGGCAATAAATTTCTATACTGAAGCAATCAAATTAAATAATAAAGTGGCTACATACTACAGCAACAGAGCTGCTGCTTTTCTAGAGCTAGCTAGGTATGTTATTAACCTCTATGGCATCTTTTTTCTCAAAGATTACCTTGATGAGCTGGCTTCTGTAACTTATTTTTTTCGCGCATCAATTATTTCATGGTTTGTCTTTTCGGACCCCTTTCAGTTACCGCCAAGCTGAGGCAGATTGCACAAGTGCCATCGATATTGATCCAAAGGTTAGGATCTGCTTTCTTGGTTCAGACTTTTATACGCACATTCAGATTTGTATATATTATTCTACTATTAAGATGTTATTATTGATAATGAAACAAAAGGGGAAGTACAAGATATAGGACAATTCTTCCAATTCTTTTCTCGAAATGCTATATTTCCTACTTTATGATGAGCTGGTTCTGTCATTGAATCAACCATCCAAAGAATTTGGGCTGTTTCTGATTAATGCAGTGCTGTTTATAAGTTTTTTAGTAGGTGCTTTCACATCTAGTTGAGATTCTGATAAGTGTGATCCTTTTCGCAATTCATTGAGTAGTGTTTTATATACATTGATGTGAGAATTCACATCGATCTTTTTATTTTTTCAGATTGTAAAAGCTTATTTGAGGAGAGGCACTGCAAGGGAGATGCTGGGTTACTACAAGGAGGCTGTTGATGGTCCGTCTTACCTTTCTTCCTCTGTATACCTTACCAGTATTTCACAGTATTAACCATTAACAGGTCTCCCTTGGAATCTGCAAACTGTGTCCACTATTTTGTACAAGTTCTTATTGTGTATCCATTTTACTACAATTTGCAGATTTCAGCCACGCCCTTGTTCTAGAACCCATGAACAAGACAGCTGGTGTGGCCATCAATAGGTTAAAGAAGCTATTTCCGTAAATACTGGGCTGTTGGATTTTTTTTCTGCATAAAGATACTCAAGTTCTGCATGCCTGGGGGGTGAAAAAGAAGGTACCTGAGTGCCACCGATTGATGCTGCTATCCAAGTTCATAAGGTACTAACTACCGTTGCTACTGGCGATAGAACTGTCTATCATCTGTGTTTTCAATTAGTTGTTACCCCCCAAGTTTTGGAAAAGTGGAATCGAAAACAGAATTTTGGGAGTTGATCATAGTAAACAATGCCTTTAAATATGCTCTAGTGGTGTTCTTGGCCCACTTCCATGTATAATATCGGTTTTGGCAATTATTTGTTGAGGCACCCATATTTTTCCTGTTGAAAACTTTTTGCCATGATCACCTGTACGCTGTGCACATCTTTCCCACTCTGAACTGCAGCTTTCAGGGCTCGTACTGAACGGCTTCCTCCCGTGAGGTCACTCGCGGAGAGGCTGTTAGGCAGCCATGTGCTGACGCCCAATTGCTTAGCTGGCTAAACTAGTATATATTCAGCCGAACCTTTCGGACTTTTCTTTCGGTTTTGGTTGTTCGCGAGTTGCTGTCACTAGAACTTCCTGTGTTTGAAGATGTCTGCGTCAGTGATGTGTGCCTAATCTAGCGCCGGATTGCTTAAGCACGGGACCGTTCCTGTGCATGGACGTGCCACTGGGCCTGGGGCTATTTTCTGGCTCTAATAAATGGGTGCGATACATTGATTGCTCAAGTTAGGCTCAGGTTTGTTGGGTCAGTTCTGGATCCAGTACAGGATGACTAGTTTTTAGGCTAGGCAGGTCATTGGCTATCAGGCTATGTTTGTTCCAGTAGCAACCACCATGCCACTAACCAGTTAGGAGTAGCTCAGAAAGTATACTACTATACACCTTAAGATTCTCCAATCTCCTCGATGCAAACCTGGCCATTCAGATGCCATGATCTGTTCAAGAATTAGAGCCGGACCCAGTGCAGAATTTCACCACCCAGATCTTTGTTCTCTATATGACTCTATGACCTGTCTCAGGCAGTTTCAACAAGCGTGTGGTCAGGTGCATTAGTGCATAATAATTCCGGGACCAGGTGGTAATAAAAAATAGCAATGAATGGCGAGGAGAACAGCTGCTGGTTTGACCGGAACGGGGCGACACGGGCAAGGCTGCACGGCGGCGCCGGCGACGTGGCCGGCCGGAGCGGCTGATGCCGCCGAGTGCGTGTCCCCATCATTGCAAGTGAAAGTCAAGCCGGCCGGCCCCCAGCTGCACGGGGGAGCTCTCCCTTTGACCTGGCTTCCACTACAGCCTTCAGTGTGATCGTTCAACTCTAATCTAAACCGAATTTCGCGGTGCTGGAGATGGAAAAGTTTCAGGGAAAAGGTAAAACATCCATTCCCGATTCGTGATCCATCCCCATCTTGCGCACGAGCAGGTTAAGGATTAAAAAAGTCGACAGACACACTTCCACGGGTGCATGCATCGTTTTTTTTTGGGGGGGTAAATTCATCTGTTGCGAACGAAGCCAGAGACTTATCCCCATTTTAGGTCGCGTCGCGTTCTAACTGAATAATTTGATAGATTTTGGATAGAGAAAAGAAAAGGATGAATCAAATATTCTAAAGTTTGCATACCTTAGAAAAAGGCTATATAACCGCTGTTACAGACGAATATTTTTGAGAAATCCTACTTCTAAAAACGTGACAGGGATAATTCATATCTATGCCACGCCTAAAAGGAGACAACCCGAGGTTTTAGGACTTGTTTGGTTTAGTGCCGATTTTTATCCTACCAAATATTTTGGCAGTGCCAAAGGTTTTGGTGTTATCAAATTTGGTACTATATTAGCAAACATATAAATCGGTAGCAAATCAAACACTTTATATGGCACATTAAGTTTGTTTCCCCTTGTTCCCAACTCTCCTTCTCATTTTTCGCGCGCATGCTTTTCAAACTACTATTTTGGTGCGTTTTTTTGCAAAAAAGTTTCTATATGAAAGTTGTTTAAAAAGATCATATTGTTCTATTTTTGAAAAAAAAATAGTTAATACTTAATTAATCACATGCTAATAGATTGCTCCGTTTTCCATGCGGGGAGTTTGGTTCCCAACCATCCCAAACGAATACAGCTTAAAACTACCGAAGTTCCTAAAATTTTAATAGGGTGTAATTTGGCATCATTTCGAACAAAAGCCCTTGGTTTTCCAGGACGACCGCGTCGTGGCCTCGCGGAGACCGGAGGCCGCGGCGGCACGGCGAGAGAGAGGATCACGCGAGCCGCACCGCCGCCGCCGCCCGCCGACCCAGCCGCTTCGTTGCCACGCATCATGACGGCACGAGGCTAAACCAAAACAACAGCAACAGCAACAGATGCGTGTGCGTGTGTACTCCGCGGAGTGGAGTACGTACGTAAGGCTCCGCGGTGGCGGTTAGGTACGGCTCCTCTTTTCAGCGCTTTTTAGCTTTCAATCCGATCGATCCCCCCGGGCTCAGGCCGCAGACCGGGACCATTGCCGGCGAAACAGAATCGCGTGCCACGCCACACCACCACAGCTCAGACGTGGCGCGAGAGAATGACAACCGCGTGAGTGAACCACACCACCTGCTCATCCGCATCGCCAGCAACGACGGATCTGGTTCACTGATATCATGATGTGTCTATAGATATCATAGCATTCTAGTTATACTTATATTTATGTGTTATAATATAAGAATAAGCATTTTAACCATAGGTGCCAAAAATCGTCGGAATTACCTGATACCGATGCTAACATCGTAGATCCACCCTGATCGCCAGCAGCAGAGCAACCCATCGATGAACCGATCGATCTTGCATCTGCAATGTAACAGCCGACGCATCAATATTTTGCGTTGTTGGGTGGTTAGTGTACGTGTATGGTGTGCCATTTGACTAATGACTAGTATTTCCTGTCGATTAGGTTAGAGCGGCACTAATTAACAAGAGGGCTAAGCTAGCGATTGGGGTAGATCTTTTCATAATGCGAATTCTCCCCGTCTAATCTCTCCATCTCTACCCATGTGATGCGTGGTTGTATTATTCATCCGTGTACCCAGTAGGCTCCATGGGCCCTGTATTATTTTCGGGTCTACCACCTGCAGAGGGAGTCTCCATTATTATTATTACTTTTGTTATCGTTCTTCATGTGACAATCGATCGATCGATCCTGAACTGAACTTTCAAGAGAACCGATCCTGAACTCACTCCTCTTTGCGCATCAACTACCTGCTCTGCACTGCAAAGCTTTTCATTTTCCTCGGTGTGTGACTGACCATCGCCATTAAGCCTTGGAAGTTGCGTTGCAGCCTTGCAGGAGAGAAGAGAGATGAGTAGCAGGAAGGAGGACCATCTTGCGACAAGCTTCGCGTTGCTCGCTCGCTCGCTGGCTCGCTGCTGCGGTTGCCTTTCTGCTGCTAGATCTAAACAGCCTCATGTTTTGGGGGTGCATGCATGCAATGCGACCAGTGTCGATCACTCACTCGCTTGCTCACAAGCACCAGCGCATGCATGTGGTGCTGGGTTTTCTTTTGCTTTGCAGAGACCGGGGGACCCCAGATCAAATGCATTGCTGCTCCTGCCTGACTGCAACTTTTTTTTTTTGGGGGAAAGATTAACCAGATCAGAGATGAGTTGTAACGGTGGGAGCCGTGGGACAGACACGTATTGTGTTCATTTGGAGTGCTGCTATACGTACGATTATTTTTACGATGTTTATACGATGAAACGTTCTCTCTTAGCCCATGAGGGCTCTTGACTGCCGCGTGCGCATGCGCCGTGTGTTCGCGCCGTTATCGTACTAAGATCGTAAGAAAAAATCGTATGTACAGCAATTTCCGTTCATTTGGAGGGTTGGAAACCTCTCTCCTTCCTAAGTAAAATGGAATAACTAATTAACGCATGACTAACTAAGTATTAGCTTTATTTAAAAATAAATTAATATAGTTCTTTACAGCAACTTTTGTATATAAATTTTTTTAAAAACACACTGTTTAGCAGCTTGGAAAGTGTGCGCTTGAAAAACGAGCCATGTGAGGTTGGGAACCTTGAAGGAGGAACACAGTACGTGCCTGGCATTTGTAACGGGGGTTTGATTACTTCTCTCGTTGAAATCCCACATTTCCATAGCTTCTTATGCAATGTATTGACATTATATTTGTATACGGTGTATGGTACGGTAGTACAGTGCCATTCGTTATCAGATGGTTGACTAAGCTGATGAGTTTTTATTTTTAAGCATACACCAATCAAGTTGTCAATAGGTCAAGCTCACGCAATCTAGAATGCCTTCTAGATAAGCTCAAATTGGTAGGAGTATTTGATGGGCTTCTTTACAATGCAGGAATTTTACAGATATTGCTTCTCTTCCTATAAAATCTCTCTAAAATTCTCTTGTTTTAAAGGAGACTATTTTGTTCCTTGCCACTTCTGAACTTTGCTAAGAACATGAAAGTTGCATATTTTTTTTGTGTGTGTATGTGTTTCTGCTGCCTCAATTCAATTAAGTAAAATAATTTGGCAATTCGATCAGGTAAATAGATAGTAATTGTTTCTCAAAACTAAAATAGATAGTAGTTATTTTTTTGGCTTCACCATTTTTTTTTAAAGTTTGGTTGGGTTGATCTACAAACCAAACATGCGCCCCTTAATCTTGAGATTAGCTCGACAAAGAGGTCTTATTGCCATATGTATAAAAGGAAGGTCAGTGAAAACTTAAGTCACATGTAAGAAATTCCCTACAAGTATTTCTGAAAGTTTTAGCGAAAATCAAGGTTAAGATGAGAAATGGTTGTGATTGTTCAGATGATAAAGTGGATAAGGAAACAGTAGTTGATAATGAAGTATTCTCTTCGTGATCATCTTGGAGCCTCACTCTAGTATCTAGGCTGGTCACCTCCCTGCCCTAAAGAGCAAAAGCAAACGAAAAACAATCGTATGGTTACTTGCCCAGTCTCAATCAAAGTTGCCTGCTACTGCTTCCTGCTCTCTCTGATCTCTCATCTATCAGTCCGATTCATAATACTGTATATCACCTTATTTTTGCTCCGTTTATAACAAAATAAATCGTTGATATGCTTAGCCGAAACAATGCACAAACAGTGCCGCGTTCTCCGTCAGGAGCTAGGATTAAACAGTGGCGAGTTATTGCGAAGTGAGCCTCTCACGTCCAGATCCACAGTTTCGATTCCCTCTGCTAGTCGTGTAGCTATAGCGTAGCTTAGCTGTAGCTGCTGGATAGACTCCTCAATCAGATTAGACTTGTCTCAATATCACTTATTGTTAATTATCACGAGCATGGAAAAAAGCTTGTGGTTCTCATGTTTTGTGTTGGTTGTGAGAGCAGGAATAATTAATTGTATGCAACTTATACGTATATAAAAGTGATTATTAAATTTAAAAAATTATAAACTTCGTGAGATTAAGCTGCCCACGTTCCAATTAGCCAATAATTAACTGTTTGTTCGGTCTTAGTCCCTGTAGAGTTAAGCATGCCTGCCTGTAGCCCCACGCGTCCTTGGGCCGACAACACCAAATACTATAATTAAGTTTCTCCGTACAAAGATTGCTTTCGATGTGCCTTTTAATCTACTATAATTAGACCCTTCTTTACTACAATTGGACCCATTAACTATCTTTTTTCATTGCTAGCTAGCACTTGACCTTAACGTAATCTCCATACAACCAGAAGATCTTATCGTCATGCAGAAAGACGTTGACATACGGTTAATTACAAAGGTGAATTCCAGTTTATAAAAATAGCGTACATGTGTATCCGGATTACACACCCACACAAGGAGAAACGTCCAGAGGTCTTCTGTTTAGCTCTATAAGACGGTGGGTTAGACGATCTGTGTTTGAAGTCTCACATCTTCTAATTATTTATTTGATATTAGATCATTTCATAATATCCGCGTCTTTTTTTTTTCACACCTACACAAAACGACTTCTAATATACTCCCTCGAACATTACTTAGGGCATCCACAATGTAGTCTAAAAATAGTCTATAAGCAATAAAATATTCCATTCAGCCACCTAACAACACTGTGAAACTAATCCATAGTAAGAAAATAGCAAAAGCCACCCATAAGCATATGGGTTGCCCATATAGAATAAAATATGGTATTCCTCTCTATTTCCTCTCTCCTCTTAATACTAGTTGCTATCTATATACATTGTGAAGATAACAATAGTTATAGTCCATATGTGTGGGTCCCATCTATATAGACTACTTTGCTATATATATTGTTGTTGCCCTAACAAATCTGAAACACTGTGTAACCACCTCGAAGAGATCGATAACAATGGCAAATCCTTGACCTTATTGATTTCTATTTGAAAATACATATGTATGTATAATATCTCTAGACGGTAGTTGGGTTTATATTACCGTCGATGGTCGAACCTAGCAAAATATCAAAATTGGAAAATTTGACCAAATTTACTGTATCAAATTTGACCTACTAAAAAATAATTCAAAATCCCCCTCAAAACCATGACGAGTTTTTGCAAAAAACGGCTGGTCTCCGTCGGCATTGTATAAACTCCGACTATTAGAACCATGAATAACATTATGTGCCCACGACTCCACAGCATATCACATCATTGGTCTTCGGTGCTTCCCTTCCCTTAACCACGTAAGATTTAGATACTCCCTCCGTCCCAAAATATACTAATTTTTTGCACTTAAAATTTATCTCAAAATATAATAATTTTTTCACCAACATTCTCTTCCCAACTAATCATAACCCTCCCCCATTCACTTTTCCCACATACCTCCACTTCTCAATTAATCATAATCTCTTTGCTATTTAATTCAACGTACCTCCTTAATACCGTGTTCAACTTTAAACTCTATATATTCTTGGGACGGAGGGAGTAGTATTTATTTCATCGGAATCCTGTGTGACCGGTCGTGTAGTACGTTTCAACGCTCGATTTGATCGAGCACCGGACTGGACCACCTAATGTAGACGAAAACCGGCACACACACGCACCGGACGACGATCGGTCGTCTCAACCCCAAACCCCTGTGGCGCACCGTGCAAATTAACGTACGCCCTGGCCGACCGGGCCGTGCGCCTAGATCCAGCATAGGCCGTGGCGCGCGCACACACACGCACAGCCACAGCCACAGGCAGATCGCCGTCAACCGCAACAGCTCACACACTACACTCAAACAACCCTCGGCTGGGTCTAGCTCGGCTCCACCCACGCCCCGTGTAGTCCGCGTCCGGGTGCATGGCGCCTCGTCGCGACAGCGCCGGCTCGCGCGCGCCGCACATGGCCGCGACAACGACGAGGTTTTTTTTTTTTACGCTTTACCCCGCGAGCGCGTCGGCCTCGTCCGGATCGTGGTGCTCGCGGCGCGGGACCGGACGCCCGGCCAGTGATCACATACCCGTCGTAGACGGTCAATGGAAAATAGAGATACGTGTGAGGTGTAAAATACAATCGTACGTGGAAACGATATGTGGGGCTTTGAATCCACCTATCAGCAACGTATATGATGGTATTTTTAATCTCTGTGATTTTCACATAATGGTAACGAATAGATTGTTATATTATTTTCTTATTATATTATCAGGTTGAGTTTTTTCATCTGTCTTGATGAATCGTTTGCGGCGTGGTGGTGTTAGGTTCTTAGGTCTTGTTCGATGGGCTTCAAATTGTGAGAAAGATATGGTTGGCACTGGCAGCTAGTTTTAAGAATATGGAGAAACTAATAAACCGAGAATCCTACTTCTAGTTCGTTTTTAGATTTTGTGACTATATATTTTAGCATCTGAATGAAAAACTAAATTATTTAGAAAAACTTTCATTTGTAGGACATGCTATAACTATAAAAAATTCTTAAAAACACCTTTAGACGGCCTCGCTCGCTCACTCGCTGAAGCCAACAAAGCTGACGGGACCGAACGGATGATGCTCGCTGGGTGGTGGTGGTACTACGGTGTTAGTATGTGGAACCAACACAAAGCCAAGCCCGACCGGACAAGACATCACTTGCTATCCTCTGATTCTGTCAAAACAAAAGCCTTTTGATCTTGGCACCCTTTTTTCTTAAGCCTTTACTTGGTTCTTGGACGTGCTACGTTCGTACATGTAACACCAAACACGAAAAACACCAAACGTGAAATAAATAAAACACACTTTTTCCCTCCAAGCTTGACTTAGCTTGAAATAGTAGCCTACTACTCCACGAAGACCCACAGATTCCAAAGCGTCCTTTTTTATGTGAAGTCGTCTCCAATTCAACACGATTGTATATCACCAAAACTCCTGTGTGATCTGGGCGATAAGCAAAGACCATCTCAAACCGGGGTTTGGAATTGGATGGATAGGCACGGTGGCACACAGGCTCGCACGCACACGCGAGCGCTGGCAACAGAAGCAATTCTGCGAGCTAACGATGACGAGGGGGTTGCCCTCCCGTACAAGCGCCTCGCCTCTGCATGCTTTTTGTTGCGTCTTTCACCTTGCATCGAAGTGGGTAGTGGCCACTGGCCAGTAGTAGTACGAAGTTGGCAAGCTGGATGCGAAAGCTGAAGGCAAAGTCCCAATGGAATAGAAACAAGGAAAAAGGGTAGGGAAAGGATGCAGTGGTAGTAGTACTCGTATAAAAAAGGGCACCAAAAGCGTTGCTGCTTCTGATCTCCGTTTTGGCAACAAGCACCAGGAGGTCGATGATGTGTCAAACCGTCAACTTGTGTAAAAAATCTAGTAGCGACTTGCCACAGAAATTTTACGGAGTATTTACATAGACAGGTCAAATTGCCGATCATGATTAGAACTGAGACGTTATAGTATTTTTAGCACTGTATATCTCTTAATCAATGGGCATTATTTCTGCTCTGATGGTAACATGGCTTTGGAGAGACATGGATTGGCGAACCGATCAAACGACCAAGCCCTGTCGCGCTCGTTGCCATTACAATTATGGTGTCACGTTACACACACTAAAGAAATTATTAAAGAAAACCCAGCGTCCCGTAACTCTCCGGGACGGCCGGTCGAAGCCCGTTCCCTCGAAAACGACCGGACGAGAGCCAGAGTTTTTCTCTTGAGCTTTGGACTCGAGAGCCTGAACCGATTGGCTACTGCGATTTTTTACAAAACGGCAAGTGTTGGGCGCATGTCCAAATGGGACCTGCCAAAGTGTAGACGTCACCTCACCCCGGCGCAAAAAAGAAACAGTTCTCCTCTCTGCTATGTTTTCCTGATGAGTTTCTTCTGGTGAAGTTGCTTTCGTGCCTATCAGAAGGCCTGTATACAAGGAGTGAAACAGTTTATTATTATTATTATTATTAGGAGGAGTGATTTTTTTACAACGATTTTCACCAGCTGCATCTGGGTGACCAATGGTGGTCGTGCGTGCGTGGCGTGGTCCCTCGCCGACGCAGTGGCTACATTGCGTTTGCATGTGTGCGTGCCTTGGGTTCAGAGAGAGAGGGAGAGGGAGGATGGTGAATGTCACAAGGGCACAACTGCTGAGATCTCTGCAAATGCTCGATCGGCAAAAAAGGGGGGTCGGGGCGTTCACGTGAGGGGAGGGAGAGTAGGGTATATATCGGGGGAAGACGAGAGAGAGAGAGAGAGAGACGATGCAAATCGCGGCTCCCAATAGTGGGCGCGCCACCATTCACTGGTGCACTGCTGGTGCTGGTAGTAGTACGCCGGTTTTCTGATCCTTTTTGCACACAAATCAATGGCCAAAGCGGGGATCAGATCAGCTCTCAGCTCAGCCCCCAGATCAGATCAGAGATTGCCAGCCATTGGGAGCCAAAAGATAGCTCGGATCTTCTACACCCAACTGCAGATCGATCAACGAGTTTACGATGTCATACGTACCGTATTTTTTCCGATAATAAAAGTTTGGAGGAGTTGGACGTGACAACGGTGCCATTGCCACTACTACTAAGTGACAGTACGACGCCAATTTTTTCGGTATATAGGCAAACAACTCCGATTGATTGGTGGACGATAGGGGAGAATATCTGGTGGTAGCACAGCGGGCAATGGCCTTTTTATCTTTGCGGGTGATGATCCCCCACGCTAGTGATGATCCGACGGCAAATGGCAATATTCCGTCCACTTGGGCAAATTGCCATCCGATCGATAGGAAAGCATCTGCACGAGCGAGCGAATGCCATCCGTGGCAACGACGAGACGCAACAAGATGGATGGGTGTTGTCGAAGAAGAAAAAAAAAAGGCGTTGCACGCAGACGATTCCAATTCTCTTGGCTCGCAACGTGAAAGACAGGCGCACACTTGTTTGAGAGTTTGGACGGAGGCGCCGTACGAGTACTCTTGTCAATACTCCTACTATATCAGGATATCACCCTTTTGAGTAGAAGTAGTAGTAGTAGTAGAGTTTTGGGCCCATATCATTTTGAATTATTATTATCCGCATGGTGCCATGCCACGTTAATCGCCACCCAGCAGGTGAACTATGGTCTCCAGGTGAGTAACAGATAGGACTTACTCGCTCCATTCCCTTTTGATCATCGTATTGCAAAAAAATAATAATTTCACTTTGATCTTCATATTACGGTGGGGAGGCGATGAAAATCCTGTGAAGGACGTTAATGACACTTCCTAACGAACACTGCATGCATCTGATTGGCCAGGCTATGCGGCATGCAAAACTAATTAGGAGTCGTTGCATGCATGGATTTAATACGCTCACAACTGATTGGCCAGCCATACGGCATGCAAAATTGATGGCGCTGCATACACGGATACAAAACGCTAATACATGTTTTCAATGTTGATTAAGTGCTCCGCAAGATTGTCTTGGTATTGATGCACAAACCATATATAAAGATCAATTAGGAATGGAGGGAGTATTTCAGTAGTGCTTTGCAAGTTGCAACAGAGTTACGTCCCGTCTGATTTGTATGAAAACATACTAGCACCGTTCCAAAATATAGATATTTCTAACACATCACATTATCCAAAAATAAAACTATTTCTCCACCTATTTCCTCCTCTCAATCAATCATAACCATTCTCTTTCATCTACTTTCTCTTCTTAACCAATTGCACACTTTCTCCAGATATTCTCATCTATTTTCTTAATACACGTGCCAACCTAAAAGAATTCCTACATTTTGGACGGAGGAAGTAGTAAACTTAGGGCTCTTTGATTTGGAGGAAAAACATAGGAATTTTAGAGGATTTCAATTCTATAGGAAAATTTCCTATGAAGCCCTTTGAAACAAATGATTGAATCCTATCCAATCCTTTGAAATTCCTATGAAATGGATAATCCTATAGAGATTTTGGAGGAAATTTAGCAAGAGCTTCAACCTCTTGCTAACTTTCCTTTGAGTCTATCTCTCTCATCCAATTCCTGTGTTTTTCTCGTGGTTCAATCAAACGGTCATTCCTATGTTTTTCCTGCGTTTTGCAATCATCTGTTTTACACTTACATTCATATCAAAATCCTACGTTTTTTATATTCCTACGTTTTCTCAATCCTACGATTCAAATGGGTCCTTAGGAAGTTCAATTCCATAGGAGAAATTTACAGGAGAGACTTTAAAACTAAGGCCTCCTTTGATTCATAGGAATTTCATGGGAAAAATGTATGATTTAGGATTGGGCACTGTAGCAGCCTTTGATTCACAGGATTAGAGCATAGGAAAGTTAGAGGAAATTTTCCTATGGAACTCATTTCACAGGAAAAACATAGGAAAAGAAAACATCCACCCTAACCTCTTTTTTCCATCATGTGTGCATAGGATCGAGGTAAATGACAGACCTATGCATCATTGTTATTCTTTTAGAAGAAAATATACATTGTGATATTGTGGATAAGGCCAAAGTGACATGTATTATTGTATTAATACACTTCCTGACACTCTCTTTCCTGTGAAATTCCTATACTGTCAAAGGGCTAGTAACATAACTTTTCTATGTTTTGCAATCATCTGTTTTTACAGTTGCATTCGTACAAAAATCCTACGTTTTTCCTATTCCTCCGTTTTTTTTTTCATTCCTGTGGTTCAAAGGGGTCCTAAAGATTGAACACTATAGTTTATTTTAAAGTTCCTATAAAATGGCCAATTATATAGATATTTTGGAAGAAAATTGTTGCATTTACTGGGAAATTCCTTGGGAATTGATTCTCAATTGTGTTTTTATAATCTAAAAATAAAAATAATATTTGGCAAGCTGAAAGTGATGTGGACCCTTCTTTTGACACAAGCGTCTATAATTTCAAAGGCGATTTCTAATATTTTACACTATAGACCTGTACTATGTAATGGTTGGTGATTACTAGGGTTTATCACACGGTACGTAGAACTATAGCACATGGAACCAAATTTAGCTAAGCTATCACAAAATTAGTGGTGATGGTCAGTTGTTTCTTGCTGTTGGGCTATCTCCTACAAAGAAACTAATGCTAGTCTGAAACGCAAAGGCTTTTCGAAAATATCTTGCAAATAATATTTTTTTATTATCCAAAAAGGGGGAAAATCCATCTATAGACTGTGTTTTTTCAAATTGGAAGTCCACCTGGGGCTTATTAAGGTAGATGTTGAGAAGACAATGCACACAAGTATAAAGCAAGACTCATAATGATGGAAAGAGGTAAACCATTGATCAAAAGAGGGGTAAGGTATGGAATAAAATTATTGTAACATGATGGTAGTGGGGTAATTATATGTATTTAATGTGAATTGAATACCTGGTTCTATTGACCGGTATCGTTGTACAGATCGATATCATTATAGAGAAATAAAAACCTAAATCATGGCTACCCCGTTAATTTAGCGATTGATTCAATATGTATCGAAGAAAGAAAAAAAAATCAAAGATCATATCTCCTTTCTTCTCTACCTTCGAAGATATCCATGACTTATTTATGCAGCTAATTAGTTATTTATGTAGTCAAGGAAGAAGTTTCATGCTTTTTAGTGATAAATTGATAAAATATTGTATAATTTTAATCAACGCAAACCTTCGGTGATATTTTAACCGATCATGTTTTTGAAACACAATACAAATATCTTCTAGTAAAAAAGATATAAATCTCAAAAGAATTAAACAGAGGGGTTTTGACGTCTTCTTGAGAACGTAACGTAAATCTAGAGAAATGAACGCAGATGAAAACTTTTACTCCAATAATGTTTTCTTTGGAACAAAATATAAATATAAAGAAAATCATGCAAATGAGAATCTCAAAAAGCACAACATAAATATATAGAAAATCATGAAAATGAGAACAACTAGTACCAGCAAATCACTTAACTGGTACCTATGTGGTACCAATAAATATTTAGAGACAATTCTACCGTTTCTCTCAACTAGTATATTTATGTTTTTATCCTTGGTATCTAAGTATCTATACCAAAACTTAAATACTTTTCACATGGTACCTGCTATCGAGGAGCGTTGGATGTTTATCTTTTTAGAACACAAACACCGTAAAAGTTCTCAATAAATATTGATACAAAGTACAATTAACTCAAAAAAAAGTGCAACCCAACAATACTAATTGCTAAATACTCCAGCACCGAAGAAGTTCAGGCCTGTCCCAAGACATACACGCCGGTACGAAATGCTTCTTTTGCTCTCTGCATTTGCAACCATTGGCCACACAAGACCCCTCGAAGTGGCCATGCAAATGAAGACACTAACGCCCGGACAATCACTCACCTTTCCAAGGTGTACGTAGGCTTTGCTTAAACAACTCCGATCTCAGGCTCCAACTAATTGCACTCTTAAGTTAATGTAACCCTTAAGTTAATTATGCATCCCAAGAGACACAGAGGGAATCAAGGAATCCTCCCCCTCTGAATTGTACTCTACAGTCTCAATAGTGAATACTAATACAGAATTAATACAGAACTAGGAGTAGTAGTACAACTACGAGCTCAGATTATTAAAGCGAGGAGGGGAAAAAAAGGATACTCCTCTGCCAGGCCATGTGTTTGCAGGAATGAAACGAGATGTTTACGAGCAGATTTAGACACAGCCGGTGTGGTTCTGACACCTCGGTTAGGAGCCGGAGGGGACCACCTGGCAGTCACCAATCTTTTTTTTTTTTTGCGGGGGGCAGTCACCAATCTAAAGATTCTGTGCGAGTAAAAGAAAAAAAAAAGGGGGCTAAACAACTCTGATCTGCACACGCTAACACCCACACATAGCATCTCATGATCTCAAGCAGCAGCATTATTATTAGCAGTAGTAGCAGTATTAGATTAGTACTAATACTATTATTATCCTTGGCGGTGCGTTGCGTTGTAGTCCTCTCGCCTAGTCATAGCTCCCTCATGCAACCACCGATCGATCGCCTCTTTGTTTAAGCAGCTATCTCTTCGCGAGGATCTCGAGATGTGCGTAGCTAGTGGCCGATCGATCGATCGACACGGTAGGTCCAAATGCTGGAATGATTAGCCCAAAGCGTTGGAGGTGCCACTGGATGCAGTTTTTTTTTAATCGTTTCGGTTTGTGAAGATAACGGGGGATATTTGGAGCCAGAGATTAAGGTTCATGAACCTATGCAGATGAAATATTCTGCCGGAAGAAGGATGATCTGATTGAGTTGTGTGGCGAGCTTTCGGTTATTTTTTCATGTTGGAAACATGGTGATATCTGGTGCGTGGGGTATGCTGCAGGTTAGGGGTGGGCATTCGGTCTAACCGAAAAATTCGGTTCGGTTCCTCGGTCTTTTGGAAAATTTGGTCTTCCGAATCACAGGACCGACCGGTTTTCAAGAAAACTCAAGACCAAGCACTTCGGTCTTCGGTTAGTTCGGTTCGGTTCGGTCTCGGTCATAGACCGAACTAACCATAACAGCAGTTTAAACAGCAAAAAAATTAATCACAAAAAAAACTCTATACAATATCAATGAATCGAAGCAACTCGGATGAAGAACTACATTACGATGCCACTAGAGCATGATTCAGAAAAAAGAAAAAGCAAATCGATCTTGCCATGACTTGGATCCCGTTGATCTCAACAATTCCACCTGAAGCTCTAGATCCCGTCGATCTCCTACAGTAGCTTTCATCCTCGACCGGCCTCCTTAGCCATCGAGGTCTCCGGCGCAGCAGGGTCACCGGAGGGTGCACGATTTCTTCCGCCATGACAGGTGAAAGGGCGGTGCCGAGGCGGAGGCGTCCTGGCTGGAGGCGGCGCCGACACGGTGGAGGTTGGAGGTGGAGGGTGGAAGCGGCGCGGTGGAGGCGGAGGCCGAGCGGCGGTGAGCGCGAACGCGCGGTGGATGGGGAGGAATGCGGCGCTGAGGAGGGAGTGAGGGGCGTGACGCGTGAGGCAGGCAGTGAGAGATAGGGTAGGATTAGGGTTTATGTTACTAGGCTTATTGGGTCTCGTAGGCCTGTTTGGCCACAATTCGGTTATCTTGGTTAATTCAGTTAACCGAGCCCAATGACCGAAATACCCGAAATAAATTCGATCTTTTGATGGCTGAAACCAAACTACTAACCGAATTTCTCGGTCTCGGTTTTTTCGGTTCGGTTCTTCAGTTCGGTCTAATTGTGCCCACCCCTACTGCAGGTGCTACAGGAAGTGGTATAGCATTTTTGCAAAATTTTCTATAGGTAGCTAGGACACTTTGTTATGTTGAAAAATCCATAGATAAATATTCGTCCAACTCGATTGACGACTAAATTTTGAGACACTGCAAAGTCGTTGAAAAAAAAGTTTGAGGACCTTCATTAGATCAAAATGCATTCATTATCTAAAAAAAATTCCAGATGCATTATCGCGTACAACATTTCATCTTCAAAATGAATAAACACAAAGTACACAGCATGTGCATCCAATTGTTGTGGTATCTACAGGAATGTTTACTTAAAATAAGTCATATCAAGTATTATCACTACCACTTGATAAGGTACGGGTCTGATTTCAACCAAACCGGTCTATTTATGTTGTACACTAATTTAATCTTTTCTGTTTCTTTCCCTCCATAAACAAAATATAAAGACTTCAAACACGTGGAAATTATTGCTTTCCGTTACCTCCCCCCCCCCCTTTTTTTTTTCTGTTCCGTAAGTAAGAAAAAAAGAACGAAATATAAGAAAGATAACATTACCCCATATCTTGTCAACCTTATCCCACCATTTACGAGTTGACGGGCACGGGCCCGGGCCCGTATTTCCCCCTCACGTTGGTTCGCCCACAGCTAACCAACCTAGCTTATCACCATATCACCATCCCCACCCTGACCCGCCACGACGCCGACCCAACCCATCTCACCATCGCGTTTGCACGCACCACATCTCGCGGGGACGACGCACCGAATCGTTCGCCGAATCGACCCCGCCCCACCCACCCTCCGCGCGAGCGCGCACGGGATGCCTCCACGCGGACCGCTGCCAGCACACGCGGCCGGCTGGGGGAGGCCGCACCGGACGAAATTCCACGCGCGGACGCGCAGGCCGCCGCCGCGGCGTGGGCGTGAGCGAGCGGGCGCCGCGGGGGATATGGGGCGGGTTTGTGTAAAGAAAAAAACTTGTGTCGTGCTGGTTACTGGATAGGGACGAGCCGGCGCGCGCGAGGTCGCCGCGGGGTGGGTGTGACGGTGTCCATGCCATAGGCAGCCGGGGGGGGGGGGGGGGATGTGGGTGAGAGCCGCAAAAGAGGAGCGGAAAACGTCGCGGCTGCTGCGGCGCGGCGCGTGCAACTGTCTCTGTACGGGAGTGGTACGTACGCTCGGGCGCGCGCGCTTCTTTTTTTCTCGCGCCCGCGACAGGAAGGCGGGCGAGGGGGGAGGAACGGAACGAACGGAACGCGCGCGGGAGTGGGACGGCACGGCACGGCACGGCACGGCGGGCGCGCGATCCCGTCGTGGTCACACCCGAATTGACCCCCCTCGCGCAAACGTCCCCCTCCGCCAGTCCACCACCGGATCGGCCGGCGCCGGGGCCCCCCTTCGCCCGGTTCGCCGAGAGGAGGATTTTTCCTCCCCTTTTTCGTTTCTTTTCTTTATCTCGGTGGGCCCACCATGTCCCCAGCCCGAGCTAGAGAAGGGGGTGTCCTAGTCAGAGACTCAGAGCTACTCCTACTACTACTACTGCTATAGCTAGCTGTGTGACTCGGACGGGGGGTGAGAGAGAGAGAGAGGGGGGCCGACGTGTGGGCCCCACCACCACGCAGCGCCCCATCATCTCCTGACATGAGCCACCTGATCCCGATTGGACAGCTGTTGCTGCCGCCCGCCTCCTCTCTCCCGTTCCCGTCTCAACTTCTACCGCTGCCTTCTTCCTCTCTCTCCCCATTGGCTGCCCAGAAAACCCCCGTAAAAATCACCCCGAAAACCCGAGCTTTTACCGTGAGTTTTCGCTCCGCCCCCACGGGCGTTTTTCACTGGCGAGCTACAGCGTTTGTTGGGGTGAAAGACTAGAAAGGCGTGAAATGTTCTCTGTTTCCGGCGCGCGCCGCGCGGTTAATTTCGAAAGCGAGCGGGCCGTGGGAGGCGGCCACGCTGCATGGTGTGCCTCATGGGAGGACAAGACCTCAACAGAAGTGGCAATGTGCCGTACCGTACTGTGCAGCAGCAGGCCAGTGGCCTCTCAGGTTGCCACTGCTCCTCCCTCTCTCTCCCTGCGCCAATCCGAGCCCAGCGAGCAGTAAAAGTTCCTGTACCAGACGTAGAATTGAACGACGGTGGTTATGTGGGGATTAATACGGTGTAGAGGGGACTACCGAAGCAGCTGTCTCCATTTGGTAAATGGGAGTACCAAGTGGAGCTACATGTGCTGTGCTTTGTGTGGTGTCCACACTAGTTAGATCCAGTCCTTTCGCATGGACTTCGATTCTTTGCTACTAGTCTGATTCGAAACTGTAATTTTAGGTTCTACTACACATGTTGTAGTTCTATGGTTATGTACCATCTTTATCTGGAGAATGCGACACACTAATTAGAGACTAATTAGATAAAGGTGCAGTGATGAATACTAGTACTGATTTGTTTCAGCACTGATGGAAAGGAGAAAGATTGGTGGTTAGGCAGTTCTAACGGGGGAAAGCTCAAGCTCATATTTAGATCGAAAACTACCAGCGTAGGACGGCCACGAGGGCGGAGGAGTACACTCGAGGAAACTTAACGAGATGTTTCCAATCCAGCAACCGTAAGACGCATCACTGGTTGCTTCTCCAATATTGGGAAACCATTTATGGCAACGCACAAACATATGCAAGCTGGACTCGTGAATCTAAGGTATCCTAGGTCGGTAGATTTCACAAGCAAAGCTGCCGTTGTTGCAGCAAACGCATTCGACATGTTCACAGGAGCATCAAGGGGGCATTCTGTAACTCATGAACATATAGCTCAATTTTTAGATCGGTGCCTTGTATACAAAATTCTCATTGGAGCTAATGAAATCCAGTTCGGTTCGTCCTTATTTAATATGAGCGATTGGAGAAATTACACATAATAATTGACATTTAAACATAATAGATGGGCTAGGAGGACCAAGGAACGGGGTAATTGGGAAAGGAGAACGAACAAGCCGTCGGTCTGGTCGGAGTCCAGTCGTCGATCTCTTCACGCCGGCGAGAACCGTAAGCCCGATCGGTCGCTGCAATTGAGCGTTCGTTGACGTCAAGCTTCAATTGTGCCGCCGGTGAGCCGGGGAGAGAGAGAGGGGGGGGGGGGGGGGGGCGCGCCGTGATCGGCGGCAAACACGTGGTGCAGCGTCCCAAAAACTTTGCGATCACGCCGCGGCGACGCGCCATGCCGAGGTGGCGATGAGCGGGCGCGTGTGCCAGCCCAGCGTGAGGCAGCCCTCCTTCTCCTCCACCCGGTAGCCGTCGCCGCCGGCGAAAAGCGCGAGGAGCGTGCTCGCCTGTTTGTAGGCATTGGAGCCCAGGTGCACGGGCTCGAAGCCGGCGCGGCCGAGGCGGTTGCGCCACTGCCCCAGCGTCTCGTGGCGCTCCGTGCGCTCCGCGCCCTCGCACGCCACGACGTTGCAGATCTGCCGGCCGAGGTACACCTCGGACATGACCTGGTCCGTGCCACCGCCGCCCCCGGCAGCCGGCGGAGAGAGCTCGGCCTGGCCGGAGCTGCCGCCCTCGAGGGAATCGAACATGGTGGAGTAGTAGTGCAGCGACTCGGTGAACCGGTCGAGGAATGAGCCGGAGTTGTGGTTGGCCTCCTGCTCTACCACGGTGACGATCCTTGGCCGCACCGCGTGCACCGTGCCCAGGACCTTCTCCAGCGCGCCGGGCTGCGCGAGCAGCCGGTGCAGCTCGAACACCGAGTTGACGGCGATCACCTCAGGCTCCTCGTTCGCGTCCGCCTCGCCCTCCGGCTGCAGCATGAACGGCTCCAAGTCCGCGAGAGTGGCGGCGACGAGTCCCCGGTACTGGAAGTCGACGCGAATGGTGTGCGCGAACTGGGCAAGCTTCCAACCCACCTGCTGCAAGGCGTCGGTCTCGTCCGGCTGCGGGGGGCCGACGCCGGTGAGGCGGAACGATGGGGGGCCGCCGGGACGAAGGGCGAGGGCCTGGAGGAGAGCTGGCCATTGCATCCCCTGCTTGATGCCGAAGTCGACGACGTGGACGCGGTGGCAGCCGGCGAAAGCCTCGAGGATGGCTTGATTTGCGGTGAAGTGGGCGAACTTGAGGTAGGGGCAGGACTCGTAGAAGTGGGCGTGCAGAAGGTCGGCGAAGGCGGCGTCGAGGAGGGTGCTGTCCGCGGGGCGGAAGCGGTACACGCGGCGGGCGAGGGCCTCGCCGAAGTAGGCAGCGACCTTGCGCATGGCGCCGCCCTGGGACGCGGCCAGCGTGGGGATCTGCTTGACCAGCGCCTCCGCGGCCGCGAAGTTCTCCTGCTGCACGGCCTCCGCGCACGCCAGCAACGCGTGCACCAGCCGGATCCCAGCCTCCTGCGTGTCAACCACCACAACCGGCACGGCGGGCGCATTCGCCGCCGCGGCCCCTTGCGTCGCCGGCGGAGCAGCCTCCACCACAGAGCCCCGCGAGGCCCCACCGCCCAGAGAGGAAGACGACGATGAGGACGACGACGTGCTGCCGCCGCCAGTGCGCATCCGCTTGGTGTCCCTCGCCGAGTCAGCAGCCGACGGGTCAGCCGTCGCCACCACCGGTAAGGAGATCGGCCTGAGGGCGTAGGTGCTACTCGACGAGTCGGCAGCGGCTGGGAGTTCAAAGAAGCCGCTACCACCGCCGCCGGTGACAGTGGACGAGGTGGAAGCATGGCGGGCAGCCGGCGGCGCTGGCGGGATAGGGGGCAGCGGCGCGTTGAGCTCGGAAAGCATGCTCTCGACCCAGGAGGAGAGGTCCGAGGGGTTGTAGTGCACGGTGTCCGTGGCCAGGTGCGACACGAACCCGTCATCCGCGGCGCCGGGGGCGCTCACGCCGCCCATCCCCATGGCCATCTCCAGCTGCTCCAGCTTCTGCGCGACGTCGGCCATGTCGGACGACCGCACCTTGTACCCGAGCGCCGCCAGCAGCTCGTCGACGTCCTCCTCCTCCCCCGCCGCCCCCGCCATCACCTTGTCCTTGCACGACCCCATATCGGCGCTGCTCCCGCCGCCGCTGCTCCCGCCGGCTTCTTGGTACTCGCGCTTCATGATCTCGCCTCCCCCAAACCTACCTAGCTATAGCTAGTAATAATTGCGCGTAACCTTTTTCCTCTCCTCGGTTTCGGCTTTGGGATAGGTTGGGATTTGGATCCAGGGTTGGGAAGCGAGGTTGGATGAGAAGGGGAGAAGAAGGGGAAGAAGAGAAGGAAGAGGCGATGCGAGATTGCAATGCGAGGTGAGGTGGGAAGAGGCAAGCAACTAGTAGTAGCAAGGGGGGAGAAGAGGAAGGGCATCAGGTGATCAGAGAGGAAGGCATCTATCTATAGACTCTCACTGCGCGGTGGGCCCTACCGGTGCCTTCTCTCCCATCCCTTTTCTCTCTCCAACACACCACCCACACACGCACAGCGCTGGATCGATCGATGTACGGATTCGTCGCGGCCATCCTTTTCACCAGACAGACCTCACCATCCAGTTACAAATCTTCGGCCCACCACCCCAAAAATCGCCGCGAATTAAAAAGGAGTGATGAGAAATGCGGCTCTACGCCTACGGCTCACTTCTCCATCTCGGAAGACAACGGCGAGCCGAATTCTTTCCCAGTCTGTGCCTGCGATCTGTGTAGCCCAAGGTGCGGCTTATTACATCCTGATATCTCTTTGTACCCTTTTTAAGTTGGGAGACATTTCATTAAAAAAGTTCGATTTAAAATTACTGGAGTATGTTTTATCAAGCTCATAAGGGCTTAAAACTACTTCCAAAGTATGATCGAAAAGGAGTAAGATAACTATGCCCGATATAATACTTAAATGTTTCTTTTTTTATTTATCGTTAGGGAAATTTTATGGTTTCTCATGAACTTATGCCAATGCATCTTACAAAACTGACAGATAAAAATGCAACGATAAGTTTGGTTATAAAATTTTAAACTACATAGTACTATATTAGTCTAGGTAAAGAGTAGATATGACCTTTAGTTGATTTGATACTAGGAAACGTATGTTGTGCATATAAATTTCACGTACACACTCTATGCATACTAACTAACAAATATCGAAAAAAATCTAGAAAAAAATATTCATATACTATCAATAGTGTTAGACCTATTTGCAAAGTTTTAACATCAAATTCATTATATTTTAACTGTAAAAATATTCTTACAACTTTAAGACAATAAATCTTTTAGAATTTTTTTTCTTTCAATGTCATTTTACACGTAGATATAATACTATAGAAAGTACACATACATTTTTTCTTATTTTTTCTGACTTATTTTTTAGTTGTTTGTCGAAGTGTGAGACTCCGTAGGAGGGGAAGCAAGTATTCCCCCTCGGAGATTCGACCAGGGAGCAGATGCACCAAAACAGGGTGATAAATCGCGCAATAGAAAAATGGGCCCTCAAAGTGGACTACGCAACATCTGTTTGTGCCCGAGAACAGGCATCTTGTATGACTAGGAGCATGGGGAAGCTCCAGAGCGTGTGGACACGAGGTGAAGGAGATGCAACAAATCGTGAGCTGCATCTTAAACACCTTGAAAATGTAGATCTTGTAGGTCTTGACTATCTTCTTGGTACCATGAAGATGTAGATCACATATGTGGCGACGTGTTATTGATACCATGAAGGCGTAGATCTATATGTCTCGATATGGCCCGGAGGCAGATGTGGTAGATGCACTTCGAGCATAGCCCACGGAGGGCCACGCCCCCCGGGGGGATGTGCCCTAAGCTCAACCCACAGGGTGCCACATCCGGAGGCGGATGTGGTAGATGCACCCTGATCACAGCCCAAAGGGGGCCGCGCCCGAAGGTGGATGTGCTCTAAGGACAGCCCACAGGGGCCGCATCTGGGGACGGATGTGCCCCAAGCAACCGAAGATGGGGATTCTAGTTCCCGTTTCTCTAATAGGTGTGTGCACGTAAAGATTGTGTTCAAATACTATGTTCCTTTGATACTATGGATTATATCATGGGAAATAACAAGTCCTTAAGTGAGTGGACTCGTTATAAAACTTACTGTAGGCAATATTAAGTACTAATGAGTGAGTATGTACCCTAACAATTAATGGATTAATTGAGCATAATACAAGCTCAATGTAACTTGATACCATGGATTGTTTTTTCCATTGTGAACATATATTTTGGAAATCTTGTTAGGCCTCCTTGAGTGATGGAATTTCTGAGGATTTTGTGAGCTTTTCCTATGTTCCAAAAAAAGGAGTTGTAACATGATATATCGTGGCTCCTTAAAAAGTTGCATAATTTCAAAAGAGTGAAATACATGACCGGTCCTTAAACTTGTGAGGTGGTGTCACTTAGGTCCGTGAATTTGAAAATTGCATGTTTAGATCCGTGAACTTGGTTTAATATACCACCCCGGTCCAATTGTCCTTTGACCACGTTTGACTGCCAACATGACATGCCACGTAGGCAACACTTTTGTGCTCAACCTCCTCCACATATATCTTCGCGCATAACTTGCCCTGACCAATGTATTTCAACCCAAATCCCCCAAAATATCCCTAAATCGACTAGGGCTTCCACGGTGAGGTTAGTAGAAGGAGGCCGAGAGGTAGCGGCTGTGGCGGCCTCGGCGGTGAGATTAGCGGCAGGAGGCAGTGCAATGGCAATTGCTAATTGGGACCGCATTTTCTATACATGCAAGGAGAAGAATGAGAAGGAAGAACGATTTGAGGATTTTTTTTTTCGGGGGGGGGGGGGATTCTGGTGTCACTATATAGCTACAACGAGATATATGCGACGTGTTGTGATGTAGAGGGGGCTGAGAGCAAAAGTGTTGCCTACGTGGCATGCCACGTTGGCGGTCAAACGCAGTCAAAGGACGTTTAGACCGGGGTGGTACATTAAACCAAATTCACGGACCTAAACGTGCAATTTTCAAGTTCACGGACCTAAGTGACACCACCACACAAGTTTAGGGACTGGCCATGTATTTCACTCATTTCAAAAAGGTAAATACAAATTAAATTAGACCATGGGACAACAACTTGGCATATATGTGTGATATAATATACGAAATTTACAATTGAACGTCCGAGTGCATCAATTTGATAAGTGGGTGCATTCTAGTACAAGAATTTGATAATTTAGTGATTTTGTGCAGCAACTTGGCTAAATATGTGTTGAGTTCATTAATGAGTGTTAGGTGAGTTTTTTTTTTCACGATGTCAATATGCCATCACGTAGCAATCCTACTAATATTACCTTATAGTATTGAATTTAATCTTTAAAAATTACATTGGACATCAATTTTGCATCAATGGTTTGGATTTTTTTTCTTCCCCTTCTTGAATCTCAAAGAAAATACAATATTTTCTACATAGTAAAGTTTAATTGACTTTCGTATATTAGAATGAAATTTTAAATATGTTTATACAAATCTGTGCTAGTATACTTAAATTGAATATGTATAAAAAATATTTGGAATAATTAAGTTGCCACATAAACTTTTAATTTGTTGTACCAAAATCTCACCCATCTTGCACGTTATTGCACTCGTATGCTCACTTATAAAGTTCTCAAACTAAATTACACCCATCTACCAAGTTGTTGCACTAATACGCTCTTTTCTAAAATTATTACACTAAATTACACCCACCTACCAAGTTGATGCACCGTGAATGCAATTTACTCTAAAAAAACGCATAGTTAGAAATTGGGCAGAATCATGTCCATAGGTTCCTTAGCATCTTATGAGAAACATCAGATGATTTTGTTTTGTTTGAATTCCTATGAAATTGAAAGAGGCAAGAATCATGCTATGAAACTTATTGGACATTCTATTTCTAATTGCTTGCCATGCACATATGTTATTAATCTTATTGATAATGAAGGTTGCTGACAGATAATATATTGCTAAAATGAATGAAAAGTTAAGTTTAATGCCTTTCAAGCTTGAAAAAAAAGTTTTATATTCTGGAGGCGGTGTTTAGGTTTGTAATCAAATTGAAAGATGATGCTCCAACTTTTAGAGTACATATTTTTTAATAGCGTTTTTATAATTATTCAATAGACAATATTACCAAATTTTGAATAAAAATATCTAAAACAATTACAAGCATCAAACATGTATTGAAGTTCCACATGGTGAAGTATAAGGTGAAGCATCTAGGCCCCCGGTGTTAATTTTGGTAATTAATGACAAGCACTAATTGTGGACTAACCGTTGTCTTTGAGCTATACATTTTAAGTTAGGTCCACGTCATATGCGCGCATGGATGATTATCGATGGATTAAAATTGACGGCGCAAAGCAAAGGGAAAGAAGACGGTAAAACTAGCGTTTTAATTTAGAATTGATCGAGGTGTAGGGCGATCAAATTTGCTAGTTTAATTTTAGTTTCGCCGTACTATTAAGAGGGGTAATGACCTAGCAAAGAGATAATTTTAATTGCCACATTAGGTCATTGCATTTTCATTTGTACTCTCTTTTTCATTACACAAATTCACTGGGTTCGGCCTGACCAGGGGCGGTCAGACCGGCCACATAGTGGCGGTCTGACCGGCGTGCCCTGGCCGGTCAGACCGGCTACATAGTGGCGGTCTGACCGGCGGCACTTTCCCAGTGAGACCGGCCTCCTGGAGGCCAAGATGATGCTGCTCGGGATGGGCGATACAGAGCCGACGGAGCCGTAGTCGGTCAGACCGAGCCGAGGCCGGTCTGACCGGCCACCCCATGTCGGTCTGACCGGCCAGGCCGATGGGGCCCTCTGACAGGGCTACAACGGCTAGTTTTCTAGCCATTGCAGAGTAGCACGGTCTGACCGGCCGCATACCTCCGGTCAGACCGGCAGAGCACAGAGTTGGGGGATTTCGCCCCCAACGGCTAGTTTTGGTGGGTGGGAGTATAAATACTCCCCCACCAGCAGCAAGGGGGCTCTCTTGGCACCCAATTCAATTGCATGCACTCCTTGCACCTCTCTCACACTCACTTGAGCTTTGTGTTCATCCATCTAGTGTGTTAGAGGGTTGTTTAGCCAAGAGTCAAGTGCATTTGCTTCCATTGTAGAGCTAGTGTGGCACTTGATCATCTCCACACCGGGTCATTGCTTGTTACTCTTGGAGGTTGCCGCCTCCTAGACGGCTTGTGGAGGAGTTGCCCGGTGACCTCTCCGAGAAGATTGTGGAGGAGGCCCGGCGCCGGTTTGTGAGTGGTTTGGAGTTCACCACCTTCGGAGTGAAGGAAGAACTACCCCGAGTGATCGAGGCTTGGGTAGTCCTCTCCGTGGGCCGGCTCCCGCCTTGCCCACCCCTTGACGAAGGGGGCGTGCGGTGGCTTCGTGGTTGAGCGGTGGAGTTGGGCTCGCCTCAACGGGGAGTAGGAAACCGGCGAGTTTCCGAACCTCGGTGAAAAATCTCTTGTCTCATTGTCTCATTTGATTGTCGCATTTACATTTGTGCAATTTACATTTCTAGAGACACACTTGAGATCATATCACCCTAGGATTGCAAAACATCGACATAGGAGCGTGATTTACTTTTCTAGAGATATATTTGAGCCGCTATCTCCCTAGGTTTGCAAAACATAACTTAGTTACTTAGTTAGAGTTCACCCTCACCAAGCCTAGCAACTTAGGTTAGATTTGATTAGGTGTTATTTAGTTTTAAATCGCCTATTCACCCCCCTCTAGTCGACATCTCGATCCTACAAGTGGTATCAGAGCTTGGTCTCTCTTGATTGGGCTTCACCGCCTAGAGAGAAGATGTCGAACGAGGTGAACCATGTAGGGAAGGCTCCCATGTTTAATGGCACAAACTACTCCACTTGGAAAATTAAAATGTCTACTCACCTCAAAGCTATGAGCTTCCATATTTGGAGTATTGTGGATGTAGGCTTTGCCATCACCGGCACACCCTTGACGGAGATTGATCACCGCAACCTCCAACTCAATGCCCAAGCCATGAATGCCTTGTTCAACTCTTTGAGCCAAGAGGAGTTCGATAGAGTGAGCAACCTTGAGACCGCATATGAGATTTGGAACAAGTTGGCGGAGATCCATGAGGGTACAAGTGAGTACAAGGATGCCAAGCTTCATTTCCTCAAGATCCAATATGAGACATTCTCCATGTTGCCTCATGAGAGTGTGAATGACATGTATGGGAGGCTCAATGTCATTGTAAATGATCTCAAGGGGCTTGGGGCAAACTACACCGATCTTGAGGTTGCCCAAAAGATGCTTAGAGCCCTACCGGAGAAGTATGAGACCTTTGTCACCATGCTCATCAACTCCGACATGTCAAGAATGACACCCGCAAGCCTCTTGGGGAAGATCAACACCAATGACATGTACAAGTTGAAGAAGAAGGAGATTGAGGAAGCCTCACCCTCCAAGAAGTGCATTGCTCTCCAAGCCGAAGTTGAAGACCAGAGCAAGAGCAAGGTGAATGAAGTCAATGAGGACTTGGAGGAAGAGATGGTCCTTCTTGCTAGAAGGTTCAATGATCTCTTGGGAAGGAGAAAGGAGAGAGGAAGGGGCTCCAACTCCAATAGGAGAAAAAATAGAAGACCCAATAAGACTCTCTCCAACTTGAGGTGTTTTGAGTGTGGTGAGAAGGGACACTTTGCTTCCAAGTGCCCTTCCAAGGATGATGATGGAGACAAGTCATCCAAGAAGAAGAGTGGAGGCTACAAGCTCATGAAGAAGCTTAAGAAGGAAGGGAAGAAGATTGAGGCTTTCATCGGGGAATGGGACTCAAATGAGGAGAGCTCCGCCTCATCCGGGTCCGAGGAAGAAGGTGGTGATGATGCAAGCTCCAAGAAGAAGAAGATGGCCGTTGTTGCCATCAAGGAGGCTCCATCACTCTTCGCTCCACTTTGTCTCATGGCAAAGGGTTCCTCTAAGGTAACATCTCTTAGTGATAGTGAGAGTGATGATGATTGTGATGATGTTTCCTATGATGAGCTTGTGAGTATGTTTGAGGAGCTCCATACTTATAGTGAGAAGGAGATTGTCAAGTTCAAGGCCCTAAAGAAGGATCATGCTTCTTTAGAGGTCTTGTATGAGGAGCTAAAGACCACTCATGAGAGACTCACCATTTCTCATGAGAAGCTTAAGGAAGCTCATGACAACCTCCTTTCCACTACTCAACATGGAGCTCACATTGATGTTGACATATCTTGTGATTTGCTTGATGATAGTGCTACTTGCCATATTGCTCATGTTGCATCATCTAGCATTTCTACCTCTTGTGATAATCTTATGGATATGCCTAGCCCTTGCTCTAGTTCTAGCTCGTGTGTTTCTATTTGTGATGCCTCACTTGTTGTTGAGAACAATGAGCTTAAGGAGCAAGTGTCTAAGCTCAACAAGAGTTTGGAGAGATGCTTCAAGGGTAAGAACACTCTTGACAAGATTTTGAGTGAGCAACGGTGCATCCTTAATAAGGAGGGACTTGGATTCATTCCAAAGAAGGGTAAGAAACCTTCTCACCATGCCACTCGTTTTGTCAAGAGAAATGGTAAGTATTGCTCCAAGTGTCGTGAGGTTGGGCATTTGGTGAGTGATTGCCCCGGAAGTAAGCCTCCTAAGACATGTATGTTTGATTCTCATTATATGCTTAAGAAGGCTCATGATGGTAGCATTGTTGCTAGATATGTGGGTTCCCCTATACTCGGTGGTAAAAAGAATGCCATTTGGGTGCCCAAAGCTTTGGTCTCTAACCTCCAAGGACCCAAACTTGTTTGGGTACCTAAAAGAGCTTGATCTTCTTTTGTAGGTGAACTACCGCACCGGTGGGAGCCATTGGGTGCTTGATAGTGGATGCACTCAACACATGACCGGTGATAGGGCTATGTTCACCACATTTGAAGTAGGAGGGAATGAACAAGAGAAAGTGACATTTGGAGACAATAGCAAAGTGAAGGTAATTGGGTTAGGTAAAATTGCTATCTCCAATGATTTGTCAATTGAAAATGTCTCTCTTGTTAAATCTCTAAATTTCAATTTGCTTTCGGTTGCTCAAATTTGTGATCTTGGCTTGTCATGTGCCTTCTTCCCACAAGAAGTTATTGTTTCTAGCGATCTTGACAAGTCTTGTGTGTTCAAAGGTTTTAGATATGGAAATCTTTATTTGGTTGATTTCTATTCTAGTGAAGCAAATTTGAAAACTTGTTTAGTTGCAAAAACTTCATTGGGTTGGCTTTGGCATAGGAGGCTAGCTCATGTTGGCATGAATCAATTGAGCAAATTTTCAAAACGTGATCTAGTTGTGGGCTTGAAAGATGTGAAGTTTGAGAAAGATAAGCTTTGTAGTGCTTGTCAAGCCGGCAAGCAAGTTGCATGTTCTCATCCTACTAAGAGTATCATGTCCACATCTAGACCATTGGAGCTCTTGCATATGGATTTGTTTGGCCCAACAACCTATAAGAGCATTGGTGGTAATAGTCATTGTCTTGTGATTGTTGAAGATTATTCTCGCTATACTTGGGGTGTTCTTTTTGCATGATAAGTCTATTGTTGCCGAGCTTTTCAAAAAGTTTGCAAAAAGGGCCCAAAATGAATTTAGTTGCACTCTTGTGAAAATTAGAAGTGATAATGGTTCCGAATTTAAGAATACCAATATCGAGGACTATTGTGATGATCTTGGTATCAAACACGAACTTTCCGCTACCTACTCACCTCAACAAAATGGTGTAGTGGAAAGGAAAAATCGTACATTGATTGAGATGGCAAGGACTATGCTAGATGAATATGGTGTTTCCGATTCCTTTTGGGCGGAAGCCATAAACACCGCTTGCCATGCAATCAATAGGCTTTATTTGCATCGTCTCTTGAAAAAGACTTCCTATGAGCTAATTGTTGGGAGGAAGCCAAATGTCGCCTATTTTCGAGTTTTTGGTTGCAAGTGTTATATTTACCATAAGGGTGTTAGACTAACCAAATTTGAAAGTCGGTGTGATAAAGGGTTTCTTCTAGGTTATGCCTCAAATAGCAAGGCATACCGGGTCTACAACAAGAACAAAGGTATTGTGTAAGAAACCGCCGATGTTCAATTTGATGAGACTAATGGCTCCCAAGAGGGGCACGAGAATTTGGATGATGTAGGTGATGAAGGCTTGATGAGAGCTATGAAGAACATGTATATTGGAGATGTCAAGCCTATTGAAGTAGAAGACAAGCCATCCACCTCCACTCAAGATGAGCCATCTACTTCCGCCTCGTCAAGTCAAGCTCAAGTTGAAGTGGAGGATGAGAAGGCACAAGATCCACCTATGCCTCCAAGAATACACACTGCTCTTTCCAAGGATCACCCAATTGACCAAGTGTTGGGTGACATTAGTAAGGGTGTTCAAACTCGATCTCGTGTCGCTTCGATTTGTGAACATTACTCGTTTGTTTCTTGTCTTGAGCCAAAACATGTAGATGAAACTCTTTGTGATCCGGATTGGATGAATGCTATGCATGAAGAGCTCAACAACTTTGCAAGAAACAAGGTGTGGACTTTGATTGAAAGACCTAGAGACCACAATGTCATAGGGACAAAGTGGATCTTTAGAAACAAACAAGATGAGAACGGATTGGTGGTGAGAAACAAGACAAGGTTGGTGGCGCAAGGTTTCACACAAGTTGAAGGTTTAGACTTTGGTGAAATTTTTGCCCCCATGGCAAGACTTGAGGCTATTCGCATCCTTTTTGCATTTGCATCATGCTTTGATATAAAACTATTTCAAATGGATGTGAAAAGTGCTTTTCTAAATGGTGAAATTGCCGAACTTGTCTTTGTTGAACAACCTCCCGGTTTTGAAGATCCTAAAAATCCAAACCATGTTTACAAACTCTCAAAAGCTCTTTATGGTTTAAAACAAGCTCCTAGGGCTTGGTATGAAAGATTGAAAGATTTTCTTTTGTCAAAGGATTTCAAAATTGGAAAAGTTGACACCACTCTTTTTACAAAAATCATTGGTGATGATTTCTTTGTGTGTCAAATTTATGTTGATGACATCATATTCAGTTCTACTAATGAGGTATTTTGCAAGGAATTTGGTGATATGATGTCTAGGGAATTTGAGATGTCCATGATTGGAGAGTTGAGCTTCTTCCTTGGACTTCAAATCAAGCAACTCAAGGATGGGACGTTCGTGAGCCAAACCAAGTACATCAAAGATCTACTCAAGAGGTTTGGCTTGGAGGATGCGAAGCCTATCAAGACACCTATGGCAACCAACGGGCATCTCGACCTTGATGAGGGAGGTAAACTGGTAGATTTAAAGCTTTATCGTTTCATGATTGGTAGCTTGCTTTACCTTACCGCATCTAGGCCGGATATCATGTTTAGTATTTGCATGTGTGCACGGTTTCAAGCCGCTCCTAAGGAGTGTCACTTAGTGGCCGTGAAAAGGATTGTAAGATATTTAAAGCATTCCTCTATTATTGGCTTGTAGTACCCAAAAGGTGCTAAATTTCAGCTTGTTGGCTATTCCGATTCGGATTATACCGGTTGCAAAGTGGATAGAAAGAGCACATCCGGTAGTTGCCAAATGCTTGGTAGGTCCCTTGTGTCATGGTCATCCAAGAAACAAAACTCCGTAGCTCTCTCTACCGCCGAGGCGGAATATGTTTCGGCGGCTAGTTGTTGTGCCCAATTGCTTTGGATGAAACAAACCTTGTTGGACTATGGTATATCCTTCACCAAAACCCCACTCCTATGTGACAATGATAGTGCCATAAAAATAGCCAATAACCCGGTCCAACATTCTAGAACCAAGCATATTGACATTCGCCATCACTTCCTAAGAGACCATGTTACCAAGTGTGACATAGTCATTAGCCACATAAGAACTGAGGATCAACTAGCCGACATTTTTACCAAGCCTCTTGATGAAACTCGCTTTTGCAAGTTGAGGAATGAGTTAAATGTCATAGACTTCTCTAATGTGGCTTGAGATGGTGCACCATGGTTGCTTCTTTTGCATATTGTATATTTGCTTCTATTTGCTCTCATGCTTTGGACTTATTGCCATTTGGTTCTTCATTGCGAAAATGGAGCATGTCACATTAAGGGGGAGTTTTGGACTCTTGCATGTGCTCTACTTCCTTTTATATGTGAGCAAATCAACTAAAAGTGCTAGTAGTGTTTTCAAAATGCCCAAGTCAACATAAGTCAAAACTTTTGCAAAATCAATGAAATTTGAAAACTATCTATTGGAAAATGTTTCAAAAGGGTCCCTATATGTTTTCCAAGCCTCACTTTGCTAGAAAAATGATTTTTGAATGAAAAATGCTATTTTGGCTCTCTTTTGAAGAATCTAGATTCTTGTTTTTGGCCAAAATGAGATTAAACCCCAAAATGAGTTTGAGAAGGAATCTGAGAAAAATTTCAAAATAAAGTTGGTAGAGAGGAGGATTTGAAATGTTTTTGGTATTCAAATCATATTCAAAAACCAAATATTCCAAAAGTTGCTTGAAAATCAAATTCGCCCAAATACCCCTATAGACCATAAATGGTCACCTCTTAGCACTCAAGTGAGTTTTGTTGCAAATCTTCATAAATTTCAAATATTATGAATGGTTGGCAATATTTCAACTCACATATTTCAAAATTGCTCCAAAAATCAAATTTTTGTTGAATTTTATTGTGTGGGGGTAGCCGAACTGTGCAAGGGCTGTGCACAGTCGGCTGGGGGCCAGGCGGTCTGACCGGCGCTATATGCGCGGTCTGACCGGCCTGGTGGCGGCGGTCTGACCGGCCTCTAGGGACCGGTCTGACCGGCTGCACCCTGGCGGTCTGACCGGCCGCGTATAGCCGGTCTGACCGGCCAGGGATGATGGGCCCAGGACTTTGTCCTTTCTTCCTCCTCCTCCTTCTACCCGACCCCTCCTCATCCCATCTCATCTCTTCTCTTCTCCAACTCGAAAAAAACTCCTCCTCTCTCCTCTCCCAAACCCTAGCCACCTCCCTCCACCAAATCCATCCGGTTCAACCGTCAAAATCACTCCGGTTACACCGTAAGTGAATCTCCTCCTCTTCCTCTCTCTATTCCATGGATTGATTTGAGTTCTTATTGAGTTTGTGATCCATGGCATGGAACCCTAGGTGAAGGAAGAGGTGTTCATCGATTTGCACCAATAGAGGGTAGTTTCTTGGTGTGATTCAACTCCATCAACCGGTAAATCCCTCTCCCTTTTGTGCATTGCTCTCAAATCGGTCTATTTCAATCTTTAGGGTTAAGGGTAGTTTCCCCTTTGCTTCAATAGACCTACACCTTGATGTTCTAGTTCCAATCTTGTGCAACACTGTTCTAGCAATTTTTAGAATCATTTGTGTGGATTGTGGAAGGATTTGGGTGTGCTCGTGTCAGTGGCGGTCTGACCGGACGCGGTCTGACCGGCTGTGAGCCGTCGGTCTGACCGGCCGTGGCTCTCGGTCTGACCGCCCCTGACAGGCAGCACTCGCCCTTCCTCCCACTTCACTATGTGGTTTCTAAAATTGTTGCTCATCCATCCTTTGCTCCTTATTTTTTAGCTATGCCTCCCCGCACTCGGCATGGTCGTCGTGCTCCCACGCCCGATCCCGTTAGTGAAAATGAGGAATCAAGCGGAGATGAGTATGTTCAAAGTGATGAGGACAATATGGAAAATGTTGAGGGTGATGAGATGGAAGTAAGTGATGATGGTGATGACAATGAGAGTGGAAATGGTGAAGATGATGAGGCAAGTGATGATGGGAGTCCTCTCGATTCCTCCATCCAATTTGTGCTTAATTTGAGGAATGCTCAACAATACACTATCTTCCGTCATCATGATCAATTCCGGAGGCCTAACGATTGTAATGATCCAAGATTTCATACACGGTTCCAAAAGTCCGTGTATGTACAAGTGTATGCCAACAAAGCCTTCGCCAAACACAAATGGATCTCTTGGAGGCACATTGGTGAGACACCGGAGTTTGAGAATTTGCAAGAGATGTTCCGGACCGTTGGGATTGATAGAATTGTCACCATGAAGCAACCTTTTGATGAAGATCTCATCCGGCAATTCTATGCCACCGTATGGGTGTCCGGCGATTGTGATGCAATGAAGTGGATGTTGGGGACCCTCCGATGCTCTATCAACCGCCGTGAATTCAAGGAGCTCTTGCACATTCGCTTCAACAACGGGGATGACCTTCATGATGAGCACACCCACAATCCCTTCCCCATTGATCACTTTTCTCAGTTTTATGAAGAAGGGGGAAGGCACACATATGGAAAGGTGGCGGGTTTAAGGGCTCTCCCAAGTGTGATCAACCACATAGTAAGGGCCACCATCCTCCCAAGATGCGGCAACAATGATGACATACGCAGAGTTGCTTGGCATGTTATTGATGCCATTATGGATGGTCGTCGGTTTGATGTTATCAACCTTATGATGAAGGAGATTGCCATCTCAAAGGGGACTATTGGACAAGGAATCTATTATGCTCTCTACATAATGAGGTTGATTCAAAGCAAGTTGGGACAAATTGGTCAAAATTTAAAAGAACATAAGGAGTACAAACCTCGTCTCTAACTCTCCTCCCCTAGAGCTCCTCGTGTGCGCCAACCAACTTTTGATCAAGGTGCAAGCTCAAGTGCAGCCCCCCCTCCTCCTCAAGGGTATGATCTAAGTACTTTATTCCATCCACAATATTCCTACTTTGGAATGCAACCAAATGACTTCTTCAACCCGGTCCTTGGGGCTATTAATACCCTAAGTGAAAGCATTCAACGCTTATCCACCGGGCATGAAGCATTGCATGAGGATGTTTGTGGCTTGCGCACCGATGTTGGCAACTTGAATACTTCGGTGGGAAGATTGCATACTAGGGTGGGTGTATTGGATTCTCGCGTCCAAACCTTGGAGAGTACCCAAGCTTTTGTCTATCATCGCCGCCGTGATGCTTCTCATCCTTCCACTTCGGCGCGTCCTCCTTCTCCTCCACAAGAGTGAAGACCTTTTTGGTGCTTGATGCCAAAAGGGGGAGAATAGCGTGTTTTATGTTTTGTGGGTTGGGTCTAGTAGTAGTGAGGTTAGTCACCTCATATTTAATAGGTTAAGGAGGATTGGGCTATATTTGGTATGGGTATGGGCTATTACTCTATATTGTGTGTTCCTTTTTCGTTTTGTTGTTCTCTATGTCATTTGGACCCTTCGTGGTCTTGTAATAGCCTATATTTATTTATGAGCCCTTTATGTGGTCTTAATGTGAACTTGTGCTATGATGGATGGTTGGTGTGACATTGATATATTTGTGACCATCTTATGCTCATGAATGAATATTTCTTGAAGTTCACATTGAGATATTGCTCTTGTGTTTGTGATATGTTGAAATGTGAAATTGAATTGTGCATTGGCTTCATATTTACTATTTATGATTGTTATGCATATGTTTAGGGGGAGCTTTTGCTTGTCAATATAATATATGTCCATGTGCTCTATGTTTGATTATATATATTTGTGGTGTTTGTCATCAATTACCAAAAAGGGGGAGATTGAAGCATCTAGGCCCCCGGTGTTAATTTTGGTAATTAATGACAAGCACTAATTGTGGACTAACCGTTGTCTTTGAGCTATACATTTTAAGTTAGGTCCACGTCATATGCGCGCATGGATGATTATCGATGGATTAAAATTGACGGCGCAAAGCAAAGGGAAAGAAGACGGTAAAACTAGCGCTTTAATTTAGAATTGATCGAGGTGTAGGGCGATCAAATTTGCTAGTTTAATTTTAGTTTCGCCGTACTATTAAGAGGGGTAATGACCTAGCAAAGAGATGATTTTAATTGCCACATTAGGTCATTGCATTTTCATTTGTGCTCTCTTTTTCATTACACAAATTCACTGGGTTCGGCCTGACCAGGGCGGTCAGACCGGCCACATAGTGGCGGTCTATGTGGCCGGTCTGACCGGCGTGCCCTGGCCGGTCTGACCGGCTCCGGTCAGACCGGCGGCACTTTCCCGGTGAGACCGGCCTCCTGGAGGCCGAGATGATGCTGCTCGGGATGGCCGATACAGAGCCGACGGAGCCGTAGTCGGTCAGACCGAGCCGATGGCGGTCTGACCGAGCCGAGGCCGGTCTGACCGGCCACCCCATGTCGGTCTGACCGGCCAGGCCGATGGGGCCCTCTGACAGGGCTACAACGGCTAGTTTTCTAGCCGTTGCAGAGTAGCACGGTTTGACCGGCCGCATACCTCCGATCAGACCGGCAGAGCACAGAGTTGGGGGATTTCGCCCCCAACGGCTAGTCTTGGTGGGTGGGAGTATAAATACTCCCCCACCAGCAGCAAGGGGGCTCTCTTGGCACCCAATTCAATTGCATACACTCCTTGCACCTCTCTCACACTCACTTGAGCTTTGTGTTCATCCATCTAGTGTGTTAGAGGGTTGTTTAGCCAAGAGTCAAGTGCATTTGCTTCCATTGTAGAGCTAGTGTGGCACTTGATCATCTCCACACCGGGTCATTGCTTGTTACTCTTGAAGGTTGCCGCCTCCTAGACGGCTTGTGGAGGAGTTGCCCGGTGACCTCTCCGAGAAGATTGTGGAGGAGGCCCGGCGCCGGTTTGTGAGTGGTTTGGAGTTCACCACCTTCGGAGTGAAGGAAGAACTACCCCGAGTGATCGAGGCTTGGGTAGTCCTCTCCGTGGGCCAGCTCCCGCCTTGCCCATCCCTTGACGAAGGGGGCGTGCGGTGGCTTCGTGGTTGAGCGGTGGAGTTGGGCTCGCCTCAACGGGGAGTAGGAAACCGGCGAGTTTCCGAACCTCGGTGAAAAATCTCTTGTCTCATTGTCTCATTTGATTGTCGCATTTACATTTGTGCAATTTACATTTCTAGAGACACACTTGAGATCATATCACCCTAGGATTGCAAAACATCGACATAGGAGCGTGATTTACTTTTCTAGAGATATATTTGAGCCGCTATCTCCCTAGGTTTGTAAAACATAACTTAGTTACTTAGTTAGAGTTCACCCTCACCAAGCCTAGCAACTTAAGTTGGATTTGATTAGGTGTTATTTAGTTTTAAATCGCCTATTCACCCCCCCTCTAGTCGACATCTCGATCCTACATAGGGTCTAGCCTGTTTCATAAATTTATCCAATAGTTGAAAAGTCCTCCGCCACCGTTGTGCTCCTTCACAAATAAGGCCCTCTTTGTTTAGACTTATAAGCCAACTTATAAGTCGAAAAGTCTAAGCCTAAACAAACAAGCAGCTTTTCCATTTGGCTTTTTTAAAACCATAAGGCACTCTAATACTATTAAGCCAAAAGCTAGGTTGGAGAAGCTTTTTTTGGCTTATGTGAGGTTAATGTATGACTCAACCAATAAATTTAGGATATTAAATCCACCGGCTTATAAATCATATAAGCCAATAAGCTAACTTAAAAGTCTAGACCAATAAGCCTAAACCTAAATAAAGAGGGCCTAAGACTGCTCTCCCTATCATTTGAATGTCTACCTGCACCTCGTTTACCATTGTACTCTTGGTTCGCCATCAAATCCCCCAATTAGATAAAGATGTATCTAAAGTTTAGGATCTCTGGTCACATGCAAAATTAGGTAAGGTGGTATTGTAAGTAACAACTGAATTGACTTGCATCTCATCATATTTTAGCAAAATCTCATTAATTTGTGTCAGTTTAACTAGTAGAGTAGAGATAATTTAATCGGAAACATAGTATGGCTATAAACACCCGCTAATTATACAGTCAACCATGCCACTTATGTAGTCCAAATTTTGATGAAAAGGGACAACCAAATCGCAACGGATCCCATAAATTTTTGCACGTTGGTATCGATGGTTAAGTTCAAGACAAGACAAACCTTTTAGAATTATTCAATAGACGGTATAATCAAATTTATAGCCAAAATATCTCAGATATACTTTGCAATGCAATAGTTTAAAAATATAGAAATAGAAAACACACATGAGCTCTAAAACATGCCTTTGAAATGTCCCACATGATTCAAGTAGGCTATCTTTATTCCACAAATTTATCTATGGTTGAAAAATCTACGCCACCATTGTGCTCCTCATGAATGAGATTGTTCTATGTATCATTCAAACGCCTACTTGCGTATCGTTTACTAATGTACTCTTAACTTGCCCTCGGATGCCCGATTAGATAAAGATGTATCCATAAATTTGGGATCACTGGTCATGTATATAAATTGAGGCAAGGTTATAATGGAAATAAAATCACAATCGATTTTTGTTGCCGATCAAATTTACTCATGAAGTAGCGACCATTCATTGGAAAAAAAAATATTGTAGAGGAGTAGCAACCTGCTATTACCGGAGTTGACCATACACGTCCAACTAGCTCAATCAATCTATCTATTATATTATTAAAGAAATAGAAAAAAGAGCCTCCACGTTCGCTCTCATAGCCTTAAAATTCTCACATTAATCGGAGAAAAAGAAAAAACAGAGTCCATATATAAATACAATTTAGAAATAGCTGAAATTCAGAATTAAAAAATAAGAAATATTAGAAGAGGAGACTAGAGTCCATATATAAATACAATTTAGAAATAGTTGAAATTCGGAATTAAAAAATAAGGAATTAGAAGGGGAGACTAGAGTCCATATAGAAATACAGTTAGGAAATAACTGAAATTCGGAATTAAAAATAAAGAATAGTAGAAGTAGAGTACAAAGTCCATGTAGAAATACAGTTAGGAAATAACCGAGATTTGGAATTAAAAATAAGAAATATTAGAAGTAGAGTATAGAGTCTATATAGAAATACGATTAGGAAATAACCGAAATTCGGAATTAAAAATAAGGAATATTAGAAGTAGAGTATATAGTCCATATAGAAATACAATTAGAAAATAATAGAAATTCGGAATTAAAAATATGGACATATAGAAATACAATTAAGAAAAAAATAGAAATTCATAATTAAAAAATAAGGAATATTAGAATTAGAGTATATAGTCCATATAGGAATTTAAAACTAACTAAAATTCGGAATAAACATAATAAAAATTAAAAGTAGAGTTTTGAGTCCGTATAAAATATAATTTACAAATAACTAAAATTCGAAATTAAGAAAAACATGGGAAGAAGAGTTTAAAGTCAATATAGGAATACAATTTAGAAGTAACTGAAATTCGAAATTAAAAATTAAAGAATATTGAAAGATGAGTTTACAGTCCATATAGAAATGCAATTAGAAATAATAAAAATTCAGAAATAAAAATAAATAATATTAGAAGAAGAACCTAGAGTCTATACAATTTACAGAAAATTCGGAATTAAAAAAATAAATATTAAAAGACAAGTCTAGAGTCCATATAGAAATATATATAATTTGCAAATAACTAAAAATTGATATTAAAAATAATTAATAACTAACACGTATATAAAATACAATATAAATATTACACATTTGTAGTTTCGTAAAGTTATTGTAAAATTTAAAATTATGATGTTATTTTAATATATTTGAATAATATAATGAGAAAACATATATGCTATTATATGAGAGAAAATATAATAACGCTAGCCGCGCAATCTGCGCGGGTCACTGATGATAACTTGATAAGTGACAATCAAAGCACGACCGATCATATAAATCATACACGTGGGGGCATCGACGGTTTAATTTCAAGAAAAAAGGAAATCATTGTTGCTGTGGATATTTCACCGAAAGCCACAGGTGGGCACACACGACGCGACGGCGCAGAAACGGCTACCCCCGACGGGTGTGGGCTGTTGTTGGACCCCGACCTCCACTTATTTTTGTTTATTCTTCGGGCATCCATTATTTCTGCTGCAATACAGTTAACTCGCAACCCAATCAGGGACGGCTTTGCTGCCGTGGGCCACGGACGGTTTCCGTGGGGGATCCCCTCCCCGTCCCGTCCCCACGCACGCCTTTGCGATTCGTGCGCGCGCATCCGCTCGATCGCTCGGTCTCACAGGGGCGCGCCGGCCCGGCCGGCCGGTACGGGTCTCGATGGCAATAGGTTCACGAGGGCTAATCCTTATCGCGAAGAGAGCGAGCGAGCCGGCTCCTGCCACGTGCCAGGCAGCGCCCATGTGCTGCTCCCCGGTGGATCGCTGTGAGAGCACCGGGTCTTCGTGGACCAGACAGAGACCGTGGCGGGGGTGGGGGTGGTGGGGGCACAGGGGCGGGCGGCTGCACCTTCCCGGGAGATCGGTGCACCGTGGACCGCGGTCACCGGCGCTGGAGTTTTTATCGTACAGGCGTACAGCCATGAGATGGAGGATGAACTGGTTAGCCTGTCTTTTTTTTTTCCCCGTTCTTCTTCTGGTGGCGCGTCTCGTGCGTCAGGACCGGGAGAAATCGCTACGCCTACCCGGCTATCCGGTCGGTTGGAGCAGATGGTACGCACGAACAAGTCGTGACTTGTGATGGTTCATTGGTGTTCATGTGAAGTACTACATGCCACATGCTAATACTTGAATTTTTTTAAAAGAAATATGTAGTACCTTTGTTTCATTGTTGAAATTAAAGGCTACACGCATGCATGCGGCCACATTCATCAATAAACCTAGAAAATGCATCTATTGAACTACAAAATTTCCCGCAAAAAAAAAGAGAACTACTCCTATATATATATATATATATATATATATATATATATATATATATATATATATATATATATATATATATATATATATATATGCAACAAAAAGGCAGTTTCGTTAAAAAAACAAAATAAGCAGTGGTGTCATTTTGGACATACTAGATTCTTTCGCAATGTATTTATGGTGATTTTACAGGCTAGTGAAGCCCATCACTCGGTTTAGAAAAAATCTCGTTCATACAAAAATTATTTGTTTGCCTGTTGTCACAAAACATAGTAGGTATATCCATGCTATGCAGGTAACATTTTCTTTAAGGCTGTGTTCGGGAGGTACGTGTGATCAATTAAGTATTAGCCTAAAAAACTTTGTTATGTATATTTGATTAATTGTTTTTTTTCAAACTTTCTTTGATTGCACACTGGCTACGGCTATGATTGTTTTTGGATGAACAACACCCTTCTCCTCCACTGGGTAGTGTTATTGTTTAGCCCGTGAATATTTCTTTTTGCAAGAGAAGATTCACTATTTAAATGGAGTACTAGCATACTACTCCTTGAAACATTTTCCTGTTATGTTAGATCATTCGATCAGACATTGGTACAACCATAAACTACAAAGAAGTTGGTCCCTCAATAATACTAACACTAATTTTCTTTTGACCCCATGTACGTACTACGCCACTTCTTGTGATCAAAACAATTGCCCATACATCAACAGAATCCTCTAGGGTAGACAGCCCAACCTTAGGTAGGAGTACA
Source organism: Oryza sativa Japonica Group (assembly GCF_034140825.1). NCBI lineage: Eukaryota > Viridiplantae > Streptophyta > Magnoliopsida > Poales > Poaceae > Oryza > Oryza sativa. The sequence continues at coordinate 29,366,485 of NC_089037.1, read as the reverse complement.
AACGAAAGCTGCTTTGTTCAGGGATCACTCATTACCCGTCTTTCCTAGGGTACCAAAAATCACATCTCAGGAGCTCTCAGCCATCTCAGCGCCTACTGCTACACCACTTTCTTAGAGTCTGTCTAGATTATGGGTGTAAAATTTTGGCGTATTACATCGGATATATAGACACATATTTAAAGTATTAAATGTATACTATTAACAAAATAAATTATAGATTCCGCCTGTAAACTGCGAGACGAATTTATTAAGCCTAATTAATCCGTTATTAGCAAATGTTTACTGTAGCACCACATTATCAAATCATAGAGCAATTAGGCTTAAAAGATTCATCTCGTAATTTACACGCAATTTGTGTAATTTGTAATTAGTTATTTTTTCGTATATATTTAATACTCTATGCATGTGTCCAAACATTCAATGTGACAAGATGAAAAATTTTGCTAGGAGATTTAAACATGCCCTTAACTTCCCACTCATTGGGACATTAGGAGCTGCTAATTAAAACGGAAAAGGCTATACGTACTAACTTTTTCTTACTAAATTATTACTAATACTGATATGTCATGCTATGAGTGCATCTAGATTTTTTTTATAACTTTCATCTACTTAAATCAAACGGTTGAGATGATTGTTAGTAAAAGTTTAGTAAGAAAAAATTTAATACGTGTAGCATTGCTCAATTAAAACCGGCAGGTGTAAGGAAACGCAGTGTACGTAGCAGTGCAGGGGCGCTCCCCCAATTCCCATGCATGCAGGTGGAGGACCAACCGAGGGGGTGGATGGCCCCCGCCCACCCCCGAGCAGCCGGCCGTACGTACGCACAGGCCACTCGGGCCCCTCCTCACTGCCATCCGGGCCCCATCGCCCGTACGCCGCAGCAGAGCCAGCCACCCCCCCGCAACAGCGTGGCCTCTGCCTCGCGAAAAAGCCCGCGTCGATCTCCCACCACGCTCGCGCACGTTCCCGTCGCGCTCGCCTCGCCCCCACCACGCCACCCACACCACCGCGCCCCGTGTCGCGGTCACGGGCTCGCGATGATGCGCTGCGCGCCTGCGCCTGCGTGAGATCGGAAGGTGGGGTGACGGCACGGCGAACCGTGGCGCAACGGCGTACGTACTGCGGGGCGCGAGGCCAGCGACAACGTCACATGGGTTTGCCACGATCCGGCGCGCGGGACGGACGGCTGCCAATGCAACGCACCCCGCGGCGCGCGCTACGGGGAGAGACGGTTACATGCATGGTCCGCGGGTGGGACGTGTCCCGCTTGCATGCTGGCGCCGCGGCCCGCGGGTAGCGTGGACACCAACTAACTACTCCCGCTCTTCGCCTTGCCTGCGAGATCTCGATACCGTTCCCATTCATCGCATAACTCCCTGTATGCTATTGCTACTCTACTCCTGCAGGCTGCAGCTTCTATTTCTTCCAGAATAATTATAGTCGTACTAGTACTCGCAAGCTATATTAGGTTAGGGTGCATTATTAGCGGCATCAAAATCTCCCAATCGTAGAATGCTAGTAGATCTGTTGTCAGCGTGCAATTTTTATTCTAGGATTCTCTAAACAACAACCTAAGTGAACATATTTTTGAGCGGCTGTGGCTACGGCAGCACAATTCAGATTCGCTATATGTACATCGGTAGACCGTGGCGAGCTCTACCAATCTTAGCTTAGAGTGGCCACTGACCACACTACCATGCGTTAGTGCACGACAGGCTAGGAGCTGGAGGGGGGGGGGGGGGGGTACATGCTCGACTCAAACGTTCTATCCCTGGCCCTCCCCCACCTCACATTGCATTGTCGACTCAGCGATTATTTTCGATCACTGCATAGGTCGCCCACGCTACACTACAAAGGCCCAGCATGTTGGCCCTCATGGCACAATCGACGACGCCCCAGCCTTTGTTATTCCCATTTCTGGCTTAGCACAAGTGGGACGAGGGTACGTAGTGGTGTGTATTTTCCTTATATATAAAAAGTTGTTGACATGTATTCAATTCTCTGTTTTTCATGATTTACTCTTTAGCTTGTTAGCAGTAACTAAATTTTCAGTGTTTATCCCCTATAACTTTCTTTTTAAGTTTTTTTATCTTTCTTTTTTGTCGTAGTTTATTTTTTAGCATTAGATTAATTAGATTAATGCACAGATTATTTTATATCCCTAATAAGCGTTACAGTTTATAATAATTAGCTATAAACACCAAAACGATGCGTTGTTTCCGGTGTTCATCTCAAATATGTTACTTACAATGAAAAAAAATAGTTTGACAAGAAGGGATCTGTGGAACTGTTACCGGTATCTTTTCGGAGTAAAAGTATCACAGTAGACGCATGTTTACGAAGCCGGGCATTGTGTCTGAAGCAATTGTTACAGCAACCGGGACTGTGATATTTCAGATGGCGTTAATTGCTGGTGTGTTCTGCTCACTATTGCAAGGGCATCTCTATCGTTTCCGGAATTTCGAGGCTGATGCTCATCAGGATAAGAAGAAGAACAGTAGTACTACTCAGGCTGGCTTGGCTGATCGATTATGGGTGTGTTTAGTTCACATTAAAATTAAAATTAAAAGTTTAGTTAAAATTAGAACGATGTAACGGAAAAGTTGAAAATTTGTGTATGCAGAAAAGTTTTGATGTGATGGAAAGTTAAAAGTTTTAAAAAAAAGTTTAGAACTAAACTTGGACTATGCAATGTTCATCCTCACTAGCACCCTGTAGGTATGCTGTCAGTGCCAAGCTTTTCTTTTGTGTGTGTGTGTATGTAATGCTGAACTAAAAAATTAGCTACACGGTGTTGAAAAGCACAGCAAAGAATAATGGCCATGGCCCCCCTCCTTAAATCACATCAAGAATACACAGTGGTGTGGCTGTTTTGCTTTCCTATACGAGAGCTTAGCTCCAAAACATCAATCATATTAAAGACGTGTTTATTAGAGCATCCCAGCTTTACCTCTCCTATCTTTTTCAGCAACACCAGTCTGATCGGTTTGGCACCTTATTTTTGATATTCTCTAAGTTTTTTCTTTCTTTCTTTCCTCTGTTTGGATAGGTTCCTTTGCAGCTGTACCGGGTCGCTTTGTTCTTTTCAATGTCAATTCAGCATTCCTCTTTTGTTGTGTGTGTGTGTGGGGGGGGGGGGGGGGTGAAATTCCTGTGTCTAATTAAAGGTTTCTATTGTCCGTAGGACATAACGGTCACATTTAGAATGTGAGAATCCACATAAGTTTTGTAGTTAGTTCGACTTGTCCTAAAATTTTCTTCATAATGGAGGTTTTTCCAAAGAAATTAAAAACAGCCTATGCTCATGAAAATTCTATAAAATCTACAGCCCCTTTTAGGCTGTGTTCGTTTCTAGAGTTAAGGAACAGATGCCCTGTACACGGAAAACGGAGCAGTCCATTAGTACGTGATTAATTAAGTATTAGTTATTTTTTTTCATAAATGGATCAATATGATTTTTTAAGCAACTTTCGTATAGAAACTTTTTCAAAAAACACACCGTTTAGCAGTTTGAAAAGCTTGTGCGCGGAAAACGAGGGAGTGGGGTTGGGAACCTTGAGAAAAGAACTCAGCCTTAGTAGGGCTTAATACTCCAACTCCCAACTCCCAACTCTAAACTCCAACTCCAGCGAGAGTTAGCTCCTATGTAAGCTGAAGGCGGATATGAAAATGTTTAGCTAGTTTGATCAGTTCCACGCCACCATGTCCAACATCGCCATTTCGTCGAACACCTGGTTGGCGTCTCGTGGTCTCGCAGTCGTGCACTGCTGCTCAGCCCGCGTGCCACCACACGTGCGTCGTCCTGCTGACGCTGACACTGCTCCGTCCACATGCCACCTCATGCTGCCCTCGTGAGCCGCTCATCAGCCACGCCACCCAACCGCTACCGCTAGTCCCTGTGGCCGGTCGCTCTAGCCCTAGTAGCTCAAGGGAGGAAGAATCGTGGGAAGGAGAGGGGTGTGAAGGGGTAGTTCAGTGGCATATTGCGTAAATGAAAGAAAAAAAACTAAAGGGTAGCAGATCTTTTGGGATGGAGTGGAGCAGTAAAAACACAACTCTACCCTCGTGGTACAATTTTTTGGAGCAAATATGCTAACTCTGCTCCGAAAAATAAAGAATATATGTTGTTTGGCACAACTCTATCTCTAGATAAGTTGGAGTTGTGAGTTAGAGCTGTGTCAATCGGACCATGCGTATTTCAAAGAAGTCATGAAAATAGAATTTCCTATGTGTCAAACAGGACCAAACAAGTACAATTGCTTTATGGAAACTCTATAATTGTTAAGAGGATATTAAAAACATTAAACATATATATTCATATAATGTTTTAAACTCCCAGGTCCATTCTCATTTGTTTAGATTAGGTGCTCGTTGATACTCCCCCAATCAAGGAAGGACAGATACAGCAGCCACAATTTAACAAATTCCACACGCTTGGCTAGCTAAACATATCAGCAACTTTCGGTTTATCAGACCTGTGCAACTTGCAGGCTGTTGATCACCGGAAAACAAATTAAATTGTGTAGAAGTCGCCGTTCCTAAATAGTAGTAGTCAATAGGCCCTGAGATTCTTCAAAATACGGGGAAACTAATTAATAACGAGCAGCGCCAGAAATGTACGTATGGTTTATGTTGTTTTGTTTTACTCTAGCAAATCTTCCCCTTTCATCATCAATAGGATTTCTGAACCTAACTACGTACGTACACATGGCACTCCTGTAGTACTGTCACCGAATGATTTAGACAAGTAAACGTGCTGGTCGCTATTAGAATTAAGGACTAAGCGTTGGTCCTTAAATTGCACTCTACGGTTACGAAGACTACAGATGTGTTGAGTGATTCATCAGGAGACCAAATGAGTTATTTACTTGATATTGTAGCAGATCGATCACTTGCAGATGAAAACTTGCTAACTTTCAGGAACAGCAAGCGAGATCTATAACGATATGTATAATGATAATCCATGCATATTTCAAAGTAGGAAAAGTAATTTTACTAACTCACTCTGACTTCACAACTCAAATGACTTTGTTATCTGTCAGATTTACTCGGTATTGAAAAAGACAAGACATTTAGTTGCGAGAGGGACAATATTAATTTTAAGTATAAAAAAATGTGCAAAAGCTACGGAGGCGATCTACATTTGAAGTCGAAGAAAATTAAGTCAGCCTAGTGTGTTCTACTAGAAAATAAAATAAACTCCCATATTCCAGAGGAGATGTATATAACCGATCGAGCTGAGCGTAGGCGTAGGTTTTGAAACGGACGTTTGATGATTAATTGATGCCAGCATGGGACGTGAGCTTCGCTCTGATTAAACAAAGTCAGCTGGGATGATTTGTTTAAGTACGTTGTTAAACAAATTTGAGGTGGCTTTGTACATGTAGCAATCAAAATCAGCTGAGGGCGCTTGCACCAAGTTGACCGCCTCCAATCTCATCGCGAGCCGTATCTGCACGCACCAGCCGTCGCCTTGCCGGCCAGGCGGCCGGCCGGTTGATGTTAGCTCGGCGAGTGCTTGTTTATTGCAACTGGACGTGAGATTTGTTGGTAGTACGTGTTGCTTAATAATTTTTTGCTCCTGCACTGTTGCGTGAGAAATGTTGGATGTCAAGTTGGCACCACAATGGATTGCATTTGATCATCCTCTGTAAAAACAGAGTACGTCCAGTATGTGTGTATGTGCACGTGTACTCCTGCTTTCCAGCTCCAGGAGAAGTGTCCTTACTGGACACACTCTCCTTCCGTCGATCGATTGAATAATTGCATGGAGTATGTATCCAATAATCCAACTTCAAACGTAATCGTTTGGTGTCTCCATTGAGTATACACGAAATTTTTGGCTCAATTCATTTTTGTTCTAGCATACATACGTTGTCCATTGAGTATATGTTGTTCTATAGATGGAGATTCTTAGATAGGTTTGAATAAATATGTTCTCCTTATTTTGGCTTGGTTTCCTCTTATTTTTGTTTGGTGTGTTCTATTTTATCTAAACTACACTCTTTTCTGAAATGCTACTTTGTAATAATTGGTTGTAAATCTTTTGAGCAAAGGCCATGATATTATATTCCATTATCTAAAAAAAGTATATGTTGTTCATATATTAGAAAAAACCGGTGGTGCATCGAAATAGAGCCCCGGGTGACTAGGTAACCTTGCCTCTACCCACCCAATCCCTCCACCCGTTGTGCTGTCCCGAGACGAACGGGTGCTGGCCGGTAGATGGCCGTCGGTACGGCGGTGTACGCTTGTTAGCGGAGGTTGCTTTGGTGGGATGAGATCGTGAGACGGATAGCAACGCCGAGGGAAGGGAGGTTGTGGGTGAAAGCATAGCTAAGAGTCTTCTAGGCCGACAATAACAACACCTCTAGGCATCATGATCCCTCCATAGGACATTGTCGAGACTCAGAAAGACTTTTTCTTGATGGGTCTCTGGGTGAAAATCAGGTCTAGGATTTCTTCGACGGGTGGAGCTTCCAGGAGTTGAATAAGAGGTTCCGGTTTACCACCTCCAATCAGTTTGCGCTTCGTCGATGCTCTTCAAAGTTACTGTTGGGTTAGCATGAGGAAAGAGTGGTAATTCCTCGACAACTACTTCTATGTGAGGATAATCGATAGTTCGCGCGTGGTTAATTATATGCTTGAAAATGTTGCAAGACAATGCATTTGTGCTCTTTGAGAGTTCACTACAACCGGCTTGGTGCTGTCTCTTTTCTCATGTTTGTGTAAGAGCCTCGATATGTGGTAGTGTGTGTTTTTTGTGGTTAGAGCTATCTAGAGTTTTAATTTTATTTTTTTTCCTACTATACCAATATAAAATCTTGTATTATCTTATACTCGGTTCGTTTATAAATAGATTAGGAAACCCTCCCTAAATTTTTCTCCATATGCGGATATGCCTCCATGGCAGTTCACGCCATACATCTCACTTTATCGATCGCTACTCGCTAAACCCTCACATGAACATGCGTACGTGTGCAACGACTAATCCAGTGGGCCGCACGCACACAGATTGAATTCCCGTTCCTTGTCGCCGGCCATGCGCTGCTGCGCATCATTGTCAATATATCGGCGTCTTCGTCACAGAAATATGGAAATCTGGTCAGGAGAAAAACACCATGGGTGCCTGGAGCTGACCGGGGAGGAGTCTATCTACCTTGCCTAACGACCAGTTGTAAAAGTGGCATGTCGCTCTCTCCCTTGCTGCTGCCCTCGTCGCTCCAAATAGCTAGCTCCTTGTAGAAGCAATGGCTATGGTTTTTAATCAGCTGGTTGATGTGGATGGCTAGGATTTTATAAAGATTTAATAGTCCCTTGGCTGAGCTGGGTTGCAAAGGTTTGTTTCTTTATCCTCCTTTCATCACCCACGTTATGGCCTAATGATTTTTATTTCCATTGTAGCAGTTTAATGCAACTTGGGAGGCCATCATGTACACGATTTAGGACAATGTGAGTTAGTTAGATATTCATGTTCTAGTTGCGCATTGTATAGTCTAAGGTGAAAACATCTTTAAGGTTATCTTGGTTATATAGAATAAACGCGGCATCTTATAAACATGGAAGTGTGTGGTGGTAGTTTTAATTAGGCTATACCCCTTTTCAAAGCTCCGACATTGGAAAGCAAAAGGAATTGACAATTTCTTCATGTTAATGAATACTATATCTGTACCATAATATAACAATATAGGATCTATGAAATATCTTTTGTTCTATATAAAATGTTCCGTTCGGACCTATGTTGTTGTATTATGGGCCGGAGAGAGTAGTCGGTTTTGGGCGGTTATGTTGTATGTTACTACTTTATACTATAGTATGTGAAAGGGAATGGTATTTGCCCATGGTGATTGCAGCTAAGTTCTAAATATTCGTACGGTTTATCTACAGTAAGTGCCATTAATCCTATTTTTGTTGATACTAATACAAGATTTTCTCCTGCAAACAGAGGCAAATCAAAATGGATTTTTTATCCAATCATCGTTTGGTTCTGATCTTTGAGTTGTGAATTGTAACACCATCAGTGTCCACCACACAAGCAAAAAAAAAACGTAACGAGCTGCAGTCACATGCGTTCCTTGGAGTTGGAGTCCGGCAAAATTTGCTGCATTTTCCAAATCCACTTGTCCCAACGAATCGCCTTTCCGGGACGACAGGGAGAAGAGGACCACGCTACTTTTTTCAAACGCGTTCCGTTTCTTTTTTGTTTTTGTTTAGGAACAGCATGCTCGAGAGGGAGTAAACTAAACTAAAAAAAAATAAAGAGGGCAATCAAGTTGTAGAATCAAGTTGCATCTTACATAATTCGGTAAAATCTTTGCGGAGATCTATTCAAACGCAAGCCCCGTGCTCCTCCCGTAACATCGTCGATCTCCGTAGTCCCATGTGTGGCATCGATCTCCAGCTTCCTTGCCTTGCAACTGATTGATTATTGCTCGTTCCTTTATGTTTCTGAATTTCTTGCGCTGAAATCTGAATCGCTGCGCCTTCGCGTCACGTGTTTTTCATGGTTCGCACCTGCGAATTGCGATTGGCCCCATTTGGGATATGAAAATTTTGCTTCGGTTCTTGCGAGAAATGACCTGAAATTTCCTTAAAATTCCCGAGTTCCAAAAATGCCTAAAATGACCTGCTCTAATGACTCCATTCTAGTATATTCCCTATCGCTGGCTAGTGACCACTTTACCAGGCGCTTAACGGCGCATTTAGGTGGTGTTTGGTTGGAGGGATTAAAGTGGGGCTAAACTTTAGTCTCTTATATTTTTGTGAGAGTTAGTCCCTAGTTCCCAAATACCCCTTAGTCGAGCAGTTGAGCTAACAACGACCCCTGAACTGAGTACTGTTCGGTTGGGTCTGGCATCGGATGTTTCCGGCCCAGTTTAAACTTTCCGGCCCGGCCCACCAGCTGTCACAAAGGGGAAGAATCGATCGTTCGATCTCCGCGTCCCCTTGGCCTCCTCCCTCTCCCTCGACACCACCCCCCGTCTCCACCCTCCCCGCCGCCTGCGCGGCGCCGCCGCGGCGATCCCCACCACGGCGACCCGCGTAGCCGGCGTGTCCTGCTGCTTCCGCCGCGTGTTCTCTCGCCGGTGACCCCTCGGCGCCCAAGTCGACCTCCTCCCCCCCGCCCCCGCGCCCCCTCTGCCTTCCCCCGCTCCCGTCTCCTCCCGAGCTCGCCTCGCCCTCTCGCCCTCCCGCCCGCCCGCCGCCTGCGCCGATCTCCATCCGTCCCGCGCGCGTCTACCCCGTCGCCCTGCTGCTTCCGCCTCCGGTGAGCACCCGTGCCCATGAACAGCCTCTTCCTTTCTCTCGGTTCTAGCCACACCTTCTCGCTTTTGCCTTAACCGTATCTTCTCTTCTAGATCTGTGGAAGCTAGGTTTCTCTCTGTCTTAACCTTAGTAACAATAGCAGTTTTTTTTCCCCAAAAGAAATTTGGGGTTGAACTGAATCAGCAGCATATGCCCCACGACCCACGTTAGGTCCGCCAATGGTGGGAGATATTGTGTGTTGTGATGTATCTCCTTTGATTGACCCGTTCGTGGACGCTGCCATTAGTTTGATTGGATTCATCCTTGTGTAGAACATAAGCGAATGCAACACAAGCGATCGGCCTAAAGTACTAACTTATAGTATTATTAATGATCAAACTAGGTAGAATTAATCCATGTGCTGTGTTTTTGTTATGCTGCCATGTGCTTGATCAGCTGATACTCCTACTTTCTACAGAGGAAGAACATGCGTGATCCATTCAGTGCCCCAGTCGATTTCAATAACGAGAATCACCGTGCTGGAAATGAGCTTACCAGGACTAACATGCCGTTGTCTGTTGGGGACTATGGTTTGCAAAATGGTGACGCTACAACCTTTGCTGTAAACACCGACACTCTAGTGAGGTCCTTCATTCTTGTGAGAAATACAACTATTGTGGGCATACTCGTAGACTGTACTCACTTCTTTGTTTATTGAGAAATGGGTCTATACCTTGTGCTCACAGGCATCAACTCCAGGGTGCATCCCTCCAGAATGACTTGACTGCAGAAGATTCTATTACTCGTTTGATGGATCCAGAAACTAAGGTAACTCTGCAGGAATTGCACTGGCAACTGGTTCTTTCAGTTTGTACTCCGCTTTCTTCCTTCCAAGACCCTTTGCTGTTTTGTTGCAGGGGTTATACTTCAGATCACGGTCACAAGAGGAAGAGATCTTATTGCTTCGCAAGCAAATTGCAGATGCTTCTGTAAAAGTATGAGCTAGCCAGTGTGACTTTTTAAAATTATTTTACACACAAATACTTTTAACGTTTTCTCCTACCATTTCTGCTTAATTCCAATATCAGTTACTTCTTATCTTGGTAGGAGCTACAGTTGCTGAGCGAAAAACATATTCTGGAGAGGAAGCTTTTTGACTTGAGAATGGTCTGAATGAATGATTCAATTTCATTTTACTGCATGGCCAAATTGTGAGGCATTATATTGACATATTAACCCAAATCTTACTGTGGTAGGCTGTTGATGAGAAGCAGGAAGATGCTATATCTGGTGCTTTGAAGCAACTAAGCCAGAAAAAAGGCCATGTCGAGGAAAATATGAGACTAGCAAATGATCTGAAAGTATGGCGCTACTGTACATTAGAATAATGTTGGCACAAGATTAAAAAAAAAAATCTTTGTTTGATTGTCAAAACTGAAAAAAAAAGAGACTATTTCTTTAGGTTGATTATTTATATATTATGTTTTTATTTAATAGAATATGTTTCATGCGCAATGATAAATTGGCTTAGACGAATATCAGTGATGCCAAATTTATGTCTAAATTGTAATATGCTACGACAAAATATTTGCTACTGAAATTCCAAATTGACAGACAATGTTGCTTCCACATTTGCTTTGAGGGGCTCGAAATTCTTAGATTGGTCAAATGAATAAAAAGGTTGATGTCAAGTTGTTTTATGGTCCCAAATTATAACTGTGAAATCTCCCTAGGAGCCTAGAAATTCTTGCATTAAGCACAAAAAGACGGAAGATCTATGTTGCTTCTTTTGGTGGACGTTGGCCCTTGATTGTAAAGGCTCAAATTAATCTCAAATAGGTTGAATTAGATTTACAGATATATTACAGTTGGTTGCTTGTGTACTGTCATATTAGGAACATAAAAAAATGCCTCACTTTCTTTAGAACTCAACTCCTATAGTCACATTGCTTCATTCATGGGATTTTTCAGTTGCACGCTACTCCAAAGCTTGTAATTTTAAGAAGAAATGGCAACTGCTGTGAGTATAGCGATCATCATTAGTTCTGAGCCCACATGTGCTGTTAGTGTAAGAATGATTAACAGTTTACTGAACAAAGTTCAGGGTGGTATGCTTATAGTTAATACAGCTGTTGTCCTTGTTTTCTGTTTTGCATTTGGCTGTTCAACCTCTGTTCGTTACTGCCAACCACTTTATAAGTTCATTACATGCCATTGTCTTTTTAACAATTTAGATACTAACTTTTGATTATTCTTCTAGGGTGAGGAAGAAGAGCTATACTTCTTCACTTCTTCATTGCTTAGTATGTTAGCAGAATACAATGTTCGCCCACCTCAAATAAATGCTTCAGCCATTACAGCTGGTACAAAGGTAACTCTTTCTTGATCATTATCAGTTGAATTGTCCATAATCTGGGAATATTTATCATAGTATTATCTCAACTTACACCCTTTGGATGCTCTTATGGTAATAGTGGTGAGTTTTTCCATAGACTGTTGTATATGAGCTCACAATTTGTTTACCTATGTTTTGCTAACCGCCTAATATAAAGTATAATCAATAATGAAGACTGAAAGTGAGGGGAAATAAGACTTACTGATTTAACTTCTGCTTAACAGCCACCTCTGCACAATGTTACTATGTCACTCCTTATCAATAAGCTACAGATTAGTCTAATATATGTTGCCTTCTATGTTGTTTACAATAAGATTATTACATGGTTTCCACTTAGCATATTTGTTGCTTGGGCAACCAACTGTTTATGCAGTTTACTTAGGCTTAAAAAGCTGCAAAATAAACTAACATGTTACTTATTTTTGCTACTATAGCTATCATGTCAATTATTTTGGCATTCTTTTCTTGAAATCTCTGGTGGTGGAGTTGGTTCATTTACTTACCTAGATTAATATTTAAAACCGGACATATTTAGTAAATTCTTTTTGATATTTTTGCCCTGTCTGATATGAGGAAGTAATACATTTCTATTGGCCATAATTTTCAGCGTTTGTACCACCAAATGCAATGGAAGATCAAATATTTAAATGTAAGTGACCATAGTTATGTGAACTCTAGATATTGAAAGTATTGAATGCTGCACTCTCTGTTTGCTTTTATGGGTGGTCATCAGGGCATCTGCCAGGATTCTGTGACTTAAAAATGATCACATGATGACAGTGTGTTTGGATGAAAGTAATCATAGAGGCTCATATTTTGGGTGACTGCAGCCCAGTTAATGTTGTTTCTAGAAGTAAATATCGACCGCAAAAAATAGAGATATGAAACTTTCATGCTGTTATTCAACATCTCTGAAATTCCTGTGTCCAATCAGGATAAGCATGTTGTTGCCTTGTTGGCTGTGCATGAGTGTGTGTTTGTGGTGGAAAATTCATGTAAAATATGTTCACACTTGCTTTTACTTTTTAATGGAAAAATAATATCTTGCATGCAAGTAATCCAATACAATGAGATATGGGGTGCTGTTGGACTTTATTATTTATGTGCTGGAGACATTGGTGCAGGTGGATTTTGTATATCTGTTGGCATGGCTGCTCATTGACATTGTACGCACCCTGTTTTAATCAGCTGTAGTAGGCAGCTAGGCCACATACAAGGAATGGTCCCTTGTTCTTGTAAAATTGGCTGGTTTGATCATATAATCAGTTTTAGATGGGGTGATTGAACAATGATAATTGTTTCGTTGTTCTTTAAAATGAGTGATGAATATGCATGCCCCAAGAGTGATAGATTCATACACAATTTCACTTGTTTTAGAGTTACGTCAAAGCAATGCCATTTCAACTTGGTGCAGAAGGGCACAAGCTCACAGCACAATTATGACAGTTTCGAATATTTGCTTATGGAAGGTCAAATGTCAATTGAATAGCTTGAATATCATATAGTTGATCATGCCCTCTGCATGTTTGCATGTTACACCAGCCATTTTACATGTTATATTGTAAGATACTGTCGCTAATGAATTGATATTTCAAAAGATTTGTTTTAGACACTCAGTTTATTTTACTGATTCAGGACAGTTTAGGTGAGATAACTCAACCTGGACACATATATAATAATCCCAATCATCAACAAGCAACGCCGTTGAGGCATGAACCTTCCTCATCTTACAATACGGTATAGAATACATGGCCCTCTAGCTAGCTTGTGTAATAATGTAGCACCATGCATGACCTGATCATATCTGCAGGATGCAACTAGGAACAATTTTCATCAGTATGCTCAAGATCCAAATGACCGAAATACTGGACAGATGTACCATGGATCCAATTATCATCAGTATGCCAAAGTTTTGTTTCAGAGATTCTTTTACGAATTACAGTTATTGGCTGTCCAATTAATCTGTCATCTGAGTGAAAAGATCCTTCATCTGATGTTTAACTGGCCTTCCTTTCAGGGAAATAGTAGCTGCTACCCCCTCTAATTATTTTGAAGAAAATAATGGTCCTAGAGAAGTAAGATTAGACGACTCACAGTTTTATAGGCAGGATAATCAAGAGTATTCAGCTGATGGTAAATAAAGAGCAAATCAAGTAACTAGAAAATATTCCACATCATATCTATTGAATTTTTTGTATTTATTATCTAGATGATCCTTTGCCTGGTATTGAGGGGTTTCAAATTGTTGGGGAGCCTAGACCAGGATTTACATTAACAGCATGTGGTTTCCCTACCAATGGTACCACCCTTTGTAATTTCCAGGTGTGTTGTGTTCTGAGTTCTGATTCCAGATTGCAATTACTTATCTTCTCTATTAATTGTTAACTTCTGCAAATAAAACCTCTCATTACGAAACGTTGTTGTTTTAGTGGGTTAGATATCTTGATAATGGCACCAGGCAGTCTATTGAAGGTAAATAAGAGATTATTGCTCATTCTATTTGTTGCTGCTTAGAAATAATTTGATTGTATTGATTAGCTCTCTATATTTTGCAATTCAGGTGCTACGATGTATGACTACGTTGTTACTGCTGATGATGTTGACACTCTTCTGGCTGTAGACTGCACGCCTATGGATGATAATACCCGTCAGGTTATTCACTTATCTGCTGTAAACTGCAGTGCAATGCGGTTATTTCATGTGGTCAATCATAGCATAGTGGCTAAGTCTAAAGAGTTTGGCAACATGCATTTTGGAACTTATCTCTTTGCTAACTGGAGGGAGTGTAAACTTTTAGACGTAAAGCTGTGATCCCAGGGAAGGAAATCCATCAACTGACTTGGGAGCCATCTCTCGTTCAGAGGGGGTTAAAACTTTTTTCTGTGCCTAGCTGTTCAAATTTTGGTCCTGTGTCCTGTACATGGTATTGCATATTAACCCCATTAATTGCTTTAGTCTGAATGTGTTCTTTTACTGGGAGTGTGCCATCCTCAATTTTTTGTGAGGCTTTCGGTGGCTTCTCATTATTGGTATTCTCTAGAGGCTTACATCCATTTTGGCTCTTCAACTACTTGTTAACTATATGGTTTGCATTATTATTTTGGGTATTGGAATCTTCTTGGCATTCTGATAGGCTGATCTTGTTCTGTTGTATCTTTTCCATCCTTTACTGCATCAATTGGGTAGTTTACAGAGTACAACCCATTTTTGGATGCTATTTCTTTATTGCATCAGCCAGAAAAAAAACTGAGTCATAAATAACTGTCCCTTTGTGTATTTGTTGGTATTCGTTTTTAGATATATCTGATATGCAATAAGTGTACATAAAGGTTGGCACATCGGCTTTCCTTTTTGAGCAAAGACGTGCTTGTGCACTGATAATATGAGTGTGCTTGAAATCTGTTGTTAATTCATGGGCTTGAACTTCTAAACAGAATTATCCACACCATTGACACATGGTTATTTTACTATGGCAGTAATTACACCTAGAAACTATGCATGTCAATTTGATGAGTTGCTCTTCTTCATTGTAGGGTGAATTGGTTACAGAGTATGCTAACAACGGGAGCAAGATAACTTGCGGTGAGTTTATGATGCATGCGTTGCTGGCTTTTTGGACCATTGATTGAATGGATTATTATATTGCCAGTCCCTGCTTCAATTTTGTTTATCAACATATGGGAATTGTTATACTTTCAGTGGCACATTTTTTAAAATTTATTAAATAATGGTTATATTTTAATACAAAGTAGACAAAGGCATCCTGTTGGTAAAAGGGCAAGTTTTCACCTTCACAAGTTGAATCTTTATGATTTTGTAGGTTTCACTGATTAACCTTTGACATTATTTAATTAAAATTTGACCATAGTGGAAATATAATTTTTTGGGGCATATTTACCTTCTTTGAGTTAACTTTCTTGATGTAAGGCTTGTCATATTGTAGCAAAAACAACATTTTAATGTAGAAAACATCTGGATTTCTTTTTGCATTGCTCATTTTATTTTCAGGACTTTATTTGTAAAAACATAAATGGTTGTATCATTGTTTCAAGCACAGTTTGTGGAAAAAAAAAACTTGTTTGCTTACAGCAGTAACCATACTTATTGACACTGGACTGGAGATTGCTGGCTCAGCCCTCAGTTCACCCGTTGAACGGCCAATTTATATACTAAAATTTTAGCATGTGGATATTACCTTTTTTTCCTCTGAAATTGTATTCTGCTTATTGAAACCTGACTGTAGATTGCTGGCCCAGCACTCAGTCCACTGGTCAAACGTCTGGTCTTAAAATTTTAGTATGTGGATATTATTTTCTCTGAAATCGTATTGTGTGGTACTGTGGTGGAAGAAGTACCCAATTCATAGAGCTTAAAATGTAAAATTACGACACATGAAATTTATGAAAACCTATCTGTTGTGCCTTGCTCTTATTTTTAACTCAAAGCATTACTTGCTCTTATTTTTTACTCAAGGCAATTTTACTCTTATACTCAAGGCATTACTTGCTCTTAGGTAAACATATTAGTTGTACCAGGATAATAGATCCAGGGGCCTTGCAGCTTTGTAGTGGAGTAGCTATGAGGTGAAGGACGAAGAACAACAGTTAACCTAGATAAGTCTCATTCTTGGGTCCAAGCTCCAAAAGGATAATATGTGCATGCGTTCACTTCCGACTCACTGTAGACTTTGCTGACAAATGCTCCACCCGCTGTGATGTACCACGCCTCCAAGACTTTTCCAGCATAATGAAACCATGGATCAAGCACAGAACAATGTTGCTTTGCCTAATATGGAACTCATATTCATTGGAAGAAGAAACAGGATAGATAGAAAGATTGTGTGAGATTGATAGGGGAAGATGTAGGATTTAATGAAAGTCTGGAGCGATGGCTCCACACACGATCACTCAGACCTGCTGATCAGTTCAGCCCAAGTCTTGGCCACACCATGTAAATAGAAATTTCTCAACTGATCGGTCATTGACTGTCAGATGCACCGGCGTCCTTATAAAACCACTGATTCGCCTTATTTTTAGGTCAAAGTTCATAAATGGTCTTCAAAGCAAAGCCATCACACACAACTGCTGATCCAATCCAGTTCTAATGACTATGGCTGAAAGAACTAGGATATGATAACTCTATTTGCTGACCCATCACTAGAACCATTGGATACAGACATCATGAATAATTTACCTGAAAATGAATAAGCTTTCCATAACTAACAAGAGTTTTTGTTTCTTTGGTCCCTAAGTAAGCATAATCTATACAATCAGTTCTTAAGCCACCATAAGTAACTACATGGTACTATTGCCACATTTTATAGGTTTCCTAAAACTATTCATGTTTCTGCAGATCCGGAGATGCAGAACACTATTGATATGCATATATCGAATGGGAGAGCTCACTTTAATCTTCTTGTGCTGGTATGTGTTTTAGTGTTTAAAATATCTACTTACCATCAATCTTTATCTTTACTATTACCTCCATCCTAAAATATAGCAACTTTTAGCTATGCATCTGGAGAAACACTTGTATATATAGCTAAAAGTTGTTATATCTTGGGGCGGGGGTAGTAAGTATACTGCCCCATGATCAGAAAACATGTTTCGATTGTTTCTTCTTCAAGATGCCGTATTGTTACCATTTCCACTATGTTGTGCAGAGTTTTACTTATGCCAGAATACCCCAGAATGGAGGCTGATTTGCACCGTTTTGTTTGCGACGCAGGGATATTCTTCTGATGAGTGGGAACTAGCCATCTTGACGCTTAAACGAACTGGGTACCATATTAAGGTCAAGGATGAAGTTCTAACCGAAGAGAAATATTCATCAAATCTACAGGTATGTTCTCTTGTGTATTTATTGATCTTTTTTGTGTTAATTTATAAATGCTCAAGCATATTGGCTATTTTGATTCACGTGATATGTTTTTGTTTGATTTTGCTATGCTTCATGTTTTGGCAGACAAAAATTCCGAATGGACGCACTACTCAATTTGTTTTAGTTAGTTCTGGAGGTGTAAATATACCATTTAACACACAGGGAATATCAGAACCAAATAACGAGGATAGCGATGTTAGGTGCCAACTGCCTCCTTAACTCCTCTGTTACTTGCCTCCTTAGTGCATTTTTTTGGTTGATGATGGGAATAAAATTCACACTTCTGATACAATCCTACTTCTGTAGGTTACGTGATCTAATCGTATTGGTCTTGAGAACTTTCCAGAGTAAGGTATCTCCTAAATAGTGCATCTTTTCAGATATGTGGCTGTATGTTAAACCCTTATTTAGTCTCATGACAGGTTGAATCTAATGCAGGCATTAGATGCTAAAAGGAAAGGAAAGGTTTAGACTTGGATTCTGTGTAGAAGAATTTTGCTCATTGTTTTGTGCAGTCTTCACTTTTTGGATTTTGAGATGAAAGGACACATTTTAAGACTTAAATGGTGGTGTGTAGGCAAAAAAAAAAAGAAGAAGATCAAATCAGTGTTAAAAATGTGTAGTATGTGTTGTTCTGCTTTTCGCATTTCTTTTCTTTCCCCATGTTTTCCCCCTCTGCTAGGTTATTTAGTTTTAGAGATACTATTGTATTTAATGAAGTCTGAGAAAAATCCAATGCTGTAAGTAAACTTCAGAGGTATTCTCTGCAGCCATCTAATTTTGATTTATTAGTGCGACTGCAATTTTTTTAATCTCGTCACTGATGTTGTATTTAATTTTGTTCAATGGAGGAGGTCCTAGACCATGTGTAATTTTGTATAACTTTGGATTCCCACTGATCCCGCTGCTGTTTTTTTTTGGCCCTGGTAATTGCCGCCGGTGCCTCAAGTTGGTGAGATTGTGGCTTGCCTTTTACTTTGGTGCATTCCTGTTTGTTCTTTGAATTATGTTTTTCAAGCAATATCATCAAGCTTGTGTGCTAATCCATTCTCTGACCAGTAGTATCTGTGTTCATTTGGGACTATTTGTGAGATACGGGTGTACGGCTCCAGAATATTGTGTTTGATTGGGCTTATAGCCAATGTGTTAGCATTCCAATTTTTTGGCAACAAACCAAAAAATAATAACCAAATTATATTGCCCTTGCCAAAATTTTGGTATGCTTGAGAATGGAAGCAAACCAAACAAACCCTATTTTGCTGCGCAACCTTGTAATTGCTTTATACTTTGACGTTCACACTGCATGAGAAAATCCACTAGTAGCTGTTTCATACTTAATGTTTCTCGGCATGAGAAAATCCACTTCACATCTTGCTTATGCTTCCGAGGGCCAGACCAAGATGAAAACTGCCCGCTTGACATGCTATCTCTGAAAGTGGACTAATGTCCGATTTCATAGCAACATGTCTATGATTTCATGGGAGTAAGATGTCCCATCAAAGGTATGATTGTCTGTACACAATAATCTGCTAATTGTGTATACATGCATATCTATTTGTCTACCAACACTACAGTGTTTACCCCCCATAATTTACAAGCGTGCCGCTAATCTACCTTGATCTCCTTGTCCCCAAACCCCAAACCCAGTCAGTGATGCCTCATTTTTAATATGTATGAGGCATCTTCCTATATTACAGACGATGCCCCAAAAGGCAAATGCACGTATGGGAGTAGGAAGCTTTCTGCATCAACTTTAGCGTCTTCCTCTCTCTATTTGTCTTCTTCAGATGATGCCTTTTTTGCCTTGGCGTTGGACTACAACGTTTTGTCCTTCCTACCGTTAAGAATTGAGTACAGTAAGTAATATGAGCTAAGTAAGACAAAAGACTATAACAGCAGAAGAGGAGAGAGAGGTGACATAATTTAACAGCCAAGATACAAGAATTACCTCTCTAATCGGCTTCCTATATTCTTCCTTGAATCGACTGGGATAGCAGACAACGAGAGGTAATCCTGTCGTTTCAGCGGGGTTTCTAAGGTATTGCAACTGCGCGTCTTAACTTTCTTGGATTTTTCAGGAGCTGACCCAAATAATTGAACAGTTAAGCTGCCACCTGACGAGAAGGGTGATAAGAATGAACCTGGTTAGATTGATGAACTTCTTTTTTTTGGCGTGGAGATTGATGAACTATTTACATTCAGGTTAATCGTTAATGTAATCTGCCTGTAAGATTAGACATCAAACAAGGCAAACGCCAATTTTGGATCAAGGTATTGCATGTCTGAATGTTATAGTGCAAATGTAAAGGGCAAAGCAAAACAAGCAGCACTTACATAATACAAGAGCGGCACCAACCCATGCAGCATTATCCCATCTTTCACCTAGGAGAAACCAAGCAAATGCAGCTCCCCAAACTGGCTCAAGCCCGTAAACAATTGCGGTTTCAGTTGCTGAAACGTCACCCATCGCTACCATCTGTACCAAGAGATGCATATAGATTCAGATGGATTCATAAAATAAAGCCACTTATTTAAAGCCATTAAGCTATAATAATAAGTAGGTAGACAAACCTCTGCCCACATGCATAACACCGTCGAGAAAACTCCGGTGTACAATGCTGGTATCCAAGGAAATGAAGTTGCCGTGTCCAAAAACATACCAAATGTCCATGATTCAAAGCTGGTATCATTGACATCGACATAGCTATCTTTGAACAAAAACCAGAGCACAGAAGAGAAAGCCACAACAAGGACCTGATCAAAGGATTAGTAAAGTTATTCTCCCATATAGTAAGGTGATAAGAACGGTATGATGGATATGGGATGCTGCGGTAGTGCAGGTACTGAGATACAGATTCAGCTTGCCAACCTCAAAGCTAAGGAGAGCTAAAAACTTCTTCTTATCCGTACTTCTTGAGATTTGCTCTGTTCTAAGCATATGGATCCCAAAGAACACCGCGGCTAAGAAGTTCAGCACGTCTCCAACCTTTTAGAAAAAACAAGAGGGGACCATGTGAAAACAAAAATACATATCATATCAAGTCAAATAATAAACAATTTGTATGCACATCACAAAATTCATACAGAATATAAGTGCTCTCTTATTTTTTAAGAAAATTTAGTCTCCTACAACTCTATAAGTAAGTTGATCATTTGATCATTGTGACTACAAGAAGATTCACTGAGGGTAAGACTATTGATAGCAGCAGCAAGTGGAAAATTGAAAAATTAGAAATGTTTAATATGATGTCCAGTGCCAATTACCAAAGTGGAAATTGTGAATTTGCGATGCTACTTACGCAGGGAGGAGAACCGCCACACTCCAGCAGGCCAATTCCGAGCAGTGATACTATTGCACCAAACCAAGTCAGCTTGGGGATCGTGGCGCCAAAGATGCCATCAATTAGAGGCACGACTATCACCTGCTCACAAAACTCATCAGATCATCTATTCATTTTCTTTTTCCAATCCAAAAACAAATCCATCATTACAGCGAAAACCAAATTAGCGAGCGAAAACAGCATACCGTGAAGGCCGTAAGGAAGGATGCTCGGCCAGCATCAGACGAGATCAATCCTATTGCTTGACAAAGGTAAGCTAAACTAACCCACAGCCCCAGCTCCAAGCCTGAATTCCGTACATGGCGATCTCCGATTGCTCGGATCGCAAACGGGATGAAGGGAATGGCTGAGACCACGAACCGCACCATGTTGAAGACTGCAGGATCCGTCAGGGCTTCAACCTCCTTCAGAACCGGAATATCACTCGCTGCGTATCATCCCAAATGGTGAGATGGAGAGAATTGTTCAGTAGTAGTCGTGAATTTGTATGGATTCGCATCAGTGAGTGGCATCAAGAAGAGATCAAAGATTCAACGTGCATAGCATACCGTAGATGACAGTGAGGGCATTGAGGATGATGATGCTGCGGGTCTTCTTGGAGGCGAACAAGATCCGTCTCCACACCGGCCGCCGCCGCTGCCGCCGGCGAGGCTGCTCCTTCCTCCTCACCACCTCCTCCTCCCCCTCCTCCACCACCCTGCCGTTCCCCTCCCCGCCGTCGCTGGGGCCGGGATCCTCGAGCGCCGAGCACCGCGGCGGCGCGAGAGGCCGCCCCACCACCCGCCGCCGCGCCGACCCGGACAGCAGCGGCGTGTAGGCTAGCAGCACGCGGCATGTCGGCCCCACCGCCACCGCCGCAGCAACCCGAGCCTGCACCGGCGGCAGCACCACCCACGAGGCGGACGCCAGCGAGGAGGCCATGCCACTGCTACCACCACAACCACTACTGCTCCGACGAGCGACCAGTACGTAGTAGTTACAAAATTTTCACAGCTCGCGGGAGGAGGAAGCCGCCAAGGAATCAGTCACCTCCTGACCTCCGTGTGGAACTCGTGGGTGGTGGTGGTGAAGGAGAAGGCGCGAGGCGGAAGCGGAGGCAGCAGCAGCAGCAGCGGCGGCGGCGGAGATTATTTTCTGTGGAGAGCGCGCGCGCGGTGGGGTTGGGTGGTGGTGGTGGGCCGGGGGCGCGGCGTGCGGGAAAATCTGGGGTTTTTTGCAGCGTTTTCGCATCGTTTTTGTAGCGGAAACGGCTGCGTCGCGAGCCGTCGCGTGGGTGAGAGAAAAACTGAGGCGCGGGGGCGGGGGCGGGGCCCGTGCGGTGCGGTAGCGTCGATCGGTTGAAAGGTCGGTCAAACCTGTTCCCCACGAGGGATTTCCCGTCTTCCATGTGTGTGGAATTGTGGAGGCGTTGTTGACACTTGGCAGCACATGTTGTATGAGTCAGATAATAAACCATTTTAAGGATGGAAATGGCATGTGTTCTCTCAAAACGATCATGCTATATGTTACACTGGGCTGGTTTGGTTTGAGACCTAATTAGGCTTACCAATATTTAACAATTTCAATAGTGTTTAATGTCTATTTGGTTTGAAGCTAAATTTTAGCATGCCTAAGAAAATAGGCCATTTCAATAGTGAACTTAGGCTATTTTGGCTTCAATCCAAATACAACTTTGCCTTATCAAAATTAATCATGCTAAAACTTGCCAAAATTTAGTAAGGCCTATTTAGACCGCAAACCAAATCAAACCAATGTTTTTTTCTAAAGGAAAAACAGATTTAGATTCACTGCAACTGATGCACCCATGAATATATCATATGTTAGAAATGGTATGGGTGCGTAACAGTCAGATCCCTAAACGTACTGAAACCATTAATGATTAATCATTAATCATTGGAGATATCTGAGAAAAAAAGAAAAAAGCAACAGCAGCAGTAACAGCAGCCACCAACCAGCAACGAAAACAATAGCAACGGTAAAGTAGCACCGTAGCATCTACTTTAGAAAAAAGTACACCGAGGGTCTCTCAACTTGTCATCGAGTTATAAAATCGTCCTCGAATCGTAAAACCAGATACAATGCATTTTTCAACTTACAAAATCAGTGTATATTAGGTCCCTCGGTGGTTTTTAACTCCGGTTTTGTACGATGTGGAAGCTGA
The DNA here is from genome assembly GCF_034140825.1 of Oryza sativa Japonica Group. NCBI lineage: Eukaryota > Viridiplantae > Streptophyta > Magnoliopsida > Poales > Poaceae > Oryza > Oryza sativa. Next base: position 29,343,462 of record NC_089037.1, on the reverse strand, counting down.
CTCAGCGTGGGTCCCACATGTCAGCCTCTTCTTCCCCTCCCCTCTCTGGCTCTCTTCCTCTCTACTATTCTTTTCTCTCACTAGCAGCACAGCCGACGGGTGGGGAGGAGGCCGGTGGGGGAGGTGGGAGTCCGGCGGTGACGAAAACGCGGGAGCAGGAGGGCCTTCCCCCACACCGCCGCCGACGGTGCGGGCGCTAAATCCCGTCACCACGGGCGGCGGTCCATGGCAGCGAGACGGACCAGATCGAGGAGCCATGGCGGCGGGATCTGGAGCCCGCGCGGTCGGCGACAACGGTGGTGGCGGCGTGGGTGGAGGCCCTCCTGCTCCCGCGTCGTTGCCGCTGCCGCCGCGTCACCCGTCGTCGCCGCGCCGTCGGACTCCCGCCTCCCCCATCGGCCTCCTCCCCACCCGCCGGCTGCGTTGCCAGTGAGAGAAAAGAAGAGGAGAGATGTAGAGAGGTGGAGAGGGAAGGAGAAGAAGAGGCTGACATGTGGGACCCACGTGGGTCCTACGCTGAGTCAGCTGTCACATTGGACAAAACTGGAGTCAAAACCATCGAGAGACCTAATTTGCACTGATTTTATAAACTGAGGGATGCGATGTATCCGGTTTTACGATTCGAGAACGATTTTCTAACTCGATCACAAGTTGAGGGACCTTCGGTGTACTTTTTTCTAGCACCGTAGCAGCTACCAGTGCACGAACAGTAGCCAGCGGCCTAGCAAAAAAAAAAAAAAACATGCCACACAAGCAGCAGGCCAGCAGGGCGATAGACGCCAGAAGGAGGTTTTGTCCTGATGGGCCTGATGTCATGTGAAGATGGCCCATCTTTCAAGCCTGTCTACTGTCTGAATAGGTGCTTATTGATTATTTTCTCAATTAGTACATGAGGAACACATGCGCACGCATACCACCATACACGTAATATCACACTTATACACAAGTTCTCACACATGCGTTTGAAGACAAAGATCATTGGCGAATTACTAGTCTCACTTAAAAATCATGTACATCTCTATATGTGCGTAATATTCGTACGCAACATGATTTGAACCCGGAATTTATTCCCAAATATCGAATATTTTGCATCATATTCAGTATTGAATATGTACCCAACAAATAACTGTTCAAGTCCCGTATCTTCAGATATTAAAAACCCTTACCATATCCCTATTTCACCAAATTTAGAGGTAAATCACACCAAATATTTTTCTTGTCTGATTTCATCCCTATTCATTGTTTACAATTGTCAGATGAGGTGAAATATCCACGCTAATCTGACCATACATTATTGTACTATACTTTTTTCTACTGCTACGATAAAGGCAAAGATAATAATAAAACACAATAGGATTCTCTATGCTAGTGGTTTTGGTAATCAGCCAAAACTCATGCCGGACTAATGCTGGGTGAGCGCGAGTGTAGATCACATGCGGGATTTGTCGTTTGGTTGTTACTCAATTGTATAATAAACCTCTCCCATATTCCATAGGCAAAATTTGCTACAAGACATCCAAAAAAAGGTGTAATTAGCTGAGAGACACCATAAAAATGCTTATTTGCTATATGACACTATAAAAAACTGATAATTAGCTGCTAGACATCCGCGGAATTATTTTATTATATCCTGAGAAATTGAAGAGAGAAACAATCATTAAAGACAAGTTTACCCCCTTGGCTCAAATGAATCCAACGTGGATCCTACATGTAAGCTCAAATTTATGGCCCCCCCCCCCCCCCCCTCTCTCTCTCCCTGCGCAGCGCCGCGTCGACCAGCCGGAACACGCCGGCGATGGCAACAGGTTCAGCAGGCCAGCGGCGAGGCGGCGACGGCCGAGAGGAACTCGAGTGGGCGGCGCACAATGTCTACGGCCTATTATGTGCAGGTACTCGACTGGAAGTCTTCCTGAATCGGCGGCTGGACATGCGGTGGCGACGCCGCGTTCTCCTTCGAGGCGCCCCGGCGCCGACGCGGCGGACGAGGGCGAAGTCCTCGGGCTGAGCAGCGCAGCGGCGGTGTGGATGGGTGCCCAGGCGAGGTCGGCCATGTGGTGCGGACACGGCGGGGCGGTGGCCGGCGACCAACCGATCCACCACCACCCTCCGATCACCAGCGCCATCCCATGGAATCGCCTCCTCCGCGCCCACCTCGGCCGTTCAAGCGGGGACCTCGCTCTCGCGCTGATGTTCTTCAACTGTTCGGTGAAATGAATAGGAGCGGCTGTGAGGGGAACGCCGAGTCCATGGCCGTGGCGCTCTCGGCGTGCCCTTATGCCGGCGACCTTGCATTGGCCAAAGGGGAGGCGACACACGGCTGCGGCGTCATGAAGGGCGTCATCCATGGCTACGTGTTCATCACCAACTCGCTGGTGTGCATGTACGGCAAGCTCGGGGAGATGGACAACGCCAAGAAAGCTTTCAGGGACGCGACGGAGAAGAACATCGTGACATGGAATACCCTGATCACCAGCTACGCTACAGCTGGGCTGTGCGACGAGGCATTGGACGTGCTCGCCCAGATGGAGCAGATCGGCGGCACGGTCGCGCCCAATGTGGTCAGCTGGAGCGCGGTCATCAGCGGGTTCGGAAAGAGAAAGAGAGAAAGAATGAGAGAGAGAAGAATAAGGAAGGAGGAGTAGAGAAGGATAGTGAAAAAAGAAAAAGAAAAAAAAATTGAAGGGTAAAATCGTACTTACACAGTTGTTTTTCTCTCCAATTTCTCCGGATATAATAAAATAATCCTGCGAGTGTCCAGCAGCTAATTACTAGTTTTTTTTGCCCTATAGCAAATAAGCGTTTTTGCGGTGTCTTTCAACTAATTACACGTTTTTTGGATGTCCTGTAGCAAATTTTGCCCATAGGACACCGTCTTCCTCCTGCCCATCACACATGTACTCCTCCCTTCCTTTCATACTAGAAAACGTTTTTGATTTTTTTCCTAACTAAAGTTCTATTAATTTATGAAAAAGCATAGAAATAGTTTTAATACAAAACAATTATAATATAAAAGGTTTAGTAAAACTAATTGGGGTTGTAGATATCGCTAATATTTTTCCTATAAACTTAATCATACTTAAAATAGTTTGAAAAAAAATCAAATCATCTTATAATATAAAACGAAGGAAATACCAACTATCCTAAACTGCATAAGGCTGTGTTGTTACTTAGGGTTGGAGCTAATCTCTCGTGCACATAGATGGAGCAACTCATTAGCGTATAATTAATTAACTTTTATTTTTTAAAAAAAGATAAATTAATAAGATCTTTTAAAGTAATATATATATATATATATATATAATACACTATTTATTAGTTTAGAAAGCATGTAAGTGGATAATAAGAGAGATAAGTTGGGAACTTTCAAAAAAGAACTCAGCCTATCTTCTTAACCCATACAATACGGAGGAACGAGAGAGCCAAAGTATTGTTAAAATAAAGCGTAGATGCTCCTTAAGTAACCATCGAAGCTTATCTAGATAAGCCTGTGATGAAAGCTTGCTATCACTATCTTCATAGTAGATTCGTACGCTATAACTAATGCTATTATATTACCACTCTCACAATGCTAAGAATTAATAAGAAACAACAACAGAAATGTAAATAAGATGACTGACACTGTAGCTTGGGTCCGTCTGAAGCTGCCGGTCAACACAACGCGATTTGATAAGTTAACTTCGTAATTATAAGGGAAAATTGAAATGAATGGACATGTAAAGGACGTCAAATAAAACGAACCAATGCAATGTTGTTACTTATTGAAGTAACATTGCAACATAACATATAGCCTCCGTGAGACCGTGACATAGTACACGGTGACATAGAGCAGAGCTTTCAGAGCCTGTATACACCTCAATATTCCCAATTTTTTAAAAGTGAACTGAACCCACATCCGGCCAGAAAATAAATCCTTAAACCCCAACTCTTAACGAGGAACCCGAGACGCACACGCTTCTCACTAATCATCATCCCGTGCCACTACGCCAGATTGAGATGCTCCTAATTGATTTATTTAATAACGAGAGAATCTATTTTATACTATTGAGCATGTCCTAGCCTAATAATTTACAAAATGACACTTTTCTATGGGGGTAACTATACAATGGAATCCCATTTAAACGAAATGATACTAGTTAGGTATCGTGATACCTAACCGGGATCAGACAATTTCTACCACGTATCATGTGCACTTGCGAGGTGACGATACTCGTAAGTGTTTCCTACTAGGTATTAGGAGTTAGGAACCGAGGCGTCGTTGCTGGTGGGCTCATAGTCCACGTCCCACGCCGGAGCTTGTCGCCAGCGGCAGTCGTCCTTCGCCGTCCACACCCCATGCTGGAGCTCGTCGCCTTGAATGTGGAGAGGAGCATATGGAGTTGACGCCAGAAGCACCACCGCGCACGCGATGTACCCGTGCAGCCCACGTCCACCGGCTCCAACTCCATGTCCAACCACTCCGGCGACAGCTCCGTTCCGGCCACTGTTGTCGTGGCCCGAGTCCGAGTACTCCGACAACAGCACCGTTCTGGTTGTCATCACCGCGGCTCACATACAACTACTCTGGCAACATCTCCGTCACGGCCGCCTGTCCCGCGCAACCCATGTCCACCAGCCTCGACTCCGCGTCCAACTACTTTGATGACATCTCCATCCCAATTATCGTCGTGGCTGCTGCTACAACCCATGTTCATTGGCTCCAACTCTATGTCCGACCACTACAATGACAATTTCGTTCCAATTATTGCCGTTACCACCACGGTAACCCACATTTGTTGACTCCAACTCTAGGTATGACCACTCTGGTGATAACTCCGTCTCGGGCACCGTCCTTGCAACCCACATCCACCGGCCGCCACTATCGCAGCCCAGTCCACTGGCTCCGACAACACCTCTATCCTAGGCGTTGTCGTCGCCACAGCTTATGCATCCATTGTTTAGCTCAGATGTGGAGGAGTTGAGTGCATCCTGTTCCAAGCGATGGATGGAACAGAATGCCATTACATAGCATTCCTGTTTTTTATAATATATACCGACGGCTTTATCAATTATTTTACAACATATCATTGGGCTGAACCTTTTCCTCAAATACACCCAAAACACCCTTATGTAACAATTGATTTATATTATTAGATTTTTCCAATAAATATGAAAATTTTAATGTGGCCTCCTTGCATAACATAGAAGTTTGTATATAAGTTTCAGGTTTTTTTTTCCATTTCTATTTTTTTTTGTAAATTATAACTTATCTTATACTACCTCCATTCTTTAATAGATGACGCCGTTGATTTTTTCTCACATGTTTGACCATTTGTCTTATTCAAAAAATTTACATAATTATAATTTATTTTGTTATGAGTTGTTTTATCACTCATAGTACTGTAAGTGTGATTTATATCTCATACATTTGCATAAAAATTTTGAATAAAACGAATGGTCAAACATGTGAGAAAAAGTCAACGGCGTCATCTATTAAAAAACGGAGAGAGTATATGTTATATAAAATACCTTTTATGTTTTTGTTTTTAATGTGAATCATCTTTCATACGCTACATAACATATTTTTGTGCTATTATCTTTTGTGGAAGCAATTGCTCTCTCATATACCACACAAAAATATTGTTTTCTAAAAAACAAATATATAAAAACTTGAAACTTATACACAAACTTCTGCGTTGTCCAAGGAGGCCACATATTTTTTTTCAAACTTCTAATAAGATAAATCGATTGTTAACCTCATATGTTTTTAAAGGTATTTTGAATATTTTTCTAAAAAAAACATAGCTGAATAGTATATTGTAAAACAATTGGTAAAATCATGGGTATATTGTAAACAGAGATAATGACAATGGTAAATTATTGAACTGGACAACTTAATGACTTAGAGTAGATTCTCTGTTGCTACTTCTTTCAATAGATGACGCTATTGACTTTTAGGCATATGTTTACAATTTATTTTGTTGTGAGTTGTTTTATCACTAAAAAATATTTTAAGCATAATTTATATCTTATGCATTTACACAAAATTTTTGAACAACACGAATGGTTAAACATGTATTAAAAAGTTAATGGTGTTATCTATTAAAACACTTAGCGAGTACTACCTCCATCCCAAAATAAGTACAGCCGTGGGTATCCGTGTCCAACATTTGACCGTTCGTCTTATTTGAAAAATTTATGAATTTTTTTTAAAAAATAGTCACACATAAAGTACTATTTATGTTTTATCATCTAATAACAATAAAAATATTGATCATAAACTTTTTTCAAATAAAATAAATAGTCTGTTGAGATTATGGGCATATAAGGATTTAATTTATTCCATAAATAAACCATGACATTACAGATGAAAACTAGCATGAACGCATCATTAGATCTACACATGTAAACTACGCAGAATAACATGAACAGATCAAATATGCGCAACATATTGAACACGTACCGAGGTGACGAAAAGACCGGCTGCTTGGTCGAAACTTTTCGCAGGTGTCTACGAAGGCACGAAACACGCGAGCGAAGAGGAAGGCGAGCCGTCGCGAACGAACAGGGAGCAGTCGCGCGAAGCGCTTCCCAAAAACCTTATTGCCGCCTTCTCCCGGTGCAGGACGTCAAAGGCAGAGGTTCCGGAGACCTGCTCTCCCGATCGCTGGTGCACGCCGGCGAGCGGGATGGAGTAGTCTACGAGCGACGGCGCAGTACAGAGTAGGAGGCAAACCCTAGATTGATTTTCGCATATATTGCGTGAAGACGGCGGGTCGGTTTATATAGAGAAGGGTCGCTTGATCAGGGCGCCCGCACGATCTCTACTGCGCGTAACCGAACCGGATAAGTCGCGCGTAACTGCATCTGCACAAAACTGCAAAAGGAGGCTGCATCTGCGCAAGGGTGAGGAGCCAATTTTTCGGACCATTCGACGCGTACGTCGTGCACGCGCGCCGCCTGCCCTGCCCTGCCAGGCCAGGCCAGGCCAGGCCAGGCGAGGCGAGGCGAGCGAGCGCGCGCGTGTGTTTCCCCTCTTCTCTCCACCACACATGCTTCAAGTGGCTAGGAGGGCATCCTCCCTTTTAAGGAGGTCCCCCTCTCCTAGAATAAGCAAGGTGGTACTAAACTCCACATGCATGCCATCCCATGAGGTGGGCTTTTGTGATTTTCCAAAGAATTAATCTTCGAGTGGGCTAAGGCCCATTCATTAATTCCAACAATCCCCCACCAAATCTCAAAATCCCACTGAGATTTGCCTTTTCCAATGTATTGTTTATATACCAGCGGTTCGATGGAGACCAATTAAGGTTGAACATCCACCTAGAACTCCAAGCTACACTTACTCACAACTTGAACAATGGACTACGCCTTGAATTGCAAGTCTTGTGCAAGCAAGTTTCACTCAAAGTCTTATCTGGTACTAGACCGTCTGTAGACTACCCCTCGGGTGGAGCGTATAAGTCATACTCCTAGGTCTTTAGTAAGCTTCCTAGAAGATTCACCCAAAATCTTCATAGACTGCGACCAACAGTCAAGCTCACAAAGGTGAGTTCCTTCAAGAATGCTCTGCAGGACAACATCTTTGCTAATTAAAGCCAACAGAACTCATTAAGGCATAGCCAACCTGCCTTGCAGCTCACGAGAGTATATGCATCTTCACTTGGATAGGGTATATATATTGGTACTCTCCTCTAGTTTATTAATGGTTTGTTCTTCCCAGGATCTAATTCACGGGATCTCCGATCACATAGACTGGGTTACCACCATAGTATAACTCACATGGGTCTCAAACCCATCTCCTTCGATGCATTGTCTATCACATTTCGTGATAGTCCCTTCGTGAAGGGATCTGCCAGGTTTCTCGCTGTTTGGATGTAATCCAACGTTATAACTCCGGAGTTTCTTAATTTCCTGACAGACTTCAATCGTCTTTTCACATGTCTAGACGATTTCATATTATCCTTAGAACTATTCACTTTGACAATTACCGTTTGATTGTCACAGTTCATAAGGATAGCCGGCACCGGTTTTTCAACAACAGGCAGATCCATTAATAGATCACGCAGCCATTCTGCCTCAACAGTAGCAGTATCCAGTGCCGTTAGTTCTGCTTCCATGGTTGACCTCGTCAAAATTGTCTGTTTGCAAGACCTCCATGAAACAGCACCACCACCCAGTGTGAAAACATATCCACTAGTGGCTTTGATCTCATCCACATCAGAGATCCAGTTAGAATCACTATAACCCTCCAGTACCGCAGGATACCCAGTATAGTGAAGTCCCAATTCCACAGTACCTTTCAGATAGCGCATTACTCGCTCAAGCGCACGCCAGTGATCATCTCCCGGATTAGAAGTAAATCGGCTCAACTTGCTCACAGCAAAGGAGATATCAGGCCTAGTTGCACTAGCCAGGTACATCAACGAGCCAATGATTTGGGAGTATTCCAGTTGATTCCTAGCAATTCTCTTGTTCTTGCGAAGCAACAAGCTAGGATCATAAGGTGTTGGAGAAGGCTTACTATCAATGTAGCCAAAGCGATTCAAGATCTTCTCCACATAATGGGACTGCAAGAGAGTAATCCCATTCTCACCTCTAATTAGCTTAATGTTTAAGATAACATCAGCTACTCCCAAATCTTTCATATCAAAATTTTGAGACAAGAATGATTTAACCTCATTTATCACCTCAAGGTTTGTCCCAAATATCAGTATGTCGTCAACATACAAGCACAAAATAACTCCCTCACCCCCACCATGGCGATAGTACACACATTTATCTGCCTCATTGACTGCAAAGCCTGCAGATGTCAATGTTTTGTCAAATTTCTCATGCCATTGCTTAGGAGCTTGTTTCAGACCATACAAAGACTTCAACAATTTGCACACTTTGCCTTCTTGACCTTCAACTACAAACCCATCAGGTTGATCCATATAGATCTCCTCATCCAGCTCTCCATTAAGAAAAGCTGTCTTAACGTCCATTTGATGAACGAGAAGACCATGTGAGGCTGCTAGGGAAAGTAGCACACGAATTGTGGTCAATCTAGCAACAGGTGAGTAAGTGTCAAAAAAAATCTTCGCCTTCTTTCTGAGTATAGCCCTTAGCAACAAGCCGAGCCTTGTACTTTTCAATAGTACCGTCAGGCCTAAGCTTCTTCTTGAACACCCACTTGCACCCCACAGGTTTACACCCATAGGGTCGCTCTGTCACCTCCCAAGTCCCGTTAGCGATAATGGAATCCATTTCACTACGGACAGCCTCCTTCCAGTAGTCTGCATCAGGAGATGCATATGCTTCTGAAATTGACTTAGGAGTGTCATCCACGAGGTACACAGTGAAATCATCACCAAAAGACTTAGCCGTCCTTTGTCTCTTACTCCTTCGAGGAGCTTCACTGACATCCTCCTCAGAGACAAGTTCATGTGTATGTTCAGTTTGTTCTGGTGGTGTGATTGAACTGGGAATTATTTCAGAGGGTTGGTTCGAACCACTATGTGTATCCTTCATTGGAAAAAAGCTCTCAAAGAAGGTAGCATCACGAGACTCCATAATTGTACCAACATGCATGTCCGGTACCTCGGATTTAACTATTAAAAATCTATAGGCAATGCTATGATGAGCATATCCCAGAAAAACACAGTCCACAGTCTTAGGTCCAAGTTTGCGCTTCTTCGTTATTGGTACATTGACTTTCGCCAAGCACCCCCATGTGCGCAAATAAGAAAGTGATGGTTTTCTACCAATCCATATCTCATATGGTGTTTTGTCCTTATTTCTGTTAGGAACTCTGTTTAACACATGATTTGAGGTCAACAATGCCTCCCCCCACCATGCCTTAGGCAGTCCCGCGGTGTCCAACATGGCATTCACCAAGTCAGTCAGTGTGCGGTTCTTCCTTTCAGCAATCCCATTAGACTCGGGAGAATAGGGAGGCGTCCTCTCATGTATGATGCCATGTTCCTCACAGAATAAGTCAAACTCGTTCGAGAAAAACTCTCCACCACGATCAGACCTAAGCCTTTTTATCTTTCTGTCAAGTTGATTTTCAACTTCTGCCTTATAAATTTTAAAATAGTCTAGAGCCTCGTCTTTCGTTTTCAACAAGTACACATAGCAAAATCTAGTAGCATCATCAATCAATGTCATGAAATATCGTTTTCCACCCTTCGTCAACACCCCATTCATTTCACAAAGATCTGAATGTAGGAGTTCTAGTGGTGCCAAGTTTCTCTCCTCGGCAGCCTTGTGAGGCTTGCGAGGTTGCTTCGATTGCACACAACTATGGCACTTAGAACCTTTGACAATGGAAAACTTAGGAATTAAACACATGCTGGAAAGCCGAGACATCAAGCCAAAATTAATATGACATAAACGTGAATGCCAAACATTAGCCTCATCATCCACACTGCCACAAATATGGTTCACAGACTTATTGCAGAAATCAGAAAGGGAAAAGCGGAACAGGCCTCCGCACTCATAACCTTTACCAATAAAATATTAGACTCAAAAACCAACTTAAATCCGTCTCTAGTCAGACGGGAGCCACTAACAAGATTCCTGTCGATAGAAGGGACATGCTGCACGTTCTTCAGCTGCACGATCTTTCCCGAAGTAAACTTCAGATCTACCGTGCCAACACCATGAACAGAAGCATGTGACCCATTCCCCATTAGGACGGTGGAACCCCGTGCGACCTGATAAGAAGAAAACAATGAGATGTCAGCACAAACATGTACATTGGCCCCAGTATCAATCCACCAATTAGTAGATTGATTAACTGAAAAAACAGTAGGTAAATTACCATACCCGCTTCCATCTCCAGTGTTGCCAATGGTCACATTAGCAGACTTAGAAGTCTGCCCTGCAGGTGCCTTCATCCCCTTGCGTTGTGGACACTTCCTAGCCAGATGACCAACTTGGCCACACACAAAGCAAGTCCTCTCATCCTGATTAGGATTGTTGTTGTTCTTCTTCTGCTTCTTGAAGTTGGTGGTCTGCTGAGCTTTGTATTTCCCCTTGCTCTTGTTCTGGGCCTTGTGCACAACATTGGCACTGGACTGCCCACCATCGCCCTTAGACGCGGCATCTTTTTCCCGAGCTTTCTCCTCAACATCAAGAGACGCAATCAACCCCTCAACGGAGTATTCCTGTCTCTTGTGTTTGAGTGCAGTACCGAAACTCCTCCAAGATGGAGGAAGTTTTGCAATAATGCACCCGGCCACAAATTTGTCGGGTAAGACACACTTAAGGAGTTCGAGTTCCTTAGCCATGGTTTGTATCTCATGAGCCTGTTCGACTACAGAACGGTTGTCAGCCATTTTGTAGTCATGAAACTGCTCCATGATATACAGATCATTGCTAGCATCAGTAGCACCGAATTTAGTATTCAGTGCATCCCACAACTCCTTAGCGTCGGTCATATGCATATACACCTCGACCAGACGATCGCCAAGAACGCTAAGAATGCATCCCACAAAGAGAGTAGTGGCTTCCTCGAATTGCTTCTGCTGTTCAGCAGTAAGAACTCCTTCAGGTTTGCCAGTACTCACCCAGAAGCATTTCATAGCTGTCAGCCACAGAGTGACCCTGATCTGCCATCTCTTAAAATGCACACCGGTGAATTTATCCGGCCTCAGTGCATCGGCAAAACCAGCCATAGTAAAATCACAGTGCCTATAATAAGGTTTTTGGATTGTTGAGATTATGGGCATATAAGGATTTAATTTATTCCATAAATAAATCATGACATTACAGATGAAAACTAGCATGAACGCATCATTAGATCTACACATGTAAACTACGCAGAATAACATGAACAGATCAAATATGCGCAACATATTGAACACGTACCGAGGTGACGAAAAGACCGGCTGCTTGGTCGAAACTTTTCGCAGGTGTCTACGAAGGCACGAAACACGCGAGCGAAGAGGAAGGCGAGCCGTCGCGAACGAACAGGGAGCAGTCGCGCGAAGCGCTTCCCAAAAACCTTATTGCCGCCTTCTCCCGGTGCAGGACGTCAAAGGCAGAGGTTCCGGAGACCTGCTCTCCCGATCGCTGGTGCACGCCGGCGAGCGGGATGGAGTAGTCTACGAGCGACGGCGCAGTACAGAGTAGGAGGCAAACCCTAGATTGATTTTCGCATATATTGCGTGAAGACGGCGGGTCGGTTTATATAGAGAAGGGTCGCTTGATCAGGGCGCCCGCAATCCGGACTCCACGCCGTTTGCACGCACCGGATTTTTCGGAACGTTTCCAAAACAAAACGAATCCGAATTTGCAGCAAAACAAAAATGCAAAAGGAGGCTGCATCTGCGCAAGGGTGAGGAGCCAATTTTTCGGACCATTCGACGCGTACGTCGTGCACGCGCGCCGCCTGCCCTGCCCTGCCAGGCCAGGCGAGCGAGCGCGCGCGTGTTTCCCCTCTTCTCTCCACCACACATGCTTCAAGTGGCTAGGAGGGCATCCTCCCTTTTAAGGAGGTCCCCCTCTCCTAGAATAAGCAAGGTGGTACTAAACTCCACATGCATGCCATCCCATGAGGTGGGCTTTTGTGATTTTCCAAAGAATTAATCTTCGAGTGGGCTAAGGCCCATTCATTAATTCCAACATAGTCATTAGAGTAGACATGGGCAGTACAAAACTATATTTATTTTAAAACAGAGGAAAGGAAGTATTTAATAGCCATTGCTTGATTGCCCACTCAAGGTTAATGACCCCGGAAGCACGGCCCCACCCCAATCCTGCGATCCATCCACCCATCCAACCGCTCATCAACCTGGCGTGCGGGCAGGCGCCACCCACCGCCCGTCGTCGCGTACCCGCGGACACCGGCTGCACCCCGGCGCGTGGGTGCGAGAGCGAGAGCGAGACCGCGTCGCGGCTGGGCTGGTCGTCCTCCTCCCTCGCCCCGTGCGGGTGGGTGTGCCGTGCAAGCGACGCCGAAACGGGGACGGATCCACAAACGCGCACAGCGAGCGAATCCGCGGCAAAAAAAACCCAACAAAACGGCGGCCAACAAAAATATCCGGCTCGTCGGCTTCTCCCCTCCACCCCCCATCCGTATCAGATCCAAATCCAACCCATGAGCAGCCAGCCAGCCAGCATCAGCCTGAGAAACATACAAGTTTTACGACTAAAATACAGTAAAACGCAACGCACAGAAGGAAGGATAGATACTTAGAATCATCTAATCACACTCCATCTCCAGCCAAAAGACTAAAGAAAAGGGCTAGAGTCTAAGAGGGGAGAGAGAGAGAGAGAGAGAGAGGAAGGAACCCTTCGTCCTCGTCGCCTCACTTTTGTCTCCCACTCCTTCGTCGGCGGCTCGGCTCGGCGCAGGCGCAGCGGGGAGAAGACCAAGGAGGAGGGAGAGGCGGACGCGGGAGCGGAAGAGATTAATTTCCAGTGGGGTTTGGGGCGCGGTGAGGAGGTGAGGGATGCAGCGGCGGCGGGCGCAGACGTGGGCGGGGGTGGGGAAGACGGCGCAGGCGGCGGCGGCGCACGCGGCGCTCTTCTGCTTCACGCTCCTCCTCGCGCTCAAAGTCGACGGCCGCACAGCCTACTCCTGGTGGTAACGCTCCCTGCTCTAAACCCTAGCTAGCACCCTCCCCCGTCCTCCGCCGCCACGGGCCTCCGCTTCGATCTGGCTTAGTGGTTCCCGCGAGATTGCGAGTTGGGGGTGGAATTAGTGGCTGGCGTAGTGGTTTTTTTGGGGGGGTTTCCATCGGATGCAGATGCAGGCTGAGGGGGGAATCGGACTAGTCCTTTGCGTGCGGTTGAGAGTCGTCGCCTGCTTGTGGTGGTCTGGTGAACTAATTTTCTCCACCAGAACGATTCAGCTCTTTCGTGTCCTTGTGTTTGGACATTGATGAGTTGATGTAGGCATTTTGCTCACGCAGAGGGTGTGCTTCGGTTAGTCTTTAGCTGATGCTGGGCCACAGTTCCTGGTTCTACTGAAGGCTGCACTTTGAGAGCTCGTTCTTATTTGGTTATGTATTTGTTTGAGTAACCCAGCGCTCTTGTTCCTATAATGATGGTAGCAGATTCAGAAGACATTGTTGACTGCTTTGTCTGTAGCAGTGAAGGTATTAATACCGAATGCTAATTCTGCTATTTCCATCATGCAGGATTATATTCATCCCTCTATGGCTATTTCATGGCATTGTTGCCCGTGGAAGGTTTTCAATGCCAGCCCCTTCGCTTCCTCATGGCCGTCATGTAAGAATTGGTATCAATTTCTCTAGTTAGTATGCACGTGCTTACCCCACATTTTGATCTGATGGGTTTCTATTTGTATGTAGTGGGCTCCTTGCCATTCAATTGTTGCAGCGCCGTTGCTTATTGCGTTTGAGCTGCTGCTTTGCATATATCTCGAAAGTTTGAGAGGTAGGTTCTTAGGTTATCTAGATGAGAGAAGCTTTGGCGACCATAAACGAATTTCCTGGAGGCTCTTATACCCCTTCTCTCTGTTTGTTCTTCCGCAGTTAAAAGTAAGCCGACTGTTGATTTGAAGATTGTATTCCTTCCTCTTCTGGCCTTTGAAGTGATTATTCTTGCTGACAATTTCAGGTAATGAATCTGAACAATTATTTTGCATGCCTTTAATACTGTATCAGTAAATGCACAAACGCACTACCAATTGGCACGATTGTATGTGCCTTACTGTTTTATCTGCTTATGTATTCTGCAAGTCTTAAGTGCTGAATGTAACTAGTTTTTTTTTCCAAGATTGTTTTTCTGACTAAGCAGCTAGCACTTATAAACTGTGCCATGAACTCGTAATATGTCCTAACCTATTTTTGGTTACGTCTGGGATTGTAGTAAGACGACCTGACCTATTGTCAAATATGGTATGCACCTTCAAGAGCAGCTAACGCGTTTTAGATTATAAATTTCTTGCAACCAAAAGAATTCAATTATCTGGTGTTCTGTTGTTCTCAATGGCCGGTTCTTGGTGTCTGTCTTTTTCTCCACTGGAAAGAATACTGAAATTACTCAACTGCCTCTTTGTTTATTTTTGCACACTGCTTAGGCTGTGTTCGCCAGTCCACGTTCCCAACCGGAACAGTACGCGCGGAAAACGGAGCGGTCCATTAGCGCGTAATTAATTAAGTATTAGCTATTTTTTTTTCAAAAATAGATTAATTTGATTTTTTAAGCAACTTTTGTATAGAAACTTTTTGCAAAAAACACACCGTTTAACAGTTTGAAAAGTGTGCGCGTGGAAAACGAGGGAGAGGGGTTGGAAAAAGGGGTGCCGAACACAGCCTTAGTCAGGTTCAATGATATCTTTCTGTTGGTTGCAAAATAAATTAATCATGATCATTATACTCATATGGTTTCTGTTGGTTGCAAAATAAATTAATAATTATCATTATACTTGACGACTTGGTATGTAGAGGGTAGCACTAAGTGCTTGTTTATCATTGCTTGTTTGATAGCAGGTTGAATTATCTCAATTACAAATATACTCAAGTCTACTGTTGATATTATTCTTAGTTTTGTTATTCCGTACAACATTTTTTTTGCTACATAATAATAAATGGTGGCATTCTATCCAAAAGTTACAAATGGTGTTTTTAAAAGGTAAATTTCGCAATACTGAACTACCATTTGCAAAACTATCGCAAAAGACACATGTTTATTCACAATTTTGGAGAACTACACTTTTTAGTTGCAAAATGTGCAGCAAAACTACACTCCTATCAGAGAAACAGGTCTGATAGGTTGGGCCCTCTCATCAGTCATCAGTATTTCATCCGGGTTGTTTCTGTTTCTGATGCATGTGTTGGTTAAAAAGAAACAGCCTACACATGCAACACTGACTAGTGGACCTAGCCTGTCAGGCTCATTGGCATTTTCAGTAATTTAGTTTTGTGAAACTTTTCACAACCAAAGGTATTCCTCCGAAATCGTCGCAAAAGTGTGTTTGCGATTGTTTTAGCGATGGCTTTTGTCTGGTTTAATGAAATTGAATCATTGTTAAAATTTAGCTTGTCACACAATCAGTACTGTTGTTGGTATGCAACGCATAAATTGGATGCAATTCATAAAGATATGTGCTGACCAAATCATGAACCTTAATTTGGCCAAAAATATCTAGAGATATTAGTTGTTAATACAATAGTAGCGCTAAAGTTAATTTGGATGTTAACCTTTATTTTTTTTCCTTGCATTGGTTTGACTATTCAGAATGTGTAGAGCTTTAATGCCAGGAGATGAAGAAAGTATGAGCGATGAAGCTATTTGGGAGACACTTCCTGTGAGTATAAGTACTAGTAACTAGTGGTTCTTTTTAAGAAATTATCTCCATTAGCTTCAATTTGAGCTTAACTTTTATTTACTATAAGTAACCATACTTCTACCAAATCATCTTATAAAAATATATTAGAAACTTTTAAATACGATGATAACTAAATTAGAGAGCTGAATATCATGCAACAAAATGCATTATTTTTCAGTCCATTTTTAGTGGAATACTGGATTGGAATAATTTTATTGATAAGAATAAATCAGCTGCAAGGATGAAAGTAGAATCTCATGAACTTGTCAATTGACGATGCTGTATTTTCACATTATGGAGCCTATATGTTGGACTTGTACCAGCTTAATATGGGTTGATGATTTATTAAGTTTAACAAAGCAAAACATATACAGTGAACAAATATTCACTACATAATGAAGTAAATTCTGTTCAAAGTTTAAGAGAATTAAACCTTGATCAGGGCTTGTGTTTATAGAATTATGGTTTGATCATTTCATTCTATCTGATACTCTATTTGTCACAGCAGAATGTACCGATTTACATTGTAATATTTCACACCGATGTAAAGTCTATGAATGAATAACATTGTGTGTGGCTCTTTTATAAGTTATCTATGATATCATATTTCTTATCTTGTGCTGACTGCCGTGTTCTAGAATAGTGTGGACTATACACTGTTCTTTTCATCTTATATGACACGGCTTCTATTTGCTATCAGCACTTTTGGGTTGCAATTTCTATGGTGTTTCTTATAGCTGCTACAACCTTCACACTTTTGAAGCTGTCTGGTAAAGTTTCCTGGATCTCCTTTTTGTTTTTTGACCTTCATTATGGCATGTCCTATTTGTTATGTGTTTTCAAGCACTGTAGACTGTAGAGTTAAAAAGTTTGCTTCCTTGCACATGACTAATATTGTTTGTTTGTCTGCTAAGCCTCTATAGTTGGTAGGATATGGCTTTCTCAAAAGTCGCTTCATTGTTTACTAGAGTGGTTGTCACAATGACATTCTTCTAAGAGTGATTAGGTAGTTGCAAATGAGACAATAGTTACTAAAACAAGATTAGATTGTCAATTAACCATAAAATCTGGAAACATTACATTCAGCAGCTTGGTTTTGAAAGCCAGGCAGTTTTCTACTATTTGGAAATGGCTGGTGATTTCACCTGAACTGGCCGGGTTTCTATTTTTGGCAGTTTAAAGCATAAATTCGTGCAAGTTAAAACTATCTTTAGTATAAGCAATACAATGTTGGATAGAGAGCAAAAAGATATTCCTAGGGTTCCCGTGATGTGAAGACCCACCAGCTGCTTTCCCATTCACATGCATATATGCAACATTTTTCCATGGTTTCTCACTCTAAAGAGTGTAATCTTCCAATTCCCAACACAAAATCGAAGTCAGCTTCTCCACACTGAATCAAACTCCTTAATGCATTTCATGTGGTCGATTTTCTTTGACGATACTTTCAATTTGGTGATCTATTACAGTTCTTTTTTTTTTGGTATACGCAAAAGACTTGTGTAGCATTAAGGAGTTTGAATGTTACATCCCCTGCCTAGCTCCATATAGCTGGGCAACTACCTAATGAGTAGTACAAGATTAATTCTCGTGATACAATTGTGCGACCTATGTGCCAGAGCGATGTTAGACCACAGATTGAGCCATCTTTGCTCCTGCAACGATCCAGAGTCTTGCCTCTGCGGTGATTGCTGCAATCACCGCATCCAGTTCCTACTTTCCCAATTGAAAATCCGGTCCTTCAAGATTACCCAAGCGACCAGGATCCATCAAAGTTCTGAGTTGTTCCAGTTACTAGGGGCTGCTTTGTCTGCCTCCTCCATGAGCTTTTAAGTGCTACTTTTTAAATCAAATCATTTATTAGTTCGATGTGATAAGAACAACATGTTCAGCAAACTATCTTAGATTGTACAATATTCAGGTTTTTATTTCTCTTCGGCCTAATTTTCCTCTACTCTGAAATGTTTTGTGATATTATTATTGCATGACAGGTGATGTTGGTGCTTTGGGATGGTGGGATTTGTTTATAAATTATGGGTGAGACTAGTCTCAATAGCAATTTTCTTTATTAACGAGATCTGTTATAATATAATCCAGCACCTTCTTTTTTGTACAGAATCGCGGAGTGTTTTGCATTTCTTGTTTGTACTAGATGGTTTAATCCCATGATTCATAAATCTCCTAATCCTGGGGAGGCTAGCTCATCATCAGCGGCAATTAGATACCGTGATTGGGAGAGTGGTCTTCTCCTCCCATCACTAGAAGATCATGAACAAGAGAGGCTCTGTGGTCTTCCTGACATAGGAGGTCACGTAATGAAAATACCACTGGTGATTTTCCAAGTTTTGCTTTGTATGCGCTTGGAGGTACGTGTCATTTATATATTTCTATTGGGTTACATATGGTTGATAAACTGGTAGATGCACTTGTAGACAGACATTGGATGGGGATTGGGGAGCTTCCAGGAATTGTTTTTTAATTATGTCATGTAACAGAACACAGTAACACTATTTGGAAAAAATGCAAAACAAGAACTTTGTCCATTTTCTGAGTTCGTCTAGGGGGTCAACGCTTGTTAGTGGCTTTTTATCATGAGCTGGATCAATAATAATCTTGAAAACATCATTTGCTTTTGTTTTTTCAGGGTACGCCTCCTAGTGCTCAGTATATTCCGATATTTGCACTGTTCTCCCCACTGTTTATTTTACAAGGCGCTGGTGTCCTTTTCTCTCTAGCAAGATTGTTGGAGAAGGTTGTTCTACTATTACGAAATGGACCAGTTAGTCCTAATTACCTTACAATCTCATCAAAAGTCCGTGATTGCTTTGCTTTTCTTCATCGTGGTTCAAGGTAATATTTGATAGCTATTATGAGCTACTTCTCTATATGTTTGTTTTCTTGTTGGCTTATCTTACTTTGCATCACACAGGCTTCTTGGTTGGTGGTCTATTGATGAAGGCAGCAAAGAAGAGCAAGCCCGGTTATTCTATACTGAATCTACTGGGTACATGATAGTTGACTTCAGCCTGTTCATATTGTTAATTTAGATCCTATTAAGCTGGTCAAGTTGTTTCATTTCCTCTATGTTTACAGTTCTTTTTGCGCATCCACATCCACTTTCTATACTGATTTCCTGCCTGGTTGCCTTTTGGTTTTAAGGTACAACACATTTTGTGGCTATCCACCTGAGGTAGTCAGGAAAATGCCTAAGAGGGATCTTGCAGAAGAGGTTACATTCTCTCTTTTCATTTTATTATTGTTTACCTTATTAATGTTATGTGCACTCTATTTTATCATAATATAACTATTTTCCTACTTATTATCTTTCAGGTATGGAGGCTCCAAGCAGCTTTGGGAGAGCAATCAGAAATTACCAAATGTACCAAGCAGGAATTTGAAAGGCTTCAAAATGTACCATCTCCTTGTGACTTGTGAAGTTTCATCATTTTACATTATATAAATTGGTGCAATACATCCTATAGACATGATTGAGTCCATTAACTTGAGGACATGCCATTTAGGTCGCTCAGCTTACACAATAAGATCACATATGTCTGAGTCGTTCATGTTTAAGGAGACTTATGTGATATAGCCTTGAAACTTTTAGCAAACTACAATTTTAGGTACCGAGAAATATTGAATTATCAAGTTTGTGGGTTCAAGTGGGACATCCATACAACTCTAAGAAACTCATTTCATTTTAACCTTTTCTGTTGTTTTATTTAAGAACCTAAGTCACTACAGCTCTATGGCACTAACTGAAACTTCCAGAGAGGCAGAGAGCGCTGATGATGATCTGTTGGTTGTCTGACCGGCTCTTTTTCCTTTGTTGACTAAGTACTTCCTTTTCCATTTCAGGAGAAGGTTCTTTGTAGGATTTGCTACGAGGGGGAGATATGCATGGTCTTACTTCCTTGCCGGCACAGAACATTATGCAAGTATGTTTCCAGTCACTTGTTAAGCCACTTTGGATGCTCTTACATGTTGATTTGGAACTGACAGTTTTGTTGATGGTTCTGTGATAGGACTTGTTCTGATAAGTGCAAGAAATGTCCAATCTGCCGTGTGCCCATTGAAGAACGCATGCCCGTATATGATGTTTAAACTTCGCTAACTCAGATGAACGTTACAAATTTGTACATGTTGGTTGTGCAATGTCGCGCCATGTAGTCTCAATCACAACTTTAAGCTGATTGAGGTTTGCACAAGTTCAGAAAGGTTTACCGAATATGGAGAAAATATAAAGCATATCATGTCTAACCAAAAGCATGAAAAGGTAGTTGATGATCATTTTGCCGGTTACAATTATGTACTGTAAGTATGTCATCGGTGGTTTTAACTTTTTTTTTTGGTGATCGATAGATGCTCCAGTTAGATTGTGTAGCATCTTCTCAAGTTTATGCATTGTCTGAATGTAAATAAGAATATTGTCTTGTTTGAGTGTTGTAGTGCTCTTTGGTTGAGAAGAGTAGAAAAGAAAAATGTAAATCTCCCTCCCCATGTTTACCCGGTTAGCCATCTTTTGGGCCCTGCTTGCAATTGCGTCCGATAGAACAAAACATCTCATCGAGCTGACGTTATCCAATTAATTCGTCCTCTCGGCGAGGGGCCATGTGGCTTGTCAGGTTGTGAAGGGTTGCTTTTGTGCATACGTTGAAGCTATGGTAGTGTCCTGCATAATTGCATATGGTCTTGATTCTTGAGCAGGTAAATACTTTCCCCGTTTCAAAAACAAACCAACCTTGATCAGATTCTGTCTAAGATTAGTTGTGTTATATCATATTTTTTTTTTATTAAAGTTGGTTTATTTTGGTACGCAAGAAGTATATGTTAAGATTATTCATTTATTCTTATTGGTTTACGACATGCCGTTATGAATTGTAAGGATAGGTACTCCTAAAATGTGAATGTACTGTAAAGTGTACTCCACATGTGCCGGAGTATGCCATATTGCCATCCGGTTGCTTTGGTCGGCAGAGCTCTCATCAAAGTCTGCGCACTTCGATCTCGGTGGGCTTATGGTGGTCCTATCCAAGTACACTATCCAACTACAGCGTCGGCAGCTGCTAGAGCATTTTAGACAAGTCAAAGCGGCCTACTCCGTGCACAACAGAAGCCATCTTATCACCAAGTTTGCAGTTGTCACTCAATAAGCATCTTCATGATGGACGCATGGCACTCTGAGAAATCGTGTTTATAACCTTTTCTGTGCAACAGAACGATCTTGCTAGCCATAGCACATGATCAACATCATACCCATAGCACATGATCAACATCACTGATTGATTGCTAGAGGCAAGCTTACCCTGCAAGTTCATATACCCTTGGTGGTAAGATACTTCCTCCGGTTTTAATTACTGAGTGGGTAACCAAGAATCAACTGCTTCTCTGCATTAGTTCTCTTAGGCTTACTTTTTTTTATTGTGCTCCCATTTTACTCTAGGTCCTCTAGTTTACAGTTTTTGTTTTGACCATTTTATCGTTTTGTTTCAGTTTAAGTAGGTTGGGTTATGTTCAACCGCTCCTTTATTTCGCTGTACTTTTGGCTAGGTGCACTAAATTCAACATATTGTATACATGTCCAAACTACCGTGAGATCCTCATAAATAATTGGTTGCCAAATAAATGGGTAGCGCAGGAGATCTAAAAATGGATGCATGCGGAAGGCAAAGGTTTAGACAGATTCAGACACTCTCGATGAGAGAGAGGTAATACTCTATTTCTGTTTAGGGATTGTATTCGCTAGATGTATATTGATATGATGATCTGATAGTGCTTATCTCGCTATTGTTCCCATGTGCCTTTGAGGGGTTCCCTGCTAACCTTATATAGGTTGGGGGGCAGTGTCATAAAGAGGAAAAATCTAGCCGGACATGGCATCGGTTTCATAATCAATATGGTAGTATCTGATCGAGACTCTAGGACCTGCCATAGAACACAAGGCAATATTGTGACCGAATTATACTATATTACATAATACATGGATTTGGCCCACCTCATATCCCTAGTCAAATATGAAGGTCATGTTGGTACCCGGTACTCATATTCTCCACAAATGGTCTCGTTGGAAGAACTAACATATCGATGTCTATATATGGAAACCTAATGATTGTGGCAAAATTAAAAAAAAAGACAAATAGCCTTGTAATAATGAATTTTTGAAACTTTTTTCTTTAATATTCGCTGAAAATTTGTGTTTCTATTTGAGTCATACGACATCAAATTCTCATATTCCTCGGATGAAAACACTTCTACAATTCACATTCGGTGAAGGCAATTTGTAGAAATGGTCGCTTATCAGTGCGTAGAATTTCTCTAGAGAAAAAAAAAACTAGCCAACGAAGTGAAAAAAAACCCTAAAGCTTATCATAAAATAAAATTGAAAATGTAAAATTATGTGAATCCGGTTTATGATTAATGAAACAAGTATATATAGTCGCCAAAAATGCTTATATTTATCAATGAATTTTAAATGAAATGTTTGTATTTATATATACACGGATCAGGAGTACTCCCTCCGTGTCCCCTCCTAGGTTACTTTTTTTTCGGATGGAGGAAATAGATCGGGAATAGATAGGAGCAAGTATAATAATAGGATGTAATCCGACTAAATGCTGAGGTGGAGGGGAGAGAGAGAGAGAGGAGAAGCAGGTTGTAAACTTACAGCCGGCTTGAACCTAAGAACCAAGAAACTCTGTGAGAGAAAGATAAATGAGTCCTATATTAATTGTAAAGAGCTAACTATTATATAGGTGGGCTGAGAGAAGGCAAAAAAATAACCTTATAGCCAACAAATGGACTGTATTATTAGCCTTGCTCTAAATGGTCTAAAGAATCCACTCAGAGCAAGTTTAATAGTATAGCCCACTACTAACTCCAATTCATCTATAGCCGATCTAATAGCCAATTCATATAATAGTTGCTTACTATACTATTAATATATGGTCCCACCTGTCATACACACATTGCGTCTTGGAGTCCGTGCTGTAGCTAGCTATAGATATGTAGCCCGCTGCTCTTCTATCATCTTTTATCTCATTAAAATATGTTTATAACTGGCTAATAGTCTGCTATTGTACTTGCTCTTATCTACCTCGCTGATGGATCACACACACCTTCACATTTTCCAATGTGGTTATTTGGATTTGAGAAGTGCGGTAAAATCTTTCCTAGCTAGATCCCGGCCCCCTCTACTTTCCTTGCCGGGCTGCGTTGCCCTGTTACTGAATAGTGACGCTTTTAGAACATGGGAATCTCTGTTCATCCCCTGTTGATTGCTCTTGCACATGTTGTCACACTGTTGTCTTTGCCCTGTCAATCGGTCCCTTTCGCATTAAGAGGCTACGACTACTAGTGGGTCAAATTGCTCGTCTTGAACCTCAGTGGGATGCATGCATGGCTAGCTAGTGAGATCAGGCATATACTCCTACGAGGACTACCCTGAAGTGACTTATTTGTAGGCAACTGCTTTGTTAGTTGGGTGATGTCTTGTGGGTTGCCTCTCGAGGAAGAGACGTCAAATTGAAGTGCCTTTAGCCTTCTCTTCGCCAATTAGGATTTCAGATGATTTGAGGTGAGGTGTGGCCATCATGGATCGCTGGATAAGCATAGTCCATGCAATGCTTTACGGAGTATTTCCCGAGGAAGTAGTATGTGTTAAAATACTCCCTCCTGTCATAAATATTTAGCCTCTCATTGTTTATGTTTGGGTTAATTTGATCCATTCAAAATGTGCCAAACAGAAAAAAATATGATATTACTATTCGTGATATTAGTTGGGGCCAGCAAAATTTTCTAAATTTAGATCATACCATCGCCGTCATGTTTTCCGTCACACTCTCCTTCCTTCTCTTCTTTTCTTCTCCTCTCCTTCTCTGTCAATGGGCCGCGCGCTTCTCCTCCTTAGAGCTCCTCGCGGACCGTCGCCACACCCGTCGTCTGGTTAGGCTGGGCTGGGGCGGTGATGGAGAACACGAAGGCGGCCCCGTTGGTGTCGTCCTCCCCGTTCTCCGTGTTGTCGCTCCCGGCTGCCGTGGACCCACGCCCGACGTTGCGAGCACCCCCACTACTGCATCCAGGCCTAAGCGTCGCGCCGAGCTGCCGCACCCGCTCTAGCGGCACGTTGGAGTGGACTCCAGTGAAGACGCTCGCTCTCATGGCCAAGGTCGTGGTGATCGACGATGGGTGGTCCCACTCCGTCTCTGCCTTCCAAAAGTGGGCTGTCCTCGCGGAGAATCTCGCTGGCTCCTACTTTGTCGCCGCCACGTCGTGAGGAAGGGCGCGGGGGGAGGGTGGCTAGCGAGTGCAGGCAGCGGTGGGAGACGGTTGCTGCGGAGCTCGCGCCGCCACCAGGAGGAAGGCCGGGCTCCCCACCGAATTCGACGCTGAGCTCAAACGAGGTGGATAAGGAAGAGAAGAGGGGATGGTGGAGGAATAAGAAGAAATTGACGTGTGGGTCCTACGTCCACAATTATTTTGGTCTATATGAATATGAAAACCGTGACGACGATGGTATAGATCTAATTTTACAAAATGCGACTGGTACCCAACTGATATTGCGAATAGTAATATATTTTTTTCTAATTTGGCACATTTTTGTAATTGCATGATCAAATTAACCCTTTATGTTTTGGCTTATTATTCACAAGCAAAATTTAAATTCTAAAACTTAATTTAAAGTTGATTTTGAGGGGGTTTAATTTTTAGCATTGGTTTTTAAATCGTTACGGTAAAAAAGTGTGATACGAAGGAGAGACTTAGCATTAATTATTGAGAGGGAAGAAAATTGTGAGGAAACCTTATGTGCTAAGGACTCGAATACAGGCGGGTGGCTTGCTCCGGGTAGTTCTCTGCCTGCTGAGCTATCAACCATTTTAAACAACAGCTAAGGACACACCTATATGAATTATTTTGGGTTGCTGCGTTTATTTCTCAACGGTTTATCAACCATAGCAAAATATATTAGGCTGTTGACGTTTAGGACAATATTTGTTTAACTTTTATAAATTTGACCATCAATTTTGTATTACAATATGTCTATAAAATTTAAGAAGTTCATGGTACAATAATATTATTTGTTGTTAAGACAAATCTACACATACCCATTTTTTTTCCGATCGGCTGGAGAAAGTATAATTAATTAAGCACATTACCCACTCTTTCTAATCAACTTATGTTTCCTTTGGAATAGAGCAATTTTGGAGGATTTCGTAATAATTGAGCTAATTTCTATAAAATTCTTGTAAAATTCCTACAATCCAAAGGAATTAATCATTAAGATTTTTAAGTTGAATTAACCGGTGCAAAGCTGAAGGTTTGAATTTGAATCATGTCAAACAATCCTTCCTATAGTCCATCCTTGTGGTCTACTTCCTCACCTTTGACGAGCCCCTTTGGAACACATGATAGAATAAATATCCGAATAGAAAAAAAATGTAGAAACTGAAGTGGCACGTTGTTCTAATTTTATAGGGAAAAGGCATAAGAAATGAGAAGAGAAACCCTTTGATTGCACCACGGGAAATTTTGAACCAAAAGAATTCTAAGAGTTATAATATCTTGCTCCTATGAAATTAGGTCGCAGAGATGCAATTATATGGAATATTTTCTATCTTTTCCTACTAATTAACCAAATTAAAGTACTTTATAGGAAAATTTTCTTAAAGTTTAATCCTAGAAAAACTTTTGCCAATACTTTCATTTCAAAGGAGGCCTGAGACGGAGAGAGCTCTCCACGCGTGAGGAGCGTTGAATTATAAAATGTAAATTGTCCACCTTTAATCCACTAATAATGTTTCTTCTATGAGAAGGAACAATTCAGATTCTCTGCAGTAGTGCACATGCAGTATTACTCACTGACATGTGGGCTCGAGGGTCTGTGGGGCCCACATGTCAGTCAGTACTGCACAAGCAGTGCTGCAGAGAACCCTCACTCCAGGAAAAGAGCCTCCAAATGAGGAGTCTTGAAGTATAATTAAGTAATCCATCAATAATAATATAGTAAATTTCATCAGCGGTACACGAACTTATCAGGTGGGTGCAATTTAATACATGAACTTGTAAAACGTTCGTTTTGGTGCACAAACTTGTTTGGTGCATGCGAATAAGGTCAAAATCGCACGGCAAGGTTAATCTTATTGATTTTGTTGTTGATTTAAACTCTATGTAAATATGTGTTTAATTAAGAAGGATAAACATATAATAAGGTATAATGATTGCATAGAAAATAAAAAACCGAGCAATGATGTAAGGGATAGAAACAAAGAAAGATAAAGTGAAAAATAAGTTTATAAATATAACCTTTCTACTGTGTGCACGCACGTCATCTGCTAATTTATAATTTATAATGTTCAACATAGAAAAACCGGTCTTGTCGTGCCATTTTAGCCTTAGTTTGTATGTACTTCCTCCATCCATAAAAGTTGCACATATTACTTTTGACACCAAGACCAAGGAGAAATTAAATCACCTTGGATATTACAAAATCAAGGAGTGAATGCAAGCATGCAACCAATAAGTATTTAGATGACTCCTTGGATTCTAATAAAACATTTAATTTATCTCTTCATTTAAGTCTTAAATGCATAAAGACTACAAATATGAACAACTTATTTGGAAAAACTCAAATATGAAATATGTGTAACTTTTGTGGATGGAGGGAGTATCAGACAAGTGCATGCACCAAAACGAGCATTTTACAAGTTCATACACTAAATTGCACCCACCTAACAGGTTCATGGACCGCTAATACAATTTACCCATAATAATATTTCACCTATAGATTTCCTACTTCTATTATGCCATATACTCACTTTCTTTTCTTAATTATAAGCTTAGACAATTTTTTCCCTTTTTAATCCTCCAACAAAGAAGGCCTTAACATCATTCAAACTAGTTGGTGCATAGCAGTACATGCTAGACATCCCTGTTTAGTTTCAGGTGAAAAGTTTTTACGTGTTACATCGGATATACGGATACACATTTAAAGTATTAAACGTAGTCTAATAACAAAACAATTTACATATTCCGCATGTAAACCGCGAGACGAATTTATTAAGCCTAATTAATCCGTTATTAGCAAATGTTTACTGTAGCATCACATTGCCAAATCATGGCGCAATTAGGCTTAAAAGATTCGTCCCGCAATTTACACGCAATATGTGTAATTGGTTTTTTTTGTCTATATTTAATACCTCATGTATTTGTCCAAACATTCGATGTGATAGTGTGAAAAACTTTTGGATGGGAAATAAACAGGGCCCTAGTAGTAGAGACCATCGCAAGGGAAGTCCATTCATGAGCGGATACATTAACGGTGCGAATCAGAATCATATCGATCTCGGTTTAAAAACAAGTTGACCAGATCGGGGAGAGATCGAGAATGAAATGCCTGTCGGGTCCAACTCCAAGTGCATGTCAAACAACACAAGCTATATAGGTTGGTGTACACAGGCCATACATTTAAAGGCCATACATGGCTGCACAATTTGGAACAGTACTACGTTGTTACTGCCTGCCTGCAGTTTTGTGCGCGCGCTGCACCGGCGCGCGGCGCTTGCCCGGCGGAACCCGCGCGCTGCCAGAGATGGGACGTCTCACGCACGTAGCGCGCGCGGTGGGCGGGCGCGACGTCGACGCGCGCGCGCAGCTGCTGCATGCCTACGCCTACGCCTACGCCTACGACAGCTAGAGGCGTGGCGACACTGCGCGTGGCAGCCGCTGCCGCACGCACGCACGCACGCATCGCTCGCTGTTGGACCGAGACCGCGAGACCGAGACGATCAGGTGATCGATCGATCGCCATCGTCTCCCGTCTCCGTCACGCCGGGCCCGGGCCCCCTCCCCGTCCAGGCCGCGCAACCGTTCACATCGATCGTGGCATCGTGCTGCGTCTGCGTGAGAGAGAGACGGCATGCATTGACGATGCTAGGCTATAGCTGCATCATCTGCGGCTTGCTTCTAGCTAGCTGGTGATGCATCATCAGTTTATATAAGCCACAGCTGCCCCTATCATCAGTATATAAATTGTCCATGCATAGTGCTGGTTAATTACTCCACATGGATCATGGATGTATCTTCTCTTTGTCGACGACCCGTTAATAATATCATTTGATCATCGATCGCTGTAATGCATGCGGTTGCGCGCATTGTGCCGGCCGATCGACCTGATAAGTGATTAAGGCTGTCATTAGATTCAGGGGGTGAAGTTTTGACGTGTCACATCGGATATACCGACACACATTTAAATTATTAAACGTACACTAATAACAAAACAAATTACAAAATCCGTCTATAAAACTGCGAGACGAATTTATTAAGTCTAATTAATCCATCATTAGCAAATGTTTACTGTAGAACTACATTGTCAGATCATAGAGCAATTAGGCTTGAAAGATTCATCTCGCAATTTACAAGCAATCTTTGTAATTAGTTATTTTTTTATATTTAATACTCCATGCATGTTTCCAAACATTCGATGTGACAGGGTGAAATTTTTTTGCCTGGGAACTAAACAGGGCCTAATTCCATGCGTTATTTGCTGGATCTATATATAGCTTTTAGAGCTATCTAGCTAGTAGCTTCCCCAGCTTGGACGGCATTATATATGGCCGGTACTGGTTGTCGATCGTCTCCGGCGGTGCTTCAATTCGACATCCACAAGATTCGGTAATTATGCAGTGCATTTCAGTATTTTTATGCGAGTAGATGCGCGAGTTAACAAACGGAAAGTTAATTTACAAACATATAACTCCGGAGTAAGTTGAAATCCATTGCCTGTCGACCATCATCTTCCACTCCGGCACCGGCGGCTTTTACCCGTCATTTGTGTTCGTGTGCTTATTTCGGTATCCCCGGCTTTTTTATCCTTTTCTTCCACATGGAGACCTCTTCAATATGCTTATCAAGTTTGTCTACCCAATAAATATCCATTTCTGAACCCGTGCGGCGTATGATGCAGTTATCAAATAAACAGGTTGACCTAATGGAGAACCTTGCATTATCTCACACTACCAAAAAAAAAAAAAAACTTGCGCAATCAGTTTTCTCTCATAATACTCTTTCATGTTCATTTGCAGTACCAGCTATACTCAATATCATTCATATGGATCGTCTGTTATGATCAGTTGTTTCAACGGACCGGATAATCATTTGATTAATTTATACAAAAGAGTAAATTTTAGATAACCGCAACCATTTTGTCAAAATTATTAGTTTAGTACAGCTTTAGCTAGACATTCTAGACAATTTTTACCAGAAAGCTACAATTTTATTTGCCAGGCAAGTTTTTGGCTCACCTGTCATACACATGCATATATATAATGGTGTAAATCCCTCCCCCCCATGTCGTACACACAGGGATGTAAAGTTGCAATTTTGTGATATAAAGTTGTTTATTTGGTATATATAATTGCAGTTTTGTGAAATAGCCGACTAATAAAGTTGTAGCAATATTTCAGTATTGTCAACTGTACTCTTTATACAATGTAGAAACATATATGGACCACATAGTCTTTTTAGTATAAATATGGCACTGTAACACCGGCTACAGTTTCAGGTACCTTACGGACTAACCTATGTTAGCCCCTTAACACAGACATAAATTGAGACAATTTGTTGAACCGTTAATTTGTGATGACATAAATTGAGTAATGTCTAGCCTTTCACAACGATGACGTGTTAGGTGACACGATCACGGGACCATGCATTGTAATGTGGTGCATATGTGTGATGGTGCAAGTGTGTGTCGGCACAAAATTATCCTCGTGATAAAAAAAAAACTTTGCTGTTTTTACATCTTAGGGTCACATGCACTTAGACGTACATATATATATGCCATCAAAATAATTACCCCAAAAAAATTAAAGCAAATTACAATATAAATTATATATGATGTAATTAATCTACCTCTCTACAATACGCAGGCTGATTAAATTTGATCTACGCAGGCGTAAGAAACAAAAAACCAGCTATGAATTGTGCAATACTATGCACAGCAATTTTTTACTGTGTGTAAATCAATTTTGGTTTGGATTATTATGAAGGTGTATGTATGGCACCATAGTGCATATTATTGAATTTTTAGAATTTTTGTAACTATATTTGGTTGGCTAGCTAGCTTGTAAAGCGAGGGCATGCATCCACGCATTAGTGTGAAAAATTCAATTTTACACAAATATTCTAATACCACAAATTTGAAAGCAGATCTTATCACAAATGTTTAACGAATATCATCGTCTTTGTAGCACGGGATTACAATGTACATGAATTTATAGGAAAGGCATGCCATATCTTCTGGGCTCATTTAACTTGACTAGCTCAGGCCTTTTGATATTTTCTTCAAGAAAAGCGCCTACAAAAATCCAACAGTCCAAATTAAATCTCAGTTAGAACAAATGACGACATTTTACATGAGGCTTTGAAAGTTCTAATGGCACAGGCCCACACATCATGTGCTAGCAAGTGACAACCAAGCAAGCCTGTACTTGTCTTCTGTACGTTTTTATCGCTCGTACACCCTGGAAGCGACCGTTCCTATTTGTTGTTGCTGCTTTATATTCTTTGGCCTAACAGTGAAAGTTGTCTTCATCCCCCCAATTCTATCCAAAGCCACAGAACGTGGACTGCATTGCGTTTCTCTTCTCCCTTTGTTTTCTTCTCTGCAAAAGAAAGTAGTATCTGCAGCCTTTTCCACATGAACTTTGAATCATTTCGCCGAGAAAAACACAAGGGAGGAAGGAAACATCACGCATCGGAGGACATCATATACATATCCATTCAGGATAGCCTTCTTTTCCCCTCTTGAGAAAGAGTTAGAGAGAGAATGAGAGAGAGAGAGAGAGAGAGAGAGAGGAGGAGGAGGAGGAGGAGGAGGAGGAGGAGATGGAAGAAGAGGAGAAAGAGAATGAGAGGGGATGGTAGCTCTATTCGGAGGTCAGTGTTCGTCATTTCTCTCCTTAATCAGTTTCACCACCTATATGGATTTATCTGGATCAGAGAGAATCTGCAGCAAATTACTCCATGGCGAAGGTAACTGCTCACTAATCTCTTCCGGACTCTTCCTCCTCTTGGCATCAAATCATGCTTCATTCAAATCCACAAGTCCTCTTGTTTTTTTCTTCTTGGAGTTCATGGCTTCTCTGTTGAGAGAGATCCAAATTAATTATTCCATGTTTCCTTGTTTTTGCACGAAATGCAGAACAGCCTTCATGTTTCCTCATGGCGATCGATCTCGCAGCGACACCTTGCAGCAGGGTGATGAGAAAGCTACGTTTCAATGGGTCAAATCAAGCACACGCATGCAAAAGTTAGTTTTGACCAATCCGCTTCTCATGTACGTGCACGTCAGATCGCGTTCCTGCTTCCATGACCCTCTCCTGCGTAATAGTCTTTTCTCAATTAACTGGTTGCATTTTGGAGGCTAGCATAAGTTTTTTAAGCTAGCTAGCAAGTGATGCATATGTTTCACTGCTCCATTTTTTGGGAACTGATGTATTTTGAAGGAACAAATAACTTAAAAATGGGAGTGCGTACCAATCTCAATTTCCTTTGGATGTGCTAAGGATTTACCTGGTATTCTCTACTATTCTTATTTAATTTTGTCTTAAATTAATGTAACACCAAAATTGGTTGAAAATGATTTCTGGTATCCTCTACGATTCTTATTTAATTTTGTCTTAAATTAATGTAACACCGAAATTGGTTGAACAGTAGTACTAAATCTGAGATGGGACAGATTACTACTCTTGGCCTTTAGTTCTGTATGGATGTCAAATACAATTTACATTATTATATACCGTCAATGTTTCAATCTCAATTTCCTTTGTTCAATGGCAGGCCACTCACCATTTTGTTGAATATTTGAACTTCAACCTATCCTATATATATATGAAATTAGCATCATATATATTCCTTCCCTAGAAATAACATATTCATTAGTTGCTCAGACGGTCCGATTGAATATATACTTATAGTATTAATGTTATATATCTTTGACATTCCCTTTTGAATGCTTACATGTGACAAAATAGTGATACTTTTTATGCATTTGCTTGATATGAACTTCTAGTCCACAATTCTGACCTCATTTAATGTTTTTTCAAGTATATATCCGTTGTTTTTTATACTGTAAATCCAAATTGATCATCAATATTATTAGTAAATTGGAAGAAAACATACCCACAAGGGTGACAAGACGACAAGAGGGTGGCCTGGTGGGTAGAATATCACCATTATGTATTACTAGCAACTCCCCCCGTCCCAAAAAAACTCAACCTAGGAGGGGATGTAACCTCGTCCCAAAAAAACTCAACCTAGCAGGGGATGTGACCTTGTCCAAAAAAAACTCAACCTAGGAGGGGATGTGACCCTAGTTTGAGTTTTTTTTTGGACGAAGGGAGTAGTTACTAAAAATTTAACCGGTATATATATAGTACGATATTTGAGGGTCACATAAAAATAGAAACTAATTACCCGTTAAGGATAAAAGTGAACAAAATGATAATAAACTAAGAGTTCATCGGTAATACCTCCATCCGTTTATGGGATTCTAGGTTGTTTTGAACACATTAAGTAACAAGGAGAAATAATACGATGACCTTATTATGTCAAGAGTATAGGAAGAGTGTGGAAATTAAGGTAGTTGGAGTTAATATAAGGAGAAATTTGAATAAGAGTTGATTGATTGGACAACCGGACACCTTATATTGGTGAGACACAATTCAAATGCTTGGATTCATTATATTATGGGATGGAGGTAGTAATGTAATTAGCTAGCATTAAACAGACTTAACATTAATAACTCACATTTTACCACCAAATTAAGCATAACGATATATTGTGTAATATTCATGGTCCATTCATCCAATTAAGCCATGACATATATGCTTCAGTTGTTTTGTTCTAAGTTTTGAATGCTTTGGTTATCTCATCTGCAGGTATTCTTTGAGTTACTATTTCTAAAATTGGCTCTGAAATGTGATCCTTTTTCCTCTGATATTACGAGCTTAATTGGAAGGGAACAGCATGCACATATCACATATGTATATTAACAATATCAGAGGCCGGGCACCCAAACTCCCTTCCAGGCACGTTTTCTTTCCTAAATTAGCAATTGAATATAAAATAGCCATTTGCAGGCACATGCTTTGTTTACTAATTAATCATTCTTTTGGGAGACATGCACTATGATTTTTGTTTTCATGTTAGCTAGGTAAGGTTATTGACAGCTGGTTTGGCGCACGCAAGAAGGTTCAGATGGTTTCAGGTTTGGCATAAGTGGATTAGGTTTTTTGTGGATGATTTTCAGTCAGTTCATCAGTTCTAAGAGACGAATCAAATTACTATCAGAACCAAAACTTTGCAATTCAAATCTGAAACAGAGTTGTGCAGGTGATCTGTAACTTTTTCAGCACAGACTGGAAACCTTCACCTGGAAAACATTCAACTTAATTGAGGTTGGTTTGAGAACTACTGAGTCATTTGAATGGATATTGAGAATTATTAAGTTACATGTGCCGACTAGTTCAACCCAAAACCTATACTAATGAGGAAAGATGGGATTCAAACTCAACATTTGGCTCTAATAGCACATATTGAGTTGCATGCACCAACCAATTTAATCTAAAAGCTTAAGTTGATGAAGAAAGATTAGCATTTCACTTGTACTCCAATAAGAACTTTCAAATATAAAACTTTTAACTTGAGGTAAACCATCCTACATATAACCTAGCTAGCTCTCTTTTTTGTTATCGATCCCTTCATATAACCTAAACATAATAAGAATTCTAAAATAATTCACATGTGTTTGAAAATATGTTACTTTGATTCACCCCCCGTGTTTATATATTTTTAGATGATGGAGATGTTTTATGTATATCCTTGGGACATATCTATACATCCTATATAGTTGTGATCAATAGCTCAACATGCATTGAGCCACATCATTTAGAAAGAAGAGTCATTGGATCATTTTCATGTTTAATCACAATTCTTCATTTTGTAGCTATTATTCCTCATTAATTAGTATATAAGTCAACATTGAGTGCTTCAATTAGTATAGAATATTATTGCTATAAAGAAGTTATGCCGTCGCCATATTTGACAACATTGGATAACACTTTTGTAGTTCATGTTATCCTATATGTAATATTTTCTCATATCTATGCATTAAAATTTTGCAACTGTATTGCACACATCACTATCCTGCTGCATTGAGCGGGATGTCCTCTAGTGTCCCTAGATAATTGTGCCATCAATTTCATTTGCAATTTAGAAATTTTTAAAATTTATTAAACACTTAAACTTCCATGATCCTTGCAGCAACATTAATCCTGTATAGGTTCATTTGTGCCAGACCCCTACAAAAGTTAATGCAGGAAGTGCTAATTAATCCTGTGCTTGTCATCTAGTTTTCATAGCATTAAATACATTGACACATAAGTAAAAATCCTATGTGGCAAGAGAGTTAATGATGA
This sequence comes from Oryza sativa Japonica Group, assembly GCF_034140825.1. NCBI lineage: Eukaryota > Viridiplantae > Streptophyta > Magnoliopsida > Poales > Poaceae > Oryza > Oryza sativa. The sequence continues at coordinate 29,308,725 of NC_089037.1, read as the reverse complement.
GAGAGGTAAAAAAATAAATAAACCATTTCTCATGCAAGAAATCATTTCTACACAAGAACCAAGAATAAAATTAAGGGGGATAGGTGAATAAAAAGAGAGAGAAGAGAGGTGATTGGATGAAAATTTAATTTGAAGACACCATCCATTAAATTTCTGGATTGGAGATGGCCTTAAGCGCTAAGAAATTATATATAGTTAATGAATGGATTTATCAGAAATTGTCAGAAACTGCTTGAACGCATATTTACTAAAACAAATTTATTCCGCATTTTTTTACTGAAATGTTCCTAGCGTTTTTTTTCTTCTTGAGAATATATCAAGTGTGTAAGAGTCCTCCATCTGAAACCCTATAATAATTCCCCCAAATATTTGTAGGGGGCGAATTCCTTAGTGTGAAATATATTCGTTCTTAACTGTAACAGTTCTGAGATTTAATTGAGCACGTGCTTCTCAGCGAACATGGAGCATGCATGCGACCATATACATGCGGTTTTACTATATCATCACATAATTATTACACGGCATTTTTGATTCCACAAGAAGTCGATACAAGCCTTTGGCCATTGATTTTCACAGAGATTCATGTGTGTTTTCGGTTAATTTAGACACTCGGCCTGCAACTTTCGTAGACTTTGCCAAATTTGCTACACATCTGCGCGTTCGTCGATAACAAAATTTAATTTAGAAAAGGATTCTGTTTTCAGTTTGTGAAATTTTGTGCCATTCTGCTATGGAATTTGTACAAGCACTTATATTCCATGCTAAGTCAAATTTTGATGCAGGTTGGAATGGTTTTCATTGGCAGATCCAGATCAATCGGTCATAAGAGGTTAGATCCAGACCAAAACCACTGTATATAATCCATGGCTAACCGAAAGCGTGTGGTTAAGTCTTGTACAGGTTTTAATAGTTTTTGCACTGGGCAAAATCGATCATGACAGCAGGTTAGATATAATACATTATATATTGTGGACCAAATTGAAAGGTTAATTTTTGACCAGGTCATGCAACTGCTGCAGTACGGTTTTCACGTTAGCTATTGGTGCTATATGTCGTGTAACCAAGGGTGCTCTGTTCTCATGCTACATTATATATACATTATATATAGCATCATTCCATGCGATGATCTATAAAATTTTTGCCAGTAAATGGTATGGAGATCCAATTGATCTTGCTGCAGTAAATATGTTTTTAGTGATTGAAATTTGTGGCATCACGCATGACCTGATTGATACTCTATGTGATCGAATACATGTCTCCAGGGGTTCAAACAATTAAAGTGTTTTATTTTTCTTGGTGAAATAAGATATGATTCTGACGATGAACATATGGAGTGCTCGTACTGAATTTTGTACAACGAGTTGCATGCATATATATATGAGCAAAGCGCATATGCACGATACTGATAGAGTATGTACACATCTTTTGATGATGGAACTAAACTGCATTCTACGATTGGGTGATGGAACAGTACCCTTGTACCGTGACTGTGCGATGTACTCAGTTCATCAGATCAGGTACGCGTATTGACTGTGCATAGATACAATATCCTTGGTCTTTTTTACACAAAGTACTTCAGAATGACATGACTAGATACATGTGCACACTGTTTGTCCTTAGTCCTCTTGTAGTACAGCATGTGACCATTGTGGTCGTGGCTGCAATTAATCGTTGTACATTTTACGTGCCCAAACAGTTAGTTTTACTGCTACCGACCGGCCCATTATATTGGTGGTGACAGATCAATCGCAGTTCTAGTGCTGTTGGGACGAGGCGGCCGGTGGAAGGAATTTTGTTGGTAAATTTACAGATGCCCACCACACCTTTTACTTTCCACTACTTTATTTTTATTAGTAAAAATCCATATCATTTTATAGTCCAAGAATTCATTGTGTACATGTGTTCATCTGTTAACTTCTGTCAGCATGTTTAATTAGGGGACGCGGCAATAAGTATTTTTTTCCTCCCATGCATTTTTGCAAACACAATATTGGTGGATTTTTTAATATGGAGAATCTGAATCTACATCATAATGTATTCAGCCAAAGCATTGGTTGATATATTAATTGATTGGTTGATATATTAATTGATTGCTTCAAAGTTTATCGAACCAAATTTGTATATACTGATATGCAATAAACATAGTAAAATGATAATTTTATCATGCTTGAGAAGGGGGAGGTACTATGCTTTCTAAGGATAAAACTTTGTACCGATAGGTACTAGCTAGTTAGCTCAAGGTATAAGGTAAAATTTAAGACACCCGAGGTATTTCTCAAGGACAATAAAAAATATCTTATAAAAAAGAAATAGCCTTGCTATCCAAAAGAAGAAGATATATAACCATAGAAACAATGAATTAAATAAAAGTTGTACAATGCACAAAATAGTTATGATCGATAAGGGGCTGCATTGATCCCTTATGTGAAGTGTATTTTTTTTAAAATTATGGTAATGGAAGAATGATATAGCTCAAAAAAATAATAACCTCATAAGATTATTTAGGCCTTGTTGTGTTTTTTATTTTGGATTTTTCATGTACATATTTCCCAAGATCCTAGACAACACATTTCGTTCAAAAGAATTTTATATAAAATTTTCCTGGAATACTTCTATAAATCAACTTTTCAACTTTATAGTAATTAGTTCATTCTTTTATGCCTTCAAATAACTATAAAATCCATCAATTTCAGCTATACTAAATGGGAGCCTTAATACAATGTCGGTGGTAGAAAAAGTTGAATATATAAGGGGAAATCTATATATATTGTACTATCTCCGTTCCAATATACAGTTGTGGATTTCCGTGTCCAACGTTTTGCCATCCGTCTTATTTGGAAAAAAATATGATTAGTATTTTTATTGATAATAGATGATAAAACATGAATATTACTTTATGTGTAACTATTTTTTTTTAATTTTTTTCATATTTTTTTTCAAATGAGATGGACCGTCAAAAATTAGACATGGAAACCCACAACTACACATATATTGGGACGGAGGTAGCAGTAATCAAAATAAAAAAAAAGTAGCAAACCGTAGTACTGTACTGAATCCAAATATATTCTCTAACTGACCTAGCACAGCGATTATGGTATTGAAATACATACAAATATGCATGATAATAATAGAACAGTATATACTGGAACATCAGTTGTATTATACTCGATAATATCAATTATATATTGTATGTTTTAACCTGATGCTGCTAGCTAGCTACTTTTATATGCCCTGAACAATAAATACTTCTTCACCTGCAGTCCCTTCATTATTTCACAAGTGGGGAAAAAGATCTTCTCTATCAACGAAGTCTTCAATTCAAGCCAGAATAATTTAGGGTTTCGATCATTTTTTCTTATATAAATTACAGTACTTTCTTATTGGTGCATTAGTTGAGTTTTTTTTTCTGGGGAGTGGATACATGAGATATATAGCTCCCGACCTCCCCCTATAGGACTTAGAAAAAAATATTAGCAATTGTATTAAGCTTTATTCTTTTTTTTAATTAAGGGCAGTACTTCCATACTTCAGTTTTATAGTATACCACACTTCAGTTGTCATTATAAGTTGGCTGGAAGACTTGTGTGTATATAGTTACAACTTACAAAACACGTCCATTTGGCTTTTAATTACCAATGAAGTATTTTAGTTTCCATTGTGCTTCCTACATCAATTTGAAGTGTTCTGCATCGATCTGTTGGCAAAATAAACATCAAAACATTGATGTGTTTGTGCTAGCTTAATATTTAATTACCTTTCAGCAAACAGATGCTATATGATGTGTGTCCATCAATGCGTGGAATAGCATATATGCATAATGGATAATGTACTTTATGGAATATGCATCTAGTGAGTTGTACATATATGAGTACCATGACCTTTACTTTCAAACATTCTTACTTACTTTCAAACATTCTTACTTACTTACTTACAGTAGTGAAGAAAATTCGATGTAATTTTACCACCACTCATCAGGAAATTAGTGAGGAATCAGGAGAAAAAACTAGCTGAATCGTGGAACTTACCATGTGAACCAATCAATGAAATGATCAACTACCTTTTCCAGAGGCACATCAATTGTTAAGCTGGAGTTGGTACAGAAATTCATCTTACATGCATGCCAAGTGTAATTATTTTATGAACATCTGATGATGATGAACTAAAACACTACTGCAAGTCTGGGTCGTATCCACCATATGCTCCCTCTTATTTATGATTGAAATTGGAAAGTTAGTGTCCTAGCTTCAGATCTGATCTAATACAGTAACAAGTCTCCAACTTTTGCAAACTATAAACCAGCTGTTTTTCACTCATTCAGGAGAGGCATATCTACCTGCTCGCGATCAAGGTATCCAGCTTATCAGTTTACAGAGAGCATCTGAACATGCACACAGATTAATACTAGACGACTCCATTGATGATGAATCATCGATCAGACGATAGTGCTAGCTATATATGCAATGCACACCATGCGATGACCAAACCAAAGTTCGTCTTCACCACAGTCAACTCCGGATAAACGCGAGAAAAAATAATAAAGAGGGAATTAATACACACCCGGATTAATTAACACGTCAAGAATTATTACTCTTGAGAAGCAAAGGATAATTATGTAGCTGCAGGAGTTCGATCTTAGTGCCGTACCGTTCGTTCGTTCGTTCGTGTGTGGATGGATGATCACATCAGCAGTAGTGCCGCGAATTGGCGTAGACGACGCCGCCGAGCTCCCACTGATCCTGCTGATGCTGCTGCTGCAGGTAGTAGCTGCCGCTGTCGCCGTACGCGCCGCCGTTGGCGAACGCCATGATCACGTCGCTCGCCTCGCTAGCCGCCGAGATTTCTTGCATCCGGCCGCCGCTGACGCCGACGCCGTTGTGGCGCGTTGACGAGGAGCCGTCCTCCAATTCGGTGCTCACAAGATTGGTGGACGATGAGTGGTTCAGGTTGTTGCTGGGGCTCGTCGGCGACTTGTCCTCCCCCGCGGCCGCCGCCGCGGTGGCCGCCTCGACGCTGATTGCCGAGGCGAGGGTGACCCACCGCATCCGGTTCTTCTCCTTGGTCCGCTCCCGCGCCCGCTCCCTCGCCTTGGCGCGCGACTCCTTGTCGGGGACGGGGTGCGCATTGGCCAGCCGCCGCGGTGGCTTCGGGTTGGCCGCTGCCCTTCTCGGCTTGGCCGGCTTCTTCCCGTCGCTGTGGCCGTGAGCGGCGCCCTTGTGGTCCCCGGCGCCGCCGCCCCGATCCGCCGGGTTGCTGTGCTGCTGCTGCTTGCCGTCGACGGAGAGGCTGCTGGAGCCGTCCTCCTCGCAGACGGAGGAGGCGTCGTCGCTCATGATCTCCCGGATGGCGGCCTTGGACATGTTGAGGAGCCATTGCACCGTCTTGCTGGCCTTGTCGAAGCCGAGCATGTCCTGGAGCGCGAAGAACTTGCGGGCGACGTCGAGGGACAGCCGCATCCGCCGGTCCCTCATCCCGCCGGCGGTGCTTATCTTGCTGTGCCGGTCCTTCCTCGCCGCCGCGGCCGCCGCCGCTCCGTCGACGCCGAAGGGCACCCCGGCGTCGACGCCTTGCCCGCCTGCCCCGTCCTCCTCCGCCGCCGCCAGCTGCTGCCCATGCGGCTCCAACTCCAAGTCCATGAAGGGGTGCATGGCCGGCGACGGCGAGGCGATCGTGGCGGCGGCGGGGGAGGGGAAGGAGGGGAAGGAAGGGGAGGGAGGTGGGTGGTGGTGGTAGTAGAAGAAGGTGGAATGGTGGTGGTGGTGGTGGTCGGGCTTTGGAGAGGGAGGGGTGAGCTGAAGCTGTTGGTAAAGCGGTATGTCCATGGGGCTTGGGGAATCGAAGAAAGGAAGCATGCTTTACTGATGGGACTCCTTACTCCTAGCCGCGTTGCTGCTGCTACTGCTGCTCGCTGGCCTCCCTCCCTCTCCGGCCACCTCTCAGCGTGCGAGGCGGAAGGGGGGAATAGTGCCGTAGTGGGCTATGATCAGATGTGTCCGGCCATGCACGAGACCTAGCAGGCAGCCTACCTGGGCGCTCAGCTTGTGTGGGAGAGAGAAGTAGAGATCGAGGAGAGGACGAGCTAGCTAGCTTGGTTGATGCTTGGTCTCTTCTCTCATGGTAGGAGTAGAACACACACACAGACACAGGCACACAGCATGGGCTCATGTGGAGTGGTGGGTAGGAGGATTAGGAGGCAGGCAGCAGCTAGAGGTAGAGAGGAAGAAAGAATTGTTCGTGCTTGCTTGCTTTGGTTGTGCTTGGTTGCTTAGGATGCTAGTACAAGTTGTAGCTAGGAGTTTGGATGTGAGGTTCCTCTCCCCTCTGCAGCTAAGCTAGAGATCAGGGTGTTGCCATCTTATAGAGAGAGAGAGAGGGAGAGGGAGTGAAAGGGGATGATATGTGCAGCAGCTGGTGGTCATCGATCAGTCATCACCAAGAGGAGAGGAGAGGAGAGGAGAATACAAGGCAAAGGACACTACTGTTGGGGCAAAAGCTGTGGTAGTACATGTGTGTATGTTGAATCGCTATTGGCTACAAGTGACCTAGGGCATTTATTATTGGCTGAATGGGAGGGGAGGGGGGGCTGGAAACGGATCTGCCTCCTTTGTAATCCTCTTCTTCAGGAAACGACTGACTTGTATTTTTGTATATATATCCTCTCCCAGTCTCAGCTCAGCACACAGGAATTCGATCGATCGCGTGTGTGTATATATGCATACATTGAACATTTCTGCGTTTCTCTGGGGTAAGGACCATTTGCCATATGTGTTGTGTAAGTCCTCTGAACCCTACTCGACGTGGGGCCTTGGTGAGTTGTGATATAAAGCTCATCAACATCAACATACATATTGGCACAAAACCACATGGTCCCTAGCTAGCTAGGTACCCTTGATGAAAAAAAGTGTCGTTCACTCGTTCAACAAAACATACTCCCTCCATTCCTAGATATACACATCTCTATACTACTCCAGTTGTTCAGCAAAAAGATTGAGGATAAGGAAAAGATTCTCTTTCCGACACCTCATCAGCCAAATTCTGACTTGCTCGAATTCCCCTCCAAAGCACCTGATGGATTGAAAAAGTTTTATTCATGTGAATTGGAATCAGAAGCTTACATTGTGTACACAATTTAAACACTAGAAATGCTTACATTTGAAAACAAAGGGAGCGGTTAGGGTCATAATTTTTATTTAATTTGCAATTGATCAAAGGTAATAATAAGGACCACACAATTCTCTTGGGAAGATCTTAATACTGTTAGAGTACGCAGCACCGCCCATCAACCGTGGGCCAACCAGGTCACATTAGGCCTGCTACACCACAGATCCAACCGGAGCCACAACTTTAGGTCCTCTGCCTACACAACCCAAAAGACTAGTGTGATGGGTGAGGATCACCCCCCACTTTTTAAGTCATGCTCCCCCATTATCAATTACCGATGTGGGACTAAACTCAACAATCTCCCCCATCACACATTGGGCCTAACAAGACAATCCAAAAGACTAGTCTGATGGGTGAGGACCGCCCCCACTTTTAAGTCGTGCTCCCCCATCATCAATTACCGATGTGGGACTAAACCCAACAATCTCCCCCGTCACACATCGGGCCCATCAAGACGATCAAAAAGACTAGTCTGATGGATGAGGACCGCCCCCACCTTTTAAGTCGTGCTCCCCCATCATCAATTGCCAATGTGGGACTAAACCCAACAATCTCCCACGTCACATCAACCCATGTGACCCTTAAGACTTGCTACCTGGTCATCAATTGCCGATGTGGGACTAAACCTAACAATCTCCCCGTTACATCAACCCATGTGACCCCGAAGACTTGTTACCTGGTCTAGCCCAACAATGTTCCCTGTCACATCAACCCATGTGACCCCGACAATATCCCATGTCACATCAATCCATGTGACCCCGAAGACTTGTTACTTGTCACATCAACCCATGTGACCTCGAAAACTTGTTACCGGGCCTCTCCACCATGTGACCCATGGAGATTGTTCCGGATTCCAAACCTTGGTCTCTGATACAACTTGTCAGAGTGCGCAGCCCGGCCCATCAACCGTGGGCCACCCAAATCACATTGGGCCTGCTACACCATAGGTCCAACCGGAGCCGCAACTTTAAGTCCTGAGCCTACACAACCTAAAAGACTAGTCTGATGGGTGAGTACCGCCCCCACCTTTTAAGTCGTGCTCCCCATCATCAATTACTGATATGGGACTAAACCCAACATATACGATCTTAGTTGATGAACCATTTCGATATTAAGCATGTTTTACATCATAAGGTATCGGCGCCATCTCTGGGTTTGAGGCCATAAGATGAAATGAAAATTAGGATCCTAAAATTTTAAACCAAATTCATGTCTAAAATAAATAAGGCATACTTTTACTCAATTATATGACTTCAATATATGTTATTTCCTATAATATTTAGACATACATCAAGTATTATAATGCTAAAAGAGTCAAGTAGTATTACTGACATCATGTTCTCAACTTACCATTTTACCAGGTCCGTCTAGGTTGAGCTATCGACTATCGACACCGAGGATGAGGAGTCAAGGACAACAAGGTTGAGGAGGCAGACGCCAACCGCTCGCCTGCTAGTCACTTGGGGTTGGGCCGTCCAGGGCGTCATCGTCTCGTCGAAGGTTTGGACTCGGAGTCGTAGAGCAGAATAGAAATATATGACGCCATTAAATTTTCGCATAACGTTTGTCTATTCGTTTTATTTAAAAATTTAGTATAAATATATAAAAGTGTAAGTTAAGATTATATTTTATTTGATGATAAAACAAGTCATGATAAAATAAATGATATTTATACAATTTTTTTAGATAAAAACAACATCATACATTTTGAAATGGAGGGAGTAATATAATTTAGAAAAAAAAGATTTATGGTTATATATATGTTCCGAACAACTTGGAAACAACTCCAACTAGGATCCGTCGTATGTAAATTTAAAACATGTTGATTCTAGGAAGACCACGTACACAGTACACTACATATATAATTATGTGTGTTTGATCTATATATTGCATATTCCTTTCAGATATGTTTATTAGGGCATTCCAGAATAATGTGACCGGGTAGATAAAATGACAATACGAATGTACTATCGGTTATAATGAAGTAAATATGAAAAGTTCAATAGAACCAAAACTTTATCGGATAGGCCTGTTTGGCACAGCTTCACCTCCACCTCCACCTCTCCTGGAGCGGAGCTGGGTGGAGCACTCTTACAAAATGAACTAGAGAGGTGGAGCTGGGCTTAGGCAGCTTTACAACTCCACTTCAGACCCTGCTCTTGTAGCTAAATTTAGGAGATGAAGCTCTACCAAACAGACGGATCAATATATAACCAAATTAAACATATGACATCACTTTGTTGGATAGACATATATACACAAGAAACTTTTCAACAAGGGCCTACAAACATGAGTATGTGTATGCTAACTTAATTACCAGGTAATATATGTTGTCTCTTTGGTTTGTGCTTATGTTTTTTTCCTTTTGCGCCTAATGCTTGCGATGTGCTTGCACTTAGTAATGGACATTGGATCAGCAAAGAGATATTTCTACCCCAAGTCAAAGTCGGAGATCAAGTGTATCACATCCATGTGCCCGGTTTGGCCTCACGAGACAACAGTGACTTGAAATGTGCATATGCAAACTCTGATTTGGTTCATCATGACTTAATGGAAATCTTATCTTGCCATATTTCCGATGCAACAGGTCCATGTCAAAATTCATTCCGAGCGAATTAGAATCATGAGAACAAGAAATATTATTGATATATAAAAATGGGTAAACTTCTTCGGTCTTGGACTTACAATTAAGGGCCTATTTAGCGGAGCTTCTTGCTGCTACAGCTTCTCCCAGAATCAGAAGCGTCCTTAAACAATCCAACTTTTGGTCCAGATTCTGAGAAGCTGTAGTTGTAGAATCCAGAAAATGAACTAGAAGCCAGAAGCTGGGAAACCCAGCTTTTCCAGATTCTTAGAAGCTGGCTACCAACTAGCTGCTTCTCAGAATCTTAAGCTCCCCCAAACAAGCCCTAAATTCGTCTGTTGATTTGTTGTGTCAATCAGACCGCCGCTTTAATCTCAAATTATACTCCTTAGCCTTAATTCCTAATGAGTAAATTATATATGCTTAAGGTATAGAAACTTGATATGTAGGGGCAAAACTTAGAAATTGAGCATAGTGGTGCAATAATTTTGCTTATTCTTGCATTTAGACATGCACATGATTTTTTTTGTCCATGTAAGCATGCCATCTTACTAGGGGCATACATGATAATACTGATTTGGCATAATCTTAAAAAACAAAACTTACGTGTCCAGTTTAGCCTCCATGCATGATCAATATTTCATAGAACAAGTCCTCAAGCAAATCTGAAATACAAGAGTATGCCATGGTGCTCTCACCAAGGTACCACAAAAAAATCTTAGGTAACGCAATTTGTTTTTACCACCGAATTCACTTGTTAATTTGCTCACATATTTCAAGTTCTCAAACTAGATCGAACCCACATAACTACTATATCATCAACATAATTTACTTATTCATAATTTGGAATGTTAAGATCCTAGGACGTCCTAGATTTGTTTGTTTCTTATTCATAATTTAGCCTTTTAATTAACACCACATTCTATCACGAGAGGGCATCTTAAATCTGGTTCTCCATCATCCTAAAATATAAAGCATAACTATTTTTTTATGTTGCCTAGTATGAAGCTTGTGTACATGCAATTAACTATAGCACCTCCATCTCCTCTTTAATTTGTTTTTCAAATCCTTCGATCTCATGAAAATCTCTAATTCCATTAGGTATATATATTGTATTTATCGGGGCAACGTATCTGGTGCACTCATGCACACACACACACAATTAGGCCCCTCCAATCTAGATCCAAAGGCTAATATTTAGGTGAGGTAATTTTGCAAAAAAAAAAAGCCCGCCTCTTGCCCTATAGTTTTGCGAGAAACCCCATGGTAATTAGTTTTCCTATCCGCTCATCGATCAGATCGTGTGTTCTCCTGCGAACACCGCCGCCGCCGCCATGGCTATCTTTTCTCTAGCGCTTTGTCACTCTTGGTGTTCTTTGTGCGTAGTGGTGGAGGCGATGAGTGGGGACTAGATGCACTGAACAACAATGCCGCCCATGGCGGCTGGGGCGGACGAGGACGACAACTGCAGCGGAGGCGGAAGAGGGCGACGTTGACGGCTGCCATGGACGAGGACCACGGTGGTGGACGGAAGTGACGAGCACGGAGGATGAGCTGCAGCGGAAGAACGTGATGACGGTGGTTGCGGTGGAGGAGGGCCGCAGCCAAGGCGAACGTAGGCGGCGGCGGCGACGGCGGCTGGGGTGGACGACAATGATGATGGTCCGGTGGATAAAGGAGACGGTGACAACCGTGCAAGACGAGGGCACCCGTGCGGCTGTCGCGAAAGATGGCGACCGCCGGACTGGACGACGTGGTCATGCGGCGTACGCAGCCGGGCTGTGCAACGGACGTGGTATACGGTGATGGCTTGGTAGACGCCGGTGACAACAGCGGCCCCCGCGGACGAGGGCGTCGTCCCGACGGTCGTCGCAGTGCGCTCGCAGGAGGACACATGACCTGATCAATGGGGGAATAGGAAAACCAATTGCCAAGTGTTTTTTTTTTTTTTTTTGCAAAACTGCAGAGCAAGAGGCAGGTGTTTTTGTGCAAAATTATCTCACCTGAATACTAGCCTTTGGATCTATATTGGAGGGGTCTGATTGTGTGTGTGTATAAGTGCACCAGATAAGTTGTCATTTATTGGAGTGATGATAATAATTGTTTCTTGGTCTTTGCCTTATTGTCTATCTTATATTTTGGGATGGGATAAGGCCATGTTTAGTTCGCGAAAAGAAAATTTTTGGCTGTCATATCGGATATTTGACTGGATGTCGGAAGGAGTTTTCGGACAAGAATGAAAAAATTAATTTCATAACTCGCCTGGAAACCACAAGACGAATCTTTTTAGCCTAATTAAACAGTCATTAGCACATATGGGTTACTGTAATACTTATGGCTAATCATAGACTAATTAGGCTCAAAAGATTCGTCTCGCGATTTTTATGTAAACTGTACAATTAGTTTTTTGTTTTTATCTATATTTAATGCTTCATACATGTGTCTAAAGATTCAATGTGACGTTTTTGGAAAAAAAAATTGGGAACTAAATTAGGCCTAAGTTTTTTTTTTCCCGAAGGAACTGCCTCCTTATCTGTCCTTTGTAATGGTTGTGCATGCCCGTACCTTTCTCTCACCACATAAATTGAGCAACGACACAAGTAATTGAAAGAATCTAACGATCAATTTGAATGTCTGCCCTGGACCTTTTGAGCGCAGTTGATCTCACCCTTAACTTCAGAGCACCTTGTAGGCCCAACGACATGCAAGCGCATGCATTGTACATGGACCACTGACCAAAAGAGTACGTGCTAGTAGGCTGCTAGCTGCAACATGTACTAGTTCGCTAGGATGTTTTGCCGATGAGGCCGAGTGTAGTTACAAACTTTTTTTTTTCAAATTTCTAACTTTTTCGTCACATTAAAATTTTCCTACACACATAAATTTTCAACTTTTTCGTCACATCGTTCCAATTTTAACCAAAATTTCAATTCTAACGTGAAATTTGCATGGCCGATTAGCTGGACAAAGCTACTACTAACCCATGTAGCAGATATATTTGGGGAGAGATATAGCACACTCTCAGTTTTAAAATATATATAAGCATTTCTATGATTCATGTGTCACGGTACTTTCAATCAACTAATTAATCATTTCTCCACCTACTTTCAATCAACTAATTAATCACATTTATATCTTTTTTAACATATTCATATACTTTCTCTTCTTAATTAACCTATCACAACTATTTCTTCTCACCTTTATGATAATCTCTCAACTACATCTGTCCAAGAATATAAGAGATTTTATTGGACAAAATCTCATAGGGCAGCCACAATGTGGCAGTAAAAAGAGATCATAAGGTCTTACGGTGACCATATACATTGTAGAGGTAAGCTATGATATATTAAATGCAAAAGAGATAACTTTAAGCTTATGGCTCAACAACAAGAAAAAAATTAATAGGCTAAAACTAAGATGACTAATAAAAATACAAGGACTTTACACTTGTGGGTGTTCAATCCTAACATACATTATTATTTTAAGCACTATAATAATGATCATAGAAATAGTAGGATCTACCTTAATGATATCCATGACCATAAACACGGTAATGATCTTTATATTCTCGGTGCCGAGGTATGTTTTAGAGTAGAGGGTTGATAAAAAAAAAATGGGCCTAACTGATTTCAGCCAGCTAGATATGCATGATCACGTGGCTAACTGATTTCAGTTACAGGAGTACAATAACTCTGTGTCCTTTTCAGCTCTGACCAAGAGTCAACTAAATATATCTAGCTTCGTGCTAGTCACTAGGTAACTGCATGACATTTCTACAGAGTGAGGTTGTGCCGCATATAAGGCTGTCAAAATTAACTTGAAGGAGCGTATCAAAGGTTGTACACTTGTACTCCCATAACTGCAATCTCGTACAACCCTGGAGAGGAGCGTTAATAAAGAGAGCACCGAAGAAGGAGTGAACCAGGTTAATAGTATCAAGGAGATTGCTATTGTACATGATCATGTTCCGGAACGGTACGATAGTAGGTCTGGGCTAGACTTAGAACCTAATTGATATGATACACTCTCTAATACCAGACCAATGCCCATCGGTACCAGCTAATACTCATCGGTTTTAGACCGCCCTCCATAAACACCTCATCGCTTACGTCAACGATGACGCCTCATGACCCGGCACCGCCGGGCTGTAAGAACTTACGTATGCGCTCCTCCAATCTAGCCCGCACGTATACGCTCCTCCAATCCAGCCCGTCACCGGTGGAATCTAACAGTAGGGGCCTAGGCAGCCACACCTCACGGTGCTCGCCCTTCACCATCCATCAGAAAAGGCTTAGCATGCAAGGGAAGCAGTGGTTCGTGTTTCATCAGCGAGAGGCGAACCGATGGCCCATGTACACCATCAAGTGAAGTGAGTACCAAGTCGTTGGCACACCGGCGGCAACGACGTATGTAGTGGAGGTGGCAGGGGTCCGACAAGGATACAGTTCGTACAGATGTGTTCCAGTTGGTGGTGCAGCTCAACGCCTCTAGCGATTGGTCACTCACACTGGCTGCTGCAGTGGCACTTGACTAGATGGCGAGATCGAGGAAGGGGAAGGGCCAGCACTACCGCATGGGAGAAGCCTAGCGCTGACAGGAGCCATCATGAAGTGGTGACCTGACGCTTGACCAAATGGTGAGGTTGGGGACAGCGGTGGCGTTCGGGTCAGGGAATGGGAAAGGCAGTAAGGGGCCGATGGGAGCTAGAGGAGCAAATTGCGTGTAATGGGGGGACGGGATCCCGTCCAATAGTATTTTTGTAAAATCAAATAGCCCTAACTAACATGCTTCAACCATGACCGTCGAGCAGATGGTTTGGATTTATGTGTAATGCATATGCCTCACCATTTAATACCATTTGACAAAAAACACTGTGCATCCCCTAACAAATTTTAGTTATGGAAGGATATATGATAACATTTCTGAAAAAAAAAACGTCTGATGAGAACATCAGATGCAATTTTTGTCAAAAACTACTACTTTTTTAAAACTTGTCATTTTGGTACATGGTCAATACACATGTTTCATCCCTAATATTAGTTATATGTTTGTAAAAGCTAATGAAAATATAACTATATGGAAGTGATTTTCATGACAAATCTACCAATATCATTTTTTTTTCATGTCAAATCCCAATATTTTATTAATTAATTATGTAGTCTTGAGTTTTGACGGCACACATATATATAATAAGATAATAATAATAAGACGACATCTGTTTAAGAACGAAGCTAGCATATATAGAATGTCTCAGTAGTTGTTCTAAGCACCTCTATAACATATCATAGACAGTCATACTAGCCAGACAATGTATGTGTTTCTACAGTTAACAATGATGATTTGTGCAAAGCTCTCTATAGTGAGTCATCCATTATATGAGTTTATTTTTGTTTACTTCATAACCCAGTTCTTGACATGTGTGACCTAAAATGATGTATAGCATTTTGGTTTGAAACCCATGGTTTTAGGTAAAATATATGTTTCATTAAACCCATGATTTATATATTTAAAGTACTCATCATATGCCATCATAATATACAATATTTTAGTATATACCCACATTAACGATACTTTTAGTATATACTCACATTGAATGTCCCTAATCTATCCCTCACTCTCCCATTATGCGATGGCAAGAAGGAAATGTGAACCGGCCTATATAACAACAATGCTCTAATTGGTTATGTAAATGCACAAATGACCATGCTAGCTAATGGAAATTAACCAAAGTTGTTCAATAAGAGGATATGTATATGCAATAATTAAACTATACTACAATTGTTCTTTTTTTTTTGCATATTTTACATGTGTTTATGGGTATATTAGGAATTCCTTTACAAGCAATATGAATTGTTCTCACAAATATATTATCGTCTAACACTACTACACAAATAATTTTTCTGTATGAGGACACCTATAGTTTGCAGACGGACCATAATTGATCGTACCTGCAAAAATCAATCTGCATTTTCACATATGGCTCCTTAAAAGTCCCGCATGCAAAAATTACCTCTTAACATGCCCAGATGGAAAATAAGATTATTTTCGTATGTGGGCCTCTTAAGTGGTCCGCGTGCGAAAATACGTACCCCTTGCCACCAACCCCCACCACCACCTTAAAAATCTAATTTCCTGTACTCACTATCCCACCCTCCACCCTTATCCTCTCCTCTTCCGACTCCTCTCACCTTTCTCACCGTTGTGCTACGAGCAAGTGCGGGCGGCAGGGCACCGGCGGTGGGTGGCAAAGGCGGATCCGCCCCCCCACCCTCAGGAGTGACAGCGGTGGGAGCGAGCAACTGGCAGTGGGGATTGCTTCGACGGCTAGGGTTTCGGCTATTTTTATTTTTTTTGGATATTTTTGCCGAAATTATTTTCACGTGGGTCGGCTTAGGTGACAGTGTGAAAATCTCATTTTCACATGCAGATGCGCTCCCCGCACGAGAAAATGACAATCTTTGCGGACACCTGGATGCAGATGGAACAAAGGTCTGCATGTAGCGTGAATAGAAAAATCATTATCTGTGCAACCAATTACTATTGTGTGATTTATTTGTTTCCATATTTGCATTTATTCTTTTGAAGGTATATATGTTCTTGCTTAGCATACGGTTCAAACTCCTGAATTCTAGTAGACAATAGAGTTTAAGATTAAATTAAATTGGATTAATCTTTTTATTTCCGTTTGAGATATGAACAAAATGTGTCACCCTAGCTAATTATAATATAGTACCAATAACTCCAACGACTCCAGAGTTAGGAAAATTCACTAAAATAATACTTCAAGTTAGAGCTGTACTACCAAACTACTACTAGACGTCAAACTACTGTTCATGGGTGATGTACTAATACAGGGAAAGGATCGAGGACCCGTTCATTTTTTTATTCTTTTATCTCCATACCACTGCCATGTACTCCCTCCGTCCTATAAAATGGCAAACCCTAGAATCCCATGACAAACTTAGGACTAGTGGAAAAAGGCCAAAATGCCCTTAGTGACAGTACAGCCAATCATTAGCAATAGTACTCAGCCATCCAATAAACTAATAGTACTGGAGTACTACAAAACACAGAGACTCAGCCATCTAATAAACTAATAGTACTACTACAAAACACAGAGACAATAGGGCCGGCAAAATTTTGAATCAACATTTAAGCGCCACTTTGTGGGCGGCAAACCATACAAATCTCAGCACTACAAACACAAGTACTACACCATGCCCTATAAAACTTTGAAATGAATCAGAACACAAGTTTCCCTCCCTTCCACTTCATCCCTTCATCAATCTGCAACAAGCACCTCCATCTCCATTGATCAATCATGGCTTTAGATCCAAATATTCCACTAGATGAGAGAGATGAGGAGGTTGTTCCTGATCTGAATGAACCAATGGGTCAACAAGAAGAAATGCTTGCTGGTGAAGAGGATGATCATCTTGGAGGTGTTGTCTAGGGAGCTGGCAATCATGTGCTCCCTTTTTATCTCAACCTTCATGCACCTGACCAACAAGAAGATATGCTTTCAGGTAACCTTAATGTAAACACCATGAATATAAAATCATGCTTCTTTGAAAACTTTCAACTATGCAAAAAAAAAAAAGATGATCTATTCATGCTCATAGATTTTGAAGGCTAGTGGATTGTCATGTTAGTCTGCAGATAAAAATTAGAGACGAGTAGTACATCATAAATTTCAGGCTTGATAGCCATTTGACATTTACATATGCTAACTGTTGAGTAAGAAACTTCAGTATTAATTTAGGTGATTGGTGTACACTAAAAAAGGTGCCATAGACATTGGCTTTAAAGATATATCAAGTAGAGACTAAATTTTCTTGTACCTAAATAGATTAAGGTGCCCCCCAGGCCTCATGGACAAACCAGAGCCTATTGTCATATGGTGACCATGAGTTATTCGCTTGGCTTTCAGCTTCAGGACTCAAAGGCAAGAAAAGCCCTAATGTCCAAGAGAACCATTTGAGTTTGCTATCAGCCTGTCACACAGTAGAGAACGTAAATAATTGAAGTGTAAATTAATAAGTAGAGAAGGCATATATTGCAATCATTAAATAAGACAGGAGACACAAACCTTCTTATTCTTGCCAATAGGTTTCTAGCTTGGTTGGATGCAACCTTCTTATTCTTCTTGTCAAAATTTTCGAGCATATTCTTTAATTTTCTATAGTAACAGATTTGAGATCCTTCACTCAAATGCTATCCTTCAGATGTTGTTCCTCACCATTAATGGACCTACAAAATAGAAAATGGAATATTCTTCACACCAAGAATTTAAGGAGTGGATGAAAAATATCTTAAACCTGATGAAAGCAACATGAAGAGAGTTGTAACAGTAGTAATCAATGTCTGTATGAAGATCTATCATGCTATGAATTTTTTTTTGGTAATTTACCAACACAATTCTGTCAATGAATATTGGGCATAATAAAGTTCATTCCCTTCGATGTAGTTAGGTACAAATAGTACTCACATGAAGCTGGTATCATGTGTACTACTTGTTCACACTGACATCAAACATGAACTATGATTTCATTGGCTCAGAAGTACTCACATTGTAATTGTTACTATAGACGGTGATGATGCCATGGAACAAGTTCTGGAAATTAATGGAGGTGACAACCAAGATGCATTTCCTTTTGATCTCAACCTTGATACCTACTAGGAACACCTACAAATGCAAGCAGGTAAGCCCTTTTAGCTAACATGAAAAACAAACAGCCAAGAAAATGATAAATTGTGGTTTTACCCAAAGCATCATTTATTTAAGGATAAGATTATTCGTCTAAAACCATGTTTTTATGCCAATTATCTAGAACAATATAGCCATGTCAATGTCTCTATATCCATCTTAAAATCTGTATGTATGGTCAAAGCATATTGCAAATAAAACCACATAGTAAACCTAACAACTTGCACATGAAGTTTATTATCCACATGATCACTTATTATGGAAAGCTCATTTCAAGCTCACTTACTAGGACAATACAAGCCTAATATAGATATTGCATAATCATACAACAAGAATATGCATGTTGTATTAGCCTTAAACTTGCAAGCAGGTTGATTTACACTAAAATAACCACAATCTGATTGGTACAGACGACTCACCTAGTAAATGTTTTTGTAGATTTGCAGGAGTACGGCGTGTATGCCGGCGATGTGAACATTGTTTTTGAACAAGAGGAGTTGGATGATTCAGATCTGGAAGATGAACATTCAAACAAAAATCTTACTAATATACAAAGGCAAGCAATATATGATGCATTGGTTAGGAAAACTATAAATGGAAGACTAAGAAAAAAAAGCTACAACTGAAGTTGTTGAAATGTTCAATGTGAAAAGGGGTAGAGTGCAGGATATTTGGCGAAGAGCGAAGCAGTGCTGTGCACAGGGAATACCAATCAATATAACATCTCGAAAGAAAAAGAATTCTGGTTGCAAAAAGAATGAAATCGACTTGTCAGATGTTGCTAATGTTCCATTGCAGCTAAGGGGCACTTTACGGTCATTTGCATCAGCCTTAGGTATACCGAAAAGCACACTACATAGGATGTTGAAATCAGGGATGCTAAGACGTCACTCAAACACACTCAAGCCATTGTTAAAGGAAGAGAACAAAAAATCAAGGCTATAATGGTGTCTTTCCATGTTAGATCCACATACTTTGCCAAATGAACCCAAGTTCGTTGATATGCGCAACATTGTGCACATCGATGAAAAATGGTTCAATACCACTAAAAAGACAAGAAATTTTTACATGGTCCATTGGGAGGATGATCTATACAGACCTGTGCAAAACAATAATTCCATTGATAAAGTTATGTTCTTGGCAGCAGTTGCTAGACCTAGATACAATGAAGAAGGTATATGCACTTTCAATGGCAAGGTAGGCTTGTGGCCTTTCACTAGCCTATCTGAAACTTAATTGTTAATCTAACTTGTTAATGTACTACTTAGGAACCAGCACAACGGACAAGTCAAAACAGACCTAGGGGCACTCTTGTCACCAAGACAATCAAGGTTGATAGAGATACCGTAAGGTCATTTCTGATTGCTAAAGTGTTACAAGCTATTATATCATGTTGGCCTAGAGAACATGCACACAACACTATATTGATTCAGCAAGACAACGCTCCTTCTCACGTGCTAGTGGATGATCCTCAATTTGCATATGCAGTATCACAAACAGGGTTTGACATCCGCCTAATGAATCAACCTCCTAATTCCCCAGATATGAATGCACTAGATCTTGGGTTTTTTGCGTCTCTACAGTCATTAACATATAGAAGGATATCTAGGAATATGGATGAGCTAATAGATAATGTTGAGCAAGAATTTCATGCCTATGATGACAGTAAGCTAAATAGGGTGTTTTTAACACTACAATCATGCTTGTTGGAGGTCATGGAAGCTAATGGTGGAAATGGATATAGGATCCCTCATATGGGTAAAGAGAGGCTACAACGTCTACACATGCTTCCTAAAACTCTTAGTTGTGGTTGTGATTTATATGACAAGGTTAGATCAGCATTAGTCAACCAAGTGCAGTAAATCAAGCAATATGGCAGTATTATCATGGTTCGAGCTTTTGGTTAAATGGCAGATTGTATATATGCTAATGTAAGATCAGGATTGCGCATCAAAATGCATCAAATCATGTCATGTGGGAAGTTTTATCATGGTTTTATATTTTGGCCAGCTTTCAAATTGTATGTATGCTAATGTAAGATCAGGACTACGCATCAAAATGCTTCAAATCATGTCATGTGGGAAGTTTTATCATGGTTTTATATTTTGGCCAGCTTTCATATTGTATATATATGCTAATGTAAGATCAGGACCACGCATCAAAATGCTTGAAATCATGTCATGTGGGAAGTTTTATCATGGTTTTATATTTTGGCCAGCTTTCAGATTGTATATATGACAATGTAAAATGAATTAGTAGTAATCAATGTCTGTGGGAAGCTCTATCATGCTTTTGTCTATGAAAAATTTCAGATTATATGGCAATGTAAGATAAGCATTGCGTGCATCATCATCATATTGTTGGCAATGATAAAAACATCATCTTAATTTCTTTGACCACAATAAACCATCATATTACTAAGTAATTTGACAGGCTACCATTCATAACCAGCTAATTTCATGTACTACCAAAATTACACATACTTTCATACAATCCCAAAAGTCTACCTACTTTGACATACTTTGTCAAGCTACCATTCATAATCACCTAATGTCATATACTACCATAATTACACATTCATACAATACCAAAAGTCTAGCTACTTCAAGATACTTTGTTAGTCCATCATTCATAACCACCAAACCAGCACAAAAGCAACACCACTACAACAGGAACCCCCCTCTAGCAATGGATTTATGTATTGCTACAAGTCCATATAAGTGCTGCAAAGGTCTACAACAACGCATTTAGTATGTGTTGCCTATACTGGTGTTTCTAGGTTCTATACGTTGCTGCTCGGTAGCAATATATAGATAAGCGTTGTAAATATCCATTGCAAGTTAGCAACAGGGTGCAAACAATCCCAGAAGATTTATATGCACTCCTATTTTCATTTGCCAGTGATCGTTACTCACATGCCAATATTTCAATTAATAATTCACCGCAATATGATGTACAACTGATTTCATTTTAAAAAAATAATTCATATATTATAAGCATAAATCTCAGTATTCTTTACAAAGATCTCACAGAGGTACCATTTTGTCAATACACCACACCATAATATTGACTAGTCTAGCCTTACACTAAAAATATTCTATATCATTTTCCACAAACTTTGCTTCAGTATTCCCATGTTAAGGCAAATGTCCAAAATATGAAATCTTCCTTTGACTATTTAGGCCTGAAAGATCAACATTTACTTGTAAGTATCAAAGAGACAAAGACTGGAGGAGATAACAGAAACCACTGATAGTAGTAAATAAAATGAAAGCTAGTTGATTACCTTTTAGTTTGAAGCATCTTTAGGATTATGTATTGTATATGTCTTTTGCTGAAGAAAAATGGCACATTGAAAATCTCAGCACTTATGTACTTTATTTGGGAACTAACAAGAAGCAGGAACATTAGTTCTCTACTAGATTAGAAATTAACACCTTCATTGTTTCATTAAATAGTTTTTGGAATATGTTTTAGTTATGAGGATAGTAGGAAAAGTTGCATGATTTCTTTTTTTCTGGTATTGAAGATCTTATATGATTTCCAACTCTACATGCTCTTCCATAGCATACCAAGTTATAGCTGATCAAATCAAATGAAATTGACACAAAAATGAAGTGCTCAAATTTATCACTGATGCAGTATTGTGATATATTATGAGTATGTATACGACAACACTTTTAAATGCTACAAGTCTAGGACACCAAACATGAAAGAGTTTAAGACAGCTGACTGTTTACAGGTTGCAGGCTTGCTGGAGGCATCTTTGTAATTTTCTAAGTTGTTGTCCCCTGCAAAAAGGGTTGGCAGATCAAAACAATTAATTGATTCAGAAGTTAATACAGCTATCATTTCAGAAATAATATAGATGTACAAAATCTGTGAAGTATGTATATATGATCTTGGTTCTTGAATTAATATTACTAGAACGCAGTTTCAGTTTCAGAAATTATTATCATAGGACACAACCCCATTGTTTATGAACTCCATATGCTCTCGTTTCAGTCAGAACATGACTTTGTTTGTGTAAGTAACATAGGAAAAATTATTATTAGAGCTCAGAAGACTAGGGCATAGGTTTACAAATATCAATCTTATAAGCCTTACATGTTATTTACAATATCAATCTTATGGATTAATCAGCAAGATGAAAATACTGCTTCCTTTTTTACATGCATATGTATCGTTAGTTGTGGCTTGATCATACCCATATATCTAAGATGATTAGAAGAAGTTGTAGCCTTCTCAGTGGAACAAATATTAGCAACTTAACGAGTACTGGTCGATTGCTGCAGCAAGGATTCGTAAATCATATGCACCATCAACACAAGAAAAAAAAAGAAACAAATGAAGTAGATCTGCAGAGGAACAGAGCAGCTCAGAGCAACAAAGAATTCAGGAGTAGAGAGCAAACCTTGACCTACACGGTCCTTGTCGCACAGCTGTCGTCGTTCCAGCTAGACTGGATGTCCCCCATCTGTGCGTCGCCGCTCGCCCGTCGCTGCACCCTGCCAACTCCTCCCATGACGATGTGCCTAGCGCCCTAACTGCGCATCCCACCTCACCATGCCTGAAGACCATGCCATTCCCGAAGGTCGACAATGGTGATTCTGCAAGTCGGCTTGCACCCACCGCGCCATGAGAGATTGGAGGGGATGGGGATTCGGTGATACCTTTCGGGATCCGCAGTAGGGAGTTAGGGTTGGCCAGTTTGGTGGGCTTAGTGTGCTGGGCAATTGGGGAGCTTATGCGTTGCTGGATTGACTCAGTTCCTGGTAGTTGTGGACCCAGCAACGCATGAGAGATCCGTTGCAAGCCATGAGTTGGTGGAGGGGGGTTCGTGTTGTAGTGCACATAATTTAATCATTCCTTTATATTTTGTACTCTTAAAACACTCTAGAAATTCCTTTACCAATTTTTCCAATGCGCCTTGGTCTTGCACGAGTTCTTCTATGCCGCTATCATCGTATGGATCTTGCGCATCTCCCCCAATGACCATGCTAACATCATCGTCGCTTGCCTCCATCTCCTCGCTACTCCCCTCCTCACTGCTCACATCCTTAGCTTTTCCCCTCATCTCCTCGATGCCGATTTGCCCAACGCTTGCCTTCTTCTCAAATAGGGTCATGTGGTCGCTATCGTTTGCCAACATTGTGCTGCAAAGGATAGAACATAGTGCCAATATAAGATGGGATCAGCTTTTAGAGACTCATAACAGCAACACATATTCAAGTATTTCGATTTGTGCTATACAGTTGAATCTATCACTGAATCAAACTAAAATGTACTATTATTCCATTATATATTTGATACAATTTTTAAAAAAGATAATGCTCACACATGTGAATAATCAATGTATAAAACGAACTAAACACCAAGGGCATGTACCCCTCTTGAGTTAAAAGGACATGTACCCCTCTTGAGTTAAAATGATATTGAAACAAGTCACAACAAAATAATTAACCATATATACATAGTTTTATATTTAAAAACAGAGGTAGTAATATTCATGCATCAAAGTGTCACCACAATTTTGGATTTTTCATGAGCCTCCTGATTGAGCAATTCACCGGTCAAAAAACCTTGGGAGATAAAATTTGCTGATGTTCAGTATCAATTTATTACAATTTCTAATTGTTTCCTATACTCCTATGTGCCTAGGGGGCAACAAAACAGAAAGGAATACCTTGGTTAGGTTTAAAACTGCTCGGATTTTTGCTAACACTAATTTATTTGAAACATATGACCCCCTTCTCACTCCATGCCAAATTTTGCACACAACAAAATGTAAAGCCCTGCTAAGCTGCATTACTTCAACATTGGTAACACTGACCGATATACAACAGCTGGACGATTATAAAGATACAAAACACCAAACAACAATAGTTTAACCTAAGATATTCTATACCTAACAGTTCTTTAAAAAAATTAGGGATGCAACCGCACCCAATGCATCTGCTCTACAAACGTCATTGAAAGCATTTCACATTGCATAAGGGGAACACATTGTTTGCAGGGAGACCGAGTGGAAGATACCTTTGAGTCAATCCACGCATATTGCCGCCAAAGTCCCTAGCTATTAGCGCCGGAATCAGAATAGGAGGCTGAGGCTGGTAAGCCTCCTCCTCGGCCGCACCCTCCTGTATCAGATCCGTGGGAGCCGCCACCTCCTTGTGCATCACATTCGTCACCTTGCAAACCTCAGATGTCGCTGCTGCATCTGAACTGCCTCCACCCACTGCCGCCGTTGCCGCCGCCGCCTTCTTGCAAATCTCCAATGCCACTGCCACATCCGAGCCCCCTCCCGCAGCTGCCGCCGCCGCCTTTTGCATCAAAACCGCAAGCCGACACGCCTCCTCCGCCTTGGCTCGCGTCTCTTGAATGAAAACCATAAAATGTTCCGTTGCTGCCACGAACGCTGCTACTGAGCCAAATCCTTCCACCGGAGCCACCTCCGGTATCGGATCTAGCAACTCGGAACCCTCTCCCACCGTATCCAAGCGCCCACATCCTGGTGGACGATGAACTCCGCTGGGAGTTGCGGAAGTGAGGGAGACCGGCGTGGAATGGGGAGAGATGCGCGGGGAGGAGGAGGACGGAGGTAGGGAGGGAGCCGGAAGCTTCGTAGGGTCGCGCATCTGGACGTCGCCACGTCGATGGAATCGATCTAGGAGGGGCGATGGAATCGATCCAGGAGGGGGGCGGGGAGAAACGAGAGAGAGATGCGAGAGAGAGACGCGAGAGAAAAAAATCTGGGAGGTGATAAGATTCGTGTGGTGTGAACGAGAGGAGTCGCTGTCCACCTATGGCCCACACACGAGTACGATAGTAGGAGGTTTCTGGTTTTCTGTGTAGGAATCGGTTTTTTTGGGACAAAGCCCCCCTCCAGAACTCGTCTCTTTTTGGGACGGAGGGAGTATACTACTAGTAGTATTAGCGGGTTTGACCAGCTTGACCGCAGAACAGGCCAGCTTTCAATACATCTTCAAAATTTTTACTATTCACTTTTGCGAAGATTGATTGAAATGCATATCTCTCAAGCAATAAACTTAGGGGTGTTTAGATCCGGAGGTGTAAAGTTTTGGCATGTTACATCGGGTATTATATAGAGTGTCGCATGGGGTGTTCGGCCATAATAGAAAAACTAATTACAGAATCCGTCAGTAAACAACGAGACGAATTTATTAAGCCTAATTAATCCGTCATTAGCAAATGTTTACTGTAGCACCATATTGTCAAATCATGAAGCAATTAGGCTTAAAAGATTCGTCTCGCAAATTAGTCATAATATGTACAATTAGTTATTTTTTAGTCTATATTTAATACTTCATGCAGGTGTTCAAATATTCGATGTGACAGGGTGTAAAATTTTTATGTGGTAACTAAACAGACCTTAATTAAAGTAGGGTTCATCGTATGTAACCAAAGGCATCCCTTTCAATCAAAGATGGAGTAGTTGGGTGTTCCTTTGTTTGTGGCTGCGTGCACTTCTTTTGGCATTATTCCTTACCTGAGCATGAGTAGCACAAGACTCGAAGGAGATGGGATTGTGGTCGGAAATAAGGACATGGTGCCACATATAGTACGTACATTGATTAAAACAATACTCCACATATAGTACGTACATGGAGTACATGATTAGCTTAATTAGTTTACTCATCCAAAATAGTTAACCTAGCATGCAGCACATAAACCTTTACTTAGGTGCCGAAGGATGAATATGTCCTTGACTCCAAAGCACTTTTTAAGATAATGAAAGCTAGCACACCAGTACAGACATGTTTTTAGCGTGCGGCCATTTTCAGTTTTTGCATACGGTGATCCACCCGCCTCCAACTAGGTGTTTGTGAATGAAGATTTTCACACATGAGCACCGCACTCGTATGAGATAATTGTTTTTCACATGTGGACATGTTAAGCCGTCCGCTTGCACTATAATTTTGGTAAAACAAAAAAAATCCAAAAAAGTTGTGAAACCCTAGCCCGGATCCCATCAACGCCTGCACTGGAATTTTGGCAAACAAGAAAAATAAAAAATCCCAAAAATTTGTGAAACCTAGCCTTATCCCCGTCACCACCCAAAGCCGTCGCAGGCGATGTTATCATCACCATCGAGATCGAGGAGCCGAGGCCGCCGGCGGTGAAGAAGAACCCGAGGCGCGCTATGGGGGAGCCCAAGCGCTTGTCTGTCGCCGCCGATTACTCCCGGCCATCGAGGGGCCGCCTCATTTGGATCTAGCCGTCGCGCGATGGTGGAGAAAGAGCTAAGGCACGCGGTCACCACAGCAGTCCCCGCAACTCCTAAGGCCGACATTGGCGAATCTGCCTCTCCCGAGTTCGGCGCCACTAGGATCTGCCCTCGCGCGGCTTGCCATCGTCATCGTCGTCATCCTAGCCCTGGTCGTCATTATTGTCATCATCATCGCCGAGGACGGCGGAGGCGGATCCGCCGCTCCCGAGTCCGGCGCCGCCAAGTCTACCCTCGCGTGGCTTGTTGCTATTGTCGCCGTTGCCCTAGCTACTACCGTCATTCTCATCGTCGACGTCACCGAGGTTAGCAGAGGTGAATCCGCTGCTCCCGAGTCTAGCACTGCTGGATCCACCCCTTCGAGGCCGGGGGTCATGGATCCGCCCGCCGTAGGGCCGCAATGGAGTAAGTCGAGGAGGAGGGGATAGTCACTGAAGGAGGGGGTGAGGAGAGGAAAGGAGAAGAGATCGAGAGAGTGGGAGAGAGGAAGGGCGCTAGATATTTTGAAGAGAGGAGACAATAAAAGATGGGGAGGACACGAAGCAACCGACCGGAGTGAACCTCTTAACAGCACCCCCCGCCCCCAACGAAAATAAGTTTAGTGTCACCGGATGGACATGCTAGGAGGCTTACCTGTAAAAATTGTCTTTTACATATGGGTTATGTTATCCTTCTGAACCGATATTATCGTAGGCGAATGATGTTATGGTCCACCTGTAAATTGGAGTTGGGCTCGTTCGTGAAAATTATGTCTCTCGTAGTGGTAGAAGCAAATGGAGAAAAAAAATGTGCTTTTATACTTCACTTGTTCGGGACTTTTATTTTGCCGCGTCAGTACTGATTTATTGGATGTATATTTGCTGTTCACTACCAGTGCAGTCCATTAATTCAAGCTGCTACTTCATTGACGTGATGACAATGTTTTTTTTTTCTTGCAAAGCAGATCAATCCATGTCTTACGAGTCAGACATACACTATTGAGGCACAATTGCACTATATCCCAATTGATTTGTTGGAGACAACTTTTTTCTACTGTAATTATCATGCCTACCTAGCTTTGTTAACTTCACTGGTGGTCAGGCACAAAAGTTTGGCAATGTTGGGTGACAACTGACAAGCAAGGCTGTGGCATTTCTTTTTGGGACTACCTGTGATTGATCTGGACAGATTAATTTCGTCAAATAAAACTATCATTTCCTAAATTTTGCATTGGTCCTACTGTCTTAAGATAGGCAATCCAGTGAGAGAATGAGTGGACCAATCCTTTTGCCCCTCCAAACTCCAAAGAGGAATTTGCCTCTGGTCTCAATGCCGTTATTGGGGCACACGTTTCGGGATGCCAGAGGGATGCAGACACAGTCTCTCCTGTAGCCTAAAGTGGCCATTGGAAAGTGATACTATATGCTTTAAGCTCACATGTCACAACTATAGATGAAAACTGGGCAGCAAGCCGCCAGGGCATCGTCTGCGCAGCCAGAGCATCATCTGCGCTAGGATGTCTGTTTGAGATAAATAGGATGAAACAAATGCCCAGTTTACTGTCTGAAGTAGCTGATCTGTCTATTTTAACCCTTAACTTCTATTTTATCTACCTACTAGCAAATTGAGGTTAATTTATATGTGTTTTGTATTTCATATCAAGGAATCTAAATTTATTTATGTGCTTAAAATCCAGTAGCGATGGTGGTAGTGAGTCTTCCTCCATCTCTACCACCACTATCAACTAACATGTGAGACCTAACAATAACAGGAAGGGGAGAAGTCAACTACTTCCCCATCCTTAAAACATGAGAGATGATTGGATGTGACATATCGTATTACCATGAATACATGTCTTTTTCTAGATTCGTGGTATTAAGATATGTCTTATCCAATAAAATCACTTATGAGATAGAGTGAGTAGGTTATAGGGTGTGAGGGTAGATGGTTGTCTGGGTTATAACATAATTAAGTTATCCTTTTTAAATTCTTTTGGGGGCAATTAGCTAGTTTAGAAAACAATTGTATTTAATCTTTTTGTTGTCAGTTAACCTATAGAGAGAGTGGCACCATTATTGATTGGTTGAGCTACAACTAATAAGCTGTAAAAATATTAATGAAATAACCAAAATTAATTTATGGGTAAAACTTTTATATCTGTATTATTCGTGTTATGAATATCGGTACTGAAAAATAGACTACGATGAAATATCCTAACGATAACTCTAAAATTATGTATTCAAATTTTGGCTGCGGTTAATAAGCCAAACCGAACCAATAAATGTGTGTAGCTTATTTATGCATCCCAATATTTTTTAATATAAGTGTTTTAAAATTTCTATGCACTTTTTCTATGCTCTACTTTCATGCATTATTCCCTGATATTTTCCCTGGGATAGATTAAATCCCGGGCAAAACTTTCATGTCTGCCAGCTGCAGCAGGTGGATGGGCCTTGGGCCTCGACCTATCGCCTGCATGCCTCATACAGTCATACTGTCCTAACCTTAATACCTTGTTAGTAAGTCACATGGTCATTAACATTATTGAAAATGTTAGCATTTGGGACTATTTTCTAAAAAACTTTAGGGCTGTCAATTTTAATGGTGATAGATGAAAATATTGACATACTTAAGTGTCACTAATAAGGAACTCATCTTTAGTCCCGGATTACAAACCGGGACGTCCAATCCAAGACTAAAGATGTACATCTTTAGTTCCGGTCGAAATAACCGGGACTAAAAATCCATCTTTAGTACCAATTGGTGATCTTTGTTTTTCTTTTTTTATTGTTTTTTCTGTTTGCATCGGACCAACCAATCCATCCCTAACTCCCTAAAAAGATATGCATCGATGCATCGAACAACAACCAATATAATCAACCATTCCTTAGGTAGGGATTTGTACAAGAAAAACCTAGCACATCAAGAACAACCGCTAGGGAAGAAAAGAGACGCGGATCCGCTCATCTCAATCAAATTCCTAAATGGCGAGCAGCGAGCGCATTGCGGGCACGGACGGAGTTTCCACGGGGAGATGGCGAACGGCGGGCGGCATTCCATGGATGAAGTACCCTGATCAAACACCACACCGGGATCCGAAACGAAAATAAAAATGCAAAATCCCGCGAAATAAAACCTTACATCGAGAACAAGAACGTGACAAGATAAGACGTAGTACATGAGAGAGGACAACGCACTTGTCGTCGTGCGTCGCCATGCCTCTATGCCCTAGCCCAGCCCCCTCTCCTCTGCGCCCTGGGCCACGCGGAACCGGTGGGTAAAGATACGGAGGAAGCTCTCTCCCCTGGGGCACCTCCTCGCCACTCCCGGCCATGAGAAGGGGGGAGGAGGAAAAGACGGCATCAAAGAAAGGGGCGGTGCCACCAGGAGAGGAGGAGGAGGGGGAGTGGCAGCGAGTGGAGAGGGGGGAGCGAGAGGGAGAGATGCGGAGGAGGAGGAGCGCACGCCCGTCGTCGCCGTCATCTCAGCCACGTGAAGAGATCGAGGGGAGGGGGAGGAGTAGGGCGAAGCGAGGGTTCTTCTTCTCAGCCACGAGAAGAAGATAAGGACGATGAGGATATAAGCCCGTGCGGCTCAGCTAGATCGTTCCGGTTTTTTAAATCTTTACTCCCGATTGGTATAAACAACCGGGACTAAATTATTGATCTTTAGATCGTTGGCGGCCTAACAACAATTGAACCGGGACTAAAAATGATCTTTAGTCCCGGTTGGTGCTAACTAGAGCTGAAGATCATAAAGTGTTATTGGGCTTATGAACCAGGACTAAACATATTATTTAGTTCCGGTTCCTATTCGAATCGAGACTAATGTGAATTTTACCATCCGGGTAAAGATCAGTTCTCTAGTAGTGTGTAATAGTTTCAATTAGGTTCGCTCAGGCTTCATAAAGTTCCTAGCTCCGCCACTACTTCCAAGAATCAAATATAAGAGGTATAGTTTGTAGGCCCTTATAGAATTGGAGCTATGGTGGGGGTTCTTAGGAAAAAAAAATTTCCGACGGGTATATTCCAGTATTCTAATCCTGACTTCAAAACCAGAAAAAGAAAGTGAGGGTGCCTTAAATAATTGTGACAATAAAAGGCAGTACCTTCACTCTTTGTTATCAAGTTGGATGCACCAAACAACAAAAAGAAAACAAAGCATATGTTGTCTCAGTCATGTCTAAGCCATCTCATGACTACTTATTTGTTCATTTTAACAGGTCATATACTTCCACCTATTTTAAATGTAGATATTTTTAGGCTTGTGCATGCGATCAGCTACTTTTATAGAAATGACTGTATAAATTTAGTAAGGACGGGTTGCCAAGCAACATGGTGAGCAGTGCTGTTGCATGTACATTACGCCATCCACAACGGTTCAAACACTACCGGAGAACTCATTTTTATTACCGGTTAATAACCCTCTTTATTACTGGTTGTAACAACCGAGAACGATGTAAATTAATACTAAAAATCTCGATCTTTAGTACTGATTAAAAGAACTGGTAATAACGATACATACTAAATAAAAAATAATATGTGGGATTCGAACTCAAAATCTCTCACCTCAGCCCTCACGCGTATGTATTTTCGTTTGGATAGAAACCCATGTGAATTTATATATGCCCACTTGTTTTTTTAGAGAAGGGTATTTTTTACCCAGCCTCTATACCCAACCAGATATATGTAACTTTTTAAATTGGGAACTTAGCCCCTTAAACAACCCAATCTGAAATTCGCTCCTATGAAGATTTGAACTTAGTACCTTGAGGTACTACTCAGGTCACTACATGCACTAAACTACATGCCCTTCCGTTTCCCACATGTAAATATTGTGCTTAGTGAGTTTGCAGGATCCGTAGATTTATCTTTGGCTATCACTGTTTTTTAGGATGGGATGATTCCATCTATCTG
Organism: Oryza sativa Japonica Group; assembly: GCF_034140825.1. Lineage (NCBI taxonomy): Eukaryota > Viridiplantae > Streptophyta > Magnoliopsida > Poales > Poaceae > Oryza > Oryza sativa. The sequence continues at coordinate 29,277,133 of NC_089037.1, read as the reverse complement.
TTTGGTACTTCCTCCATCCCAAAATATAAGACATAACCACTCATAACATAAATACCAAGAAAATATTTAATCACCTTCTTAGTTGGATCACCTTGCATGCAAACAATGTAATTGGGAGGTTTGATGATATAAGATTTAAAACAAATTAGTTTTATAGGACCAAGAGATGCCAGTTAATGTATGCATGTATGCACGTCTTATATTTTGAGACACGAGAGAAAAGTGGTTGTGTATTATATTTTGGGATGGAGGGAGTACAAGGGATGAGATTATCCTACTTTTGAAGAAATAGCCCACATGTCAGCGAGAAAAAAAAAAGGTTGGATTGATCCGCTAGTTTTCGAGGAACCATACCAACCCCGGATCTTAGAGGAATATTTTCTGACAGGGACCATTCTATCACACATGTCCCCAAATCAAACACATTAAAAAATGGGTTCAACCCAACCCAACCCAACCCTTTAAACAAACACATGCTTAGGGAGGCTAGATTGGGTTCTGGCCCCATTAGTTCCATGCAAATAATTACACTACGCAGTGTATATATATGTTTGTGTTCATAGATATTGATTAGCCATCTTTACAGTTAATTTATGTAGAACTCATATTAACGGCTCTCTCTTGATAGTCCATGAATCTCCGTCACAGCATGAGTGTTTACTCGGATGAATGAAAATTTACCACAACAATATCTTTTTTCAAGATAGATGATGATTTCCCGCAGCAATCTAGTACACCAGAATAGTTTGCGGTAACAATGATGATGAAGATTCACGTGATCTCTCAAAAAGGGCGGAAAAATACTCAAAAGAGCATCCAGATGTTGGCAAAGCATTTGGCCAAGGGGCAGAGAGGCGTGTAGCGAATAGTTATGGATAAATCAATCTAATCCATCAACTGGCGTCGGGAGGGACAGTTGCTGTCCATTTGCTGCGTGTGCGGCCGGCGTCTGTTCCGCTTTCACTTGTCGCTATAGGTGAGCAGTGACTGATCTGAGTTTGGTACGTACGACCATATGGTGGGTGCTCAGTGCAAACACTCCACCTATATAGCCTATACATGGCTAGTACAAGCTAAAGCTAGCTGCTGCTGCTTATCGCAAAGCCGGAAGGGACAATTATTTCTCGCTGGTGCCGGTACCCTCCACTGCTAGTGTTGCGCACTCCCTCGTCCTATAAAAAATCTAATACCACATGTCATATAAAATTAACCTAGTACCGTATGTGATATATTTTACTAGTACTATTAAACTGGATAGATGGGTATCCAAATTCGTAGTACACGATATGTCACATTGCGTAATAGGTTTATTTTTTATGAGATGGAGGACTTCCTTCGTTGTAAAATATGTTCATCTTGGTCCCTCTCTCACATTGCGTAATAGGTTTATTTTTTATGAGTATCAAAATAATATCATTTTGAACAATATCTTTTACTGAGTTTACAAAAATAGAAAACAAATACATTAAAAAAGAATATGGAAGACAATTGCATTGGAATTTACTTTCTCAGGTCAAAAAAAAACTTAATCCAGATAAATATGACATATTCTAGTACAACGACAGCCTCTATACAGGAATTCATCTCTCTCTCCAATCTACACGAACAAGCACATGGCAAAATTAAAAAAAAAATCTGCTGGGTTCTGAGTGGTGGCTCCTGCTGGCATCCCTGCTGATAATGGTCGTCAGAACTGATGGGGATCCGAGCGGTTGATGCTAAGAGCACACGGCGCGCGTCTTGTTCCGAAGGACATCAGGTGATCAGCATGATACTCCCTCCGTCCCAGAATATAGCAACCTAGAATCGGATAGAACGTATCTACAAATCCGGACAGGGGTTGTACAGATTCGTAGTAGTAGGATACGTCATATCCGATTCTATGTTGCTATATTCTGGGACGGAGGGAGTACCCTATTCGACGGGAGTTTTTCTGAGAAGCGACCCGCAAACTAAAACCAGAGTTTTAGGCAAGTATCAAAGCCCCAAACTCCCATATACAAAAACAGCACTATCGAGTTGAGGGTTGCTTGATTGGGCCAAGGGACAACTCTGTAGTACTTTCGAACATGCCGGGCTGTTCAAGCCTTAATCCGTCCCAACACCACGTGATCATCAGGCTTAAGTGATGGGCTGAACTGTGCCAGTTCAGCACAATAGTTGGCCCACTATCCATGAGAAGGTCCAACCATGACCCTTGAGAATTCTCTGTCAGTTGGAATAAGTTCACTTTACATACCTCCTATTGATGTCCTCGGGTATAAAATATATCCCTTCTCCTCATCCCCATAATGTATATGAGACAAATGTACACATTTCGATTAAGGTTGTGTTATATGGTTACGACTCTACTAGATATGTCTTTTTAATTCCGTCAAAAATTGATTTTACGGTATATACGCTTATGACATCTCCCTATATGCTTTGCGGTAATGATTCGACCTTTACCACAATAGTGTTGTCCATGGGTTAAATTATTTCGTAGATTGGATTTCACTTGTTTATCTATGTTCCGTTGCGTGTGCTTGGAATAAGTGTTTTGTATAAATGTTTCCCCATATTATTAAGTATTTTTCTTTATTTTTTTTTCTCTATCTAGAAGTGGAATAGAATAATTAGGTCGAAGAGTAATGATCATATACATCTGTAATGCATTGTATGTAATATAATAGGGCCCATTCTTCTACCCTTTCTGGGTAGTCGATAGCTATTCACAGCTACTACCTTAACTCTACAAAGAAGAGTTCGGAGCAATGTTTTATTTTTTTTGTTTTAGTTAATCTCGAGTTTTAAATCGTATCCTGAACCTTAATAACAAAATTCATGAACCCCCCCAACTTATAGAAACGGGTTAAATTAGGTCCTCCAACAATATAAACAACTAATTTAGTTGATGTGGCAAGTTAATCTGTTCCACTCATGCTAACTAGATGATTACGTGGCTTTTCAAAAAGTGGTCCCCGCATGTCATCCTCACTCTCCTCTCCTCTTCTCTCTCCCCCTTTTCTCTACATCTCTTCATCAGCTCGCGTAGCGCCTACGCCGTCCTCTCCTTAGCGACCAGACGACCACGGTGGCGGTAGCGTCGACGAGCAGCGCGATGACGCTTGCCTTGACCAGCATCCCTTTGTAGGAGTCGAAGCTGATGACTACGCGCCGGTGTCTTCCTCCTTGAGATGTGCGTCTCTGGATTTGACGAAGCTGGCGAGGAAGGCGATGCCATCGTCAATGTGTTTATCTTCTTCACATGTGTTTATAGCTGATTTATAGTCAGTTATTGTACCTGCTCTTAGCAGCAACGATCGTGATGTAGATCCTGTCCTCAAAACTCGATATCAAAATGAGAGACTTAAACTAAACTTATTCACCGCACCAACCAGACTGGGCGGCTGGGCTATTTCCTACCACTCGGCCTTATCAACATGGGAAAACCCACAAGCCCCGAGCCCAGCTCCGCGATTCTCCTCTTGGGCCGCTACCGATTTCCAACCTGACGCCGCCCGCAGCGGAAACCAGGGCCTGCCCTTTCGCTTCCGCCGAAACGCGAAGATGACAGCAACGAGGCCGTAGCCACAAGTCTGCACGGGAACGTGAACGTTGCTGGCGCGCGGACTCATCAGCACGGACGGAAATCCCGTGGTCCGCTTTGCAGTTTTCCCTCACGGGCCGCTCCCGACTCCACCTCGGGCGGTCGGGCGCGCGCGCAGACGCGGAACGTGAGTACGTGACACGGAGGCCCGCGGTTTTGCAACCGAGAAACGCAGAAAACCCAGTCGCCATCGCGCTGTCTCGCCGTGACCGCGCGCGCGCGCGGCCTCAGCCAGCGAGCGACTGGGGGGCCGAGCCGTGCGACCAAACCAACCAACCAACCAGACGCCGAGGACGGTGGACGTGGATGGACGCCCCGGCCTGGGGGCCGTGTGGAACGCGTGCAGAAAACCGAGCAAAGCGAGGCAGGATCTCTCGAGGAATCTTCTCTGCGATGTACCCCCCAAATCGCACGCCAAAAGGCCCTCCCATCTCCTCCTTTAAATTCCTTTGGTCCCTTCTACAGTGATGTGGACTGGCATGCAGCTACCTTTGCTCAACCTTCTCCATCGCTACAGCTTTGCTCATCCAATGCTTATCTACGTCTTCGTATCGGGCTCACGGCTTGATTTCCCGGGCTAACGGAATCTGTCACTCACTCACGGTAGAGAAGGAAAACAATACCAAACCAAACCAAACCATGCAGTGAGCTCAGTGCATGCAGCATCCACACAGCCGTTCACTGCATCTAATAAATTCTAAAGTTGCAAACAGTTGTTCCGATTCGGCACTGCAGCGACGACACAGGAATAGAAAGGGAGAAAAAAAAGTGTCGTCGCGTCAGCTCGATCTTCTGCTGCTGCCTTGCATGCATGGGGAACCACCATATGGGCACGCATCTGCTACGAGTTGTATGTAGGTACCTAGTGTTGTGCCCCCAACTTGGCCTAGGTCGGTCTCAAGCCTTTTACACTGAAGCTCCTTGACCACATAAACCGGCCGATCCTATCTGCGTGCTTACGGAGCAGCGTCAGTCGGAGCTGCACGCTGCAGGGGAATCACGAGACGCTCCATGGTTTCTGGCCACATAGATTATTCTAACCTAAACACCATTCTTAACGTACGTCAGATCAAATGAATTCCATCTCGGATATGTACTGTACAATAGGGTTGAAAGATGCCAAGGACACGTCCTGTAACGTAAAGGCGCCTACCCGTCTTGTTCATACCGGTCGAAATCATGGGGAGGGGATGAACAAATTCCATGACAGCAAAAACTAATCGAAACCATGCACCGATCACTAACCCATCCATAGGATTCAAGCGAAAGCACGCGTGCAGATCGAGCTATAGCTAACGTATATATATTGTTCATATGCAACAAGGCGACAGGCGGGTAAAGGGGCGAGGCAATTAGCCATTGTTAGGAGACGCTTTTCTTGCCATAGGTAGCTAGGAGAGTGCGTGTGTGTTATGGTAGCTAGCCTTTGTGCTGATAGAAGAGAGAATCCGTTTGTGTGATGCCCTACTAGCTGTCATTCTCACGTCTTACATTCGCAACTGTAATGTCCATTTCACATCTAAGTGGAAGGGGGAACCACTGCTTTTTATAGGCAGCAAAAGAATTGGATGATGCGAAGTGTTTTGCTAATGTTCCCTCCCGGTGTTCGATGTGAGCCGTGCAAGTCCACAAGCGAAGAGTTATATAGTTTTGTTTTTTTTGTCGCTGAAAGGATGAAGGCCGGGAGGAGAAAGTTAAAACAAACAAAATAAAAGAAATAAAAGAAAGAAAGAAAGAAAGAAAGAAAGAAAGAAAGAGGAAGAAAAGAAAGAAGTATGTTTTTATTCGTCAGTTTGAGATAAGAACGCATCTTGGGAGGAATTAGAAGCCCACGAGTGTGCCGAACATCTGCTCGTGAAAAGGCATTGACATCAGTAGTAAATCAAAAGTGAAAAATACTGCAGAGGAGATGATGGTGATGCTTATGTGTTCTCAGCATTTTGATTTTAGGCAAAGCAGAGCTGCACACGACATGCTAATAAGCGACAGTCAGAAAGAAATCTTGTTAAGATAATTGATAGTGCAATACAGAGAAGCACAGACATATACCTGAAAAATACCTAAAACGAAACATTGAAAAAAAATATAATTGCAGTCCAATTGTTTTGACAAGAAAAAAACAGAGAGAAACAAAAACAATTCTACTTGCAATAATAAGATGCAGCCAGTATACTAATGGTAAAATTAAAGTGACTTTTTCCGAGGAGAGGGAAAGTATTAGGTTCTTCTTTTCCACGTCGTGATGCACCATGGTTGCAATTGTATACTGATTATGCCCTTGCTTTTGTTACCAGTAGCCTGCTAGGCAGTAGTGCCTCCATGCCTTTTCCTTGACTACATTATTGTTCGTGCTGCATACCAATGGGAGTGAGTCCTTGAATGCAATACGTCATTTTTGCTTGTCTAATACTTGCTATTATGGGTAGGTCAACATCATAATAGATCCACTTTGTTCCTACTTTACATTAGGAAAACTAGATCCTTTAGCCCTCGTCATTGCACGCCATCGAGTATATCTAATAGTAGTTGTTTTAGGAGTACGGAGTATGCTGTTAATTTGTCGTTAGGTACACTAAGTTAATAGGTATACTGGTTATAAATGTTTTCTCTAATTCTATATTTAATACTCCATATATGTTTCCAAACATTCGATGTGACAGGGTGTAAAATTTTACGAGGATATCTAAACAGGGCCTACATCTTAACATGCATGCAACTCACTCCTATGTTGACCCATTGTTGATTCCACAAGTCTCCTCCGCCCTATGGCTTCGACAATTTCACCGCCTTGTTGTAGGCATTGTCTGCCATTGTTGTGTGTTAACTCTCCTCCAATCCTAATTGTCATTGATGTGCTCTGTGGTGACACCCCTTGAATGGTAACCCAATGGATTCCCACACTAACTTTGCCATCACCAAGGATGCATTGTCTATTCCAGAAGTCTCCTCCGCCCCTTGGCTTTAACAATTTCACCGACTTATTGTTGTCATTGTCTGCCACCCCTGCCTCAACTCTCGTTCCATCCTAGTATAGTCACTGATGTGTTCAGTGCTGACCCCTTGAATGGTAACCCAATGGACTCCCACACTAGCTTAATTACCATCACCAAATTAAGCTGAACAGCACACCAACGGAGATGAGAGGCGGGAGCACAATGTTGGTATGGACCCAATAACCAAGAGATCCAACTGGGCTCCACCTCAAGATGTGTTGACAAAGTTCTAGCAAAACTGATTACGTATAAATATCCGGTCAACATTATGAGAAGCTCAGATATATGGTGGATGTTTGTCGATTAGTCAAAGGCTATGAAATTATGGACTAGGTGTGTTCTTATTAGAATTCTTAATTATCACAATTCTCCTTTACTCTTAGAGCTGCTAAGTAATATAACCATGCATTTATATAGTGATTCACAAAAAAGTTTCTATTATACAATCGATAGATTCTTTTGTTGTGTAATAGATTGATACTTTTCCTAAGCTAGACGATAAGAGCAGGTCTACCTTTTAATTTTTTTGCAATAACAGTATTACCTTAACTCCTACGCAACTGTGCCCATTCGCCACGCATCTCTTTCACTCGCTTATTTATGAAGTTGACTTGGAGAAGAACATTTGCATGGCTATAATATTTTCTCTTCTTCGTTCATCACTATCTATGACCAGAGGTAAAGAACCTAGCTTACAAACACCTCCACTCATGCTGCCGTTACAACATGTAGAACAAAGTTTGACCTATGAGAGGAGCACTTTTATGGCTGAAACTTATTTGAGCACTAAGCCGAGGAATTTAACCTGTGGTCAGCTGATAGCTACCTGGGTTTGGACCATCATCTAGCTTAGAATCATAAGTGGGGCGGCTATTATATATCACTAACCCACGACACCAACTAGCTTAATTGTTTTTTTCACAGCCTTAGCAGTGATCATTAGTGTCCGTACGTACCAAACTGCCAATCCAACTCAGTTCCAAACTCTCTGTATGGATATATATTTATGTGCACGGATATTAACTACTCACATAAATATCCAAATGATATGATCGTTAAATAAGAGCTAGGCATTTAAAATCTTCACTTAAGTGATTGTGATTCAAAAGAAATTAAGGAAGCGTTTCGTGGCAGAATGGCACAGCAACAACTGTAGCGTTGGACAGCGTCTTTTCAGACGGATTAGCATCGGTTCCCCGACGATGCATACGTCCATGCAGATCTTCCGTATGATCGGCCTGGACTCGTTGGACGACATTCCTCTCTCTTTTGTCTCCCCCTTTAATTTCCTTTTGCTCCCCGCGATTGATTGAACCTTGGTGGAGAAGAAGAACAATGGGCGATCAGCAGGAATGATTTGGTTCGTGCGGTTGCATTGTTTTCGCTTTTGACATCAAACCTTGTTGCTGAAGATAGATAAACGTGTTGTAAGTGGTGGTGAGGGAAGAGAACCAACACTTTCTCGCATCACACCATACATCCACCGACCAGCTACCTAAATAGAAGGGAAAATAATATTATTCCTAGATATTAAAATTTACTCCAAGTCGAGATATCAACTTGCTAAGCTTGAAATCTCGATAAATATACATAAATGTGCACGCACCAATCAGTGTCTTTTTTTACCCTGGTTCTAGCTTCTGGAGAGCGCTCACGGGTTTGGAGGGCCGGGAAACTCTTGCCAGTGTCATGTTCAAGCCAACCAGCACTGATATGTTGTTCCATTATAGTGATGCATAGGAGTATTTCTCAGGGATTAAAAAACCTAGATAAAAATATCAAAAATAATTTATGCTTGCTAATTAAGAAAAAAAGTAATTTTATAATATTTAAGAAAGTATAGGGAGAAACCATATTTTTGTTAAGTGTAAAACTTGTTACCGAGATATCTCAAGATATCAAAATTTTAGTATCTACAGGTACTTAATCTCTTTAAGACCATAAACTTTCTCTTAAAAATGTTGCATCACTGTCAATACCGTTCTAGAAGGTGTATGAGAACCATGTTCGGTACTTAGTTATGGATGGTCCACTGTATAATTTTATTATATTAACTAGCACATATACTATAATTTTTAATTTTTAGGTGGTCCATGGACCACGGTGCCACCTAGATGGCTACGTCTCTGATACGGAGTGTTTTCTCGGGGTTTCCAAAGAAAAATATATATAACGAGAAAAACTGCTACTCCACTTGCTAAGAAAAAACGGTCGATCAGTACCACTCCAATAGCATACGTGCAAGGAATTGAATGTATATATGTTGAACACTTGCAATTTGCTGCTTGGAGTTTTGTGTTCCTGATGAGAGAGAGATGATGAGCCCAGGCTAGCTAGGCAGCGGCATTCTCCTTATGATTGGTCCGTTGGTTCAGCCTCTGCTAGATCGGTAAAGCCGGATCCCGGATGCAGGGGCGGATCTAACGTGGGTGCAGGGGGACTCGAGTCTCCCCTACACCCACAGGACCCATGGATATCCCCGGAGCATCCCCTTCAATTTTTATAGTATGAATGATAAACTAAAAGTTCCTAGATAGCTGTAGGTTGAAGAAACTATGTAATTGAGCCCCTCCAAATTTCTTTTCCTGGATCCGCCCTGCCGGATGTATATATGCGCCGCGCCGGCCAGCCGCAGCACAGGCTGGGTGTGTGCAGAACTGGCACACAGCAAGTTGCCATGCAGTGACAGCGAGCGAAAACACGCCAACTTGCGACGTGAAGACGACATCCTCAATCACCGAATTAACTTGGGCATTTCGTGCCTTGGCCCATCGAACAGTGCTTCCGTACGCCGTCGCCATTTCTTTCGGTCGAGAGGATCGACTAATTAATTAATTCCTCTCCTCGTGCGCTAAGTCACCTCCAATCGTGTGTCCTTTTTTTTTTCGTTCGGGCCAATCATAAGCTATATTTTTTAAAAGAAAACAAAAACCGTCTATTTCGCTACAGGGTGTGTTTAGTTCACACTAAAATTAAAAATTTGGTTGAAATTGAAACAATGTGATGAAAAAGTTGGAAGTTTGTGTGTGTAGGAAAGTTTCGATACGATAGAAAAGTTGAAAGTTTGAAGAAAAAATTTGGAACTAAACTCGGCCATAGTTATAAATCAGAAACACGATCTACTTATAATTTCATACCCATTTGATTAGTTAGTGTGGTGGTGCCGTTCTAGTTGGTAGGGCTATGCAAGTTTTCTTGATGTGAACACTTACGTAACTTTATGATAAATTGTCACTAAAATCACCATGATAGGACAAATGAAAAACATAATAAACTAGATACCATATTACTGATCTATAAGCACCTATTTTGGAACATATATTGTGAAAAGCTAGCATCTATTTCTTTAGTTCAAGATACAGATGATTTCGAGTGGTGGAGGCTTCCTTTCAAATACAAAATTCTTCTATAAATATATAGCCCTACAATGCTTGAACCGATTTAATGTGAAAATTTTAGTAAATATTTCACGAGATTCCAATGTTCCAAAGAAGGCATCATAACGGCTAAACGTAGACATCGCTCGTACAAGCGACACCCCATACATGTTTTCTTTTCCTTTTATTTTTAGCTCGATCTAGAGAATTCCATAAGATTATTCGTACGTTTGGTCACTATAATTCACTATGGCCCTATTTAGGTCCTACCCTAAAATTTTTCACTATGTCACATCGAACGTTTGAACACATGCATGAAGTATTAAATATATGCTAAAAATAACTAATTACACAAATTGCGACTAATTTACGAGATGAATCTTTTAAGCTTAATTGCTTCATGATATAACAATGTGGTGCTACAGTAAACATTTGCTAATGACAAATTAATTAGGCTTAATAAATTCGTCTCGTTGTTTATTGACGGATTATGTAATTAGTTTTTTTATTAGTGCCCCAACATCCTATGTGACACACTATATAATAACCGATGTAACACGTCAAAACTTTATATCCCTGATATAAGCAACCCCTATGTCTACCTGCATTCCTGCAGTGACGCCGACCTCCATTTACAGCCGGAGACAAACGTATTCGTCCGGAGATATATATTGGATCGCCAATTTGCCATGGACATACTTGATGAGGTGACGTACGTCTATCCAAATATCCAATATATATCCATCTCCATGATGATCAATAATCTACCGTGTCTAGTCTAGGGTTACCCAAAGCAGAAAGACAAGATGCTCCAACTCGCACATCTTCACATCCTACTCGCCCCTAACGTCGTCTACGACAATTGTTGGGCACGCACGTACATGATGATATATATGTCCCCTCAAATCTTCATATATCCGGATAGGGGAACTAATCATTCATGCATACCAAAGATTAACTTGCTTATCCAACCCAAGATTTCGTTTGAAAATGACACAATCTGTTGCTCGATGATAGAGTAATAATTAGGATATGATTGATTGTTGCGTCATCTGGCATGCACATGACAGTTATTTAACAAGAACAAGCTAATTAATTAAGCATAACTAACAAGTGTTTCTTGAAGCAAATCTGTCAATTAATTACTCAAATCACACTGGAAATACATGATGATGATGACTATATAAACAGTTTACAACACGAGGTGCACACTCGACGCGCACAAAGGCAGCCGCTGCAGAGGCGATCAAAGAACCGACCGCGGTTAAAAAGGAAGAGAGAAAAAACTGGAACACCAAACGACACATGCCCAAAGCATGTGTCACAAAAAGGCCCAGCAGCAGCTACTGTGTGTCACGACGAGCCAAGGTTATTAATAAATAATATTTTGAGTAATTTTGTAGCAAATCGTGCGTGTTTTGCTTGATTGATTGGTTGATTAATTAAAGCCTAAGCTAGCAACCGCGACGCGCGAGCGAGGGAGACCGAACTCTCGCATTAATTAATTAATTAGCAGCTGTGTGCGTGTGATGTGGCGGCGGCGGCGGCGCGAGCTTAGGAGGTGGCAATGCAGTAGGGCTCGAGGATGAAGAGGGGCTTCTGCCGCAGCTGCCGGCACTGGCGCACGCTCTGGAGAAGCTCCTGCTTGTCGCGGCAGCGGGAGGTGAAGAGGAGGAGCTGCTTGGTGTCGGCGGCGGGGGCGGCGGCGCCGGGCGGGTGGTGCGGCTCGTCGTCGTCGTCGTCGCCGTCGGTGGAGGTCGACGCCACGGCGACCGCGGCCGCCAGCGTCGTGGTGGAGGTGGAGGACGGCACGCGGCGAAGCGCCGGGGCCGGCGCGTCTGTCGTCGCTTCGGCGGCGGCGGCGGCTGCGCATGCCGCGTCGGCGTTGCACCGGGGCTGCAGGTCGGCGACGGTCAGCGGCGTGCTGCCGACGAACTTGTTGATGACGAGCGTCGAGCGGTGCACCTTGGCCGCGGTGGGCGTCTGCGGCTGCGTGCTCACCTTGACCTCGACCACGGTGCCCCTGTCGACCACCTCCACCTCCTCCTCCTCCTCCTCGACCTCGTCGTCCTCCTCGACTTCGGCGGCGACCTCCTCGTCCTGATCGAGCTTGGCGTCCACGACCGGGAAGTAGGGCGCCTTCTCGGTGGCCACGGCGGCCTTGCTCGCCGCGCTCTGCTCGCGAGCAGAGCAGTCGACGAAGGAGAGGAGGAGGCGGCCGCCCTGGCGCCTCGCGTGGAGGTACCCGCGGGGCCTGACAACCACGGCGTCGACGATGAGGCGACCGTCCTGGCGGCGAGGGCGCATCTGCAGGCACGGCGCGTCGCGGCTCGACATGGACGGGAGCGGCGGCGGGAACGAGCGTGGCGGCGACCGCGTCCCGCCCGAGCAGTGGTAGTTCACCGCCGCGAGCTCCTTCCTCTCCCACGCCTCCTCCGGCGCCGCGCTCTGCTGCCAGAACGAGTCCTCCGCCGCCTGATCCGCGCGCTTCGACGCCGGCGCAGCCGGCGCGCCGAAGAGGCTGGCCATGTCGACGTCATCCAGCGACGCGGTGAAGTCGCCGGAGCCGGTCTCGGAGCCGAGGCTCTCGGTGCAGACCTCGAGGCTCTTCTGGCTCATCAGGCTCGAAGATCGCCGCACCAGCGGGTGGACGTACGGCTTGGCGGCGGCTTTCTTGGCGCCGGTGGTGGCCGACTTGTCCACCACGTCGGCCTGGATAGCATTCCATATGTCCGCCTGCGCCGGCCGGTCGTCGACGGCGACCTCCGGCTTGCTGTACGTGTTCTCAGCCGCCGCGCGCAGCCAGGTGGACGGCTCGAACGCCGGCATGGCCGGGCCACGGCACACCGCCACAGACATCCTCGCCTCCTGGAGAAGAAAGGTTGCGAAGTGGCAGTATAGCGCTTGCTCCCTGTGAAGAGGCAAGATCAGAGAGAGAGAGAGAGAGAGAGAGTGAGTACAAAGAGACGAGTCACCCGTGTGCAAAACGAGCAGAGCTGCAGAGTGAAGAAGAAGTCAGAGCACAACAAGCGTGGCAGCTTTCGTGGTTACCTCAAGCAAGCAGGCAAAGCATGCACGTCACAACGCTGCAACAACGGAAGAAACACTTGTGGATTTTTTTTGGAAGTTTGGGAGTGAGCTGTGTGTTGTTGCTAGATCTGCTTGCTGCTGCCGCTGCTGCTGCTGCTGCTCTTGGGAGTCAAGAAGCAGCTTGGTTTTGCAAGCATCTATGGTTTTGGATGGTGAGCTCGGGGGGGCTATTTGTAGGCTCGAGGGGAGGGAAAGGGAGAGAGTGAGGAGGGCAATAGCCGTCCAAGGCCAAAGGGGAGGGTCCCATGCACCTCCCACTAGTTGCCTCCACCATACTCTGTTTTTCCTTCGAATTTCTTTGCAGTTTATACTTTGGCGTTTTTTATTCAGGCATATACTCGGTTGCATCATGCATTGTTAACACCCTCTTTTTTCAATAGGAATTTCGCGGTAGTTTTCTAAATTTTTCATATGTAGCTATTGAAAAAAAAAAGTCTCCCAATGTCCTGAACAAGGCATATAGACATGGTAACATGGGAAGAATAATCCTACCAATGGATTGGTTTATATATTGCAACCTTACTTCAACGGCTTGAAATGTTACTAGCAGCAGCTACTATACATAAGCCGATTTATCATCCTGCTAAGTTACAGCTGGTATCTATCTATCTATCTATCTATCTATCTATCTATCTATCTATCTATCTATGTACTCTCTCCGTTCAGGTTACAGGATGTTTTGATTTTGGTCAAAGTCAAACTATTTTATATTTAACTAAGTTTATAGATAAATATAGTGATATTTACATTACCAAATTAGTTTTATTAAATTAATAATTAAATATATTTTTATAATAAATTTATCTTAGGTCAAAAATATTACTATTTTTTCTATAAACTTGGTCAAACTTGAAGCAACTTGACTTTGACCAAAATCCAAACATCTTATAACCTGAAATAGAGGGAGTATTATATTATTGAAATAACTTGAAAAATAAGACACCACATTCGCTATGAATGCTGAAAATTCCAACATTAATCAACGAAAAGAAAAAAAGGGTTTTAAGTAAGAGTACGATTTAGAAATAACTGAAACTCAAAATAAAAAATATTAAAAGAACGGTCTATATATAACACGATATGAGATTAATTAAAATTTAAATAAAATAAATTCTAAATTTAGAAAAATCAAATAAGAATTTAAGTTGGAATACAATTTATAAATAACTAAAATTCAGAATAAAAGGCAATTACTAGCAGTGGAATACCATCCTGATTTTGACAAAGGGATGAAATGTGAACGGTTTTGATAACTAAGAGAATAATAATTAATAAATGCTTTCATAATTGTGAGCCTAAATCAAATGATAGCAGTATGAAATAAAAACCAAATGCGAGCATATCTCTTGTTTATATTACCACGTCAATTACTGGCAATAGAATTAAGAGGGTATAATTGTTGAACTCCTCCCCATATCTGCTATCTTTTCAAGGCTCTACTCCGTATGTCCTATCGTCTTGGATTGCTACTACAGATTTTTTTTTTAAAAAAAAAAAAGAAGGCAAGAAGATTGCCTTATACAGTATATTGGATTGCTACTAAAGATGCTACTTAAGATATTGTTGGTCCAAGTAAATACAATGCCAATCAACATACCCACCTCTATATGCGCAATTGCAATTGCATATAGGAGTATATGTCATCTTCAACACAAATCACTGTGTGTACTAGGCCATATATAGGCATTCAAGTTGCAGATGCCATTTGTTTCTCGACTGAAGAATGTGGATGGAAAGATTCCATTTTTTGTCCTTTGCATATTTTGTTTGCATCTCCATACATGAATGAAATTTGTCCCTCAAACACTATCTGAAGTTGAAATGACAATCACCCAATTAACTACATGCAGTTTCTTCTCCTTTTATGCTCTTAAACACCTTTTTCATCCACTCAAAAAATATTTATGTATTCAAGCATAAACCTTTTCATCGTGCTACTCGTTGTGTCATGTTCTTTTCGGTGGAACAGTGATACCTTTTCTAGACTATAACACATCTTTACTGGACAAGCCAAGTATAGTTGTCATAATCTTGTCTTCTCATTGTTTTGTTGCCTCTTTGTTATTTTCTTCTATCATTTGAGATTCATATGGATATAATAGAAGTTCTATAGCAATTTTTGGGTTATATATAATGCATAAAGGAACAAATAATAAAGACACAAAATAGAAACTTTGCCACGTGTATGTGTTGAGTCATGCCCCAAAGTTAATCGATCCCTAAAACGTGAATTACAGCCACTTCTGTAAGGATCAATGACGTACTATTAGATGTTCTTTGTCCCATGGAAAGCAAAGACAGTGATTGGTTAATCATCGCCTTGTCTTCCAGTGGAAAGTAAATTTGCATGAGGGCTCTTATATAAAATACTAGGTGAAACCCCCACACATTGTTGCGGGAATTTAGTATGATAATAATAAAAAAATAACGTGTAAGATAGCTAGATAATATCAGATTAAGTAAATTAATGTGATTTATGGTAATTTAAATTTAAATAGTATGTAGAATGGTGATTCAAACGTAAAAAGTAAGGTGGTATGACTTTATGGAAGAAGAAAAGTAGGGAGATAGTTTGGACCGTAGATTAATCATCTAAAGGCTAAAAACAATTGATATGATATGACTTAATTAGAGAAAAAAATGAGAAAGATAATTTGGACCATATATTAATCATTTAAGCACTAACTAATTAAGTGAGGATGAACTATATAAGTATATAAGATATCATAAAACATAATAAAGATATATATATTGAAACATTATGTGAATTTTGTTGGATGATAATTTAACATGATTGTATTTGAAAAGCTTTTAAATTATAAAAACTATAAAGATATAGCATGTTTGCATGATGTTTAAATGTGATGATTGTTAGTGGGTGATGATGTGGCATCTTGTTAATTAGTGGATGATGATGTGGCATCTTTGTATGTTAAGCATAAAGAGTTAGTGGGGGATAACTTTACAGTAAGATAGGACATGTAGTTCTGATGCAAACTCAATATGCTTATATACAACAAATTTCACAATATTTACTCCAATATGCGACTGCAGCTGTGTGAAAAAATGGTTGCGACAAACCTTGATAAAATGAACAAGTATATTCACTAAATAATCTGGTGGTATTTCATTTATCGTCCCTTAAACAGTTTGTATAAACTATACTGTAAAGTTTTTAAAAATGGTTTGGATCATTATAGTACTCCCATAGTTCGTATATTGGTAATTTCACCATTCTTTAAAAATAGCCAGAGGTATCATATTTTCTACTCTAAAATTTAATACTAATGTAGATGCATGGAGTCTTAAAATTTTTAGTATAAAATTTTGGTATCTATGGTTACTTTTTGAAAAACAAAGTAAAATTTCTGTACTTATATATGCATAGGTGTTGTTCAGTACTGCTATGGAGCAGCCAACCAATTAACAAAGGTTTATAACCAGACAGCAAGAAAATGATGCTTCTTGCAGCCAACGTTATTACAGCAGCCAAAGCTGTCGGGCTGTGCAATACACGGCCCAAAACGCTGTAGCAGGCTGCAGTCGATATCAAACACATGGTATTTTATCTTGGTTGTATATTTATTTTGCAATCTGTGAATCAATTTTAAAACTTCAAACGCAAGCTAGCTCCGATCCTTTTCTCTTTTTGTTGATTTTGTTAACGAAGCTTTCAAAAATTTTGATTTCTGATATACTCTACGTAAAGCTACTTTCAAAACCACGTTGAAACCCCATCTACGGTGGTGTTCTTTTCTCCTGAAAATGAAGATTAAGTTTTTTACGTAAAATAAGGTGGCATTGATGTATGATTGATTGAGTTTTAATTATTACAAACTTAAAAAAAGATTAATATGATATTTAAAGCAACTTTCATATAGAAAGTTTTCATACGAAACGTACCATTTAGCAGTTAAAAAGCGTGCCATAAAAATCTTAATCTTCATTCAATTTTTGTTGGAGAAAAGAACACGACCTACGTCCTCTAAATATTTTTCTCGAACAGTGGCAGACACAATACACAGTCAGAGACGGTGGGTTCGATCGATCGAGGACTGTTACGCCGGCAAGTATCAGTGACCAGTATTGCCCGGGCCTCCACACACACTGTAGCGGGCTTTCCCTCGAAAAGACATCTCCGTTCAAGCTTTCGAACGGGCGGGACACCTGGGCGAACCAGGTAAAACCACGCCAGTATAGAACAGGAAAAGAAAGAAAGAAAGAAAGAAAAACACCGGATCGCGTTCTTCCGCCCGCTTTATGACGACACGCCGCTCGCGGCCGTCCGATGCGCCCGCAGAGCACGATCCATCCGCCCTCCGCGCGCCCCGGGCCGAGAAAAAGGAGGAGATAATCGATGCGTTCTCCTCCCGCACGCCAATGGAAAAGCGGCCCCGTTTTGTGTGGCCGCGCGCGCCCGGCGGCGGCGGCGGCGGCGACGCGGCCTTCTCCGCGCGGCGACCGGAGAAATGACTGCGCGCAGCGCACGGCCTCTGGCCGGCCACTGCCGGTTGTTCGCGACAGAAGTGGAAATGGTTCGGTTCTTCACCTAAGCGAAGATGCTGGTGTTGTTGTTTAAAGATATGTATGGATTGGACAACACGCTGAGCGAGTAATCTTGTTTATGTATATGTGGGCGTTTGATTCGACGAATCGACATGGTTTGGTTTTTGCTCAAACTTGTCGTATTTGGTAAATCATTTGTTGTTGTTTTTTTTCCCGTTGTAGTGTGACGGTCTGTTCGCTGCTGCTTTTGTTTTTTTTTTCATGTGAAAAATGTTGCTCGTAAAGGAAATGAAAGAGGCAGCGCATTTCCTTTTGGTGGATTCCCGTCGCTCGGGTTATTGCCAAAGCAAGAGAGTTGTAGTTTATTTATAGAAGGGGAAAAAAGGAAATACACGATCGAGGAGGCATTTCCACAACCAATGTTTGTTTTAATCCAAAGCCTTCAGAGTTGGCA
The DNA here is from genome assembly GCF_034140825.1 of Oryza sativa Japonica Group. NCBI lineage: Eukaryota > Viridiplantae > Streptophyta > Magnoliopsida > Poales > Poaceae > Oryza > Oryza sativa. The sequence continues at coordinate 29,259,124 of NC_089037.1, read as the reverse complement.
ATGATCTCTCCTAGAACGTCAAAGAAAGAAGACAACTTTTCTTCTCCGTTTCAATTCCATGAATAACCCCCACCAACTAGAGCCGCACGTAATGTAAATCCCGTTGGTCTGCCGACGAAAACACACTCGCAAGAACTCACCATCACCGCGACACCAAACAAACATTTTCTCCAAAGGCGAGGGGCACGCCAATACGACGCCGCCACCAACCGCGCTCTGTCCAGTCGCGGCGCAGCAACATCCAAAATGACAACGAGCGTCACCACCGGTAGCGAAGCGCGCGGTAGATCTCCCAAAGTTGTCGCGCGCCCGCGACCGCCGAATCCGAGCGGTCCGTCCAGTCACGGCGCCGCTTGTGACGCGACGGCACAAGGGATGGGGTGCATGCGCGCGTGTTTCCGTGAAAATCGTCCGTACGATACGATGCAGTGCAGAGGCTTGCAGGCTAAGGCGCCCAAATCGGGGCAAACCGGGCTCGGCTCGGCCAAGATTCTCGCCGCGGAATTATTGCGATATGTATGTATCTCTCGCACACCAACCTTTGCTGCTACGCGATCTGCCTTTTTAGGCCTTTCTGGAGAGCGAGAGAGGGGTCGTTGGTTGGATTGGACCAGAGCAACGACGCAGCGGCTGGAATTCCAGATGTACTGCAACACACACGGGGGGAAAGAGCTGATCTGGGCCGTCGGCCACCGATCGGACGAGCTACGCGCCGTGAAAAGCTCTCGTCGTTGGGGGGGGGGGGGGGGGGCGAACAAAGCTGCCGCTGCTACTGGCTAGCTCTGCTTTGCCAACCCAACCCAACCCAACCTGCACGATGGAACGAGCGATCTATTGGAGGAGATTTTGGGACGGAAGCGTGTGGCCCAGGGGTCTAACGTAATCAAATCTAGCGTGATCTATTCTAAAGCTCGAGTGGTCCGTGGTCCAGTTTGCAAAATTCGGGGGAAGTCATGCGCCGGCCGGGACCCGATCGAGTACTACCAGCTACTGTAGCACGACCGGCCAATGCCGAGGAGAACCTTTTTCTTTTTATTTTTTTCCCCTCCTGAGTCTGAGACTGACAGCCTGACAGGGGCCTCTTGAGATCTCTGAGATTGCACGGTTGGCTCGACTAGTGTTTCGGTTAAACACATCGAGAAAAGAATCATCGTCGACCTTGTCCGTTAGAGCGAGTACAGTAGCAGCTACAAGTTAGCTGTAAACACATGTGTAGAAGAGAAGAGGAGAGAGAAGAAAAATGGGTTACAGATTTATAGCCAGCTGCAGCACGGACTCTAATACGTTGTGTGTATATGAGATGTGAGACCATATATTAATGATGTAGTATATGTTTATAGGTAATTATTGTATAAATGAGCTATTAGATTCGTTATAGATGCATTGGAGCTAGTAGCTGGCTATACTATTAAACTTGCTCTTAGATTGATGTCTAAGGGCCCTTTTGAATCACATGAAATAAAAAAACGGAGGAATAGGAAAAACATATGATTCTAACAGGAATGTAAGTGTAAAACAGATAATTGCAAAACACAGGAAAAACATAGGAATGACCGTTTGATTGGACCACAGAAAAACACATAAATTTGAGGAGAGATAAAGACTCAAATGATTTCTTCCATGAGGTTCTACCTCTTGTTAAAATTCCTCCAAAACTTGTATGGGAAGAGGCATTCCATAGGAATTTCATAGGATTCCATAGGGTTCATTCCTTTGATTCAAAGGGCTCTGTAGGAAAAAATCCTCTAAAGGCCCCTTTGAATTGGAGGAAAAACATAGGAATTTTGGAGGAGTTCAATCTTATAGGAAATTTTCCTATGAAGCCTTTTGAAACAAATGATTGAATCCTATCCAATCCTTTGAAATTCCTATAGAATGGACAATCCTATAGAGATTTTGGAGAAAATTTAGCAAGAGCTTCAACCTCTTGGTAACTTTCCTTTGAGTCTATCTCTCTCATCCAATTCCTAAGTTTTTTCTGCAGTTCAATCAAACGGTCATTCCTGTATTTTTCCTGCGTTTTACAATCCTCTGTTTTACATTTACATTCCTATCAAAATCCTACGTTTTTCCTATTCCTATGTTTTCTCAATCCTTCGATTCAAAGGGGCCCTAAAATTCTTATGATTTTATTTGAATCAAAGGGGGCCTAAATTAGATAAATCAGACATACTTTAGGTAAAGTTTGCCCGTCACAAAGTGTGATTAATAGACAGGCACAGGTACTGTGATTGTTAGATTGGAGATTTTTTTTTTCAATTGCACAAAAAACATATATGCGCACACGTGCCACAATACACACAACATTTCATGAACATATCCGTAAATATAGCTAACAAATCCTCAAAGAGTACTATGAAAATTATGCACATGGACAGTACAACTAACACACGCTCAAAGAGTACTATGAAAAGTATATCTGAATTACCATAGTGTTATGAACACCACGATTTTAATACTGATGATTTCAACATGTACTTATAGCTTCAATTGAAGCAAATACCGAGTTTGTATCCTTTATCTTTAGAAAAATCAAAATTTTCCTTTATCAAAATTTCTAACTTCGTATAGTTTTGGTAAGACTTATACCAAGTCCTATCGCAATTATTCTAACACTTCAAATCAATATTGCGTTATTTTGTCTGCTTGTTTTTCCAAAATTTTCCTTTATTGGGAAAAGCACTGTTAGTACAGTGGTAGAGTTGGGTGAATGACTTCACCCATTATGATTTATATCCAACACCCACAAATATTACTTGCACGTGAATGTACTTTAAATAGAAATTTAGTAGAGCCAGGGATGTGTCGCTTATTCAGTCTCTTTGAGTGTGTGTGTTTGAAGGGGCACTCTCATGGTTTTGTGAGTGTGATGTGCGTGTGTACTAGTGTTATGTTTGTGTACATGTCTTTCGTCTAATCATAAAAAGAAAAATCATCCTCTATATATATATATATTATATTATATTATATTATATTATATATATATATATATATATATATATATATATATATATATATATATATATATATATATATATATATATATATATATATATATATATATATATATATATATATATATATATATATATATATATATATAAACTTTAGTTCGGTTGATAAACAAAATTTGTATTTCCACTAAGTTTGTTTCCTGTAGGCATAAACTGGCTTCAATCTAAACCAATACTTCTGAGTCCCTATTAAATTTGTCTAGTGCCAAAGTTGCTATTACCAAAGTTTTAGTAGGATTTTAAATAAATACGATCCATTATTTTCATATTTTGTACCTTATTAAATTTAGTATGATTAAAATTACCAAATTTTTTATAGTTAATTCCGATAACAAACCAAACATCCTATAGTCGATCGCTTGCATAATTTGTCTGCGTAAGTAGATGTGTCAAATGTCAATTCGCACTTGGACTGTTTCTCAACTTTCTTGTGGATGAGTACATCCAAAGATTCCAATGGTAATTGTGAAGAGGAGCTGCGTGATCCTTAGGCTGGAAAATTGGGATCCATCCATGGTTTATAATGCGATATCTTTTGACGATCTTGGTCGCTAAGTGGGACACATTTTTTATATGTCATGATGATGTACTCCCATGTCACGATCAAGGGCAAATAAAATAGTTTTCTCCTCAAAGACCAACCTAATAAAGTTGGATGACTATGACAATGAATCGGTTGCCAAGTCCGTACTTCCTGATGCACGAAAGGTGCAAAACAGAGGGTTTTATTCGCTATCACCTTATATAACCCATGTTTTAAATATAAGTTGTCTTACTTACTCAACTCTTCCTCCGCATAAAAAATTTTAGACTTTTAAGCATTTTTCAATCTTTTCTTCCTTGCTTATTCTTACCAAATAAATGTCACCCTCTAACAGCAACAAATAAACGATAGATCTGCTAAAAAGAGGCACTAGTTTTTCAGCTTAATTTCAGTCATTATTTTGTCCGTTGGATTGCATTGCCCCTCCATCAACTTTCAAAAAAAAAACATCAGCCATGTGTCCTCCTCCTTCCATTTCATACTATAAGTTTTTTTATTTACTTTTTAAAAAGTTCGACTAAGTTTATAAAAAAAATCTAGCAACATCTAAAACAATAATTAGTTTCATCAAATCTAAAATTTAATATATTTTGATAATATATTTATTTTGGGTTGACAACGCTATTATATTTTTCTATAAACTTAGTTAAACTTTAAAAAAAATAACAAAAAAGACGAAACGACGTATAATATGAAACGGAGGGAGTACGTGCATTGACAGTTTGTTTTTCCAGCACCGCTGTGGTGCTATAGATATTTAGAGATACCAAAATTTACGGTACAAATGTTGGTACCTTTTGATACTTCTCAAGTGCTGTAAAATTACTCATCATGAAAATACATCATTTTTGTTTTTTTTTCATGGACAAGAACCATAAGGTTCTAAATTCATATCCCATATCTCAGCTATCAACTTGAACATTATATTCTCTAGGCTTCTAGATTAACATTTTCCACCTATAAATTTTGTAAAACTACTATAGAACTATCACTTTAATTAGTGCAACTTAATTTAAATAGATATTTAAGTGAAATGCACTCGCAAATGGGTGGATAGAGAATGCGCTCACAAGTCAGAACTCCGATCCATGTCGCAATTCGCATCAGGTCCAGCTGCAGTTTAGCTAGTACTTAAATACGTAGAAACGAATCATGATGTGCAGTAATTCTCAACTGGACAATTAAATAAGCGTAGTCCCGTTCAAGCATACAGATAGGTTCGGTGATATCACGAATTAGGTTCTCAAGACAGAAAGACCACACTATTTTATTTTTTAAAAATTAAATTATGAACTAAAGTGGCAAAGGGAAATGCATCAAGACGTCATGGGCGGAGTCTTTGGCTTCTGACTCTACCGTGGAACAGCTGAAAGCAAATTTGATTGCGTGTATATATCCGCTGAATCCAACTTTAGGAGGCATCTTTAGCTGTATGCGTACACAAGCATAATGCACGTACCTGACGAACTAATTCTTGTTATTTGGACACAATTGGATCGGGAAAAGCTCGCTAATAATGTACAATTTCTCTCCTTTGGCAGCTTGCTCGTGCAAATGGACCGGCTTTTACTGGTACAATTGAGAGATGATCCAAGCAGAGGGCATACCTTTTTCCATAACATGAGCTTTTGTAGGAATGGACCAATTTAACAACCCTAATATGCATATCTTTTCGTGCCCCAATGGGGGCCTCGAGCTTAGCTAGCTCGCTCACTCGCTACTTGCTAGGTCATTGTTTTTGTTTGGGGCCCGACCTGCAGCTAGCTAGCCTGGATCATGTAAGCAGCTCACTGGTTTGACGTTGACATTTTTCACATCATCGTTAGCTAGTTAGTTAGTTAGTTTCTCAAACTAAGAGAAGAAAGACAAGACACCAAGATCCAATCAGATTTGGATTTTACTTGAGAGTATCTTCGATCTTTACCCTGGAGCGATTCACATGGAGGTGATGAGCTCCGGATAATTGAGAGAAGGGTAGCTTAGCTTTTGCTCCATGCCCAACAGGCACAGGTTGTTCCATCTGTTCTTCACTTGTCTCTCTTTCTCTCTTCTTTTTCGGTGCCAGCTTTGAGAGAAGAACAACTAAGTGGAGTTGCTGGCCCGGCCGGCCGGCCGGTGTCCTCAGCTAGCTAAGCTACGATCACCGATGCTGATCATGCATATCATGGTAGTACTAGTACTACTAAGGATCGATCGACCGACAGGCACAGAGCAATCGATCACGGTCATGATCCCCAGTGAATTGACACACTCGATCGATCACTGACTGCGCCATGGTGTATATCCACCACACGTGGCCGTGGATGTCTCGTACAAGCACGAATCTCCACGGGGCCCAGGCTACAGCGAAAGCCCGACCCAGCAAAGTACCTGGCCGACCCGACAGAGAGGCCCAGCCAACCCAGGGCCTACCCAGCTTATACTACCACCATATACTCCTCCTACCACACTGATCTCGGCAAGCACTCATAACTACGAGCAGGTACAAAAGTAAGCTATAAGCCAGCTATAAATATATTTTAAAGAGAAAAGAAAGAGAGAGAAAAGCAGCAGGCTATAAATCTGTAGCCAGCTGCAGCATGGACTCCAAGACGTAATGTGTGTGTATGACAGGTGGAACCGGATATTAATAGTATAGTAAGCAACTATTGTATAAATTAGCTATTGTATTGGCTATAGATGATTTGGAGCCAGCAGTGGACTATGCTATTAAACAAGTTTGCAGGGCCTAATGATCTCAGCATGCATGCAGCACTGTGAGCTCCACACACATGCGCATGCTCCAGGATTGAGATGGATCGGCAGCTGCAGTGCAGAGATCTATGTGCAGTAGTAATACTCCCTCCGTCCCAAAATGAAGCCATTTTTAAGGTTGGCACGGATATTAAGAAAGTAGGTGAAAATCATTGGAGGAAGTGTGTGATTGGTTGAAAAGAGAAAGTAGGTGAAAAAGAATGGTTGTGATTGGTTGAGAGGAGGAGGTAGGTGAAGAAATAGCTTCATTTTAGGACAAGACACTGTGCTAGAAATAGCTACATTTTGAGACGGAGGGAGTAGTAGTAGTAGTAGAGCACACAGGTATCAGTAATACAGTGGGTGCAACTACGAGAGAGGAGGCCCCCACCACGAAGGGCATGCAGGAGCTGACATTTCTCGCATGCATATTTGCAGATGCAGGAGCTGGAGATAGAGCTGGATTTTATGGGGTTTGACCCCACGATCGAGAGAGATATATGGAGGGAAGAGAGATCGTGGACGCCGTTGTTCAGGTTCACCACTCCATTGTGGCTTGGAAAGGTGGCTGGCTCGCGATCGGGGGAAGATCGTGCGCCCGGCGGAAAAGCGCCGTGCAACAACAAGGAGATCCCGCGGGATACACATGCTGTCTCTCGATCCAGTGTGTGTCCTCCCCAATTGCATGCGTCGATCCATCGCCGGTCGAATCGACCGATCAGTCGAGGGCCCCTGGTCTTTTCCACCCCACTTTTTCCTGTGCACAATCTTTCTTCTTTTCGCGCGATAGAGAGAGAGAGAGGAGGCTGCTTGCTTGTGCTAGCTAGCTGCCACCTCGGTTAATTGAGTTGGGTTGGTTGGTTCGTTTTGACAAGCGGGCGAGGCGAGACCTCCACACGACGCGGCGCCTTCTTTTTTTTTTTCCTTTTTCTCCCCTGGGCCGTGGGGGCGCGTAATAATGCGACGCTTTTTGCGCGGTGACGCGCGCACTAGCTTAGCCCGCTTCTCCGGCGGATCGAGCGCGCGCGGGGCCGGGCGCGGCAAGTTGCGAGTTCGTTGCACGTACGTTGGCACGCGGCACGTCCCCTTCGCCGTGTCGCGGGGCATACACTTGGCGTCGCCGCGAGGGCTCGCACGGCCTCGCGGTCGCGCGGGTGCGGTGCGGCGTCATTCTGCAATTAGCGCGCGCGAGCTGCGTATGCTTAGTCCCTAAGCAAGGGAGACGGATCAGGCGCCTCTCTCTGTCTCTTCCGCGGCCGGCCCGGCCGGGCTAACATCAGGCGGCTGATGCGTACACGCGCGCACCGGCCGGCTGCGGATTTTGGAGGGATCGGGGGTTCGGAGTCCGTGCAACACATGCGCATCGGGTGCGCTGCTAGCTGAGGGACTCGGTCTAGGGGGGGTTCGTGCGATCTCGGGTGTACAGCCGGATATGGCAATTAACCTGGCGTGGCATGCATGGGCACGACTCAGGTGTACTTTTTTTTATGGGGCGTGAACGCCAAATGACGCACATCTATCATCGAGTGAACAAAATAAGCCGCCGATATGCAGAGTTTAAACTTTATTTCTAAATAAATCAATTTTAGCATTTTTATCTACATTTGGTTTACGAATTAGAAAGTTTTATTTTTCGACGCTCCTTGCCTACCTACCGATCAATAATATTATTCTGTCAGTGGTGAATACTGTAGTCCTTTTTTTATCAGTAAATTTGTCTCAGGATGTTGATTTTCCATGTATCATTTCACTTGTTTATAAATGACAAGAACACACGTTTAAAAGTAGAACTAGATTTGATATACAACTCAGACGTATGTTTAGTATAAATACAACTTGAATTATATATCACTATCGTTTCTCTTTCATATATACCGTTTCTATTTTCTTACAAAACTATATCAAATCCTTTAAATATTTTTGTATTTTGTAAGGGGCGGATAATGGCTTGGCATGGCTCGTGGACCCGTTAAGTTCTATAGATTTGTTAACAAGCTAGAGGTGTGGAGGTAAATTTTGGTAAAGTAAGGTGGATGTGGATAGTGTTTGGTGCGATAGATTACTATATGTGAGTATTTTTGTGAGTAGAAAGTTTCCGGATTTTTGCGATAGATTACTATTTTGGTAAGGTTGTGTTGATAGTGACATGTTTAGTTTGTTATCTTATCAAATTTTAGTATTATCAAAATTTAAAATGGTTCTGAATTGAAGAAAACGAACAAAGGGCATAGCTATATTCGCGCACGCGGCTACGTGTCACTGTCTCCAAATCTCTCCATCTGGAACCTGCATATGTCAGTCTAAGGCCCACCTTTCTACGTACCTAAATGCATGCAAATTTAACTGTTCATTTTTTTTAACAGATAAACTAATAACTTCCAATTATCGTTAAGAATCTTTTGCCGTGTATGAAAAAAAAAATATTTATTCTAAAACTAAAATTTAAACATAAAACTCTGAACTTAAAATAAAAAAAGATCAACCAATTTTTAAACTATCAACTCATCTTTTAGAAACTCTCAACTCAGAATTTTAAACTTTCAATCAAATCGAAACTCTCAACTCAAATTTTAAAAACTTTCAACTCAAATTTCAAAACTTTCAAATCAAATATCAAACACTACTAACTCAAATTTCGAAATTTCAAATTCAAAACTTTTAAAACCTTACCCAAGATTTGAAACTTTCAACCCAATTTTCAACCTAAAATTTAAAACATTCAAATTCAAAATTGAAACTTTCATCTTATATTTAAAACCTTTAATCAATTATATTATTTGTTATTTTATATTACTCCTTAGAAAGACCTCAATGATGATGGTATTGAATCTACATTATAGATTTTACATATTACCACTTAAATTTCTTAATATGACATAACTGCTAAATCTAAATCTAAGTGGATAGCCACCCATAAAATTAAATTGAGGTGGTTATTTCTTATAGGAAAAGGCGGGTAACATATACATTTCATGAAAAATATGTTATTGCTTATTTTAGGCAATATTATGACAATTTTTATTTTATGTATCCGTAGCACCACACATGTATCTATCTAGTATTTTCAAAGTCATTAAGCACATTAAGCATTATACTTACAATTAATTGCATATTTACGTAAAAAGGAAGCGTGAGGTTTTGCTGGTGCCTGCTTGCACGAGTTTAGGTTGGCCTATGGGGCTACGTTCTAGGCCAGCTTTTCCTAATGAACAATCCCTAAACCTTTAGCACTTAGCAGTGCCCGAAATTGGCGAAATATACACGTATACTTTTAATGAAATATACATGCACCCGAAATTGGGGAAATATGTACAACACCATATGAACCTTTTCACGTACTAATACATGCAAAACACAGATCTGTATTGGCCAACAGGCTGCAGTTCAAAGAACACGGCCCACTTAGCTCACTGCGACCACAAAGGAAAAAGTACACCGAGGGTCCTTCAACTTGTCATCGAGATACAAAATCATCCCCTAACAGCAAAACCAGATACCAGACGTCTCTCAACTAACAAAACCGTTTAAATCCTCCGGTGGTTTTGACCCTGGTTTTATCCTACGTGGCGGCTGAGTCAGCATAGGACCCACGTGGGCTCCACCTGTCAGCATTGCCACATCAGTCTTCTCTCTCTTTTCCTCTCTTCTCTCCCATCCTCATCTCTCTCTCCGTTTTCTCCGACTGCGACAGGCGACATGGCGCGTCGGTGACCGGCGGCCGGCGACCGGCCACGCGGCGACGCGGCGGCGGGGAAAGGGGCGGCGCGCGACCGGGCGGTGGAGGCGCGGCGCGCGGGCGGTCGGGGGCGGAGCGGCGACGCGGCGGTGGGGGCCGTCCTCGTCTTCTCCGAGGCCAACCGCCCGTACGCCTTCGCCGACCCGTCGTCATCCCTCGTCGACGACGCCGTCCTCCGCAGCCGCTGCTAAGCGCCCGTCCCCGACGTCCACGACTGCGAGCCCGAGGCGTTGAGGCGGGCGGCGGACGAGGCCAAGGTGGAGGTGGCGCGGCTGCGCGACGTCGCGGGGAGGCGGTTCTGGTGGTGGGAGGCCACCAACGTCGAGGCGCTCGGGGAGGCGGAGCTGCCGGAGTTCGACAGGGCGCTCGGGAGGCTCAGGGGCGCCGTCGTGCGCCGCCGCGCGCTCTGACGCGATGCTCTCGGCCGCGCAGCTGCCGAATTAAGCAGCCGTAGCATTGGAGGAAGAAGACAAAATCAATGCACACACGCTAGCTTCTTCTTCTAATTACGTGTCTAATCACACGCTCATCGCCCGGTTAATCAATCAATCACGAGTTCATCACCCGGTTAATTAATCATGTCACTGGTGCTACTAATTGCTTCTCGTCGATCTCGTTTGTACCCAGTTCTGCCGCTGGCGGCCGCCGTCGAGGCGCCGCCCTCCTCCTCTACCGCCACCCGCGCGCTGCTCCTCCGCCGGCCACGCTCCGCCCCTCCCCCGCCGCCGCCTCCAGGGCCTCGTGAGCGGCGGCCGGAGGGGGAGCCCGCGCGTCGCTCCTCTTCCCGCCGCCCGCGCGCCGCCGTGTCTCCCCCGGCCGCCCCTTCCCCCGCCGCCGCGTCGCCGCTCCGCCCCCGGCCGCCGGCGCACCGCGCCTCCCTCGGCTGGCCGCGCGCCGCCCCTTCCCCCGTCACTGCGTCGCCGCTTCGCCCCCGGCCGGCCGCGCGCCGCCCCTTCCCCACTGCCGCGTCGCCGCTCCGCCCCCGGCCGCCCGCGCGCCGCCCCTTCCCCCGCCGCCGCGTGGCCGGTCGCCGGCCGCCGGTCACCGACGCGCCGTGTCGCCTGTCGCAGTCGGAGAGAACGGAGAGAGAAAGATGAGGATGGGAGAGAAGAGAGGAAAAGGGAGAGAAGACTGATGTGGCAAGGCTGACATATGGGGCCCACGTGGGTCCCACGCTGGCTCAGCCGCCACTTAGGATAAAACCAGAGACAAAACCACCGGAGGATCTAAAGTGAACGGTTTTGTTAGTTGAGAGACTTCCGGTATCTGGTTTTACGGTTTGGGGACGATTTTATAACTCGATGACAAGTTGAGGGACCTTCGGTGTACTTTTTCCGACCACAAACAAGCATCGGACGGCCTACAGCCCATACATGGCCCACGATGCCTGGAACAATAATAGTAAGTCTACTTTATCTCCCTTAAACTTTTGTTCCTAGTTCAATCGCATACGCTCAACCGCAAAGCCATGTATAACGCATCCCCTATCTTTAAAAACCGGTACAAACTATCTTCTTCAATGGTTTGTAAGGCGGTTGCAACCGACGTGGCAGCTTTTACCCTATTGACTGACTGAGTCAGCTCGTAGGCTCCTCCTGTCAGCGACTTTCTCCATCTATCTTCTTCCTCACATCGCCCCTCGCTCTCTTTCCTCTCTTCCCTCGACAACTGATGTGTTGCCGTGGTGGCTGCGGCAACCGACAATGATGACTATGTCCGTGTCTGTGACTCTACCGGCACTCTCGATGGACGGTGCCGTGGCGACCGGAGCAGAGGCAGCGAAGTTGATCCGGGGGTGCACGTGTATAGCAGCGCACCTGCCGGCGGTGGCCACCCGTTCCTCAGCGGCGGGGACCACCGACACAACCGGCTCTTAATCCGTACCACTCCACGGCACAACCCTCGTGGTCGCTATGCTTCACGTCACCGACGCCGGCTTCTTCTCCTCCGGCTGCTCTTGACCCCACATCGTCGTTGCTGTCGCCGACAGCGTACCACCGGCACCGGTGCCCTCCACGGTGTGCTCACCGACACGCTTCCACGGCGGCAGCCTCGCCTCCTCTCGCTTCATGCCGCATTTGCTCTTGGCGCCCTGCCGCAGCATGCCTCCCCCCCCCCCCGCCCTCCCCCCCCCACCCCACCCCACCCCCCAAGGATGTGTTGGACGAGCTGTCGAGCAATCTCCACGCCCGCTTTGTCCACGCTGTCGAGCTCCTCGGCAACCATCATTATGCAGTAATGCATTATGTGTGTCCTGACCACTCAGTCACTCACTCAGCTAGGGAACAAAATCCCAGCTAGAGCCAGATAGGAGAGAGAGAGAAGCTGAGAGCAGCTAGAACGCAAGCTGATGCAGTAGTACCAATAGTGTTTTTCTCAGCTGAGACACATTAGTGCAGTTCTTTGGTTTGTCCATTCTTGGTGTTTTGGTTTGTTTTTGGCTGCCATGATCTCCTGCTTGATCCGTCATGTTTTGATGTGTTTTACCTCTCCCCCTCCGAATAATCTGATTGATCTACTGCCATGAACGCAAGCTGTTGCTGCTGCCGCCGTGGAGCCGTAGCCGATATATGGAGCCTGTCGCGATGGCGCTGTAGCCGCGGAGCGTGTCAGCGAGCACGCCGTGCAGGTGCCCCGTGCTAGAGAGCATCCGGTGCCGGTGGTACACTGACGGCGACAGCAACAACGACGTGGGGTCGGAGCAACCAAAGGGCGAAGAGCCGGCGTCGGTGACGTGGAGCATAACGACGATGAGGTCCACGCCGTGGCGTGTTAGGTGCTGAGAGATGGTTATGCTGGTAGTCGCCGCCACCCAGAAACGGGTGGCCACCACCGGCGCGGGTGCGCTGTGATACATGGGCACACCCAATCGGCTGCACCGCCTCTGCCCCGGTTGCCGCGGTGCCGTTCATCGGGAGCGTCGGTGGAGTCATGGGCACGGATGCAACCGCCGTCGTCGATTGCCGCAACCGGCACGGCAACACAACTATCGTCGGTGGAAGAGAAGAGAGAGAGAGAGAGGCAGAGGGGAGGAATAAGACGGGACGGAGGAAGTGTGGTTGATAAGTGGGGAGCCAGTCAACAGGGTCAAAGCTATCATGTCGACTAAAAACTGCCTCCCAAATCATTGAATGAGACAATTTATATATGTTTTTGAAAGATATGGAAGACCGTTATACTTGATTTTACGGTTGAAGAATATGATTCATCTAGAAGTCAAAATAGACTTATTCCGGAACAATTAACTTCCCTCCATCTCTAATTGGTGAGCCCAATCAATTGACTGTTCAAACACGTTCCGTGCCTATGTAAATTCTGACGCATCCACCCCATTCCGTTGCTTGGTCAAGCCGCAACATTGTCGCCGTGAAAACAAAAGAGACTCCAGCGTCAAATATATTTTATTGTTCAAGCTCGTGATAACTGATAAGTAGTTCATCCACTGCAAACCTTGGCATTTCATATTTCCACTCTCTAGTGGTCTCCATCTTGTGCTGACTGAAGCAACAACGACAGAAAATTGAGAAAGAAAGAGAGGGGTTGGGGCTGAATCTCAAACATATGGACTCACTTAAATCCTTTTCCAGTATATGAATTACTGAGACACGTCAAAGGCTACTCCGTATTACTGTCGGTTTACGCTACTCTATAACCTTTTCGTTACCATGTCTAACTGCGGAGTACATTCAGATGCGTTCGACTTCCAGATTTGCAATGCATCTGATCCTGAGAAGCTGACACTAACCAAGGTGACTTTATGGGCTAATCGCGATTAATAGGCCGGACTTCAAACACCATTACGCATTAGAATAAGTCTATGTTGCCTCCCTCATATCTTACACCTGGTCAAATCGCATCCCTCAACCGGAAAACCACATATAACGTCTTCCCCTACTTCATAAACCGGTGTAAATTAACTCCTTCGGTGATTTTGAAAACGGTTTTGTTGACGTGGCAGGTTGACTTGTGTTATTTTTTATTTCTTTTCACTGACATGGATCTCATTTAAGTTTTTTTTTTATTTTAGTGACGCGGTCCCATTTAGTTTTCTATTTTTATTTTAGTGCCACGTCGTCGTCGTCACATGGGTTGAAGATCAAGTCAACCTAACACGTGGGATAAAACCACCAAGAGACTCAATTTGCACCCGTTATTGTGATTAAGGGATGTGATTCAGTCAAGGAAAAGAGTTGAGGGAGATAAAGTAGACTTATTCTCTTACGGATTTCATTCCCTCAAGTCACAACCTGCGCCAAGTCAAAGCCCAATAATAGCCCATCCGTATGCCGTTTCTCGGCCGAGCAAACGGACCGTATTCCCGTTGCAGGCCAGAACGGGATCGCGATTTCGCGAGACACGTACTCCCGTACCAAATACAGTACGTACGTAGTACTAGTAATTAGTACTTGTACTGACTGCCCAACGCACAACTGTGAAACTAAGCACCGACTCGTATCCTACCGACGCGTGCCGGAGCGGCCTCTCCGACGGCCGCCGCCGCCGCCGCACGCCTTGTAGATGGTACCGCGTCTGGCCTCCCCGTCGCAGTCGCGCTGCGCAAGAAGGGAGTCCGGTGAATGCCGTCTGCTTGGTCACAGCCTCACAGGCTCACAGCGATCTTTTCCTTCAAATGCATGGATGATGATTGATGAGGGCGACAGGTTCAGAGCCCGCTCGATCAATTGAAGGAAATTGAGCTTAGCCCGTACATTTAAATGCATGGACGATGAACCATTCCCTGTATATCACTCGCTTATACAAATCCGATGGGACATTGTGCTCAAAAGTGCTTATATAGTCCAAAAAATTAGAAAATGTGGAAAGATAAGTCAGAAAACGTGGGGCAGGTTAAGTGGGACTTGGGATAAATTGGCTCCTACGGTAGCAAGTAGTACTACTTGCCAAAGACTTATACAGTCTCGGATGCGACTAGATGGCCAAAATTCTTCTGGTTTGCTTGGAAAAACTCGGATTTATTAAGAGGACTCATCCGGATTAGAGCAAAGATAATAATACATCCAGCTACTTATTGTATAGATTTTTATAGTCTATCTTTTAACTCACTCATACAGTGGTTAGCTCTTCACAATAAATATATGGTTCATTTGTCTGTATCACAGATTTTTTTTTTAGTTTCTGTGCCTAAGCCGGCTGTAAACTTACAGCTTGTTTCCTATCTCTCTCTTCTCATCTTCCATCCACCTCAGCATTCAGTCTTCTCGTAGCCTTTTATTATACTTGCTTTTGTCTGATAGACGGTCAGACTCGCAAGTGGCTATAAGATCCTCGCGAAGACGAAGTCATTATTTCCTCTGCACTTGTGAGTATCAAAAGAGCAGGACTACTGCATGTATATTGTCTGCAGTTGGATCTGAGATTTGTACTGACGTAGTACTAGCTAGATCATCAAGCCAGGCATCATACCGGCATCTAATAAGCACTCCAAAAGACGTACTACTACAAAAGACCAATGCCCCGATCCACAAACTAATCGGCAATCGCCGACGCATGCAGCTATGCTAGGGCTGTGTTTTGTTCAGCGTAAAGTTTAGATTTTAGTTAAAATTAGAGATGATGTGATTGAAAAATTGTGTGTGTGTATGACAGGTTGATGTGATGGGATCCAAACTTTGGTCCTTTTTCATCACATCAACCTGTCATACATTGGATCTAAACTTTGGTCCTTTTCTATCACATCAACCTGTCATACACACGCAACTTTTTAGTCACATCATATTCAATTTCAATCAAAATCTAAATTTTGCGCTGAACTGAACACAGCCTAGGCTAGATAGCTCGTGCACACCGACTCGATCGCCGCCATGTCGCTGGCTCGCCGTTGCATCGATCGTCTCACGCATGATCGTGTCCTACTCGACTACTCGTATCTGAGCGAAGTGACGGCTCCTCCGCCGCTTGCCCCAAGTAAAGCCCAAGTGCCCAACCGGTGGAGAGGCAATCGATCGACGAGACGCCATGGCAATCCATGATAGCTTCGGGCTCCGGTGATTTCCGAGGTAGATAGGGGCCGCGACTGCGAAACAGTATCGGAGATTCAGGGGGAAAGGACGCTAATGATGGCTGGATCGTCAAATCACTGAGGGTTCTTGATCGTCATCAACGTGATCGATCTCGTGTAATCTGCGAGCACGGGGATCCATATTCCGTCTGGGAACATGGGCCGCTTGGTAGATCTAAATTGGGCCCCTTTTTGCAATCAAGGACAGCCCAGATTCGTCCTGAAGACATGATATTTTCTAGGATTTTTCTCTTCCCCGTAGAATAACACATAATCGAATAGGAAATTGCGTATGAAAAAATATGGTGTAAAGTAGAGGTTGGACCGGAAGAAGCAAAAACATAAAATTCTATCAAAAAAAATGATGTTAAGGCGAATGCGTTGATTTGTGTAAAACTTCGATTATAAAAGAACACCAGAAATATCATATCCTACGTTTTCCGAACAACTTCCATGTGTCCCAGAGGCTTTTGCTCTGGAGATGTGACAATGCTACTGCCGTTTCTTTTCATGTTTCTTTCAACCCCAAAATTTTTTTTTATCAGAAGCCAGGTGCAGGATTTGATCATCTACCGATGTATCTTTTGGGCATGATTGGTGCTACTGTACTTCAACGTGAATGTAATAATCTTCCGATGCTGCGACATGGCAATATCTTCTTTGGAAGATGTAATTTAGTAGTAGGACTACATTACTTACCGCATGCTCCAGTACCAGCACTATTGCAGATATGAAGTGGTACTGCCAGTATTGCTCGTCTACGTGCGTCAATGCACGCCGCTTTCCCTGCTTGCATGCACTGTTGCCCCCACGAATAGTCGACGTCGTGATGAAAGCATAAAAAACCAAGAAATCGGTACGGTAATTCAGGTACGGACGTGGACAGTGAAATCTTTTGGTTTTTTATTGTCAGCCAAGACATGAGCCTGATAATGTACAGTTCATTTATTTTTCATTACTGTTATGCAGGGGTGTTTTGGTTTCCCTTCTCCATGGCATTGCACAAGATTATCTGATCGTCATCAACCAATCAGACCCAGTGCCCCACTGAGCTAATTAATAGATCAGTGGCAGTATTCGGACTTCAGAATACAAGCAAAGATCTGTGATAGGGAACGGCGAGGCTAAGCTATCTGCTTCGTTCTTCGGTGTGGCTCCTTTTCTGAAAGAGAAATTAACTTGGAATTATTCAGAGTTAATTATAAATCTCTTTTTTAGTTTGCAACGGCATCGACCGGATAGAACAATGTTCACGTTATTGGCCATGCATGGCAGCGAAAACTAAGCACCACTATAGATATCTATAGCTTAAAACAGATCAAGTCAAAAACCATGTATGTGTCGAGTAATTAAAGTGGGTTTTTTTCCTATGGGAAAACATATACCACATTTGTCCTAAAATATAAGTATTTCTGGACTTCTATCTCTTCAAAATACTACTTTAATCAATAATATCTATAAAAGTAATATGTTTTAAATAAAAAATTACATATTATGATAGTTTGTTTAATGATAAATCTAGTAATATCAATTTTACATGTTTGATTTTTTTTATTTTTGTGCTATTAATAATCAAAATTAAAAGTGTTTGACTTGGCACTATTCTAAAAATAATTATATTTTGGAACGGGAGAAAGTACTATGTTTTAAAATTTTTTTGCCGGGCCAATGTTTTAAAATATAGCAATCCATAAAATCGAATTAGACACATTTTACTACTACGAATCTAAGCATGGCTAGTATCAGAAATTTGGAGAGGTATACGTCACACCTGATATTAGGTTGCTATCAGGATACATTCATTATTATATTATAAGATGATGTAGTATATCTGATCGGAGTTATCTCGCAGCTTCTTATACAAAACCTTTTATACTCCTCGAACTGATCATGTCCCTGTCCGTGGTACTATCGCAGCACGCCACGTTAAGTCGTGTCTCCGTTTTTCTAAGAAAAATATGAAGAAATGACAAGATTAATCCCTGGGGCACCTCTTAGCAGTCAAATGGAAAAAAAATCAGATCATATCATCATCCGAGACGTAGATGCCCCAACCAAATTCGGAGGGTATTTTATCTGGTCGCGTACGTACGAACACGCCTACACGCCCCTGGCTTTCTCTTCTCCAGGTAGAAAGAGAAGGAGAAATTCCAAACGGGTCTAGCAGAGAGAGCAATGCATGATGAGTTAGTATCCAGCTTGTACTTTCTAATCCGCTGGCGATTTTGGCTTCGTTTGGCGAAAGGGAAGATCAAGTTGGCACACAATGCATGTGAAGAAATAGTACTAAAATTCCGTGGAGTAATGACTCGGAAAAGATGTCAAGATTTCGTCCTGGGATGTAATCTCCATCGCCGCAACTAATGACAACGGCAGGTTCTAGCATATCAAGGCGAGAACGTACGCACGCCTTCTCGTAAACTTAGCCTCTATAGATAGAGGAGCAGTCCAGATCAAAGTAACATAGGATTCCTAACTCCTACTAATAACAAAGAAAACGAAAGGAAAAAATTATGCCATATCTGTACTAGCTGAAGCGGACTGTTACTGCCTAGTTCGGAAACCTCACGAAATTACCTTTGCAGGCTTGGATTACGTAGACAAGCAAAATAAGGTAATTACCACGTTAATTAATTAATTAACTGGCAGAGTTGCATAGGACGAGGATGACTGATTGGCACTTGTAACCATCGTTCGTCGTCCTGTGATACCAAAGAGAATCAAAGGCAACATGCCAACATATCCGATCATACAGTCCTATTGATGCTCTTGAAGTCTCTTCGCAAGTTGGCACGGCGCTGCTGATGATGACTGTTCATTACTAATCAAATAATTTGCGTTAGGACTTGACAATTCGGACTTTCGGAGGTGTACAGTGTACTTGGCTCGCTTGTGCCGGTCTCAATCGCCCGCCGTGTGGTTAACGGGGAGGAATTTCCCGGAGTCCACCACGTACGACGACGACGACGACGCGCGCGCGTGAGCTAGCGTACGTGCTCTCTGCCATCTTCCGCCCGGCTTTAGCTCTTGTCGCGTCAACCGCGCATATGCTCAGTTCGCGCTTTGTCTTGAGCTGCATCCTGCATGCAGCATGCATGCCCAACCTGATCGAGCAGAGGACGCCGCCGCGATGGCGCGATCGATCGCGTCCGAGACCAGGCGCGCCCGCGCGCGGCGCCTCCTCTGCACGCGGCCTCTGTTTACCTTGTTTACCATCGCTGTCATCGCATCGCAGCGCGGGCGGGCGTTCCATTTGTCAGCTGCCCTGCATGCACGCGTGCCGTTCTGATCGGGTGACTCCGGACCGGAGTGACTCCGCGGAGTCTCCGGTGATGCGGCGATCGATGGACTATCTGTCTACTACTCCGCGGAGTATTTGAGAATCCCCGCGACATTACATCTGTGGCTTTACCGCATTAGATAAGATTAATAGTAGAGCTCACTACTTACTATTAGTTAATGTTAAAGCTAACATATATAGTATGTTGGCTATAAGTTTATCTTTATTTTCTTCATCCTCTTTCTTTCTCTCACAATGAATTTAATACATATTTCTTGAAATTTGTGTGTAGTTAGCTAACACTCCCCGCTTTTTGTTTATCTCTCTCTTCCACATAAGCATATAACTTGCTTATAGCTCACTATTATCCTTGCTCTTAAAGCAGGTATAGTAGTAGACTATAAACATAATTTAAAGAAATAAAGGAAGAGAGAGAAAAACAGTGGACTACATATCTGTTTCCAGCTGTAGCACGGACTCCAAGATATAATGTGTGTATGACAGATAGAACCATGTATTAATAGTATAGTAATTAAATATTGTATAAATTAGCTATTACATTGGCTATAAATGATTTGGAGCTAGTAGTTAGCTATACTATTAAACTTGCTCTTATTGATGTTTTGGGTTGGCTGGTTGTCCACCTGGCCTACTATAATTCGACAATATGAACTTGTGGATTGATGCTGCTTGATTTGGTATTAAAATGTGTCAGTCTGTGAGACAAATTCGTATCGCTAAAAAGATGTAGGCGATTGCACGTGTCGAGGAAAGGGGATCATACCCAATGTTTCTTTTAGCTAAATACTACCTCAGTTTATTTTAAATAAATGACGTAAATGTCGTCGTTGACCTGTTATCACACATTTGACTATATGTTTTATTAAAAAAATTTACATATTATATATTCTTTTTGTTGTTAGTTGTTTAACTACTCAAAATACTTTAAGCATGATTGATAAGACGAATAATCAAACATGTGTTTAAAAGTTAACAATATCACCTATTAAAAATAAACGGAGTATTAATAAGAGAAAAAAATCTAACGTAACTAAACAGTTATAACATGAAAATGTAACGGGAATAAACTTTAGATGGTATTAAAGTAAACCGGGATGGTATAAAGCAAAACCCGTGAATCTAAATGGTGTGCAACCAATTTTTTCTTTGATATAGCTATGCACAATTTGTTTAGCTAACCCATGTTATACTGGCTTAAACGTCTTTCAATCCTTACACGAATGATGCCCATGTGTGTGTGATGTTTGTGGGCGTTAGGATTTATACAGTGGTCCGTGGAGTCTTTCACCCATAACTCAACTAGCAAACTGCTTGTGCTTCCATGCCCTAAAGGTATGCAATTTAGTTTTTAAAAGTATTAGTATTTTCCGATTCGCACTAAACAAAACTATATGCTATGGGAAAAAAAAAAGCTAAGCCAACTCCTCACCAATAATGGAAACCTGAACAATTTTTGTGGTGTTCATATCTTCGTACGATTCACCAACTGAGTCTCTCGAATTAAAAGAGAATAAAAATGTCCACCAAACTAATTCCGTGGAGTTCACACGGTGCTTTCTCTTGATTCGCTCGATCTCGAAGTTTGAGTGGCAACACTTTGTTCCCCAATCATGTATTCGTCTATTAAAGAAAATACTAAAACGATAGTCCTTAGAACCAACACTCACGCTAAGCACCACCCGTATTTGACAAAGAGATCGTTAACTTGACTACCAATTATTCAGTTAATCAATATTGTTCCCTAGAACACATGAATAGCATGCATAACGAAGAAAAAAAAACATAAAGAAGACCCAGTGACACGGTAAGTCCACATTTAAAACTTAGAGCATCTTTGAAGCAAAGGATGAGCCCTAGATTAATGGAAATAAAATTTGTAGGACAACCCTTGTTATTGTGCATGAAGGAGTACACGGCATTCCATTTACACCAACAACGAACAATCGCACGTACGTCGTACAGCCCATGTCACTCTGTTTTTATTGCTTCTACCGAACATTTGTTGTGCTACTGCGATACTGCATAGTGAATCAACTAAATCAAGCATGTTTAACCTACCAAAATCAGCAAACTTACGGTAATACGGGCACACTCCTTTTCTGTTCTCCAACATCACTTGCCTTCCCCTTTCTGTGTTTGTACCATGTTTAGTCCTTTCCATGTTCCCCAAAGAGATCCACATCTACTTCTTCCTATATCCGACATATCCAGCAAGCTAATAGTACCACTTGATCCCGTATCTATCTTTATAATTGTTTTTCTTACAAGATCTTAAATGTCACAATAAATCATAAAGTGGAAAATACTAAACAAGTGTTAAATATATCAAATATACACATCAATATCATAGTAGGGCATGCTCGGTTGAATCGCACGAAGCCATAGTTTTTAGCTACATAGCAAGCTGCAGGATGCAAAGTCGACCGAAGCTATAACTTCTAAGTGAGGTTTAAGTATTTGTCATTTATGTCAAACTTTCCAGTTGCATTTGGGGGCACGCCCATTGAAATATATGTGTGGTGTCCGTGTACAACAATGTATATGTTTTGTGTACGTATTTATGTAATCGAGAAAAAAAAGAAGTCTATATTGCCCTTTAACTTTGAGTGTAAGTAGATCTAGCACCTTAAATTTTGAAACCTGACATCCAATCCCCTGAATTTTTATAGCACCATTCACATGAACTCCTAAAGCGGTTGCAAAGTAATTATCTAATTTTGCATATATACTGGTTTTAGCAACGTACATGGCATGCATACCAAAGATATATATTTTTAAAAAATGGATATAATGCTAACAAGAAATCACAGTATAATTTGGGGACGGAAGAATGGCAAAAATGCGAAGATGTCATAGCAAAACCGCTATGGCCTTTATAGGCTGGTGTACGGACTTTTGTCTTAAAAAATTCGCTGCACAATTGCACATTAGCCATTTAATTGCATCCCAATACACTAATATCACGCCATGCCCACTCAGCATGTCTCGTGGACACGCTGTCAAGTACGCGAGGGCCCCCGGGCCCCACGTGTCAGCCACGTCAACACCGGTCCCCAGGTGGGCCCCGATCCCAAGCCCGTTGGGACCCATCCCCAGATCCGACCCGCCACCAATCCTCGGCCTCCGCGCGCGGCTGCGCCCAGTCACCCACCCCCCGACCCCGCCGATGGGACCACTCGTGACTCGTGCCACCCTCCGTGGCCCACCACCCCAAGCCAGCACAGACAGGGGCATTTCCGTAAACTCCCACGTGGCACAGATACGGCCGCGTGGGTGGAGCGCCTCCCGTTGCGCCCAGCGAATTCCCCCAACCGCGAGGGCATAACGGTAAAATCGCCCCCATCTTTCTTCCTCTTCTCTTGATCCTATTCGTTTTCTTCCACAGTAGCAGTGGAGTGGAGTACTAGACCAAGTAGTACCACCACTTCGTAGCCCAAATCAAACGACCCGGTGTTTGTAGCCGAGAGAGAGAAAAAAAATTGAGAGGAAAAGGGGAAGAGAGGTGGAGAAAAGCTTCGGAGTGGGGAAGGGAAGCATAAATCCCGAGCACCAAATCGCAAACCCTAGCGCCTCCCGATCTGCAATGCCTGGGGCGTGAGGGGGTAGGTGATTGTGCCCGCAGATGAGGCGGGTCGCGCCGGCGATGATCGCCGCAGCTGCCGGCGGTGGCGGCGGGTACGACGGGGAGGAGGCGGATGCGGGGGCGGCGGTGGTGGAGAAGGCGCTGCCGAATGGGGATGTGTACCGCGGCGGGTTCGCCGGGGGCGCGCCGCACGGGAAGGGGAAGTATGTGTGGGCGGATGGGTGCATGTACGAGGGGGAATGGCGGCGGGGGAAGGCGTCCGGGAAGGGGAGGTTCTCGTGGCCGTCGGGGGCCACGTTCGAGGGGGAGTTCCGCGGCGGGCGGATCGAGGGGCAGGGCGTGTTCGTCGGCCCCGACGGCGCCACGTACCGGGGCGCGTGGGCGGCGGACCGGCGGCACGGCGTGGGCGCCAAGAGCTACGCCAACGGGGACTACTACGAGGGGCAGTGGCGCCGCAACCTGCAGGACGGCCACGGCCGCTACGTGTGGGCCAACGGCAACCAGTACGTCGGGGAGTGGCGCGCCGGGGTGATCTCCGGCCGTGGCGTGCTGATCTGGGCCAACGGGAGCCGCTACGACGGCGTGTGGGAGAACGGCGTCCCGAGGGGCACCGGGGTGTTCACCTGGCCCGACGGGAGCCGCTACGTGGGTTCCTGGCCGAGGAGCTGCGTCGACATGCCGGCCATTAGCGGCACGTTCTTCCCGCCGGTCGGCGCCGGTGGCGGAGGCGCGGTGAGGAAGAGGTCCTCCGTCGAGGGAGTAGGTGACAAGGCGTCCGCCGTCCCTCGGATCTGCATCTGGGAGTCCGAGGGCGAGGCGGGGGACATCACCTGCGACATCGTGGACGCGCTCGAGGCGTCCATGCTCTACCGGGAGGCCACGACGGTTGGAGGTGGTGTGCCGTACGTTCGCACACAGCGGAGCACCCGGCGAGTAGCCAGCGGAGGCACGTGCTGGGCGCCATCGGCGGCTGCTACACCGGAGGGCAAAAGGCCAGGGCAGACAATCTCCAAGGGGCATAAGAACTACGAGCTTATGCTGCAGCTGCAATTGGGGATAAGGTAAATTTATTAAGTGCCGTGGCGAAATGCTGGCATTGTGATGTGTGGATTTAATTGGGCGTTGTCGATTTGGGATGATCGCGGTGGCATCTTGCAGGCACTCAGTGGGGAAGTCTGCGGCAGTGCCAATGCGGGAGCTTTCGCCTGCAGATTTTGATCCAAAGGAGAAGTTCTGGACACGATTCCCACCTGAGGGATCAAAGGTCACACCACCACATTCCTCTTCAGATTTCCGGTGGAAGGACTACTGCCCTATGGTGTTCAGGTGCTCGCTTTTCAGTTCCTTTGAATCAATCTGCGCTGATGTGTAGTCTCTTTAATTCATGCCTGACAGTATTGTATACTGTGTTGTTGGATTACCTGCAGGCACTTGAGGAAGTTGTTCTCAGTTGATCCAGCAGATTACATGATCGCGATCTGCGGGAATGATGCATTGAGAGAGCTGTCTTCACCTGGAAAAAGTGGGAGCTTCTTTTACCTTACCCAGGATGATCGTTTCATGATTAAGACAGTGAAGAAATCAGAAGTGAAGGTATTTTTTCCCCTTTATGCTGTTGGTATGAAGTTGTTGTATCTATGAAACTTGATAAATTGATACGGATGCTATGTGCTGTGATTGTTTGAGTTGCAAAGATATTTTACTGTAGCATTTGCGTTTCTAATTTCTACCTTCTGTTTTTGGTATCATCCATCTAGCTATTGTGTTTGGTAGCTAGTAACAATATGCTATGTTAGGTACAATTTATTGTTGGTTATGTGCTGATGGCCTCTTTTTCTTGATATTGAAACTTTTCAGTTGCTAATTCGGATGTTACCTAGCTATTACCAACATGTAAGTCAATATCGTGACTCTCTAATTACAAGGTTCTACGGTGTCCACTGTGTGAAGCCTCTTAATGGACAGAAGGTGCGTGCAGTTTGCAACAACAATCCTGTTAAAATGTTATACATCAGTGACTGATTTATGATTCTTTCTCCCAGGTCCGATTTATTGTTATGGGTAATTTATTCTGCTCAGAATATCGGATTCATCGCCGTTTTGATCTAAAAGGTTCATCCTATGGACGGACAGCAGACAAATTTGATGACGAGATTGATGAGACAACCACTCTCAAGGACTTGGATCTCAACTTTGTTTTTCGATTGCAACGAACTTGGTTTAGAGATCTCCATGAGTAAGTCCAACTCCTATTATGTTAGTGCATTAAATTTTCCTTCACTGGAATAGTTATGCTTAATCCTCTGGAACTTATTCTTCAGGCAACTCAGGCGGGATTGTGAATTTTTGGAATCAGAAGGGATCATGGACTACAGTTTCTTAGTGGGAGTTCACTTTTGTGATGACCTCTCTGCCTCAAAGACAGGCTTATCTACTTTTACAGCTTCTCCTAGTAAGTTAAATCTTCATTTTGAAGACTTACAGTGAGATTACCCATCCATCTATCTAGCCTAACCAATGATCGGTATTCAGAGTTTTCAATGAAGAGGGAGTCGTTCCAAGGTGGTGGTGGCATGCCAGAGCTGTGCTTCTCAGATAGTGATTTTGATAGGATACCTGATTGCCGGTATGTTAGCATGCTTATGCATATGCATGTTTATTTGCATGTTGACTTATTTGTGCTGCATTTGTCTTTGGAGTAAGCTCCATATCCATCGGAGATTTAACCTATAATTATTTTTTAATCAAGCTGACACTTATCCACATTCCTGTTTTAGATGTATTCCCTTCACACACACACACACAGTGTTATGAGAATTGAATAGAATTGTCATGTTACATTGAGAATCCATTTTTCTTTCTAGTTAGTGCAGGAGATGCCTAATTATTGTGTTGGAGATGGATTTTTGCTTAACCGTGACCACATGAATATAGCTGTGCCCATAATTGAACATTGTCTAGTACCTTCCCTGTTTAAGATTCCTTTCCATATTTTCTTGCTAATATTGGGAACATATTCAAGTTGAGTATCTTGGCTTCTCTTAACTGATTGAAGTTTCATTGGTACTGTTCTATAAGATTGACTACTGTAGTACCCTTGAAAGCTTTAGCCTCGGAAGATATATTAGTTTATTGTATTCGAGATAGTGAAGAATAAGCTTCTTGCGAGTAGAATAATTTGTCCAATCCAATGAACCATACTCTTGGTTAGTACCCTAGGCTTGTTACCTGATTCAATGCCCTTGATGGAGGGGGTTTATTTTTACTGGATCTCATAAGAAACTTGAGCAGTCATTATGGTTCAACCTAACTTACCATCTATTTCACTTACCTGAAATCCTGATTGCTTAGGCATTTGCTCAGTTGTAGAATATTGTTCCTAGTTTAAAAGAAACAGGTAACGAATTTATTTCAAATTATTTAATTTGGTTTCTAACCGTTTTTAAATACAGGAAACCATTGATTAGACTGGGGGCACACATGCCAGCACGGGCAGAGCAAGCATCCAGAAGGAGTGAGTTTGACCCATTTCTCCTTAATGGTGGGGGATTCTTGGCCCCGAATCAGACTGGTGAAGTGTATGATGTGATTCTATATTTTGGGATAATAGACATTCTCCAGGATTATGACATCACGAAAAGGCTAGAGCATGCATACAAGTCATTACAGACCGACCCCAATTCGATTTCTGCTGTGGATCCAAAGCTCTATTCGAAAAGATTTCAAGATTTCATTGGCAGAATTTTTGTGGAAGATGGCTAGAAATGGATCAAAGGTGCACTGTAAATTCCATTCAAAGGCCAGAGCACCGGCAATGATTTGAAGATGGTTTTGGTAGGTTTCTGTGCACGGTAAAGAATATCCATTATCACGAACGATCATCTTCATCTACTGGGATCCGTTAAAGCGGCTCATCGGCCACCGGTAAAGCCTCAACCCAGGAGCACAGGTAATCGGGTTTGCAAAGCGGTTTGATGCAAATTCGTTGCAAGAACTGGAATGGCTGGATTTTCAGAGGCAGCCACGACAGAGGCATCTGTAAATTTTGTGATTTGGTGGGTGACAGATTGGTACTTCCAGTTCCCTAGTAGTTCTTTCTTTCTTTTCTTTTTTTTCCTTTTGTTAGGGATTCCTTACGGCTTCAGTTTTCCCCCTTTTATATATCTGTTGGATGTAGAAGGGGACAGGGAAATTTTTGTTTCCAGAAAGAGGATTTAAGGCTGTAGCAAGCAGTGAATAATGAAGATCATGTACAGATACACTTCGATCCAGAGAATGGGTGGATTATAATTTAATTCAGCATCTTCATTCCTGTGGGCCCCTGCTCACTGCTTCTCCATCTCTTTTGCGCTGTTGGCTTCTTCCTTTCCCAGTATTTATTGGCCCTTGCCATAGCTTTTTGCAGGCTGCTGAGAGAGAGGCTTGCGACTCTGCTTGACCTGAGTGACTTGAGGCTGTGATGTTTTACAGAGAGAGTATTGGAAGTGGGGAAAAGTGATAGGAGGGGGAGGGGCATGAAAAGCAGAGAAAGAAAAGCACAACACAACAGATGTTTAGATTGGAATGCTGATCTTATCAATCCTTTTCATTCGTATAATGCCCAAACTTCGAATCTCTTTATCGACATCCACTGCTAATTCAACTGTTTTTTGTCATTGTTTCGCAAAGATTATTGGATCTACCCCACACCCACACAGATGTGGCTCGAGTCAGAGGATGGTGGTCCTCGGCTGGATAAACCTCTCGAGTGACGCACTAGATCTTGTAACCTGATTTTTTTAAAAAGAAAATCCTAACCTGATTTGGTATTACAACCAAAGCTTCCTTGTCTGATGGTTAGTTCATTTTTCAATAATTGTGCCGTTAGTTAGTTCATTTTTATACTCTCCTCCCCCTTTTATATACGGAATAATTAACTATTTGCCACTCTTACGAGTGTGCCACTCTTACGAGGGTGTTAAATTATTTGCCACTCGAACCACATGTATAGACACATGAGAGCTCACATATCATAGATAGCTAGTGGCAAATAATTAATTACCACATCTTAAAAGTGGCAAGGAGTTAAATGTCCCTTTATATACCGTTGAGTCAAACAAATAAAACCAGAGGGAGTATCTTACAATAATTATGTAATGCTTACAATTTTCTTGTGGCACACTTTCTTAGAGCTCCTTTGGAACAAAAAGTAAATAGGAGGAATTTTGAAGGATTGAAATCCATAGGGAAAAAAATTGGAGCAAAGAAATGGCTGCTCTAAAATCCTTTCAAATTTCTATGGAATAGCTCATTTCAATTCTAGAAGGAAACTAATATTAGGCTAGACCTCATGTTTTCTCTTCCTTTGATTTTCCTATGATGCTACTAAACAATAGTTTTTACAAAATCCGATGGATTTATTTCCCGTAGGATTCGTTGTAACATGATATCCTATTTGTATGATTTTCTAGTCCTGGTTTTTAAAATCCTATGTTCTAAAATCACCGCTCTCTTCCTGTTTCGTTAAATTAATTTATAAGTGCCATAGTCCTCGGCTACTCGCCCAAAAAGTAGCCAATAAAACAGAAAGAATATGCAGGAGACTAGGAGGGCACTCCTCTTTGCCCAGTACTAGTATTTTTTTAATCATCGCCTTACAAACATTGTTCCGGTTAAAATGCATCTCTACCTGTTCATGAGACTGACTGGACGAGTAGTATGTGATACTCCTGAGTACAGTAATTTCCTCCCCTGAGTCGACATTGGGGGTTGTGAAAGCCTATCCAAGGATGACACGTGGATGAGAATTGCGGCTTGCCCTAAGGTGCAAGCAAGGAACGGGGGTATTTGGGAGAGAGGGGCTAAAGTACCCCCTCAGTCTCATGAACGCTTCCTCTAAGGTGCAAGCAAGGAACGGGGGTATTTGGGAGAGAGGGGCTAAAGTACCCCCTCAGTCTCATGAACGCTTCCTCTAAGGTGCAAGCAAGGAACGGGAGTATTTGGGAGAGAGGGGCTAAAGTACCCCCTCAGTCTCATGAACGCTTCCTCTTGTAGCCTGAAGCTCGTACAAACAATCAAAAATGAAACAATATTCCCATTATTTGTCATCTACCGATTATAAGATGTAATGGCTTATCAGTGACAAAGAAAAAGTAATATGTAGATAACATTTTTATATCGGTATTCTTACCTATTTAAAAACCAATATTAAAAATAAACTATGACGAAAACCCCTACAATTAATTAGCTCTAAATTTAAAAAGTAAAGTTAATTTTTTTGCAATGGCTTATAATCTAAAATGAAAACAATGTTGTTGTTTGTTAATACTTGACAGCAAGAGTATATCCCTTTTTTTTATATAAAAAAGAGTATATCATATGTTCGTCGACCCTCATATATATGGAAGAGAACACGGTAGGATCATGCAATCCTTTCATGCCCCTATGAAACACAATATTGGAAAGACGTAGGAATAAGAGAAACGTAGGGTTTTGACTAGAATAAAAATGTAAAATAGAAAATTACAAAACACATGAATGCCACACAAATTTTGCAAAATTTGTGATATGTCATCCTAACCCACATGTCATTGACTCATGTGGGTCTTACATGTCATTGAGATACGGGTGGCATATCTTAAATTTTGCAAAATTAGGGTGGCATGGTTCCAACAAACCCTTGATTGAACCACAAAACAAACGTAGGAATTAGATGAGAGATAAAAAACTCAAAGAAAATGTTTCATAAGGTTCTACCTTTTGTTAAATTTCTCCAAAACTTATATGGTAAGAGACATTATATTCCATAGGATTCATTTGTGTCCATCGGAGTAATTAAAGATGAGAGCGAAGTGCTCGCACCACAGCGCTTCGAGCCTTTTTCGCTGGCGTGTTCACTTCTGGTGATGTCCACATCATCCGGTGTTGGAGCTGGTAATTTTGCAAAAAAAATTTCGTTTAACTTGATAATCTTTCTTAAGTCACTCAATGTAAGTTCACTGTCTTATGTGCTCTTACGTAAAGCCCTCTATATCCTGATATATCTTATGTGAAGGAGACAAAAATTTCGAGTATAGGACCGCGCTCTAAATTCCTTTGATTCAAAGAGCTATCTAGAAAAAAAAACCCATATGAATAAAATTCTACAAAATTTTTACATTTTTTCTTTCAATCAAGGGGCCTCAATATTTCAATGACAAAGGTTTCTCGGTCCCTCCCGCCGTGCATTAGCTTCAGCAGCGAGGTCAGGGAGAGCAATGCCGCACATGCTCCAACCACGTTGATCAAGCTGACAGGAATTCTACCAGGTCAGGTCATCTGTGATGATTACTCCACCCGCTCCATGCATCCATCTGTCATCGTTAACTCTGCAGTCTGCACCGACCAGTATCTGGTCTCCTCTACAGCTCTAGTGCCACCAATCGGCCTCCCCGATAAGCTTTGATTTGAAAAAGGAAAAAAAAAAAGGGCTTTATCAAAATTTTGGTACGATTTCTTATGCATTGACCAAATTATGTAACAAACTAAATGTTGATTTTTTTTGACAACTTTACCAAAAATTAGTATGGTTGAAAATGACATCAAAGTAAACAGACCCGAATTTAGAGTTTTCCAAACCGATGGATGCAGTGGCCAACCAACTGTAAAGACTATAAAAGCTTCTTTGGAATGTAGGATTTTTAAATCATAGAAATATAAAAAAATATAGCATTTCTATAAAATACTTTGGATGAAAAAACATAACAAAATTGCAGGAATGGCTGTTTAGATAAAATGCGAGAAAAAAAAAACAGAAATCAAAACAGATAGTCATAAAGGAATCTTTTCAAGAGGTTGACCTAATGTTGAAAATCCTTTAAAATTCCTATAATTTAAGATAACCCTAAGGAATTTCAAAAGAACTTGATAACACCATTTCAGAGGTTGATCACATAGGCATTCTATCTTTCAAAATTCCTATAAGATTCCTTTGTGTTTAAAGGAGCCTTAAATATGTTTGACTTAATTTCTAACAAAAACCAGGTCAATCGATATGCTTGCATTACAAATGGAAATCTCTCTTCAACCACTAGTAGTGACAGAGTGTGAAGGAACTTGAAGCATACTTAAAGACGACAAACACTAAGGACCTTTTGATTTATACAAAAATATAGGAATTTTGAAAGATTTTAATCCTATGAAAACCTTTCAAACAAATTCCTATCCTTTAAAATTCCTATGGGATGAGTAACTCATTTGAGTCTACCTCTTATTTGATTCCTTTTCTTTTTTTTTGGTGCACTCAAACGGTCATTTTTGTGTTTTTTCTGAGTTTTACAATCATCCGTTTTACACATAAACATATATTAGGATTCTATGTTTTACCTATTTTTTTGTTTTTTTTATTTCTACTATTTAAAGGGAACCTAAACGACACGAAGACATAATAATACTACAGATGATGCTAGTAATACAATGTAATTAAGTACACGATTGATGGCTGAATTTGGACATTGGGCAAGTCTCTCCAAATACAACTATGAACATTGCCAAACCTATCCTACGAGTACTCGCACTGTAGTACTACTACGCAGCACAGGTCAGCCGGTGTTTAGATGTAGAGGTGTAAAGTTTTGGCGTGTCACATCGGATATACATAAACATAGTCTAATAATAAAAATAAATTATAGAATCCGCCTATAAACCGCGAGACGAATTTATTAAGCCTAATTAATCCATCATTAATAAATGTTTATTGTAGCACCACTTTATCAAATCATGGCGCAATTAGGCTTAAAAGATTCGTCTCGCAATTTACACGCAATAGTTATATTTTTCGTCTATATTTAATACTTTATACATGTGTCTAAATATTTAATGTGATAGGGTGTAAAATTTTATTAGGGATCCAGATTAAAAAGCCCACGTCATGAGGATTCAACCCTTTCCGTGACCGTACGGCACTACTACCACGTATTGTCTCGTCTCCTCTCTGCCCCGCCGCCCTACGCGCTATCTCCTCCTACCTTTATGCGTTCGCCATTGCCAATGCCTTTGCACTGTTCCATAGACGACTTGCACTTGTTTTTTTGTTGCCGCTCACTGCTACTACCTCTCCCCATGTTCCCGTAGTGGCGTCCGTTCCTGAACAAACAGACGATTCTCCCTGCACTGGTATCTACTCGAATCCTTGTTTTTATTTTTCTATCTGCACAAGATTTGATGCTACATCACATATATACTAGTATAGTACTACTCTGCTGCGCCGTAGGTACAGGATTATACTTGCGCTATATATTTCTATCTGCTCCTATCTTGGTAGTGTGGCAGCAGCAGTTTGATCTCGTATCTGATTTAGGTGTGTCTCTGCATGCAGGGATCGCAAAGGCAGATCTTTGCAAATCCCAGGCCATACCGGCGAAAATGTTTCTGGCCTTGGACTGTAGAGATCAGTGGAGAGCGGCGTAGCGGATTCTGGGATTCGGCGACATCTTTTCTGGTCGTGGTCATCGTCGTTGAGGATTTCTTTTGGTGCGAATTTTGGTGAGCGCTAGGCACTGTAGCAGCGTGCCTTTTGCACGCGCCTCCGTGTAGCTAGAGGAGGAGGAGGAGGAGGCCGGGGGATATGCTGGTGGATTCCCTGCGCCGCGGCCGCTTGTGCCGCCCTTGTTGAGAGCTCTCGCGGCGGGCACCACGTGAGGCTGCGTCGGCGGGAGTGCGGAGCGAGACGCCCCCGTGAGCCGTGAGCGCTGCCGCCGTGACTGTTGTTAATGTCATCTGTCTCTACGACCCCGTTTGGGGGAGTTTGTTCTATCTGCAGCTTTTTCTAAAAGCTACTTCTACTAGAAGCTACCATAAACAGTTCACAGCTTCTGAGAATCTGTAGTTACAGATTCTGAAAAATGAACTAAGAAAACAGAAGCTGGAGAAACTGGGTTTCAGAGCTTTTCCAAATTCTTAGAAGCTAGCTACCAAACAGCTGCTTCTCAGAATCTAAAGCTCCCCCAAACAGACCCTACGACTCTACGGGACCGGTCCAACGAATTTCTCGGATTAAGATCCTCTATCTTAAATCAAGTGATTTTAGAGCCACTGATATGTGGGTCCATAACAAAAAGTGCTCACATGTTAGTGACTGAAAGTCATATGACTTAAGTCAGATGATCGTAATCTGAAATTCTTATGTTGCAAAACAGCTCCCACCGAAGATGCAATCAATGTTTTATTCTGAACTTCGGTAGACTGATGGAACGTGAATACTCTACATGATTGTAAGGATGCGTGTAGCTCACGTCAAAATTAAAAGTCTGATTGAAATTGAAACGATGTGACGGAAAAATTGGAATTTTGTGTGTATGAAAGATTTGATGTGATGAAAAAGTTGAAAGTTTGAAGAAAAAGTTAGGAACTAAACCAGGCCTAAGATTTAGATTAAGTTAGTTTACTAGAGCAATGGAAAAATAATGTAACGTTCCAAGAGGTCTTCAGGTTATAAATCTTTAAGCTGTTACACTGTATTATTTTTGCAAGGGCGGAGCCGTGTGAGACAACTTGAGCCTCACGCGTGACAGAAAAAAGCACAAAGCACAGAGGGATTTGCTGTTTTTTTTTTAAAAAAATGGTTTTAAGAAGTTTACACTGTATAGTAATTCAACATTTCAGCCCTACTCTTGGCACTGAAAACGATAAACGACCTAAACTTTCAAGGGAACATTCTCTTGTTGTTTATATGTCAATCAAATGGTTATATTTTTTAAAAAGATCACTCCACAAACATGCAATGTCAAATTCAACTTCTAACTATTGCAATAAAAAAACAAAGAGTAAATTACAGTGCCTGCACATGAACTTGTTCATGAACTTATAAATAGTTCGTTTCAATACACAAAATCTAAGTATGTGCAAACCATGGCAAAAAAATGTATAACTATTTTTTTCTAAGTTGCACTCTGAGTAGGATATTGTGCATATGCTCAATCAGTAAAATGACACTGGTTCATGTTTTTGGCTGTTGGCTCCAATTCTTCTTCGAATATTAGCCCTTCATTTCATTCATGGCTGCCTGCATATGGTAATGCTACTTACTTCTGAACTTTTTTCTTCTATCAATTGAAATAGTAGAGCCATTGCTTGTTTTAAAGAAAAACATATACTCAATCAAACATAGGATAAGTTATGTTGAGTGTACAGATAAGAAGTATATAAAATATAAAAGGAAGATGCAATGTATAAAAAATAATGGATAAAACAAAATAAATAAAAAATAAGTACATGTAAATGTTATTTACACATAAAACATCTCTTGTGTCTTACTTATGCACATGACATCCTAATCAAACTCTATATTATCATGATTAGTCACAATATATTGTTTTAGACTTGATTCGTACGCACTAGACAAGTTCATATATCATAATAAGTATTTTACAAGTTTGTATACTAAATTGCACCAACGTAATAAATTTGTGTACCACCAACGCAATTTACTCAAAAACAAATTTGATTATGGATATACGTTAACTAGTTATAGTTTTCTTTTAACTTGTAGAAGGTAGATCTCAACTTGCACTTACACATTTGTGTAGTGAATATCACATATTAATACATCTTCTTTTTTTGTTTTTACAGAACTATTTAGATAATATGTAAACAATGAGTAAAGGTTCTCTCGAAAATGTAAAGAAAATTGCTATGCATACAACCCTACTGTCCAACTCACGTACGATTGAATTTGATCAAAGGTTTTGTAAACAGCAGCAATGCATATGAACATATTCTTCTTCTATTGATTTATGGTTGCATGTATCTAATTATATATATGAGTTGTATATATAATTAGGTCGTGTGTATAGCAGTACTCAAAATTAAAATCCACTCCCACTAAAAAATCGTATTTGTACTCACATGTCCATGCAATGCAAGTAGCATTGCAGCCGGCACGGGCGGCTTGCACAGATATCCGAACAAGAAAAATGGAGTACACGTCTTCTTCCCAAGGTTATCAGGATCGGGATACACAGTATCATTTTACTCAAAGTAATATAGTATCATAGTATCGAGATACTATGCGATTTTCTTTTTTTAAGATTAATTTATATTTATATTAATTATATACCTATTGTATATAAAAAAATGTAGTAATGACATATGTCATGTCAATAGAGACATTTATCAAGTGAAATCATGTTGGTTTTGATATATTTAACTGATTTTTATATAAATTTGAGCATATTTATTTACATTATTTTCAAACCATATTATTTTAAATAATATTTTATAGTATCGTAGGGATCATATAATCGGGATACCACCTAAAATCTCATAGGATCGTGTAGTAATGAATAGTAGTATCGAGATACTATGAAAATTAGGATATTAGGTTGGGATCCATATCGTTTTGGTTTGGTAGGATCGTAGTATCGTAAGATACTATGATACGAATCGGGAATACTGATAACTTGCTTCTTCCCCTTCCGGTTAATTTTTCCAGACCGATACATGCATGAGCAACCATGCATGCATGCATAGCAGGCATAGCAGGCAGCAGGCCGGCAGTGGCTCACGTGAAGCTTTTACGTACATGGGAGTACATGCTTCCTGTGATATCGCTGCAATGGCCATGCCATCGGATGCATATATGATATATGTACAAGTGTCCATTGCACGAGCTTCTCGCGTACGACTGAAACTAGTACCTACACATGTGCACACGGTACAGTAATCAACCATGTGTGTAGCATGCTTTTTTCTGTCGGTGCACGGCATTTTCCATGTCTGACGGCAACGGATATCCGATCGTCCTCACGCGAAGGTAACTATCGATTTGAAGGAAACTTGGCACCCTACTCAACACGATCCAAACCATTCGATCGTAGTAACA
This sequence comes from Oryza sativa Japonica Group, assembly GCF_034140825.1. Lineage (NCBI taxonomy): Eukaryota > Viridiplantae > Streptophyta > Magnoliopsida > Poales > Poaceae > Oryza > Oryza sativa. The sequence goes on along the minus strand of NC_089037.1, from coordinate 29,223,356 downwards.
CGTTTTATTTGATTATCAACCGTACCGAAACTGATTGACCTCACCGAGAAGGTTAATCTCTATATGCAAATCAAATAACACAAGCAAGAAAAAAAAACAACAATTCAATTGCAGATGAATGATTAATCAAGAACTCGAAGTTGAGACTCCACAAACCAATGAATAGAGGAAACTGCAATGACAGAAATAATCTAAACAAAACTTAACCCTAACTCAGCGATGGTTACTAAATATATAGGTTCTAGGGTCGACCTTGGATTCTAGACACTCCCTATTTAGACTTCGACACGATAAACGATCCAAAAACGGTGACGCAACATCCACATATATAGAATCTGAATGTTTTCTTGTCTCAACGATTCCCGTTGACTTGAAAGAAATTTTAACGTGGGACTAGATCCATTGAAAAGGTGGTCTTGTTAGCTTTTTATGCATACGTAGAATGTTGAAATTGGAGTCCGAATACAATATGGGAGACGATTTTAGTGCGTACTACTTCTGGAGTTCGATGTGGATTCGAACCTGATATGAGTTGGGCCTTCATCTTAGTTTGAACGTCCTTGACCACCTTGTCCATATCTCTTCATAGTTTCTAGTCATAATTAAATCATTAGGTGCAATCTATTCTTAAAATCACATAAATAAGTGCTTAGGAATGAGCTCAGCTATAAATTAAATTTTCGGACGCAAACTCTAGTGATTGGAACTTACAAATCAACTTGAGGAGTATTGTTTGTATTTAAATGAGTGATTACCTTATCAGTTGAGATGAAAATCAACTTCAGGAGTATATACATGCGAACCGCTGTTCTTCATAGATGAGAAGCAAAATCCACGTGTTAGATTCATGCCAAGTACTTGTTAATTCGGATTCGATCCCGTGTGTAAAAGATTGATTTGCAGTTTTGCACGGCTAAATCCCTTGTTAAATTCATGCTCCATACAAACTATGACTTTGATGGGGGAAGGTGAATGTCGGTACGTTTGACGCAATAAATATTTGTATGGTAAATTGCACTATTGCAGTCTTGCAGAGGAGTGCCCTGTTGTAGAAAAGGAGAGGAAAAATCCAGCTTCAGCGAGGAGCTACCTCTCACTATGGTTGTAGGACTGTAGCTGTTCACTCAAACTAGCAAAAGACACATTTACACATGCCTACACACATGACATGAATCCGTTTAACTCTTGGAGCTACACATTTGTCCACATGTATGATCTCCAGAATCCATCATTCACCCTGAAAAGCCTACCTCTTTCTGCCCTTTAAATCCCCTGCATACAAATCTGCAAGCAGTCTGCAACTCATTCCAGTCTTCGCAACATCGAGCAAACAACACAAAAGGTCCTCCAGTTATACCGGTAAGCACATGATTTCAGCTGCTGATTGATCAGAGCCACTTCAATTCCCTACTTTCCTTGCCCCTGCAATAGACATTCCCATGATGCAAAAACACTTCTTCTTCACACATACTAGTGGTAGTAGCCAAGCCAGGCTCTCTGCAAACGGAGCTAGCCTGGTCAGCTTTGGCTGCATGGGTGAAAACTGAAAAAGGGGCTGGTAGTAGCAGCACCGGCAAGGCAAAAACCTCGCATTGATAAGTTGGAGAAGCAGCCATCCTTTTGCTCTTTTTGACCACCAGGAATCTATCCATCTAACCACGCTAGCTTTTAACCTCCCCATCTGTTTGTGATCCACCTTGAGCTGCTCTCACTGCTTCAGAGGATGGCATTCATTCATGCATTCCCTGATCCGTTCCTCATTCAATTCATTGTGCTGCTCACATGCATGTTCATATAGTACTTGTATATAGCAGCAATGCATTCATGTCATGTATCTTCGCTTGCTTTCTTTTTCTTCAATGGATGGGTGTGAGTGTGTCTATCTAATGCATGGGGTGTGGGCAGCTTTAGCTTTGCAGGCAGGCAGCCGGGCCTCGTTGAGGATCGGCCTAAATTGGGCTCTTTTTGGACTGTGGCTGGAACCTTTCTTCGTGCCATAAAAACGAAACTCCCCATCCGTCCGTTTGCTTTGCACGCAGCTTGCTTGCCTAGCTAGTTGCCTACCTGTAGAGCCTACTCATGGCTGCTATACTATACTCCCTCCATTCTAAATTGATCTACATATTTCATAGATACACAAAGACCAAAAAAAGCTAATAACTCTCTCATACTATATTTACTTTATCAACAAACTCAATACATGCACCATTCCCAATATTTTTTAGCCAATAGCAAATCAAGATATTGCATGTGGGTTATAAATACTTATGTGCATGGATGCATGTATCAATATCCATTTACTCCAATGCATAAATAACGAATAGACTCTAATAAATGAACACAAATATATAGATCATTTAGAAATAACCTAAAAAACTATATGTAGATCAATTTAGAATAGAGGGAGTAGTATACTACAACAGCCTACGGATACTAGCTGCATGCAGTCTGCAGTGTCCCACCGTTCATTCCAGTAGTAGTACTTCTACCTGTAGCTGTAGTACAGTAGCATTTAAATTTTGTCCGAAAAATATAACTACCACTTGAAGGCTAAATCTTCTGAGAGAATCCACTCAGTGTCATTGAGTTCGTCACGGTTCAACAATATGCTACTGACTTCGTCGACATCCATTATAAACCATCATCTTTCCTTTAACCTCTACGATTTACCATCACGGCCTTGCATTGAAGAAAAGACAAATATGCCCTTAGAGAAATCGACTACATCTAATGACAGGTGGGCCCGGCCCTCTCTCTCTTCATCGTCTTCTTCCTCCAGCCGGGGAGAGGCAGCGCGTGTGTGGCCGGGCGCAGCCGGGACGGTGCGGTGAGGTCCCGGTGGCCAAGGCGCACGGCGGCGTGGGGATGAATGGCTCAGCCCAGCTTCGCCACCGCCTGGTTCCGTATCTCCTCTCGCCGGACTAGGCTCGTCTTGCGCAACGCCTCGGCCAGCTTGATGAACATGCTCGTCGCCAGGTTGCCCATCCGCGACGCATCCTCCATCATCATCATCGTCGCCGCCGCCGCCACCACCGACGAGGAGGAGGAGCTTGAGCTGCTCCAGGTGTTGCCCGGGTTGGAGTAGCCGGACTTGTGCCACAGGATGAGCCAGTTGACGGAGTCGGCCATGAGCTGGAGGATCTTGGTGCTGATGTCGAGCGGGCTGATCTTGAGCGCCGCGAACCCGAAGGCGGCCTCGATGCACGCCGCGTAGTTGAACCGTGTCACCACCTACGCGCCGTCGTTCATCAGCTTGATCATGGCGGCCACTGTCTGGTCGAATGTCTCCGGGTGCCGCCCGGTGACGGACAGCAGGTGCAGCACCGTCTTCCACCCGATCGGCGTCTGCACGTTGCCGGCGTGCTCCATCAGCAGCTTCACGATGCACTCCGAGATGCCCTCGCAGCAGGTGTCCAGGATCTCCTTGTCCAGCTTCCATATCATGTTGATCTACTTGAACACCAACTCCTCCGCCATCCGGTCTACGCCGCCGCCGCCGGAGAGCAGCCTCACGGCGATCCTGAACAGCGCCACGATCGCCTTCTCGGCGAACGGGCACGGGGAGAAGAGCGGCAGCTGGGACACCACGGTGAAGCAGTCGTGCAGCTGCGGCCAGAACGTGGTGAAGCGGTGCACGTTTGCCGACGACACCAGCACGATGAGGTCCCAGCAGAAGCCGACCGTCTCCTCCTCCTCCACCGGCGTGCTGAACTTCTGCCCCTTGCCAGCGGCGGCGAAGATGAGCGCCCGACCCAGGTTCTGCACCGACTCGTCCGGCAGCTTCTCGCTCTCCGTGAAGATGCTCCCGATCCGGCATTGCTGGATGATCTTGAGGTTGTTCTCGAACTCGCTGCCCATGAACAGCAGCGACTCGCCGCCGGCGTCTAGAGACAGGAACTGCGAGAACCGGCCGATCATGCCGAACACGTGCCTGCTCGTCCCGGCGCCACGGTGCGACGACGGGAAGATGACGCCGGACTCCGACTTGGCCCGGTGTCCCAGCCGCTCCGTGCTGCTGCTCACGGTGCTGGCGCCGCCGTCCTGGTCGACCACCGACGGCGGCAGCAGCTTGAAGCGCTTGAGCTTGAGCAGGCAGTCGACGACGTTCTTCCATGCGGCACGCACCGAAGCGTTAGATGACTCAAAGGGTATTTTGGTCATTACAGAAAAAAATAATAGTACAAATGGCGTATAGCTGACGGATTGTGGACGGCGATGGTAAATCGTAGAGGTTAAGGTAAAGGCGATGATATATAATGGAAGTCAACAAAATCAGTGGCATATTATTGAACCGTGACGAACTCAGTGACACTGAGTGGATTCTCTCAAAACTTTTAGATGGGACTATCACATCGGATGTTTGGACACTAATTATAAATATTAAACATAGACTATTAATAAAACCCATTATATAACCCTGGACTAATTCGCGAGACGAATCTATTGAGCCTAATTAATCCATGATTAGCCTATGTAATGCTACAGTAAATATGCGCTAATTATAGATTAATTAGGCTTAAAAATTTTGTCACGTGAATTAGTTCTCATTTATGTAATTAGTTTTATAAGTACTCTATGTTTAACACTCCAAATTCATCCGATACGACAGGGACTAAAGTTTAGTCCTTGGATCCAAACACCACCTAATAAGAGCAGTTACAATATTAGGCTATTAGCCAGCTATAAATATATTTTAATGAGATAAACGATGAAAGAGAAGAACAGTGGGCTACAAATCTGTAGCCAGCTACAGCACTGACTCCAAGACGTAATGTGTGTATGATATTTGTGACTATATATTAATAGTATAGTAAGCAATTATTATATGAATTGACTATACATGAATTGGAGCTAGTAGTGTGCTATACTATTAAACTTGCTCTAATATAGCCGACTTATTGGCTGTAAGTTTCTTTGCAACCTTCTCTCAGCACACCCATATAATAATTAACTCTTTACAATTAATATAGGGCCCACTTGTCTCTCTCAAATAGTTTCTTGGTTCATGTGTCCAAGTCGGCCATAAGTTTACAGTCCGCTTCTTCTATCTCTCCTCTCTTCTCTCCTCCACCTCAGTATTTAGTCGGCTCATAGCCTCATATTATACTTGCTCTCAGCTCACTCCCTCATGAGCCATCACAACCCTCTCGTTTACTATTTTAATATCTTAAAGCATCTCTAAGAGACTCTCTATTTGACTCTCCAAGTAAAAAAATTGGCTAACACAGAGAAAAAATGAGTTCCAACAGACTCTCTATCCGGCTGTCCAAATTGATCCTCCAGTTGGCCAAATGTAGCCAGCCTCCTCCACTAGCCAAAGGTGGATCCCACCACTACTCCTAGTCCCATCCTTCCTCTCTCTGCCAACCACCCACCAACAACTTGAGCGCATCGGCCGGGGGCGAACTGGAGGGCACACTGGCCACGAGAGTGCCACCGACGTCTGGACCACCACCTGCCGCGGCTGACATCGTCTGGGCCACCATCCGCCGCCACCACCGCCGAGCATCGCAGTGACACGGACAAATCGCAAGTTCGTACCCCGATCGAGGTCGTCGTCGTCGTGAGCCGCCGCCGCTGTCACTAGCCTTTGCGCCATCCCCGCCCAGAGCTCCATCCCCAAAGCTGTTGTCGATGTCACTTGCCACCTCCCACCTTGTCCGCCGCTATCGCCTCGTTGTCGCAAAGCCGTTGTCGAGCAGAAAGGCCTGAGCAGTGCGAGGTTGGCAAGGCCGGCGGCGGCCTCTAGATCCGACAGCCCGAGGGGAGCTTGACGGCGCTCGGCCTTGGCGAGCGTCGGTGTTGGTGGAGCACGGACGCCGCCTCGCCGCCTTCGCCCAACGCCGAGCCAACGAGTCGCTGCACCACCGTGCTCCAGCCTCCATGCGTCGGCCGCCGCTATAATCGGCGTGGTCGACGGGAAGGAAGGAAAGGGGAAAAGAAGGAAAGAGAAGGAAGAAGGGGGAGAAAGAAAGAGGAGGAGTAGAGGCCGACATGTGGGTCCGTTGTTATTTTGGAGAGGATTAGTAGAGAGTTTGTTGGAATGAGCATTTAGTTTGACTAGCAAAATCAGATAAAGAGTTGACTATATGAGTGTTTGGAGAGTCCGATTAGGAAAGGCCGTTGGAGATGTTCTTAGCTATTATTGTACTATGTATAATATCTTATGCTATACTAGGTTTATTTATTTTTTCTATAGAGAGAGTGCACTAGTGATACGTACTCCCTCCATCCTAAAAAAAAACTCAACTTCTAATGTTTGAATTTTGTCAAAAAAAAATAACTTCTACCATCCTACCTACCCTTAGCACGTAAAACGAAAAATTTTATCCATTCAATAACTTTTTCCTACCTATCACTCTTACTACTTTTTTTAATTATTAAGGACATTTTAGTCATTCTCCATCTACACTAAATCCACCTTGGAATACGAGGAATGGATTTTTTTTTGGAACGGATGGAGTACGCTAGCAGCTTCGGAGTTTTAGAGCAGGTACAATAGCAAACTATTAGCTAGCTATAAACATATTTTAATGAGATAAAAGATGAGAGAGAAGAGCAACGGGCTACAGATTTGTAGCCAGCTGCAGCACGGACTTCAAGACGCAATGTGTGTATGACAGGTGGGACCATATATTAATCGTATAGTAAGCAGCTATTATATGAATTAGCTATTAGATCGGCTATACATGAATGGGAGTCATAGTGGGTTATACCATTAAACTTGCTCTTAGAGCAGGTACAATAGCAGACTATTAGCCAGCTATAAACATAATTTAATAAGATAAAAGATGAGAGAGAAGAGCAGCGGGCTACAGATCTATAGCCTGCTGCAGTATGGACTCCAAGACACAGTGTGTATGACAGGTGGGACCATATATTAATAGTATAGTAAACAACTTTTGTATGAATTGGTTATTGGATTGGCTATAAATAAATTGGAGCTAGCAGTGGGCTATAGTATTAAACTTGCTCTTAGACTGTGAAGTGCTGATACAGGTCTACTCAGTATACAACTGTGTATATGCTAGGTATAGCTTGACAGGAGTAGCTAGCTGTGGCTGCTGTACAAGTTCACCCCCAACACGTACGCTGCACAGTTTCGCATCGTGTTGCTGCTGCTGGCTTCGATTCGTTCCTTGGCCGGCCGCGCCTGTCTTTCTCTGCGGCTAGTAGCTGCGTGTGTGTGTGCGATGCGCCCGCGAGAGGTTGTGTCGCCTGTCAGACCGGTGCATGCACGCGCTGTGTCCCATGCTTGGAACGAATGGACGGCTGGGATGTGTCGCACGAACCGTGCAGATCCCAAAGACCAACTCATCCGTCGCCGTCGAGCATTACAGGCGACGATCAGCGGTGCAGGTCCAGGTCTCCTGACCGATCGATTCCTTGAGTGTGACGAGGACCACCTGCACTGTGCGTACATGAATGAATACGCAGCAGCAGCAGGCAGCAGCTGCTGCGTCTCTCTCTCTCGCACACACAGACACACATTCTCTCTCTCTGTTTCCTTGCCTTTCTCCCGTTGCTTTTCTTTGGTGCAAGGCGACTGTAGTGGGCGGGGAGGGGGGAGGGGGGAGACAGTGCCTCATTTGGCGAAAGGGACGTATCTTGGGAGAGCTTTGATGAGAGGGTTGTGGAGAAGGGAGAACCGTGGGTCCCATGGATGCAATTCATGCATGCATGCTGCACTGGTGGGTCCGGTGTGTCAGTCTTTGGCCTCCATGAGACCATGATCACGTTCATTTCGATCTCACACCGGACACATTAGGGTTGTGATGGACGGACGAGAAGGTGAGGGCTCAGCGTCAGAACGATGTCATCTGTGCAGTGATTAAGAATGCATGCTTAAGTGGCTATCTGCCCGTTTGGCACCGTTAGGACAAATGGCAACAGGGAAATGTTCACTGTTTGACTGGTAGAAAAAGAATTGTGACGTTTCGGGGACAGATAAGAGACAAACGTACGAATGCAAATTCGACCGCAAGTCATCATTAAGATCATGCACATGGGCACATGACATTGGCTATGTTCGTGCTGGCATTTTGGTGACAAATGCTGGTGCTAATGATGGCGCTAATTTGGCGGAGTAATGTTGCACTAATCAACTCTTTAATAGCCGCAAAAGGTGTTTCATCAGTGAAATTCTGAACGCCATCATCGCGGCTGTAGCTGCCAACAGCTATAGTGCACGACAAATTAACTTCAGAGCCCAAATCCTGAGTTAATTAACAAACCTGTTACCTATCAAAACGACCGTCGCGTCGGATCTCCGCATGTCCCTGCGCGTTTGCGGGTCACGGGCATCAGAAAATTGTTTTCAAAACCGATCTGGATATTCCGACGCCCAGAAGATCAACGCGCCTAGCTAGAGCCCTAGACTTACGACGACACGGCGGGCCTCGAGCTGACGCGCTCTCTGGGGCGCACGCAGCAACCTCCCAGCTGAGCTAGCTACCGTATTCTACAGTACTCCATCTAGGCGGGCAGCAGCTCGTTTAATACGGTGGCAGGGCATGCGTTGCAGGGAATCTCGACCTAGCTATCCACGGCAATGGCAACGGCAAGGCCGCCCTGTGTCCTGTGCAGTGCAGTGCAGGGGATCGATCGGTTTCCGCGTAGGAGTACGTACAGATCGACGCGCGCGCCGCATCTGCCGATGCGGCGATGCCGATCGATCAATCAAGCGCGGGGGCCCATGTCCTGCTTCCTTCGCGCGCGGGCCTTCGTGCGCGCGCGGGCCGGGGTTGCCTTCCTGTGTTCCTGTGTTGGTCTCGGTTTCGAGCGGCTTTCGAGCGGCGTGCACGCGATGCATGCATGCATGCGGCTCGTCCGTCGTGTAGCTGCAGGTCGTCGTCCCTGACACAGAAGTTTCTTGGAGTACAACCGTAGGAGTAGGCCGTAGCAGGGTCGGTTCCAGGTGACGTTGCTGTCTTGGTGTCTGAGCTCCGTTGACCCTGCATGCCGCTCCACTCTCTGTGCTTCAATGATAACGGAAGGAAATCCACTAGAAAAACAGTACTAGAAAAACTAATCGGTGGAAAGTGGAACTGAATGGAATGAATTTCGGCCGTGTTTAGTTCAGCACAAAGTTTAGATTTTGGTTAAAACTAGAGATCACGTAACTGAAAAGTTATGTGTGTATGTCATGTTGATGAGATGGAAAAGGACTGAAGTTTGGAGATGTAAATACAGCCTTCATCGAATGCACGTCTCAACTTTACGGTCAGCCAGTGGCACGACAATGCCACGTGGGGCACACGGGCACACGGTGGGGCCGCGCTGTCGGCGGTTCACGCTGCAGTGGCGCGGGGGCTGAAAGGTGGCCATCGTGAACGCAACGGTCCTACTTGCTCCCCCAACATTATTGTTCCTAGAGGAAACCATGAGAAAACGAAGGCGCGTACGGCATTATAAATGCCACTGAAGAAATCGCTGCTATGTACTTTGTTCAGATGGCGTCCCTGGATGAAAGCGAGCGGACGGCGACGAACAACGTATCCACACCAAGACGCGGGGCGGGCGGTTTATCAGCAAGCGGAGGCCTTGTGATGGCGAGCGTCGCGTAGTACGTGATGCGTCGTGGTGGCGCTGCCACGGCAGCGTCGGCGCGGGACGGTGTTGGATGCGGTTGATGGCGAGCCATGTACTCATGTGCAAGCGCTGAAGAGATGGGGTGTGTGCCACAGACACCACGCCACAACGGCGCAGTCAGCACTTGGACTTGATTGCCTGCCGCGCATGTAGCCAGGACAGAGGAGATAAATGGGCTGGAGCATTTCGTTGTGGCCTCAGAACGCCACGGTCCGGTGGGCCGTTAAGGATATTATAACTACCTTTATTTACATAACCAAAGATAATAATACTCTTCTTTCGGCAATTGAAATATAATACTGTAATGACTAAATACTATCTTCTCGATCTTTTTCTTTCTTCTTATATGAAATATGAACAATTAAGGTGTAATAAATTAAGTATTAATTATTTCAAACTCAAAAAATTGACTAACATCTTTTTATATCTTTTCTATAGTGTTTTTTTTAAAAGGCACCATTTAGTAATTCACGAAAGGAAAACGAAAAATTTTCTTCTTTTTATCTGCCGAACGCAGCCCGCACTAAAGAACACAGACGCTACATTCCAAAACAATCGATAACTGCACTAAGGCTTAGTTCGTTCCCGGGTGAACTGGGAGATTGAGAGAGAAAACATCTCGTTTTCCGCGCGCACGCTTCCCAAACTACTAAACGGTACGTTTCTTATAAAAAAAATTCTATAGGAAAGTTGTTTTAAAAAATCATATTAATCCATTTTTAAATTTAAAATAGTTAATACTCAACTCATCATACACTAATGGCTCACCTCGTTTTGCATATCTTCCCAATCTCCTCAATCCCCTTCTTCTCAAACACACCCTAAAGAGACATGAATGCTGAATTTCATTCTTTTGCGCTTCAGAACATTTTACATGTCTGGTATACACAGATGGCCTATGATAAAGCACTCTGAACTTGTGAGCATGCAATCCTCACAAGAAAACACTGATTCGAAGCGACACTTTGGACGAACCTCACTTATTATGTACGAAAACAATATGTCTGAAGCACAGCCTCTCCTTACAGGCCAAGACCCGTTTAATTGCTCTAATATAAACCGCTAAAAAATCTGGAATCAAGTGATCCCACAGAAAGAATAAAAGCAGAGAACCAGAAGACCTGTAACCTACTCAAAGCCTAGTCAGTTATCATCAAATCGTTAGGAACTTGTCCGAAGATATCTGGACAGCCTTCCCAGCTGCCCTTTTCTCTGGATTCCCAGTAACCACCAAGGTAGCGGTATGTGTCGGTAGCTTTATCTTTTGCAAACCACCGAGGTTTCCACCCGCTCTCCTGCATCTTCCGTGCCTGCAGCAGCATAGTTGGTGTCATTTCATGATGGATACACCCACACGGACTCGATTCATTGTTTTCTGACCCAAAATCGTGCACTATTTGGCACTTTAGTTTACTTGCTTTTAGTATGCGGTGTTCTCCAATTTTATTTACTTCCTCAGAAAAATAAGGCCCCTTGCTAAACTTTGATGAATTCAACATCTTTAGTGAAGGGGAGGGGGACTTTATCTATAGCTGGCCTGTTAATGCCAGGTGCAGATTACCAAGTAAAAAGCACTATCAATAACAAATAACAAATTATTTCCATTCTTCCAAATTATTTGTTCTTTCTTCCACTACTCTGGGTTGGTTTTGCAGTAGAATAAGCTGCAGACTCCCAGTGTTACTTCAAACTTAATATAGTTTGGCCTATGTACAGCAGTTGGACTCCGGCATGGAAATTCTGAAATGCAGCTGATGCAAACGTTTGTTTCTGGATTCAGTTGCTTTTAACTAATGCATGCTTTACCAGAATATATAATGCGAAAGGTGTAACAGACTAACCTGTCGTTGTCTCTGTTCAAGCCTCAACTTCTCAGCATTTGCTCTTTCATACTCACCATTCTCTAGGCATCGCTGATCTGGTCGCAATCTAGAGTCTGTTGGTGGCAGTTTTTCCTGGTTGTTGTTGTTAGTCAGATCTCAGTATGAAGTGAATATGATAACTTGTTGCGACCATAAGTATATTTACCTTCAATCCAGCGGTAAGTTCATTTAATGTGATTGCAAAGCGAGTAAAATTGTATCTGGTGGGAAACTTAGGTGGTTTGCTTCTTTTCCACAACAAATGGGCCTCTGAGAAATTTTCAGATCCCTTGCCTTTTCCAAAGCAATCACCCATCACATAGTGCATGCTTTCATCCCATTTCCCAAAGAGTGTAGCAACAGTTCGACCACTTCGGTCCTGAACAACACCTTGTACCTGCATATACATTAATTCACCTGAATAAAATATGCTAGATGGACTAAGATATTTCATAAACAATGCACTATGAGAGAGTCATGGCACTTTCACAAACATAGGAAAAAAAAGGCTTAAATGGTAGATATGTGCATTTCAATATAATCTATAGCTAGGTAATGCAGAATATTTTGTATCCATTCCAAATTCTCAACAAAATTTCATTGTATAGAAAAATGAAGAGTTATTTAAATGGGATGTCCATATCGTTTATTCTCCACGTAAAGGATCTTTCAATAGTTCATTTTGTGTAAGCTAAAAAACTGCTCACATTCCATTTCACTGTAAAAAGTACTATTACATTTTCTCTCTCACGGCACAACATGCAAATACAAATATTCCAACACTAAAACAAGCCAATAACAATCATTATCGTGATAGCTTTTCACTCAATAAAGAAACGGCTTTTCATAATGCAATGTACACTTGAACTTGAGCACTAGGTCTTAGGGCTAAAATAGTGAAATTATCAGAGAAAATTCAAAAAAAAAAGAACATATTAGTAAGTAGAACCCATTAGATTTGCTTCACACAATACTGAACGTGTAAATAGTGAACTAGATATCCCATCTAAACTTATGGATTCAACATTTATAGTGCAGTCGATGCATCCATACCAACTGTGTATCGTTATCCCTTAGTCCCTCCAATTCTTTTCACAAGTCAAATATAAGACACACATGTGAATTCATTGCTTATATTCCTTGTTTACGCGATCACCTATGCTGTTAAGGCAGTTTAAGGGGACACACCTCTGTCTCAGCACCATAGCATGTGAGGCGTGAAGCAAAGCGATGCCACATAAGGTGGCTGAGGCGTGATTAGTGTACAATATTGTAGAGAAATTAGCAAGAAAATGGGGGAAATTGATAAAAGGGCCAGTAGCGCACTAAGCTAGGCTGCCCAGGCTGCCAGCCCACTAAAGCCCAACATCAGCATCATAGCCACGTGTTTTGTGCCCTAAGCGACATCGCATGCCACCAGGCACCAGACGCCATGACAAGCAGAATAACAGATCACTAGGCCACTGCTGAGATCGATCTGGCTGCCAGCCACCTCTGTATGAGCTCAAAATCCATGGCTGCAACAGCTCAACGCCTCTGCTCACCTCGCTGTCCACTGCCACCACCAGAGATTCAAGAGTTGTAAGCTGCAACAACTGCAATCTGGATCTACATCTGATGGCAGTGTGTGGGATCTGTGACAGCAAGTCAGCTGTGGCAAGGAAGAAGTGACCACAACCTTAATCAACATCCTGCTACCTTCCATCCCATTTTCCTTGGCCCTTGCACCCTTCATTCTCCTGTGAGGCAAGGCCAAGCACTGCCTTGCCTTCTTCTGTGTGCCTTGCTGCTTCAGCGTAACAACCATGCTGATCACATAGTCCCTCTTACATTAATAAGAAACAACTCATTATTCATTATCTCCTGTATCTCCAAGATTTTCAACTATGGGTAGCATGATCATCTAACCCGTCTTTCCCTTGTTTTCATACTTTTCTATCTCCTTAATACTTGTGTCCGCTCAAAACAAGCCGTATAAAAAGAAACAGGAAGTGAGTGAGTATGTTTTAGGTTTAAATTGGGTTCAGCAAGAATAGTACTAGTAAATTCATCCAACATATGTGGATCATCATCCACCAGTGTAATATAGAAGTACAAATTTCATATGGTTTGGATATGATTATTGCTTTTCTTCCGAGTTTTTCATGTGTGAGGTGTGATAATAACTACAAAGGGAATAAAAAAACAGAAACCAGAAAGAGCTGACATGGACACAAAATGCACTAAATTTACAAGCATACCTGATGTGGGTTACGATCAATAATTGACTGCTCCTTAAACTTCAACTTGCACGAATATTCATTATTGCCTTGTATTCGCATAGTACCATAATGATCACAATACAGTTTACCCAATATGAGATTGTAAATGGAAGTTGTCACCTGAGATAGAATATTTCAAGTGAATTATTTCCACAGACCAAAGATCTAACCACTTCTTGCTAAATATGTAATGGTACCTTGCTCCACTGGAAAACTTCACCATCATCGAACTCCAAGGTTAGCACACCAACAGGATCAAGTTGAATGGAGCGACCCCAGAACTTGCTTTTTAGGTTGCTATCTGCCCAAAACCGCCACCCAGTTCCCTCACAATGGCATGCAACCACCATAGGATGGTGACTAACCTGGCAAGTCATATTGAAGAGTCTTAATCAACCAAAATGCAAATCCAAATAGAACTAGCAGAAGACAATAATCTATAGGGGAAAAATATTCAAGCATATACAGGATAGACCATCTGATGATCAAATAGTCAGAGAACAGAGTTTCCAGTGATCTGTGAACATAAAGAGAAATACGGACAATCGGAAGAAATAGAACTACGAATTAAAAATTTAAAACATAATGTAACATTTACCAAGAAGACACAGGTACCAACATAATGTAACATGGCTTTGGTGTCAGGGAACAGTCAAGTGACAACTTTGTAATACATTTTTTCTGCCAAACCTTTACTAACTGGATTATCATGCCTGTACAAAAGCAGTAGTACTACTTTAAAAAGTCTGTGTTAAGTTATAAAGGTTGGCTATGCTGAACCGATAGTAAGAAAATCTTCTTCATATTACAAAATATAAGTAGCTTTCAAAGGTCCACAGACAAAACCTTTTCTGAGAAAAAACGGAGGCCTTTGTCTGGATAATCTGCTTCATAGGTCTCCCCAAGAAGTGGATTGAAGGGCTTACAGCTTCTTCCATCCGTAGATGCATAGCCAGAAACAGCAAATGCTGCTACACTAAGGATCCTCATCAGACTATTGCCCTGAGTTTTTAGCATAGGAAATGTAAGGTGCAGCAAACTAATCATGACAGAAATGTGCAGATAAACATTTTATCACAAATTGGATGCAGAGAAAATAAATATGTTGCCTTTGCAGGGAAATCTAACAGTTGGAGACAGTCTCAGCCATACTAATGTATAGCAATGCTGCAACTTTTAATGGAGAATTCACTAGACTGAATTAATGAAACAAAATAGAAATTATTAAATAAATGTGTACAACATAGAACAAGAAAGGGGATGGCATCTGGTGGTGCAACTGTAGGACAGGCATTCTGAAAGGCAAGCACATTTGAACTAAGCAGTCAATATGTTTGCTAAATAATAGAGATCCCAATTGTGTTATACGTATAGACCACAAGCAAATTGATCTCAGAAAATTGGATATATGCTACACGTAAGTAGAAGGAAGTATATCCATCAAATAAACATATAGATGCAAGTTGGAGGATACACGGTTCAAACTCTTAATTTGCTTTTATTTGGAATGTTATTTGAAAATGCACATGCATGCCCATGAACATATTAAATAGTGAAAGGAAGAAGAAATACCCTTTTCCCCCATTCATAAGCGCGATCAATAAGGTAGGAATACTCAAGATCTTCAAAGCATTTCTGTAAAGATGAGAGTGGTTCATTGAAATAAACAGGCAGACAAACTTTGGTTAGATCCTTTCCTATATTGTCCTTGATCATTGACCACAAGCTTACACCCTTCTCTTTCTCGACTGGATCTGGCAGCTTCTTACGCCTTCTGACATATGGGTAACTAATTCCAACGGATTTCATAGAGGTATCAATACCATCCATTGGATAATCATCCTCATCATCCGAACCAGCTTCTGATCTTTGGAAATCAGATCCACTGCTTTTAAAAGAACTTGATGACAGGAAATCTCGTGTATCAAAATATATATTCTCATCATCGTCAGTTTCGTCTTCAGCTGGATCTTGTGGTTCATTATAATCATCAGATTCACTAGCACTTCCTTCTGAAAAAGCAGGAACAATACTTGAACTAGCCATAAAAAAAATCAAAAAGAGATTAAACCAATACTGAAGAAATGAACGTCAAGAGCTACATATAAGAGCAAATCTATCCTGGATATTTATCATGAAAAAGCAGTCATCTTTATCTGATATTTCACAATTACTAATGCATGGCCAGCGGCGGAGCCAAGGCCCGGCCAGCACGGGCAGGCACCCGGGCTCCGCCACATGCATCCATGCATTAGAGCTAAATATAGTGCTTAACCATTAGCCTAGCTGCACATACACCATTAGATTAGCACTAATTATCATACTTGGTTATTAGCCAGCAGCCCAATTTTGCTTCTTATTCATGATAAAATGCTATATGTATTTTTGTTTACTTGTTAATTTGTTATCTATCGTTAGGTTTGCCCAGGCTTAAAAAATGTCTAGATCCGCCACTGTGCATGGCAGACAATAGTTTGCTTCTAGTTTTGGCAACCAGACAGAAAATCTAAGTCAGATCCAAACCAAGGCCTACATTGTTTGGCAGTTCAAGAAATGTAGATATTCTGATATGTAACACTAAATAATCAAGATAGTGCAACTTTGGAGTGGTATTTATCAAGGGAAACTGTTTTTATGAGTAACATGTATTGAATTTCCCCTTCGTAAAAGGTTGCACTATAAATGTTAGCAATATTTCTTTCCCACAAACCAGAGCAAGAAACAGCACATAGCAATGACAGGTGTAGTGGCGTAACATGACAGGGACAAACTATTCACCGGTTATCATACCACTATACTTCTCATTCTTTGATCTAGAAGTGGATCCGTACTCTTTTGACTGTCTTTGGCTCTCATCTACAAGGGTATTCTCCAAATCGACCTTTTCTGTCTACAGCAAGGCACAAAAAAGAACACTTTATTAGAGGAAATCAGTACACGAATTCTGTACAAATCCAACAGTACTTAAGAGAAAAATCAGAATCTACAATCAGAACTACTGGAATACAGCAAGCAAAATTTGAAATAACCCATTGGTAAATCCCTCTAAAAAGACCTGTAGACCGCCGTTTTTACCCCCATCACCTACTCTTAATCTGACCCTTTTGCAGTGTTATTGTTACCTTTTCTGTCCACACCCATCCCTCTGTCCTGAACTCAGATCAGGTCCTTGTTTCTTTTCAGCGACACAGTTGCTCCTTAGGCTGCTATGCCGGCTCGCCAGCATTGCCGTCAATACATTGTTAAGCCCAAAGCCCCTCAAGAGGATAGTTAAGCTCCTAAGGACACGTTGTCACATTTGATATATCTGCTGGAGGCGTCCCCACGGTTAAGATTGGGAATGAGCGGATGGTGTGGCAGACTCTGCTTACCCTCCCTCTTTAAGATTTTGACAATTACTCAGCATTACTCATCTGGCATCCTTATCCTTATTACTCACTAAAACAACATAGGTAAGAAGCAAAGCAATGTGTTTAACACATATGTCCCAGTATGGCACAAGATGTAATGTGTCCAACACATGTGGACATGTACCAAAATGGGAATGCTTTACAGATGCACATGTTCAATACCATATTTGAAAGGTATAATGTAGTCAACAGCTGGAGATCAGATATGAAGTAGGCATGCCTACAACTAAGTGCGCACAAAGGAACCCCCTTAATCCTTACCAAGCAAATGTAGTGCAGTTAATAACTTGAAACTCGCATTATTTATGAGCAGAAGACATTAATAAATTCCACACTTCCTATTAAATATAATAAGTAGCAAAAGTAATGAGAATCATCATAAATTCCACATGATCCTTCCTAGCTTCCATTAACATTTTTAAGATAACAAATCGAGAACTGAAATGCATGATTTAAAGAGAGTCCGGAAAGGGGAGGGTTCTTTCCCCAAAATGAGATGCAAAGATATCCATTACATTTTCTAGCATATCACATAATCTCAAATTGAACAATCAATCTGGATGACAAGGAGCTGGACTAAAGTAACAACGGGAGGTATATTTTCAATTAAGGAAACATCATGGCATAGCAATTTCCTGACAAAGAAAAAAGGCTCTGTACTAGCTAATGAAACCTCTTTGATTTCTTATTTCATCAAATAGTTAGAAAAACAATGCAAAAAAAATATTAAGCACTGCTTGGAAGTTGGAACACAAACAGGAAACTTGTCCCACTTCCAAAACAGGGCCTTGTCTGTACAATGGGATGGTTGGCAACCAGATCACAGAAAATAGCAACTAAACTGAAATCATGTCGCACTGAGGCGTAGATAACATTTTATCAGTTCTGACCAGAAAAAATTATTCCTAAGGCAGTTAGATATATCTGAAGATTGACTATATTCCATTTACATTAATATACGCCATCGATAGAAAGAAATAATTCCTAAAAGACATAGAAGTAAAATGAAGGACTACCTAGTAAATAGTACATATAACTAAGGCGAGAATTTCATTTTCCATCAAATAATATATCAGATATGCTGCATTACTCAATTTCCATAGTACATTCAATTATTAACAGTTGAAGTACATCTGACATGGTCACTAAAGCAACAGAGTCAGAAAATTAATATAAACAGAAAACTTAAAGCATGTTAAATAGAGTGACCACTAGAATTCAAATTTTCCAAGGACACTATGGTCAGATGGTTCAGCCAACATAAAATGTTCATAAGTAAAGTACCCCCGTACTTTTTTTTCCTTGAATTAACTTAAGCAAGCAAAAAATGCCGCAATATCACACCATGCCAAGGAAACTACAAATACCAACCTCACGCACAATTAAGTATAGTACAATGAATAGCAATACCTCTAGCTGACGGAGGGTATCCAGGAGGAGCGTCTGCTTCTGCTTAAGGAGCATGAGCTGCTTGTGCAAGACCTCAAACTCGGTGCGCACGATCCTTTCGCTGTCAGCAATGGCCGCCTCGCTGACTCCTTCCTGCTGCAGCCGCTGCCTTAGGCGCTCGGTGGAGACAGCCACGGCCGCTGCGGTGTCCCCTGGCCCCACCATCTCGCTCGTGGACATCCGCGGGAACATCTCCTTGGTCGCCTGCAGCGCCTCGACCCACGCCGCCCTGTCCTCCCTTGTCTCCGCCCGGAGGTGCAGCCTCTTCGTCCCCGAGAAGATCGAGAACCTCCTGTCATCCGATCTGCTCTCCCGCACGGACGACACCTGCACACGCAATCCATTTCACCGTAAGAACCGGACGAGATGGATCTGGAGATCATGGAGGCGATTCGAACAGAGGATGCTGACCTTGAGGTGAATTTCGCCGATAGGCTTGCGGGGTAGGTGGTGACCGTTGGAGTGCGCGGAGGAAGACGAGGAGGTGGAGGGTCGGGAGAGGCGGCGGAGGGAGTCCTCGCCGATGACCTTGGCGCCGCGCTCGGTCTCGCGCGAGAGGACGATGCGGTCGGGACCATGGATCTTATAGTAGGAGAGCACGCCGTCGTGGAGCGCGAACCACCGCGGCCTCCACCCGCGCCCGTAGTTGACCCACTTGTAGAGGATCCCGGAGATGCCGCCGCCGACGATCTCGTTCAGCTTCACCCCCTCCGGCGGGGAGTTGCCGCCCCCGCTACCACCCCCCGCCGCCCAGCGCAGAGCGCGCCGCTCCGGCGGCGCCGAGTTGCTCCGCGGGGGAGGAGGCGGCAGAGGCGGGGGCGGCGGCGGCATCACGGCGGGGGCCCCGGCCACCGCGGACGAGGCGGCCGGCGTGGCCGCGGCGGCGGCAGAGGCGGCGGGGGAGACGGGGACCGGGGGCACGCAGCAGAATGGGTGCATGGGGCGGCGCGACGGGATCGAGCCTTGCGTTGGACGACGCGCTCGGTCGCCGCGGCGGCCGGCGAGGAGGAGGCCGGTGCGGCGAAACGGATATTTTAGTTTTTTCTTTTTAATTCCTTTATTTTTCTTGTGCTGGGTCGAGGTGGGTGAAGGGGTTTAAATGCCCGGGAGCTCGGGGGTAAACAAACGGCTGCTTGCTCACGAGTAGACTCAACGGGGGAGGAAGCCGTGCCGTGCGAGCCCGTGTATGTGCTGACCCAGCCACGGCTGCCCAACCGTCGTGGCGACTGACGACAAGAGACGTCGTGGGGGTTTGGCCAATGGCACGCCGTGATTCTCTTTTTCCTAGTAGTATTCCAGATTCCTGCGTTGTACAGGGATTTGATGCCATATAGTGGATTGCATGTATCCTTTGCAATTCAGCTTCAAATGCAAGCTGCCCATACATTTTGAGTAGCAGCAATAATAATAATAATAATAATAATAATAATAATAATAATAATAATAATAATAATAATAATGATGATGATGATGATGATGAAACATGATAATTTATTTTAAAAAGTGATACTGGTTTTGAGAGCAAAGAGAGGATAACACGTGGATTTAGAGAGGGTTGAACGTGATAGAACAGACCACAAGTCAAATAAGTACAATAGGTAATAGTTGTTTTCTGATGGTGACTAAGAATAGGTAATGGTTGTATTTGATGGTAACCGGGAGCAAAGTAAGTAAAAGAATTTGACTGCATAGTTTAACAGTGATATCAATGATGACAACATGCAACGATAGACAATATGCGTATAACCAAAGAGAAAATATGTGAGGAGTGGGTGGATAAGGGTTAGGTTTAGGATTAAGTTGAATACGCATGATAAGTATCGATAAGACAATAACATAAAGAGGATAAGATATGTCCAAGCTCTATAAAAAGGTAAGAAGTTAATACACATATGGACTAAAATTCTATAAACTCTTCGCTACCTATGAGCAAAGCAATCATGTTTATATATCATAGTTAAGTTAAAGGTTATACAGCGTGCGAAACGTGATATAAATGTGCTACTATATTAATTAGAGATATATCTCAGATACATATACACCTTAAAAAAAACCTATTTTGACCAAACGTTATCCTAATGATTGAAGTGAAAAATGGTTCTAATTAATTGCAACTTTATATAGCAAACTAGTAGCTTGTAAATCCGTGGGATTTGAACCTTGGTTTTTACTACTGGGGCCAAATTAAAAGTCCAGAACAGTATGCTGAAAAACCGTAAAAAAATGGCAAACTAATGCAACTTAATTAATAATCACGGCAAAGCTAACCAGCTAGGTTAGAGCGTCACGGATGTGTATGACCACGTGATACGAAGGCAATTAGCTAGGCCAGGCCGGCAGTGGTCCGGCCGCGCGGGCTAGCTTCATCTCGTGCAGCAAGCGTACAGCCGGGGCGTTAACGTTCGTGCAATCGTGCGTCACTGTGGACACTAGCGAGCCATCCATCGACAACTTGCACGTGGTAGAATGTCTCTCAGACGACGTACGTACGTTCGTCGTGGCTACACTGCTGCGGTGGAGCCCGGTGATCATATATACGCGTGGTGCGCACGTTCGAAACCGGCGATCGATTAATTATTGGTGGAATTAAAGGTGCCGTGTTAGTCTTTTCAATATCCTTGCTAAGAGTATTAGAGCAGCTATAAACATATTTTAAAGAGATAAAAGAAAAGAGAGAAGAACAGCGAGCTACAGATCTGTATCCAACTACAGTACGGACTATAAGACGTAATGTGTGTATGACAGGTGGGACCAAATATTTCTATAGCCCGCTGCAGCACGGACTATAAGACGTAATGTGTGTATGACAGGTGGGACCATATTAATAGTATAGTAAGCAACTATTGTATGAATTGGCTATTACATTGGCTAGTTAGAGATGGGTTAGAATTGGTTATGGCCTTATCTTTCCTTATCGTTGTAGATATGGTTTTTAGTTTGGTTACGGATTCACTAGCAACTACAAGGATGAAGATGGTCTTGCCTCGTTGATCGGTCAAACGCCAGGATGTGAAATTATGATCAACTGGTTTGGTTTAGCATACCTTTTCTATTTCAAAATAAACCAATTAAGATATAACGCAATATAGTAGGATGAATCTAAATATAAGTATATTTGATTAATCATATTATAATGCATACGAGGTTGGTTTATTTCGGGACGCAAAAAGTATAAGGGAGTATCCTCCATCCCAAAATATGAAATATAGATATAGAATGTATTACATCGAGTCAAAATTTCTTATACTTATTTTAGAACGAAGGGGGTACGTATGTAGCTATACGCACAATCGTGACCGAGTTGACTATATATCGTCGATCATTGTGGTTTCTCCGTTTGTTGTATACAAATTGAATAGAAGTAGTTGCATAAAGTGGTTCCCGTAAACACAGAAAACGACCTATGTTCTATCCGCGAAAGATACCCCTAACCAGAACAAAACCGTCCTTTTGGTATTAAAGATTGATCACCTCCAATTTCCGCTTTATTCGCCCTTAATTTCCCGTCTCCTTCATCCTCTCTTTCTGGAGGACCTAAAATTCCCCCAATTTGCCCACACTTTGTTCTATATTCGTTTCGCTAACTCGTGGAACAACACAAGCCGGGAATTCACACGCAGCAGCAGTAGCAACCTTTGCCTTTCGTTGGTTCGAAGCGTTTTTACCGCGAAAATAAGACGTAGTATACACAGTAGTTACGTTCTCCCCGCCGCGCGGAACGGGGGCAAAAGCATCCGGTAAAGGCAGCTCTCGCCCCGTCACCGTTCACCAACCAACCCCGCGATCCGCATCAACGTCACCCCCCGGCCCATCTACCCAGCTACTCCTAAAAGCTAAGCCAGCAGCAACACGTGCATCCCGCGCCGCCGCGCGCCCGCCCGGGCATCGCGCGCGCGCGCGACGACGACGACGTCTCGCGAAGTCGCGATCACGAGCATGCGCGAGCCGCGCCTCGCCGGGGGCTCGGGGCACCGCTCGCCCGCGACGCGCGTGGCACCCGGGTGTCGCGTATGCGTGGCGGCGTGTGCGTGAGCGTGAGCGTGTGCGGGGACGTCCGCGACTCCGCGCGCCGTGCCTGCCAAGTGCCAACCCCACTTTCCACTTCGCAACTGTCGCTTTGGCTGCTGCTGTGCGCCTGTGCCGATCTGCCAGTAGTCTCCCCGTCCGTCTCCACTACTTGTCGCCAAATGGATGGCGCCGCAGCTTTTTCTTTCTTTTTTTTTCTGGCGACGATGATTGATTAAAAACTTCCGAGCCTTTTCGTAGCAATTGCATGCATGATGCATCCGTCAAATTTTGCAGCAGTATTGTACTCCTTAATTAATCTTCTTTCCGGTGAAGATGTCTCTGTCGAATATCGATCACAGCACAGGAGCATTGTTGCATATTGACTTTGGTTGCTGGTCAACTACAAGTCCGGAGATTAGCTATACATAAATATCAAATTTCATCTTAAAAATTTACAACATATATAAATATAGTATAATAGTAATAGAATTATATTGCAACTTATACATAACTGCAATACAACTTGTAAGGGGCATACGTTGTGATAATTGCTTTTCTTGATTATACGAATCTTAGAGCAAATATATTGATTTCAAAATCATATAAAAGTTACATACAAATTACAATACGATTATAATATATTTGTATCTGTATTTTTTTTTGGAAAAAATGACCATAAATATATAGTAAAATCGCCAATAAATTGGTGAGCTATCAAACGAGGCGCAAAGTTAAACATGCATTGTGACAAGTTAATTTGCTCCTAAGAACAATTCTGCCCGAGAGGATTAATCGAATAGATGAGTCTGGTACCGTAAAACTGAACGAAATTGATTAGTTAGAAGCGACCTATTCGATCCAAATGAACCTGCTGATTCGATCCTTATACGGGAAGCCACCAAGAGATAATAGGATATACTTACATGCAGAATTGAGATAAAGGTGATTACGTACCAGCTTACCACAAGCGATCTGATTTCCTAAGCTGATACTACTTTTAAAATTTCTTTTTGTTGTTTAGGACTTTAGGTACGCATGATGAGCATAGTGCCCACAGTTCTTTGTGTATGGAAAAGCATTTCCTTTGCGTGCTACCTTCACCGTGACTGATCCACGCGTACGAATCACGGACATCTTTACCAGCGAAGAGACTTGCGAGAAGGAACTCTGCGTTGTTAAGCAAAGCAAAGGCCATAGGCTAAAAAAAACGCCAAAAAGAATGTGAGTATACTACATGTCGCAGCAGGCTATACTATATTAGTTGGTGTTGGTCGTTCTTCAAGATTCACACGCTGTTCCTTTTTATCAAGTCATTTTTTAAACAGGGGAATTTCACAGGATGCAGGCCTTACTCTGTCTAGCAAGGAGGCCTACTCTGTTTCTCACCATATTATCTAAGGCAGATTTTGCCTACCATGATAAAGTCAAATTAATCTTCGGAACTTCAAATTCAAATTGAGCTATATTCAATGCAAGAACTTTCAAATTATTCGTCGGATTTAATATGCAACTATCATTAGATAGGTGTGAAGCACTAGTATTTGGATGCTTTGGGGGATAAATTTGTTTGCTATTAATGCAGTTGCGTGAAATACCTAGTTAAATTTGTAGCAAGTGTTGAATTGTTGGTTCCTTCGGAACAGCTCCAAATCCTGCAAAATGTTGCATTATGAAAAATTATGGACGTAGTGATGCATATGTATGGCGACATATATCATTTCACTAAATTCGAATTGAAGAAGTCCTGAGTTCAAATATCTATAGAAGCGAATTTTAAATTTGGTTATTTGAGAGACTAATTAAGTTTCTAATTTTAAAGGCTACATATATCTGGTTGAGTATAGAGGCCGAGTAAAAAAATATCCGTCTCTAAAAAAAATCGAACTGATGTATACAGCTTGTGTGTGGGGGGGAAAAAAACTTCTATTTCACATTTACTTAAACACTCATAAAGTAAAAGAAAGTGTATTTTTTAATGAAATGAAGGGCAGTTTTCCCGTGGTTACAAAAAAATTCAACACACTTTTCTTGCATTCAGATATGACTCAAATGTGAATTTTTTGTAGAGTGACATGTGTCACTGTATTCTACGTTATTTGTTTTACTGTTTGTATCGCATAAGGGATTAGGGCATCATGTCTAGGTTCACATCGAGGATGCTTCTAGTTTTCAAGGTAGGTATATCCTCCTCGGATTATGCTATCTGCAAGCACCTTCGCCTCATGTGCTATATTTGATTCCGTATTGGATTGGAATTGCACTCCTTTGTTCTGAAAATGACTTGTGAGGCAGAGAGTTGTTTTTAATGTTAGGGTGTTCAATTAAAGAACAAGAAAAGAACTTGGCTACAATAATACTCGTACATTGTTCTACTTTATAATAGAAATGTATTACATCAAAGATCATAGTTTGTTACATCACGCAGCAGGTAGTGGAACGGGGAAAGGAGAAAGGAATAGAATGGAGGGTAGTGAAACATTAGCCCAGCTCGCCTGTTGGAAGCATGTACGTGATGCAAGTGAATTGGCAAGAACAGTTAACATTTTTGTACGTGTCACTTTGTCTCTCTCTCAATATGATATTTTGGAACTCGATTTCTATTGAGACCATAGTCCATATATTCACAACTTTAAACTTATCTCAGATTTCGGTTTTTCGAAGTTCAAACTCATGCTTGCCATTCTCATGCTTGAGACCTTGAGACTCTAAATGGAGTAATTCCTCACTTGGTAGACAATGGTCTCTCAATCTTGCAATATGCAGATGATACCATCTTGTTTATGGACCATGATTTGGTTAAAGCCAAGAACCTAAAATTTGTACTAGCTGCCTTTGAAAGGTTATCGGGCTTGAAAATTAATTTTCATAAAAGTGAGATGTTTTATTTTGGGAAAGCTAAGGAGGTGGAAAAGGATTACACCACTTTGTTTGGTTGTAAGATGGGTACTTTTCCATTCAGATACCTAGGCCTTCCTATGCATTTCAAAAGATTGTCAAACAAAGATTGGAAGGATCTAGAAGATAGATTCTAGAAGAAACTCAGTTGTTGGAAAGGCAAGTTTTTGTCGTCAGGAGGAAGGTTGGTGCTCATTAATTTAGTGTTGAGTAGTCTGGCAACATTCATGCTTTCTTTCTTTAAAATCCCTAAGCTGGATTTTTACAGATCCAGATTTTTTTGGCAATGTGATGAGCACAAAAAGAAGTATAGGTTAGTTAAATGGAGTGTGTTGTGCAGACCTAAGGAATGTGGGGGGTTGGGAATCCAAAACCTAGAAATGCAGAACAAGTGTATGCTTAGTAAATGGATTTTTAGGTTGATCAATGAAGACGGAATTTGGCAAAGTCTGCTTAGGAAAAAATATTTGACAAAGAAAACCATTTTACAAGTCCAAAAAAGACCAGGGGACTCACATTTTTGGACTAGTCTCATGTTAGCCAAAGAGTCTTTTCAAAGGTTTGGTTCCTTCTTATTACAAGATGGCTCACAAGTAAGATTTTGGGAGAATTATTGGATAGGAGTTCAATCCTTTGAGAAGGAGTATCCTAACCTCTACAATCTAGTTAGAAATAAAAATGAGGTGGTGGCCAAGGTAATGAGTGGAATACCGTTAAATGTGTCTTTCAGAATATCAATAGTGGGAAGAAACTTGGAAGCCTGGTATGAGCTAGTGTCGAAAGTTGTTAACATTGTATTGACAGATCAGAAAGATCGCTTCTTTTGGAAAAACAATAAAGAAGGCATTTTCATAGTAAAATCTATGTACAAGTTGCTCATGTATGAAGGGCTGGTTCCTAGGAAGAATTTCATTTAGAAGCTCAAAATTCCACTTAAAATTAAAATTTTCTTGTGGTACTCAAGGAAGGGGTAATTCTCACTAAGGATAATCTAGCAAAGAGAAGGTGGAAGGGTAGCCTAAGTTGCTATTTTTGTAACTCTAAGGAAACAATACAACACCTTTTCTTTGATTGCTCAATGGCTAAGTATATTTGGAGTGCGCTCCTTTTTACATTTGGGATTAGGCAACCATGTAGCATGTCTCAAATGTTTGGGAATTGGCTGAATTGTGTTGAACCTAGGCTCAAGAGAATATTGTTTGTGGGCATAGCTGCATTTCTTTGGGCAATTTGGTTATAAAGGAATGATGTGGTATTTAATGGCTCCAATCCTACATCTTTCTTGCAGGTTATTTTCATGGGAACACATTGGGCAAGGACTTGATCTTTGCTTCTTAAGGGAACCAATGAAGAAAAAGTTAAGAACTATTGCAAACTGCCGGAGAAGCGTGTGGTGGAATTCTTCTCCGTGTATGGCTGGAACCTTAGAAGAAGATTGGAAGCCTAGTCTTTTCTTCGTTTGTTGTTCTTAAAACCTTTGTGCTGTCATCTCTTATGTAATGGGAGAGGTCAGTTGATGCATTTTGTACCCTTTTATTAGGGAGAGTGTTATGTACTCGTGTTCGGATTTTTGGCTGTGTACACCCCATAAAGGTGTAGAGGCCGGGTTTGATAATCCTTTATCTAAAAAAAAACTTTTCTAAATCATGGAAGTTTTTGTAGCTTCCAATTCTAAAACTTGGGTATTTAATTAGAAGCTTTGCCCCAAAACTGAAAATAGTATAGGGAGCTCTCAACTCAGAAAGCCCCAAGCAAATATAAAAGGTTAACAATCTCTTATAAAGGCCCAAGAAAGTATCCTAGCCTGAAGTTCCCTGCAGTTCTTCAAATGAAAGTACACAGGGTCTATTCTTTTTAGATAAAATATGGATGGAAGTCCATAGATCTAATTTTTTTTTCATATGAATTAAATCTTACTTCCTCCGTTCCACAATATAAGTAATTCTAGTATTTCCCACATTCATATTAATGTTAATGGATCTAGACATATATATCTATCTATCTAGATCCATTAACATTAATATGAATATGGGAAATGCTAAAATGACTTACATTATGAAACGGAGGGAGTATATATTATCAACCTAACAAATACCAGAACAAGTGGCTAAGCAAAAATGATACAGATAATCCGCAAAATAATTCAGCCCTGTAAAATCTAATATCCACAATTCGTAACGGGCCCTCACTTGGCGCCAAACTGAAACTCCCCTTGCCCCCTGGGCCCTGGCCCGGATCACCGCCGGTCCTCCCCCACCAGCAACACGACAGCGCCAACAGCTGAACAGCCATCCGCCCCACGCGCTTCCCGCGCGACGCGCGCGTGACCCAGGGCCGCCCCACCCCCACGGGGGCCGGGTTGCCGTCGGGTGGCCCGGCCGCAACGCCCGCGCGCCCCGTCGCCCATGCGCGGCCACGCCCCCGCTGTCCCAAACCCTCCATCGCTCTCCTCCGCTCCTGGCGCAGCTATAGACCTCGCGTCGTCGCGTAGTACAACAACAACTACTACTACTACTACTACTACTACTCCTGGGCTCCTGTGATCCTGTCCGATCCTGGCCATTGGTCATTCCATCACGCGTGCTGTCCGAGCTGTTCGAGCTGATCAATGAATGAGTTGCTGACCCCCACAACCACCAGTTGTGAATTGTGATGCGCTTGTGCTTGACCGGGGGGCGCTGTAGTTCATCTTTTTGTGGGTGGCGGAAGAAGGAAGGGAGGGAATAACCGGGGACGCACGCAACGCTGGCCGCGGCCGCTGCCGCTGCGGGGGTGGTCCTTGTTGATGTGACGGACTGGGGCGTGTAGTATATTGCCCAGAATAAAAACACCATCAACCTGACTGTTGGCATTAACCTGACTCTTGCATTGATGACCCGCGCGACAGTGGGTAGACAGCCGGTCGGGGTCATCGCCTCATCGGCAATCGCTCATCAGGTGCAGCCGTACCGTACAGGTTGGTTTGGTTTTTTCCTTTGCTCCTTGTTTGCACTGTGGCTTAATTTGTTTGGTTCTTTGGGCTGTCTACTGTGCCGCTCGGTGTGGTGGTACCACTGAATATCTTGACGGGTTTACTAATGAATAGTAGTGCTGCATATGGGTTCCATCCATTGGGTACTAGCAGGAGCGAGGGATTACCTCGTGTAATAAATCAACATGGATCAAGTGAGCAAAATTTACCTCTGTGCAACTGCAACTGTGTGCCATTTCATTATTGCTGCGCCTGCGCATGTGAGTGAAACTCAGGGCCTGTGCTATTCTACCTCCTCTTCCAGGAAACCACAGAAAGCTCCTGCTCCGCGCACAGTAGCAGCGCACTACCGCTCGAGAGAAGGGAAGGGCTCAGCTGACATGGAAACAGTGTGCTTTCCCCCACGAGGCGGCGCCAAAAAAACTGATCCGTAGCAGCGCGCGCGCGCAGCCGCGAATCCGTGACGCCGTCGGCGCTGCATGCAGATTCTCCATCCAACAACAAAAGCAACGAGACCAATGATAGCTCGAGCCAGTGTGTGCACGTACTACGCCCCATGACTCCATGATGAGTGGGCTGCTCGGTCAGTCCGACCCAATCCCGGCGTCAGTGGCAGTGGCAGTGGCAGTGGCAGTCTCGCCCTTCGCTTTCTGTCACTCGGCTGCGCGTCATCAAAGCTCAGCCGGGGTTGGCCGCCGCCGGGGGACCCCCCCCGGTGCCGGCCAGCCGGCGGCCGGAGCAGCGCAGGAGCTGGCAGGGGCTAACTGGCAGAGGAGTGAGGACCATACGCTGCCTGGCCGGCCGACTCCCTCTCACCTCCTGCAATGCATTCATCTTTTAGCATCTAGCCAGTGGCGAATAATGGCTTATGATCATAAGAAAAACTACTACTCCCGGCTTACTGTCTCTGTCCCAAAAATAATCAATCTAGAATAGAACATGACATATACTAGAACAACACATTTTATCCTAAATTGATTTTTTTTTAAAGGGAGTATGCCACTCCGCCTCAGCTTTAGGATAAGTGAGAACAGTACATGAGTGCGCCACTGCGCCGACGTGAACATACACCTGACTATCTGTACCTGAGGATGGGCCTTGGATTCGCTCGGTTCACT
This sequence comes from Oryza sativa Japonica Group, assembly GCF_034140825.1. Taxonomy (NCBI): domain Eukaryota; kingdom Viridiplantae; phylum Streptophyta; class Magnoliopsida; order Poales; family Poaceae; genus Oryza; species Oryza sativa. The sequence continues at coordinate 29,193,791 of NC_089037.1, read as the reverse complement.
TCAATCACAAAAAGAGGATCAATGAAAAAAGAAAAAGACGAACCAAGTAAGCACCAATAGAGTCAAGTATGGCCGGCAAAGCTTCTGCCCTGTTGAACATACACCGATTCTGACAAACAATTGCATCAACTTCCAAGTTTCCTACTCACGCAAATATGGAGCGTACAATGCCAAGGGCACCACAAAAAAATGCTCCCAGTTTCCTACTCATGCAAGTACTATTTACAGATTACAACAATAAATTCAAAGGAACCAAGCGATACAGATACTAAATCACTTGTGCTACTTAAGGTTCTGCCTACCTCCTAGTTCAAGCAGTAACAGGAATACATCATCTGAGGAAAATCTTGCGTGATAAAAAGATGTCCCACCTTCTGACGGCACACAGTAGCAAGCTTCCTAATAACCAAATATATATGAATATAGTAGGCAATTTCAATAATCAGATAAGCTATAACGTTAGCTATAGTCAGCTTGTCCCCTTGTTGTGTATCAGTAAGATGCTTCTAGCATAACTGGACATACGCATCGCATATCCACATTCTATCAATGTAAAGCTCTCTTACATTTGAGTGGCTGGACGGCATTGATCCTTCTCGAGCTCTGCAATAAAACTATGAAGCTTGGGATTGGCCCAGTGAACTCTAACCCTCTCCATCAGCAACCTACACGGGTCTTGGTCAATTGAAGGTAAATCCCTTGGAACCAAAGGAACAAGGAACGGGTGCTCAAGCAATTGAGGTATTCTCCATCGATCATTTCGGTCCCATGCAAGGCATCGTTGCATTAAATCAATAAGCCATGGATTATCTACCGGTTCATACTTGATCTTGTGGTTCTTATCAGTAACAACTTTAAACTTGGCCCAGAAATTCTTGTAATCAGCAAATGGTGTCTTACCATACACCATCTGGTAAAGAATACAACCAAGAGACCAAATATCAGATGGACGTCCACACTTGATAACATTACCACCCGAGTCCTGCTCATTGCACATGAATGCTTCAGGTGACATATAGTTCAGTGTTCCAATCTGCACAATACAGTGAGAAACCACGATTAGAAAGCAAGACAACAATATCTGTAGTGGACATCGATATTCTTAACCAATATATCCATGAATGCTACATCCCAAATCATCTGTTGGTACCTGAGAATCACGTTGAATGTTTGTGGTATCATTCATTATTGCTTTAGCAATGCCAAAGTCAATAAGTTTCAGTGCACCCCTCACAAGCAAAAAATTTGCAGGCTTCAAATCGGAGTGCACTATCCGTTCCTCATGTATTGTATTGACAGCTTTAAGCATTTGCTACAGCACAAAGGAAAACTGATAAGGTACTATATTTTATAAAACCCAGAATCAGAGAAACCCTAAGCATAATATAGGTACTATATCAACCATTTTGTGACATTCTACATAAATGCATGCCTAACCAAAATGGACAAAGGTGAAAGTTGCACATGACATTATGTGATATATCATACTGAACCATGCTGCCTCCTATTTTACAAGTTTACAACATAAGCATGAACTGTAAAACCATGTTACATTAAGTGCAAGCACTGCATAGAGATGTTGCCTCACTTTATTCACAACTTTCTTGGTAAACAGAATGAACAGGGTAAGCACTGCAACACGAAGGTACAAACTTACAGATATTTGTACCATACTCCATGCAGAATATGTCAGAATGAAATTTGGAAAGCTCATGCCTATATGTATGTACTGAGAGCAAATGTACAGAACTTCTCTACAGAATTCTTCAGTTGAGGGATTCATAAATCGAGAGCATTCCTACAAGCCTACACAAGTTCTCGGATTACTACATGGATGGTTTGCTCAACTAACAATTGATCAATTAAAGATATAACAAATCAACAAATTGCTAGCAAATCAGCTGCCGCTAAGTACGCTTGGTCTAAGTATATAACCATTCAGTAGTATTAAAACCAACAATAATAGTGGGTAACTACGAAATGTAATGATACTATGGGTCTATGGTATTCTAAGATAAATTCCGTGAATCAACAGTACATTTGTCATACAGATTAGAAGATATTTCTTTTGTGGACAAATACCCTACAGCAGAAGGGTTGATCACCTTCATTTTACTAGGTTGACCACAATTGTTTCTATTGACCCATTTGTATCTTGTTTCAGCTATATTGCATAAAAAGAAAAGTTACCTGCCAATAAAAACGTAGCCAATTTTCATCTATTTTCATATTTGAGGTGTTCCTCTTCTTCCACTCCTGAGCAACCATATTAGCTAAATCAATTTCACCATACTCAAGGACCATATAAATGTAGTGATCATCCTTAATTCTCCCATCTCTGGGTGACAGCGAATCATCTTGAAGCAAACTTTTATCAGTGACCTGGCACAGACAAAATCCAAAGGCAGATTAAACAATATTATCTCCTGACAACAAAATTATAAAGGGTCAATTAGATAATAGCATATTTTATCGAAGTCCACATATGCTTAAATTGGTCTTCATACATCATGGTCGGTTGAAATATTAAATTATCAATCATCAGTGACAAGGTTACTTAAAATATAATGTTTAGTTTCTTAAATGTAGTGAACTACACATTTTCCATTTTTACTGGAAGTTTGGAACCTATAAATTGTAGCCAGAAAGTTCTATATCGCTTAGTTATATATTTTTTTTTGAAGAATGGAAGTTCTAAAAGATGTTGGGCTCTGGAAATTTGAAGGAGGTGATAAAAATTTTAAGAATACATCAACAGGTACTGGTCACACTCAATGCAGAAAACATAGAAATGATGAGCAAGTTTACATTTTACAGTGTATCAAACTTCCGTGCAAAAATATGGATCATATGGGTATGCATATGCATATTATAGGAAAGTGCAACTGATACCAACAAACCACAGGGAAGGTAGTATTGCATGTGCCTATTAAGAATTTCCAACAATAAAACTGAACTACTTCTTGAGTTTCTCAAACTACAACATTGAAAAAATGCCAATACTTAAGATGGTAGCGGTTCTTTTGAGCTAACATAAAGTCATAAACCCTTAATCCTTCTATATTATAGGTTCTAGAAAGATAACCGAGCTAGAAGTTATAATATGATGGTTACATAATAATAAAAAAAGACCATTAGGGACTAGAAGGTTACATAATTGCACAAGTCAAGAAACACATTTTTTTGCTACAACAGAAGCAATGCTATCTTTGTTTAGGTGATGAAGCAACAGTAAATTCTTTGTACATGATATCAAATTAGTCTGTTTCAATAACAACAGGTATCCTGGACATATGAAATTATGAATTTCCAAGGCATCATAAATTTAGAGGGAGTGAGACAAACATTTACCAACCATTAGACCTACAATATCCAGGTTTAGTCACACAAAAAGCAATATCTTTTAACTTTGGGTTCGGAAGTACTTTCATATGACCATAATTTCATAATTACTAGCAATATATTGCAGCGGAAACTCACATCCAAAGCTCAATTTCGGATACTACAAAAAACAAATTACACAATAATCTTTTCAGTGGAGGTACCGGCATCAACTTTTGACATTCCAACCACAAATAATGTCATTAAAAAAATAATGGAGATAAGAATAATAACTAGTACCTCATAATCAATCAACTGTATGATATTACTCTTTCCTTTCAACTTGTTTAGGTACTCAATTTCTTGGCAAAAGCCATAGGCAGTAGGGTAGTCCCGACCTTTAAGTTTTATTTTTTTCAGGGCATATATTGTACACTCGGCTGATATAACTTTGTGAACTTCACTGCTGCCTCCAGACCCTATTTTACCTAGCTTCTGATAAAGTTTTCCATTCACTTTAAAGAATACATCCGGATCATAATTCTTTTTGCGACACTCCTTTTCAACCTTGCTTCGTCTAGGAGCACCATCATCCTTGGCAGACAAAGATTGATCATTCCCAGATAACCCTTGGGATGGCAAACAAACTGCACTACTAGAAACAGGTTTGTCCATCCCACCATTGGTATCAACCTGCTGTTTGTTGGTATTGCAATCAGCATGATTCATTGCCACTCCATGCAGTTTTTGAGAGCCATGACCTGATACACCAGATGATTCTCTGCCACATTGTGGCATCTGAGCTGGTGAAGCATATTGATCAATCTGAGCAGCACTTTTACTTTGAATAGTAGGCCCTGAATATAAAGATACAGCAGTCACTGATGAACCCATGGCAGAGCAACGAGTCATTGGCTCTCCATGATTCTGATCACAAGCCTCATCAATTCTTCGGGACAAGTTAGCTGCATCATACTTGATATCCATCTCAACTGCTGCACTAGCAATCCCAATCTCCTTGTGGTTCTTGCCTTGATCATCTGCTACTTGAGCGACAGGAAAATTATCTCCTGCTGTCAATGAAACAGAATGAAGATAAGACAACATACTGTCCATTCTACTACCAGCAGTTACACCTACATTATCACCTGCACCGTAAACTGATAACTAAACATGGATTCAAGTTTGAATTGAACTTCAAAGGAGCCAGAAAGGGGGGAATCTTACTCTGAGAAGTTAACTGCGGATCGCTAGTCAAATAGAATAGGTCTTTTTTGAAATCTTCCCCTACCAATGCATTTGCGGATGCCATCTGGGAGGAAGAAACTTCCATTGACGATTTCTTCCTATCCACCAAGAGATCAGTGTCACTTTTCGGCTGGTGGTTCTGACCACCATTCTGATCATGGGTATCAGTGATAGTTCCCAATGTCAAAGGCGTAGTCAACAACAATTCGTCTTGACTTGAGACAACAGCTTTGTTCTGATCAGGAGCTGCATTTCGCAACCTGGAAGCCCCCAGCAGGCCTCTCCTCTGCTGCATAACCTTGCCTTCCGGATTTTGTGCCACAGAAGGGTTGGCAACAGCTTTCGTTGAGCCCTCACCTCGGGACACCAGGACTCGGGTTGCTCGTGGTTGATTGGACTGCATCGAACCTACGAGGCATTCAATCCAAAGCGAATAAACGGCACATTATAGATAAATAAATCCATTCCGACCAATATGTTCATCAAACAACATCACAATTGATATCTAAAATTTCAAAACAAGCTTAATAATGAAATTTGATACAGAGTCCCCAGTAAACTAGCTAATTATCAGATCAGTAACCCCATGTAGAATGTCTGGTACTAGTGAATTCCAACGTACTCCAGTTAGGTTTGAACGAGGACAAGCGTCAAACGGGTAACTAGAACCCTAGGCGGAAGCAACAGCAGGGGAGTGCAGGGCTAGATTCCACTCACCGGTAGGCCTATGCCGCTTCAGCGCGGCCTGAACCTGACGCAGGAAGTCCGGAGGGGACAGCGTGAGGGAGGAGGTGGAGCTCGACGACGAGGTCAGGTTCGTCGCGTCCCCTGTGGCGGGGACCGGGAGGCCCTTTCCGCCGCCGGCGGCTGGGGCGGCGGCGGCGGCAGGGGGCTGAAGGAAATTATCCCTCCTCTCCATCGTCAGCGGCGTCGGCTGCGGCGGGGCCCACAGGCATCTCGCCGGAGGTGCAGATGGGCGGCGCGCTAGGGTTCCCAACGAGCGGCGGGCGCTGCGGCCCGGCAGGCCTCGGGGGCAGCCTGCGCACCCTCTATGCGCGTGCGTGGTCGGAGGCCGCCATGGAAGCGAATCGGAAGCGAGCTTGGTGGGGGAGGAGGAGGTGGGAATGGGGATGAGTCCCCGAAAAATTTGAAATGCAGTCGCAGCGAGGCGGCGATGGCGACGCAGACACGCAGTGATGTGGAGACTGGAGAAACAGAGAGAGAGAGAGGGAGGGAGGGACTTTTTTCTTTTTTTTTTTGGAAAACTAGCTCGGAATGCGGCCTGGCCCAAGCCAAGTTGCTGGGCCTTTTTTTTCACTTGGGCCTTTCGCCTATTAGGCTGGTTGCGAACTGTGCCTATTTTTTTTTTTTTGGAATAAGTTCATCGGAGGTCTCTTGACTTGTGAATGAATCCGATTTTCGTCCCTCAACCGGAAAACCAGATACAACAAGTCCCTCAACTATCAAAACCGGTGCAGATAAGGTCCCTCGGCGGTTTAGATGGTGGTTTTGGCTGACGTGGCGCTTACGTGTCTAGTTTGACTCGGTCTTCATCTGACGTGGCACTTACGTGGCATTACGTGGCAATTCGATCTGAGAAAAATAATAGATCCCATGGGACCCACATGTCAGTTTCACACACAAAATTAATAAAAACGGTGGGGCCCAAATGTCATTCTCACCCCTATCTCCCCTCTCTTCTGGGCGCCGTGGGGACGGCAGAGATGACCTCGACAGCGTCCTCGCCATGGGCGGCGCGCCGCCCTGCTCCTCCGTCGTCGCCGGCTCGACGACTCCCCCCGTGCCGCCGCACCGATGCGCGCGCGCCGCCTCACCCTCCCGCACAGAGGGCACAGGCTAGGCCGCCGCGCATCGCCCCGTAACCCAACTCTTCATCCGTGCGCAGTGCTCGACGGTCGCCGTCAGGCCGCCAGCCACTGCGCCGTCCTCCGCGTCCCCACCGCGTCCGCGACCTCCTCTGTCGCTGGCCTCGCTGGGGATTACCGGGATTGGAGGGCACGGTCGACTCCCGGCGGCCCCACCTTTGGTTACAATCTCTCTAGCCTTGACTACCTCCTCTGCTACTGGAATCATGCGCTTGATTGTATCATAGGCCGAAGCTGCTTCCAGTCCAAGAAGAGTACAGCCTCTGATTCATAACCGAGCCACACAGCTCCAAGCAAATGTAGCTCCCAACTCTCCGCCGCATCAACGCCATTGTTGCACACACACATAGAGTACGCCTGCAAGTTTCACATCATGCATTAGCGCAAGAAACTAGTTCATTGCCGCCCTGCTCCTCCACCCTTGCCGTCGCCTTCCCTCTCCGGCGGGCCATCGTCTTCAGCGGCCTCCGTGGTGGTGACCGCGCATGGCTGCTCACGCGGCTGGCCACAGGAGGAGTCGGAGCGCCCGACTGCGGGCTCCAACAATGAGGACAACGAATCCGGCGCCATCGCCACGGCGCACGCCAAGAAGCCGTTGTCCACCATTGCCACCGCGCTCGAGAAGGAGACGGAGTTCGACAGTGGCGTCAAAGTATTGAGGGCGGGGATGCGGCCACCGTAGCCCGACTGCTTCTTGCGCTTCCCGCCGTCGGCCAGCAGGGGCCACATCGGCCGGGGCACGAAAGGCGGCGGCGCTGCCGCCGCGAGCTCGATGGCCTCCTCCTTTACTGCCACCGTCACCGACGGCGGCGGAATCGGCTTCTTTGGAGGTAGCAGCGGCGGCGTGTCGAAGGTGCCGAGCCACACGCGTCGCCCGCTTCACCAACACCCGCCTCGCCGCCACCGCCACCTCCCCTTCTTCCCCTTCCTCCTCACCGACCGCCACGCACGCCATCCGCCTCGCCGTCCATCCAAGCAATCCAACCTCAGCAGCTCAAGCTGGCAGAGAGGGTGGATGAGGCGGTGTGGGCGTCGCCGACGGTGATTCCGGCTCAGGCGAAGGTCCGGTCTCAGCTCCTAAGCACCGCCCGCCGCTGCTCCGCCCTTCTGTAGGTGCAGGGGAGAGAGAGGATAGAGAGAGAAGAGGGAGGATGACATGGGGGCCACGTGGGTCCCACCATTTTCTATTATTTTGGGTGTGAACTGACACGTGGGTCTTACGGGTTTTATTATTTTTTCGGTTCGAATTGTCACGTAAGCGTCACGTCAATGCCACATTAAATGAGACCGAGTCAAATTAGCCACGTAGGCGCCACGTCAGCCAAAACCGCTCTTAAAACCACCGAGGGATCTCATCTGCACCGGTTTTGATAGTTGAGGGACCCGTTGTGTCTGGTTTTTCGGTTGAGGGACCTCAAATGAACTTATTCCTTTTTTTTTTTTCGAACCTTCTCGAGAGGAGAGGCGTCGGGGCGGGGGGAATGGCGTCGTGGGAGGAGCAGCTGCGGGACGAGCTCGCCGGCCGAGACCTCGCCGTCGCCTCCGTCCCCGGGAAGGGCCGCGGCCTCTTCGCCGCACGCAGCTTCTTCCCAGGTAAACCCAACCCCCCCTTCTCTGATCGAAAGGCGGGCGCTGTGCCATGGTGGCCAAGCAAGGCAGGGGGCGGCTGCTCGCGAACCGCTCGGCGAAATGCCCAGGCGGAAGGCTTGAGGCCATCCGTAGTGGATGCTGCTGCAATGCGGTTTCATTGAGTTGGGATTATGGTTCCTGTTGCCGCGATGATGATGATGGGGGGTTCTGCGTCTGCAGGAGAAGTCGTTATTTCGCAAGAGCCTTACGCTTCTACACCAAACAAGATTTCTGTGGGCTCCAACTGCGACAATTGTTTCGCCTCCAGAAACCTGAGGAAGTGCTCCGTTTGTCGAGTTGCTTGGTACTGTGGGAGTGCGTGTCAGGTGCTGACTCTGTCCTTCAACTGTTACACGCATTTGATATGCAGAGACTTGCTTTTGTGATCATGTGCTGTGCGGAGACTGTTACATGCATTATTTATAGTGATTCCTCTTGCTTTCAATGGTGTAACTTTTTTGGCGATATGTTGCTACCGCAGAGAGAAGAATGGAAGCTTCATCAACTTGAATGTCGAGCAATCGCCGCGCTTACAGAGGATAGAAAGAAGATGCTTACTCCCACAATTCGTTTGATGGTGCGGCTTGTACTTAGAAGAAAACTGCAGGATGACAAGGTATTGTCTAGTTGATTGATGTAAAAATATAATGCATCATGTCAATGATGATATTTTTGTATACATGGCATGTTGAAGTTTTCTGCATGTTGGTAACTTGATATTGGTTGTTTTGCCAGGCTATTCCATCTTCAGGAACAGATAACTACAATCTAGTGGATGCATTAGAATCCCGTATCCTTCCCTTTTGATACATTTGATCCATGACAAATATATTGACTTTGATTTTGTGAATGTTTTATTGACCGCATAATATAGACATCTCCGAGGTTGATAAAAATCAACTGGTTTTATATGCTCAGATGGCCAATCTTGTCCAACTGATTCTTCCTTCATTCGAGCTTGATCTTAAGGAAATTACACATACCTTTTCCAAGGTAATGCTACTCAAAGTCATAAGGTTATAAAAAATGTTTTAACTACTATAGAAGACAATGTATCCAATGAATAATTGAGCTTAAAAAATACAGTTGTTTCCTGGTGTTATTTTTGAGATTTTGCTTGTACCTTCCATCTAAAACCTATTGGGACCTAGTTGGATGTGATTAATTTTGTTCCAAAACCATGAGGATCCAAGTTATCTAGGACACCTCCCTGTGGTCTTATACTCTTATTTGAGTATAGTAGAATCGTGTCTTGAATCTGCCTTTTGAAAAATAAACCAGAATAAGCCAAGAAGCTTTGGAAAAAAAAAGAATAATTGTTCTGTCCATGTTTATTCTTCCGTTTTTCATATTTGTTGTCTTCCAGTCTCACCCTTAAGCAGTGGCTAGGACTATTTTGGTGATTATCTGGCTAGACCTTTAGAAGTAAGCATGAATAATATATCCTCTGCCTCATATGTGCAGTTTGCCTGCAACGCTCATACCATATGTGATCCTGAACTGAGGCCCCTTGGGACTGGACTATACCCTGTTTTATCTATTATTAACCACAGGTGATATACTATTCCTTTATTCATCGTTTAGCATCTTCCTCCGATTTTATCATTTAATAAATAATTATTATTGCATCTACCCTTTCCTGGTATACTTAGTTGTGTACCAAATGCAGTTTTGATATTTGAAGGTCGGACAGCATATGTTCGTGCATTGCAACCTATAAGTAAAAATGAGGAGGTAATGAATATACTTTTGTTTTTTTCCTTATTATCATATATTCCTCTGCTTGCAATCCATGTTTCTTGGGGTTTCTTCTCTGGGCAATGTCAGTTACGCATCTTTGGTTAGGTATCAATAAGTTACATTGAAACTGCGGCAACCACTATGAAGAGACAGGACGATCTCAAGCACTACTACTTCACTTGCACATGTCCCCGTTGTGTTAAGGTTTTTGATTTCATTGCTTACTATTCTTGGATGTCCTATGGGAAGCTGACACATTCTTGATAATGAAGTGTTCTCTAGCTATAATTTTTTCCCCAACCTTACAGGATTCTGAGGAAGATGCGCTCCTTGAGGGATACAGATGCAATGACCAAAAGTGTGATGGATTTCTTCTGCCTAATGCAGGTTGGTTAACATCACGAAGGAAAAATACTAACTGAAGAGATGTAATAGATTGGATTATTCAAACATAATGTCAGCTGCAGCTTTAATACTGTTTCAGTTATCATTGATCTTACATTTTTATCTGGATTTAACATCTGTAGGAAACAAAGGTTATACATGCCAGAAATGTAGCACTTCTAGAGATGGGGAAGAGTTACAAAAGATGGCTAGCGATGTACTACTATTATCTGACAAAGTCTCTTCCTTAGTTTCATCTGGAAGTATCCTTTTTCACTATTACTAGATGCTATCTGAGGCAAATGTATATAATTATTGCATCATATTTTTTTGTGATTTTGTAAAATGCTACCTTAACTTTGGGCAGTAGATAACAGTGAGGTAGGTTCTATGTACAAGACCATTGAAGAGCTAGAGCGGAAGCTTTACCATCCTTTGTCAATCACTTTGCTTCACACACGGGAAACACTCTTGAAGGTATATTTTCAGCATTAACAGTAAAAATAACCTGCTAGGGTACAGAGCACACCATCTAGTATGATTAACCACCTATTATTTGTGCAGATATATATGGAGTTACAAGATTGGCAGACTGCATTGATGTATTGCAGATTGACAATTCCAGTTTATGAAAGTAAGGCACTTCTCTTCTTACAGCGTGCAGTCTCACACTTACATAAAACTCAATGATCACTAATGTTGTTGCACTTCTGCCAGGAATTTACCCACCTTTTCACCCAATGATTGGATTACAGTTCTATACTTGCGGAAAGCTTGAATGGTATGGAATACTTTTCCCTATTCACCTACTTACTGTGTTCATATATCGCGGAGTAACAACTTTCATTGTCCAGTATAAGCTTTGGCCTTTGGCTATTTCATGTTACTAAAACAAGTTAGCTGAATTAATGCTAGTAGGATAGCTGGATAGGGACATGCTTTTTCAAAAGCTTCAGTGAAATGCTGTCAATAGCTTACCCAGAAGTCTGTTCGAAATTCCTTGAGTCTTGAATATTTGTACCCTTAAAGGGTCACACTCATGATGTTTACAGTTACATCTAGATGTTCCTGTTGCAGGTTGCTTGAGTACACAGAGGATGCTCTGATGTCTTTAACCAGGGCAGCAGATATACTTCGCATAACGCATGGGACTAAATCCGAGTTCATGAAGGAACTTTTGGGCAAGCTAGAAGAAGTAAGGGCTGAAGCTTCTTTTAGGCTCTCGGCTGGAGATGAACAATAATTGAGTAACCATTTTATTGTGAAGCTCCAGGTCATCGTGATGGCAAATAGAATGTAACAATGTTGCAACAATGTTCAAATAGGATAGTACTAAGTAGACAATCTCTAAATTTAGAATAGCTTTGTTAATTCAACATTGGGATATAAGCTGCCCTGAAGGGCTCGCATCGGGACAAGAACTGTGAACTGGTGATATGGAAAATTCATTGTTCACCTATAAAGTGTGGGTTTTAACTTTACATTTGCTGCCGTTTTGATGTTGGCTTAGTGGATAGTTTATTATTATTCACTTCACAAAATGCGATGGTGGCACCAGCAAAATATGTTAGTGTTAGTGGACAGCAAATTATAGGGTGCAACAAGCTCAAATATGTATACACAATCAGTAGTCACTGGGTCAAGGTAGAAGTGCTGCTGCTGTCCCCTCGGAAAAAAAGTTCCGCTCTTCAAAAATTATGACATACTCCTACATTCTGAAGACAAGATAGAAGCCCAAAGACGTCATTACTTTGATGCAGAGAATGGAGAAATCTGGAACTCTACTAGTAGATTGGACTAGTCTGACACAAACAAAACTATATCGAACCTTTTTCATGTCAGTTGGGGACATGAGAAAAAGGTTAGTATAATTACTATGTTATGGTTATCTGGTTCTGCTATGCCTAGTTATGCAGATATTCATTATAGAATTTGGATGAATGAACTGACCATCCCATTGCTCTATACATATCGAGTTGATTCAGTTTTTGATGTATTGTATCCTATAAGAACTATGCTCAAATATTCATATTTACATGTCTTAGAATACATCAGGACTGAAAAAGAATACTTGGGACAGCTGGGACCTAATTGCCATAGTAGCTGTAGTGCACATCAGCATTTAGAAATTATTACAATGGAACTCTGTATGTTGGGTCAACCATTTTCAGTATGAACAAATTCCCCTTATCGCCTCTTGAGGCCCTGAAACCAGCAATTTGTTGCAATATTAGTGAACTTAATCATTGATTACTGCATTAGCGACTAGTAACCATGTCTATCAACTGGACATCATCATGAGGGGAAAAAATTACAGCTGCGAGGAGAACAAAAGAACCGAAAACAAAATGGTTAAGCCGACATGGAAACTAAAGTGTAGTGGCGATAACAGGAAATAAAAATAAAAACCACAAAACATAACAGAAAAATGTTGCTAAAGAACCTAGATTAGCCGATGACAAGGTCAGCACCACCCTTCTCATCAGGGTCCTATCTCTTCCTTTACAGGATAGAACCCCGGCTGCATTTTCTTGGTATGGTCATATTTCTTGTTTTTGGCAAACCATTCTATCTTGAAACTCAAAAGCTACAAATCACATATATTCTTTTTTTAGACAAAAATTACATATATTCTGATGCCTATATCAAGTGTATGGCTATTGGCATTTTTGTCATACTTAATTTGCAGGGTAAAGGATTTCTGGTTTTGGGAAATTAGTTTGACAAGAAACGATCTAAAATTAAATGTAGAAACAAGAGAAAACTAACCGATTTTAGTGGGTAGGTACATGATCAAACTCCACTACTTAAAAAGCTATTCATAGGGTGAAAGAAGCTGACCTGAGCTCTTCATCAAGATATGTAATTTCTAGTTCACCTTTACCACTGCCAGGTGCTTTGATTGAAATCTAATCATAACAGAAGTATATAATTAGTAACTCATGACTGCAGCATGAAATTTGACTATGTTATATACGCACCAACTTTAACATGCATGGAAACTTTATCATAACTGAAGGACAAACAACAATACTACGTAGTACATCACTAGCAAGGAAATGAAAGGGCTATATCATAACAATATAACATCACTGCGTGTCAAAACCACATGGTTACTTAGAAGTAGCAGGCTAGCATGCCTATATGCTCACTAGTCACTACCTGCCAGTTAATTGGCAATTTGGCAAGGTATAACAAAAGAGCGAACATTTTCAGAATGAACCATTGAGATAGAACGAGTGCAAACATTTTAAGAATGAACCGTTGAGATAGAATGAGAGTGAACATTTTAAGAATGAACTATTGATAGAATGAAGTACAATTGATAAGAGATAGATGTCTCACCAAATTAAATATTTTGAAGTAATCAAACCGAACTGCCACTCTTCTAGAATTGAGAGGTACCAAGTTGGCAGTAACCTGCAGAGGTAAATATTTGTACATTACCATGCTCCAGAGAAATAATATCTCTAGCTAATAGTAAGAAAATTTACCAACAGCATGGGGTATGCTATTCAGAAACAAATTTGTAGCGAGACAACATTACATATATATTATGCCAAGTGATCAAGCAAATAATTGGAACACATTTGCCCAAGTTAGTACATACAAATGTGTGTCTATGCAGGTACAAGAAGAGCAAGAAGTTGAGAAGCAGAAAGGTGGGAAGAAGTCAAGAAGGAAATGAACACTTCTCGAATCAAGTAAGACTTCACCAGTGTTTCAGCTAGCACGTTCCTTTGTCTAGAAGAGCAAAAGAACAGGAGTTGCTTATCCATAAGACTAAGACCATAACACATATGGCTGATCTCAAAATTTAAGTTAACATTCCAGATAAAAAGCAATAATGCATAAAATTTTCAAAAAAAAAAGCAATAATGCATATCATTCCTATGAAAGAATTCTTTTCTTCAAAACAAAGAAAGGTATTACAAAATGATCATCTCTTCATGTTACAGGCACATAGGAATCAGTTTAGGAGGAAATCACCTGATTAAAATAGGGCCACGTCTCCATATTTTGGGCTCTTAAAGTGTCAGTATTGATTGCTTGGTAAATCGTCCCAAACGGCCTCAGAAACTTTGGCCTCTGCATCAGTAAGCGAACAGAATTTGACAATCTGAAAGGTTAGCCTGACTACACAACTATCATTTTTGGTTTTTATCCGCAATGTATTGCATGCTTGAACAGAACATATTTTTTTTTTCTTTTTGAGATGAGAAGGGACCTGTGGTTGCAGTATGGATTCTGAGGTGGTGTAGAGAAGCTCCCATTTGCCGTTGAGGAGATCAGACTTGAGTGGCTCCTTCACTTGGTTCACCTCCTCCAGTTGCTGAACAATCTGAGGCAAGCAAAGCAACAAACTAATCTACTACTCGTACGTCCCAATTCACGAAAAATTGAGGAGAAAAGGATGAGGCGAGGCGACCGCCCGCTCACCTTCTCGACGCGCTCCTTGTCCTCCGCCGTGGCGTCGACGCCGCGGTCGAGCGGCCTGATGGTGGCGAGGAGCTCTTCCTTGAGCCTCTCCGCCTTCTCGCGGTTCTCCTTCTCCTTGTTCCCCGCGAAGAACGGCGCCAGGAAGGAGAAGGACGACACGCCCGCCCTCCACCTCCCTACCCAACGGCGCCCGGAGCCCGGTTGCGCCGCGGCCAGCGCAAGCCGGCCGCCGCGCGGCGACGACGAAGACGACGCGGGCGGGTGGAAGGACGACGAGGCGTCTGGCTCCGCGCGCGGAGGGAGCGACGAGGCGGGCACCGCGCACGGGAGGGGGAGCGAGAGCGACACGAGCGGCGCCATGGCACGGCACGGGAGCGGAAGCGTAGCAATGCAAAGCGTGAGAGTATATTCTACTACTATTCTATTAGTATTATTTTCCTTATTCGTGTGCGCGATTGCAGGAGAGCGGCAAACGTGGGGGCTCGGCTGCGGCTGCGTTTTCTCGAAGGAGAGTCGCGCGGTTTTCGAGTGGACGAGATAGCGCGCGCCGCCGCGGCAGACGGACTCCTGTGGTGAAGTTGCTCTGCTCGTGTTGCTGAATTATGAAAACAAATATGGCATATATAGCACAGCTTCACTTTCAGCTCTATCAGCTTCACTTTCAGCTCAGTCAAACAGTTTCAGCTTTACCTAAAATAGAAGCGGAGCTAGGTGAGATTCTATCACAAAATAAACTAGAGAGTTAGAGTTGGGTTTAGGTAGTTCCACAACTCCACTTTAGACCTACTTTCTCCGTTTCACAATGTAAGTCATTCTAACATTTTCCACATTTATATTGATGTTGATGAATCTAGATAGATATAGTTATTCTAGTATTTTCCACATTCATATTGATGTTGATGAACCTAGTTATTCTAGGTGAGATGCAATCTAGATTGATGTCAACATCAATATAAATGTGGAAAATACTAGAATGACTTACATTGTGAAACGGAGGGAGTAACTCATATAGCTAAATTTAGGAGTTAAAGTTCTACCATATAGGACCATGGTATATAAACTTGTCAACAGACTGAACCATGGTTCAAGGTTAATCATGGTTCGTGGTTCAAGATTAACCATGGTTCGAGCTTGTTTTGGAGCCATGCAAAACCAGGAGACATGGTCGCGGCTCAGAGTTAAATAACAATCAGGGTATTGGATAAACCGAACTGTTTCTGAAATCTGAACGTGCTCAATCGATCAATCAATGGATATCTTATAATTAAAAAAATTGTATCACATTTTTGTCAGCTTGCCAGAAAATTGTTAGTTTATCTGATCTCACTGACATATGACAATTGACAAACAAGAAACACAACATCCCTACAACTCTACAAGCAGGACCGTTAGAGCATCATTATCTTTAATTTTTCTGAGTACAACGTTTCATTTCTTCTTGTTGTAATGGCTCTTCTGTTGTCGCTCTATTAAGGGTCTGTTTTTTTTGTCACTTAACTTTACCAAATTTCGGTATTGCCAAATTTTTATAGAACAATAAAGTAAACATACTTCAACCATTACTACTAAACCAAAATTTGGGAGTCTTAGAAGCTTCCTCTTAAACCTCTACCAAAATTTGGTAAGATATCAAACCAAACAAAGCCAGTAGTACCGAAATGTAACAAAATTTGGTATGGTTGATTTGGACAACAAAGTGAACAAGCCAAGATTGAGCCGAGCAGCTCTCTCCAGAAAGTTCCATGTTCCAACCACACGCATGGTAATCATGGTAATTGGTAACTCAAGTTTAAATCATCTCTTCACAAAAAACCAAAATCTCGACTGGTGTCCGCTGCGGGAAATTTAACTATTTGCCACTCTTGTGACATGGCAATTAACGATTTGCCACACCCTGCCAATAACATGTGGGCCCTCATGTGTCTATGACATGTGGGTCTAGTAGCAAATCGTTAAGCACCATTCGTAAGAGTGGCAAATAGTTAAAAGCCCCGTCTGCTGCTATCAGCAAGGCAGGTTCCTAATATTATTATTCAGCTACACTGATACTCCTCTTTCAGCTTGTAAAGTTAACAAGGCATTAGATCTGACGGTGGCATGTGGAACAAATGGACAGAAAACTGGCGATACGTTAATTCATCAGGAACAGGTCGGTCAAGCATAGATATGACAACAGAAGAGAGACAGCAAGATGATGGACTGAAAAACATAGTATAACCTTAATTTAGCATCAGTTCATGTAAGACAGGTGACAAATATAACTTTTTCAGTGACAGATCACAACCCGTGATTCATCTATGACGACACCAACATAAAATCTCATAATACCAGACAAGAGCGTGGTCAAGCAGAACACAAAAAATAAACAAGAGGCAAAGAACCAAAGGTAAATACATGGCAATGTGTCTTATTCCTCCTGGGAAGCAGGCGACTTCTTCTTCGCAACAGAAGCCCTCCTTCCCTTCAGCGTCCTGCAATTGTTCTTCGTCCTCTGTCCACGAACTGGCAGCCCTAGCTTGTGGCGGATGCCCCTGTAACACCTAATCTCCTTCAACCTCTCAATCGCCACACGATTAAACCGTTTCTGTAAAGCATGGCAAACACATCAGAACTCTATTTTAGCAACACAACATAAATCCACGATGACAGAAATGGGAAAAGAACTACAGAGTCTTTTTTTTTTCAGAACGATCAGTTTAAGGGTACCAAATTTCAAGGAATCTTCAACATGCTACTCCCTCCGTTTCACAATGTAAGTCATTCTAACATTTACCACATTCATATTGATGCTAATGAATCTAGACATATATATCTATCTAGATTTATTAGTATCAATATGAATGTGGGAAATGCTAGAATGACTTATATTGTGAAACGGAGGAAGTACCAAAGTAGGGTAACCATACTAATCACCAAAATTACAGAAAAAAAGTTAAGTGATGAATTAGCAAGGGATAGGGCCATTACAAGGTCTCCCTCAATCATGTACTTGGTAACCTCCTTACGGAGAGTGATGACTTCCTCCTCGGAGAGGTCCTTTGTGACCTTGTTGTCAAAATTGAGGTCCAAGAGGATCTGACGGGAGCGTGACCGCCCAATGCCATGGATGTACTGCAGTGAGTACTCTACCCTCTTGTGGTTCGGGATCTCCACTCCACCAATACGAATGCACTCGATCCGCAGGCCACCATGACCAATACCCCCTTTCTGTCCAGTACCCAATAATAAAAAAAAAAGAATCAAAACCACAACACAGTTAAAAGCACAGGCCTACAAATGACTGGGCAAGTAAAGATAATGGGGTGGGGAAATTTTTTCTTTAAACTTGGTCAAACCTAAAGAACTTTGACTACTTATAGTATGAAACTGAGGGAGTACTAACAAGGAATTACGATTCTTTTTACATCCTATATGCATAATTAACCTTCTTTGCTATTCCTAGTCCCTACATGAATTACATATACACTCTGCTGTCCAAAGAAATACTACTTCGTAACACTATCCATTCTTCCAACATGATATGTGCTAGGGGCAGAGATTCAAACTCATAAGCATACAAGCATATAAATACTAGTTCCTCACAGATGCCAATAATTCTAAAATTGCACAGGAACACTGTTCTTCCAACATCACGGAAAAAAAACTACTGAATTGCACATACTCAAAATTAGTACTGTAGTACACAAAGCACGGCCACTAGCCTCCCCAACCTCCAAGATGGCAAAGATAACAAAACGATCCCAGGGGTTGAGTTGCAATAAGTGATACGGATGTACGATGCGTCATGCGTGAATCACATATCAATCGCACAGAACCAAGGAACAGGACGAGCGAGCAAATGGCCGAACAAGAAGTGGGCGCGGAGGGGGGAGGCGGGGGGAGGGGTGGCTTTGCTTCTCACCTTGGGAACGGGGAAGGAGACGGAGGAGCTGCGGCCTCGGGCGGAGAGGGGCAGGGAGGAGGTGGCGATGGGGACGGAGACCATCGAGAGGGTCGCCATTTCTGCGCTCCCGACGAGGGACGGAGGTGCGTGCGCTTCTCTCCCGGAGCTCTCGGTGCTGTCTCGGATAGAACCCAACGGGAAGGAAGCCGATAAGGTAGCCGCACCTGTAGGCTACCACTGTATCGGCGACTTCTTGGGTTGGGCCTTGCAGGGTACGGCCCAAACAGGTCAAGTCGCTAGTTTACTCCTTCTGTTAAAAAAAGAAAAAGAAAAAAGAACAAGCTAGGAGTACTCCATATCTAGATAACGCCGTAGTTGCAATTTTTTTCTTCAAACTTCCAACTTTTACATCACATCAAAACTTTCCTACACACATAAACTTCCAACTTTTCTGTCACATCGTTCTAATTTCAATCAAGCTTCCAATTTTAGCGTGAACTAAACACACCCTAAGTTAGTACTAGGCTATTAAGTTAGTACTAGGCTGTGTTCTTTTCCCACTTTTTCCAACACATCTCCCTTGTGTTCTGCATGCACGCTTTTCAAACGGTTAAACGATGTGTTTTTTTAAAGATTTCTACACAAAAGTTGCTTTTAAAAAATCATTTTTCAAAAACAATTAATAAATACTTAATTAATCATAAGAAAATGCTTCGCTCCGTTTTACGTGCGCGAGAGGTGAGTTCCTCCCGAACACAGTCTTAAGTTATGTTCCTGACTTTCTTTTTTTTTAAAGCTTTTTTAAGTTATGTTCCTGACTTTCTTTTTTTTAAGCTTTTTTTTAAGATGGAGGGAGTAAACACGAAAGAAAATATTCTCCTCTCTCTAGGAAAAAAAGAAGAATATGTTGTAGCCTTTAGGATCAGCTATGCTGCATAAGCTTCTTCTGAATATAAATTTCTGGGGTTTTTGTGGGAGGATAAAGAACTGCATAAGCTTCCTCTGAATATAAATTTCTGGGGTTTTTGTGGGAGGATAAAGAATTTCAGCACGTTTATAATCCTAGATGTAACAGTTTAGGTACTACTAAATGTAAGTTTAATTCGTATTGCATTTTGTATTAGGATAATCTGTGGGGAACGTTCTGAATATCATCTTGCAGAAATGTCTCAAGTGAAAATAAAATAAATGGAGATAATAGGACAATTGGTGGCAAATAACACATCATTTCAAAACGACGGATAAGGTTGCCCATCCAATTGGGAGCAGTAAGATTTACTGTAAAACCACAACAACCAGATAGTTCCACCGCATCGTTAATTGGGACGTGGGGATTTATAAGAACATTGGGGCAACAGATGCAACAGCTTAGCGTCATCTATTATTGAGGAAAACATTCATCATGTTACTACTACATCTCTACAGCTAAATTGAATAGGTATACAATATCAACAAAGAAAGGGAAAAAAAACTAATACACTTCTGGAGTGCTCTACTAATACACTGTTTAGATGCTTTTTAGTGGCATCATTCGTATATTCTCTTCCTTTTCAGAATCGTTGGAGCAACAGCAACAGTTCCAATGAGGAATAGAATTACTAGTGTTTTTGAGTCATACAGTTCCCTAAGTGATCTTAGATCGCCTAGTGCCCTACCAGCCTGCAAGACAGCAGTAAGAATGGTGATGAGTAGATAAAATGGTATCACTGGAAACAGATAATACAATCAGATCAACCACCAAACCCGTCCACAACTAAGTAAATCCTGAAGTCAACGGAGAAGACGTGCAAAGTGCAAAGACAGTTCATGAAACATAATACACCGTCATCTCCTGTTGTAGTGTTGTGCCCGAAAACTTGGCAAAAGAGCAATGCTATAGTATTAAGATAATAAATCATGATACTTGAATCAGTACTTAAGCACTAGCCCATCTTTAATGCGAATTCTTAACATACAACATGGATTCTAGTTGAGATTTTTGCCTTGCTCTAAAGTAAAGGCAAAGCTGAGTCAAACAATAAGATCATTAAACCTATTATTGAGAAGGCAATACGATCATTAAATTTACTATTGAGAAGGTATTTACCTTTACAGTGATATAAGATGCTGGGATGAGACCAATTAGTGTTGCAGCAAAGAAAATGTGGAAAGGTATGTCAACAATAGGTGACGCCATGTTTATGAATGTGTTGGGTAAAGTTGGTGTAATTCTAAGAAAAAGCATGTAATTCAATAGCTTTTCTTTCCTTTTGGCAATCTGCATAGAAACAAAAGCATCTGTTATATGAAATGAAGAAAATGTGTGAAATTAGCATTTGCCAAAGAATCTCAAGAAAAAGGAAGTCAGTGAACAAACATGAGGTCACATTATTAAAAGCAGAAGATTACCTCTGACTGGAAATACCTCAGTTTTTCAGGCCACAACCAGCTAATCAATGGCCTCCCAATCAACTTGGAGACAAAGTAGCAAGACGAAGCACCTGCTGTTGCAGTGAATACGACCAAAATACCACCTTTAACCACCCCAAAAAGAGCTCCAGCAAGTAAAGACATGAATATTGTTCCAGGGATCATAAATGTTTGCATAAAGATGTATATTGAGCAATATCCCAGTATGAAATTAGCCTGATAATCTCTTGCATACACCGCAAGATTGTCTCTGCAAGTTTCAGGGATAAGTGTCAGTGGTGAAGACTTCGTCATTCTGATGTCTTTCACTTGCTAATTTGCTATCATACTCTATGATCGTTTTACTAGTAAATAAATAGACATGCCCATCCCTATGAATATGAAGATGGATAATTTCCTTGTTATTCCATGATAAAATTCAAGCAGAAGATCAGTCGTAGAAACTTGAACATGTATTTCCTACAGTCTATATTCAGAATGAAACAAGACAGATATTTCTGCCAACACTGACTTATACCAATAACGCATAGACGTTCTTGTAACGAAAAGGCATGATATATAACCAGAACTTTCTGTAGAAGAATATTATAAGTGACCGACAGGTATAACTAAATGTAGGAGTACATCAAAATAAGTGATGAATTAGTATTTCAGCTTCTCATTCATCTTATCACATGATCAAGTGAACTGAAAGGAAACATGAGCAACCAGGCAGAAAATCTAAAATGTAAGTCAAAAACAAATACAAACATCACATGCAAGTCAGTGCAGTATAGAGTGCAATATAGAGGTTACACGTTATGTTAGTCAGAGTTTTACTGCCTACAGTTCTGCTTACAGTTCTGATTAGGCCATGGATAAAACTTACAATTGAACTAACAAACAATGAGAAATGTATCCATGGACGACCTGCAGAGTAACCTTACTCATATTAGACGCATAAGAATATTGTACCCGACCAAATGTTGCAAGTATATTTATATTTTGCACATTGAATACTGCATGATCCTAAAAGAAATTATTGTCCACAACAAGGGACTTAGTCAAAATCTCACAGCCGAACTCCTAACCCTGCTAATCTCCAGCAATTATTTGGTTAGTCCCATTTTTCTGACAATTTAAGATCAACTATTTGACTTGAAGGGTTGGATCGTTTTTCTGACAATGTAAGATCAACCATAAAACCCATTTTATCATTTCCCAAGTCCCATCAAACGAGTAGCCACTTGCTGTTCGTATCATGATTATCTAATTCTTGCACAATCTAAAACAGTTTCAGATTCTTTACATTCAAACATGTTCAATCTCGTGTCACCAATAAATTATTGCAATCAAATCCAAACTCAAATCACGCCCAAAATTTGCACCCCCGAAACAGTTGATGGTTGGACGGACGATCCAAACTGCTCTTCTCGCACAAGAATGACTGCGATCCAGGTCGATCTGGTGGGAGAAAGCGGAGAGGGGGAAGCTTACTTGAGGAGGCGGACGTCGGCGAGGCTGCGGGGGAGGCGGAGGATCTGTTCGAACTCGCGGCGGGGCGCGGCGCGGAAGACGCAGAAGATCCCGACGAGGAAGAGCACCAGCACGGAGGCGGCCGCGGCCGCCTCGGTCCGCGTCAGCGAGGGGCGCGCCCCCGCGGCCTCTGGCTTGCCCCTCTTGGCGGCCGGCGAGTCGTCGTCGCCGGAGCCGGAGCCGGCGCCAGCGGCCTCGATGTCGCGGCGCGGGAACGGCATGCCTGCGGCGCAAGGGGCTTGGGCGAGACGCGGGAGGGCGCACGTGGGCTAAGAGGCATGTCTCGGGGGCAGCTTCATGCCTTCATCGGGCACGGCGACGAGGAGGAGGAGGAGGCGGGGGTGGTGGTGCGGTGTTGTCTTCTCTGCCGCGCCGCGTTGCGTCGTTTTTTTCGTTGGTTTTCTTTGTTTTTCTGTGCCCGGTTTGATCCGGCGGTTTGATTGATGCGATCTGTTCTTGTTTGACCTGCTGAACGAGAACGACAGTGGTGGGTACTACCTCCCTCTCAAAATAAGTACAGCCGTAGAAATCCATGTCGAAGGTTTGATCGTTCGTCTTATTCGAAAATTTTATGAAAATATTAAAAAAAGTTAGTCACACATAAAATACTATTTATGTTTTATCATCTACTAACAATAAAAATACTAATCATAGAAAAATTTCAAATAAGACGAGCGGTTAAACGTTGGACGTAAACAGTATAAAACTGCACTTATTTTGAGACGGAGGGAGCAGGTCCACAGGCCGCCCTCTCGTGTATACTGTATATTCTAAATTTCACTGTAAACATTTTTTTATTATCGATGTTTAATTCCTTTAACCAATGTTTTTTTACTTTGGATCAGGTAATTTTAACTTTGCGGCGCTTTGGATCACCCTTAACTCTATTATCCATTTATATTCAACTTGTTATATACCAAAAGTAAAATGATCTTTCTTATAGCTGTGAGAGTTTATTGATGAGTACGAGCCGATGTACTCAATATCGTTCATATGCTTGAGAAGATAATAGGGGTGATTCAAAGTGAACAAACACAATTTTACCCAATCTAAAATAAAAACTTAAGTTGAAGGGTAGTCCAAAGTGAAATATTGATAATAACATGTAGCCCAAATTATATCTTCTTTGTTTTCAATATTCCCCCACATTGTAGTGGCCAAAATATATTTGGAAATTGGCTTATGAAGAGGTGCCCAAGTCTACAAACAAAATGGTTTTATTTGACCCAATGCTTCGCTATATTGGTCAATTTGACGTGCCAAAATCATAAAGTTTTGGCAAATTTTGCTACAGGACATCGTGATTTTTATGTTTTTAGCTGTATGACGCCGCACGAAGTGACTTTTAGGGAAGACACTATCAAAAGTTGGATATTTGCTGGTGGACAATGCACCAATTAAAATAGTTGGATATTTGCTGGTGGACAACGCACCAATTAAAATAATAATTTTCGGTTAGAATAGAGAGAGAAATCATATAAAAGTTCTAAAATTCCCTTGGGCCCACATGTCAGGTCTTCCATCTCTCTTCTCTCTATCCTCTCCTCCCCTTCCATCTCTCAATTCCCACCACCTCTATCAAACAAGATATTGGGATTAAAAATTAAATTCTTATCTTATTCTCACCATCAATTCTTTCGTGTAAACTCCCAATCCCCTTATTTACAAAGTTATTATGGACGTCTTGCTATGATTACTGAAAGAAATATGAAATCTCTATTGCCATTTTTTTATATTTTCTTTATTATTGTTTAAACCACAAGCAAGAAGAGAGCATGAGGGGGCACAAAACACTTTCTTGAGTTTGACTCTAATATATACCATGAGCAAAATGATTGATTACCGAGTCTCTATCTCTCTGAATACTCTAAAATTTCATTTCCTCATCCTCCATAGCATATCGCGTGTTGGACACATGTACCTTAGCCACAACCTACTAAAAGCGTAGACACTACAAGAATCCGAAGAACCTTTAAGAAAATAAGTATATCATTGGTGGCCAGACGTTTTAACCTCAAAGGTAACGAGTAATATATTGTGGCGGTTTTATTTTGGCCGCCAAAAAAATTCTCAATGTTGATAGGGGGATTGATCAATGGTACTGTTTCAAAGAGGAGTAGCAAACCGTGAGGTCCATCTCATAGGGCCAAACATGTGTCTGGCTATCCCCAGCAGCTCTCTGCATCTGCATGTTCTCCAGGTCAAGAACAAACAACCCGAGGTACGGAACCCAGATAACCACGCAGCGGCTCCTGCGGCAGAACCACTCCAATCTAACCTCCAAATCTGCCCAATCTTTGTGCTCCGGTCGAAAATGTGCCAGACCAGCATGCTCGACGAGCTTCCGGACGTCAAAAGACCGTGAAAGAACCCATCTCGCCTCGCCGTCGTCGCCGTCGCTGCCACAACTACCACGGCCACTGTCTTCTTCAGCGTGTACCCATATCGTCACCTTCGTGCATGCATCCTCCCTCCGGAGAAGGGCGAGCCGCCCATCAGCTGCCGTTGCCAGAACGAGCATCTTGTTGTTTGATACGTTGTCACTGCTCATCACGCACTGCTTCGGTAGTCTCGTCATCCAGGCGTGGCCCGTGCTAATGTCCACCGCCACGCTGTGCGTGATGTTGTCGTAACCCTCCAGCGAACACCGACGGCGCGGTTCGTCACAGGAAGGCCAGCAGCCGCATAACCAATGGATGGCACCCTGGCACTCAATAGCCGCGACGGGATAGTGGATCACTCTGGGCATCAGGACCTTGTCGTTGACGGGGCGGATGACCGGGCCCCATGCGCCGGTCTCCGAGCTGTAGTTTTGGAGAGCCAGCTCGCCTTCGGGTTCGACCTCCACGGCGAGCACCTGGAAGGAGTTTGGGGTGGGATTCATCTCGTCGCCATGCACGGAGTGCAGGAAGTACGTGTCCGTCAAGAGCTCGTCGTAGCGAGGCATGGTCGCGTGGAATCCTGTCAGGGGGCTGTACACCGAGACCTCCTCCAGGATGCCCCGGCACGCGAGGAGGAGAGCGTCGCTGCACGCGAGCTGCGCGTACATCCTCTCCGGATGGCCACCATCTGCTGCTGCCGCCGCCGGTGCGAAGGAAGGGACGGGTAGGTGATCTGACCAGTGCTGGTGGCCGGTGGACGGCGACCACGTGGACCGCGCGCTGAAGCGGAGCCTGCCCGGGTAGACCTCCCGGTAGTGGTAGCCGAGGAGGAGGCGGCGATCCGCTTGGCGTTTGGCGTGGCGGCGCACTTGGGAGGCGTTGCCGATCACGGCGCGCCGCCAGTATTTGGAGACGGCGGCGCATCGGACGATGGAACGAGGGTCCAGATGGAGGAGTACGTGCAGGAGGTCGTCGATCGTAAGGGGGCACGACGGCGTCGCCATGCATGCGTTACGAGATATCTATATATATCTTCCTCGTGTTCCATTGACCAATTTAGGTATATATTGTTTGTTGCTACTTGGTTTATTTACACCGATCGAGTTGTCACCAATACACACGGCGGAAAAGGTGGAAAGTCCCGTGTGTCCCACGGCGCACGCACGCCGGTTACCATAAACAAATCCATAATGCTACGTCTAATGTTTGTTGTAAAAACTTTGTAACCCGATCGAAGCAGGCGACGCCGTTGCTGTGGTAGATGGCGGCGAGTGCGGCCGAGTCGTCGTCCCAGTCCCATGAAACGCGGGGGCAAGGAGACGCGGAGGAGAAGCACCCGCAGCCAGCGGCGGCGACGGCGGCCGGTGGCGCCGGCGGGGGTGTCGAGATCAGAGCGGCGAAGCGGTTCAAGCTGTCTGCGCGGTTCGCGGACTCGGAGGGGACGGAGGATGAGGATGAGGATGAGGATGAGTACAAGTCATGGATCGTCAGCATCCACAATGATCAGTGCCGACAATACGATCCCAAGCAGCGACGCTTTAATTCCTACCGCACCTTCGTAGGCCATGCTGCGACACCTGAGTTGCTCAAACATCTCGACGAAGATGGTAAGCAATTCAAACCTCGTGCTTATAACCAAATGCGTAATGATGATCTTTACCTTCCCAGTGACAATTCGCCAACGATATGATATATAACTTATAGTGAAAATAGTTTCCCACTTATAATGATTCCTTGGTTCAATTCGCTGAACTTTTCAGCGACGATTGGCCCTGAAAGAAGACCGCTTGATGCGTTGACAGAGCAAGAGTTGGTTGAGTCACCGTATGTTCTTCATGTAAAGATACTGGAATCTGATATAGGCTTCCCTATTAATCTTTTTGGAACTGTTCTAATAAGAGAACACTTGAAGTGCGTCTACATCTTTCGACGCGACAGAGACGATTGCCAGCTCATTAAATCTTCGGTTAGTGCACTATCAGTTTGTCATCTCACTATCAGCTTGCAAATATGTTTTATATATCTCGACGAAGAATAATTTCATCTGCTGCCACTATATCGAGGAGTTTGGTGCTAGTTGATATTTTTACTAAGCGAGTAATTATATTTATGGCATCATATTAAAAAAATAGTTAGATTATTTTTCCTGAATTGTGTATTTGTATGCAGGGTGAAATATTGAATCTGATCGCACCATATGTAGGGCCTACAGATGAGAGCATTGATTTTGAAATCAACTTGAAGATTAGGGGCAATATGGGAGAATCAAATGATAGAATTTTTAGCAACGGTTTTACAGAAGCGCCCGAAACATCTAATTCAGGGCAAACCAAAAGAGTCCTGCTTTCCAGTTGGCTAAGTACATTAGAACTGGCATATACAACTGCTCACTTCACTGTGCAAGTCGCTATCGGAATCAATATTTTGAAAGGGTCATCAAATTTCTTGGGAATTATTAAGGCCTGTGGTACTAAAAATGAAGGTGATGCGGTGCTATATGATAGTGAAGTGTCAGGCACTAGGATCGCACTCGGAGATGATGGATCTATTGCATTGTCTCGCAACGTAGTGGTTCTTCATGTTGATGAGATGCTCTTGCTTAAATTTTTTGTTTATGATGATGACATGATATCTAAGTCCGCCCCAATTATCCTTACTCTAGGACACAATGACGAATCTTTCAATATTGAGCAAGGTTCTTACAAATTACGAGTGAAGCTAGATTGGACGAAGATTAATTTGTTGGGCAATATAAACTAGAGAGAGTTGATCACAGAAATGAGTATATGCAAATGTTTAGAACACTTATGTAATGTGTGAGCAAGATCGATAAACTGGTTTGTCTATGCTTGCATGTGTATCTTGAATATCTATGGGCATGTTTGCGTGTTTGGTTGCCTGCATGATGCCTGGCTCGCATTGCAGATGCAGGCAATGACGGGTCCGTCCGAGCCAGGCTCAACTCGTGCAAATCACATCCCGGAGCCAGGCTCGGAGGAAACGCGGAAATCGACCTTCGCTACTCATGCAGGCCAAACTCAGACTGGATGAGATAGATGAGCCAGGTCAGAGGGATGCAAGCAACCAAATACACCATATATGACCCTCCAAGACAATAAGCCTGGTAAGGGATAAGATATCGAGAAAAACTGGACAAATCTCACCAAAAGTTTAATTTTGTTTTAATTTATTTGAATTTGGTCAATATGCCAAGCATTTTTCATTACCACACCTTGGCAATAAGGCCGGTTACCATGTTGTAAACTTGTAACATATAACAAGGAAACCCTATGTTCTAGATGTTTATATAAGGTGATGGCGATAATATCATTACTTTCAATTAATTTGGGAGAAAGTAAAATGGAAAGAAAGAATGCATAAAGACATTCATGATTAGAAATTAGAGTTAATAAAAGAATGCATAAAAACATATATTCCATTTTAAAGAAGAGAGAATTCATTATATGCCACTGAATTTATCACAGTTCTATGATTTACCATTAACTTTGTCAAGTTCTATAATATACTATCAACTTTGATTAACTTTTACGATTTACCATTATCGTCTGGTTAGCCTACGTTAGTGTTGTACAAATTTGTCCAAATAACCAAAACACCCATGTGACAAAAAAAACTTTTAAAATTTGAATAAAAATCCCGAAATATCATGTTATAACCATATGATAGGAAACATCAAAAAATTGGCCAAAAACTTAAAATCTAATATTTCAAAATTTTTGTCCAATTTTTGGAAGTTTGTTGTCCCAAGGGTTGATCATTTGAATAAAATTATACAGTAGTAACGGAGGCTAATCGAACGACGATGGTAAATCGTAGAAGTTAAGAAAAAGTCGATAGTATATTCAGGAATCCTAGTTAGCGTGTACACGCTAGGAAAAGAGCTCACGCGTGTTTTGTGTCCTTCCGCACGGCTCCACATGCGCGTGTTTCTCCGGATAAGTCCAGCGTAAGTATGTAACTAATCTTGTTAGTTTAGATAATGCCCGTAATTTCCATTTTTTTCATACTTTTTTCACGTAGTTGGTTTGCCACCACGTTCTTTTTTATTTTCTATTTTTTCGCACCTCTATGTGCGTAGGAGCCGGATAAAAGATTGTAATTAGTTTTTTTTTTACGAAATTAGTTTCCAATAATTGCGGTCACCCTTTACTTTCAACTCAGATTTGAAAACTTTCAACTCGAGATTTGAAACTTTCGACTCGAATTTGAAAACTTTCAACTCGATATTGAAAACTTTCAAATCGAGATTTGAAAACTTTTCAACCCAGATTTGAAAACTTTCAACTCAAGATTTGAAAACTTTCATCTCAGATTTGAAAACTTTTATCCCGGATTTGAAAAATCTCAGATTTAAAAACTTTCAAATCGAGATTTGAAAACTTTCATCTCAGATTTAAAAACTTTCAAATCGAGATTTGAAAACTTTCAACTCAGATTTAAGATTTAAAAACTTTCAACTCAAAACACTTTTTTAAAAAATAAGTATGCTAAAGATTAAACAAAGTAATCAGAAAAAAACGAAAAAAAAGAAAAAAAATCGCGAAAAAAAGGAAAAAGAGAGCTGATGGGCTTCTGGGCCGGGAGCAGCTGGCACGTGCGCCAACTAGCAACCCTCATATTGTAAAATATGACAAAGTCAGTGATAAATTATAGATTTATGACAAACTCAGTGACATATAATGGATTCTCTATTTTAAAGAATGAATTACGCAAAAAGTATTTACTCATATGCATATATATGGTGCATGCCATATAGCACATTTCAGAAAAAATAATATTTAATTCTGTTTGAAGATATCAAATGATTAAAATCTTGACGAATTGGAAATTTTGAAGTTAATCATATATTTACTAAGACCAGCTATTTACAATTAAAATCACATATATTGCACTTGGTTGAACAGGGTACTAGTTATATAAAAAAAAAATTGGATCGCTAGTTTAGTCTATCACGAGACCACTAACTAACTGTGTAGTGGCGTCCTTTCGTAAAAATTGCAAAGAAATTTCAGTCGGGTTTTGGTATATCCGTGCGTACCTTTCCCTTTAGTAATGCAAACTCAGAAAATAGAGCAGTTCTCCACGTACGAGAGACAGTCGGTACAAGTTCTCACGCACGAATGCACGATATGTTTGGCATTGGTGATCCTATTCGTTTCATCTAGATTCGCCAGAAAGAAGCAGCACAGCACATGAGCTAGCAGAAGTGGCAATTAGTTAATCGATCGATCAACCATATTATCCTACATTGGCCGGTTGACTGATCTCCTTGTTCTTGCACAACGCATTCTCCCCGATTCTCCGAACTCGCCGGAGAAACGCCCTGGTCCACAGCCGGAATCTGCAGTATAAGCTTCTCCTCCTCCTCACCTGCCACCTCAACACCCAACATGACACAGGCGCGCGCGCGCACGTCAGGCTAACGTGGAATGAATCGAACAGACAGACGGCGATCTGCCAATCTAATGTCTTCTCTTACCGCGTCGCCGCCGGCGCCGGCACCGGGATGACCTTGCGTCTTCCATTTGCCCCACTCCATCAGCACCCGCGGCCGCTCGCCGCTAGCTCCGCGCTGATCACGCCGCCGAAGATGCTGCGCGTACGCGAGCAGCAGCGCCCGCCGGTTGCTGCCTCTGTACCGGGCGCCCGCCGCCACGCCGGCCTGATACGCCGCCGGCGCCGCCTTGGCCTGCTGCCAAGTGGTCACCTCCGCTGTCGTCGTCGACGACGACGACGACGTCGCGCCAGCGCGGCCGCTCCCCGGACGACGGCGCCGCGGCGCGGGCGGCACCTCCTCGTATGCCGTCACGATCACATTCTTCTCCTTGGTGGTGACATCACCCATGGAGATCTAACACCAACCGATGCGCGCGCATCAACAGGGGTAAATATAGCTGGGCGCGCGCGTTCCGTGGCTGCAATTCGCGAATCGCGAGCCGTGTCAGCGATGCAACAGCACACAAGTACTAGTACGCGTAGAAGCGCGCGCAGCTAGCGATCGGGAACGAGAACGACTCAGCTCGATCGAGGGGCTCGGTCGCTGTCGCGCGAACGAGAATGACGGTAGCGGCTGAAAACGTGCCTTAGGTCCAATCGGGAAAGACCGAAAAACGACGTGCAAATCTAGGCATGTAATAATAATCACTAAGGGCAAGTTTTGCAGTAGAGGTGACTACCACATCTAATTTTACAGTAGAGAGAATAGCAGCGGGCTACAGATCTATAGCCAGCTACAGCACGGACTTCAAGACACAATGTGTATATGACAGGTGAGACCATGTACTAATAGTATAGTAATCAATTATTATATGAATTGACTATTAGATTGGCTATAAATGAATTAGAGCTAGTAGTGGGCTATACTATTAAACTTACTCTAATGAACGATTTTGAGCATTGTGTTCACCGTTTCTTCGGTACGTGGGACCCGGCAATTTACTTCCTTTCCTTGTCGAAGATGTCAGTGTAACCGGAAAAGGAAGCTAGTGAGTTCACGTCACAGCATGCCAGCTCGAATGCTCGATCCAGTAGGCAGTAGGTTATTGTGTGAAATCTACTCCGACGAATATTGTGTGAAACTTTCCTCTGGCCGATATGATCTTAGACCTCGCTTTCATCGGTGGCATCGCAACTGGCAACAAGTAGGTTGGGAGACTTAGCAACCTTATCAATGTGGGTGAGAAATGATTTTATAATTATTTGAGTGTATAAATGAATGAATTAACTATTATACTTAGAAAAATATTGAAAAACATATATAGAGAGAGTAGATGAAGGCTTATAAACGTTTTTTTAAAAAGGCTAATGGTTAGAGACAGATCTAGCTTTGGGCTATGCTTTAGATCAACCCATGAAGTGTTGGGCCAAATTAAAACCTATATATATATATCCAGCCCGAGCTGTGGGTCAGGTAGCTCGGGATGTGGGTCTCCGTCACTGGCTTGTAAGTGGAGAGAGCTATTAATTTGAAAGCTCGATCGAGAAGTGTGTTCGTAGATCCATTCATTACTTCAAAACTAGTACTCCCTTCATCATTACATAATATAACAATCTAGAATCAGATGAGATATTTTATAGAACAACGAATCTGAATAGGAGGATGTCTAGATTCGTTGTATTATGAAATATTTTATCCGGTTCTAAGTTACTATATCATGAGATAGAGGAAGTGGTTAATTAGTGTTTTTCAAGTATATTAGTTAATTAGCATGTTATAACAATAGTAGAACAAATATTAATTGAAGCTGCTAACCGAGGCAAGATGAATGCCATATGTCACAGAGACGCGCCATAGTTGTGAATTGCAAGTTGCATTCTCCCTGATTCTCCGGGCTTGCTGGAGAAAAACGTCCTTGTCCAACTGCCACCGGAACCTGGAGCATGCGTGCACCAGCTTCTCCTCCTCGATCCCCAACTGCCACCGCTCACGACACGCACGCTTGTACGTCACCAGGTTAATGTGGAATGAATCAAACGGACACGGCGGTATATAATCTAGTACGTCTATCCATATGATCTCCCCTTGACGCGTTGCCGCCGGCGTCGGCGTTGGCGCCGGGGTATCAGTGATGTTCTCCTCGGTGGCGGCATCATCCATGGAGATTTACCACCAAACGATGCTCATCAACTGCATTCCCGTGATCCCGTCTGTGCACGCGGCGCTGCACCGTTTCTAATTAATCCACGAGCCATATCGATCGATGCTAAGAGCGAGAAGACTAATTAGTGCGTACGGGCGAGAAAAGTTACGGGCGCGCACAGACACGTGTCATTAGTGTAGTGCACGGGCGGTGTTATGGAAAAAATCGAAACCCCAAAACAAACACAATTAGCATACAGATTAGCTTGGTTAGTTCCGGATTTGTTTTCTTCTTCCGGTAAATTAAGCATAATCAGCTTTGGTATTTTAACTTTTCAAAAATAATTTGTCTTTCAATTGCCCAAAGTTTTAAACTTTATATTCCAAATTTAAAGCTTTCAACACTAATTTGAAACTTTCAACTCATGTTTGAAAACTTTCAAGTTAAGATTTGAAAACTTTTTAACTAAAATTTGAAAATATTCAACTTAAATTTTAATTTTTTTAAAAAAATCAACTCAAAATTTAAAACTTTCAGCTTGTATTTTGAAACTTTTAAGTCGAAATTTGAAAACTTTCAACTTTAACCATGAATACTTTACTCATATTTGAAAATTTGAACTCCTAAATTTCAACTTTTGAGCGGTGAGTTAAATTTTCAACTCGATTTAATTGTTAAATAATTTATTATAAAAAAGTGCTTTAAACCACAATTAACACTAACTGTCACTCAACACATTATTAGAGTCGTGTGGGGGCAGGAAGTGCGCGCCGCTTCCAGCGCAGATGCCCCAACTAGGATGCATACTATCACCCTCTCAGAATGTTTCTAAGATGAATAAGATAATAAATCTGAGCAGAAGTCTATCCAAATTTACTGTTTTAGATTGGATCAAGGTATTGACATTTTAGGACGGAGGAAATAACATCTCTTATGCTGTGTTCGTATGTTCAGGTTGGAAACATAGTGCCTCCGCACGAAAAACGAAGCAGTCTATTAGCACGTGATTAATTAAGTATTAGCTATTTTATTTCAAAAATAGATTAATTTGATTTTTTAAGCAACTTTCGTATAGAAACTTTTTATAAAAAAACGCACCGTTTAGCTGTTTGAAAAGCGTGCGTGCTGGAGAGAGTTGGGTTGGGAACCTAGAGTTCTGAACACACCCTTAATGGATCATTTCTTGAGTATGTGGGCCCAAGCAATCTACTTCCTTTCCTTTCTTTTTTAGAAACAACATCCTTTCCCTTCCGACGATCCAGCAAGGCCCTGTTTAGTTTTCAAAAAGTTTTTCCTAAAAACATCACATCGAAACTTTGGATACATGTATGAAGCATTAAATATAGATAAAAACAAAAACTAATTGCACAGTTAGGGGGAAAATTGCGAGACGAATCTTTTGTGCCTAATTAGTCCATAATTAGCCATAAGTGATACAGTAACCCACATATACTAATGACGGATTAATTAGGCTCAAAAGATTCGTCTCGGGTTGTTCATGCGAGTTATGAAATTAGTTTTTTCATTTGAGTCTGAAAACCCCTTTCGACATCCGGTCAAACATCCGATGTGACACCTAAAATTTTCATTTCGCGAACTAAACGGGCCTAATCGGAAAGGGAAGCTACCTAATTAAGCTAGTGAATCGATTTCACACACCACAAACAACATGCTAGCTGCCCAGCTCCATCCAGTATCAGTACAGCATTACCACCATATGCATGTAAGAGGGTCTAAAACCTTATTGCGTAGATACAATCCTCGCGAATGTTGCAGTCACAAATCTCTTTTCTCTGGCCGATTTGATCCAAGACCTCGCTTTCAGTTTCAGCGGCTCGCAACAACTAGCAAATGGTCTGACTTTGCAACCTTCTATCAAAGCGGAATTGAGGATTGAGAAGTGGTCGTATAATATATAGTATCTTGGTTGGAATGATACAGAGTTACTGTGTGACATATGCTAATTTACTGAACGAGAAATATTACAGAATGCAAGCATGCCATGATACAGATTACAGACTAACAGAGACATCTCGTAACTGTGAATTGCGATAAACACAACGAGAATTTTAAGTTGCTGCGGAGATGCGACGAACGAGTAGAGTTTGGACCGCGTCATGACACACAGGATGCAATGGGCATCAAAGGCATGGAACATGTGACTGTGTATCTGTTGACACTTGACGAAGACGATGGTGCACTGCACTGCTACTGTTAGAATAATTGGGCTAGGCCCAACTTATCCTATTAAATCTCAAAGGCCCATAATAAGTGTTAAGGATAATAATACCACCTCAGAATTTAAGCGAGGAATATCTCAACCTAAATAGGGAGTTATTGGAGGCCCCCTGTTGACTGGTTGAGGTGGGGGTCGGAAAGCCACACGCGCGCGCGCCAGGCCGGGCTGAGGGCGAGGGCGTGGCTGGCATCACGTCGCTACTCTTTTGCAGCCACTAACCCACGTTACCACGACTGCCTCCGCAACAGCGCGCCCACGTTCCCACGACTGCCTCTCTCCTGATAGATAAGGAGGCCGCGAGTCCGATCGGCACGGATCGCTTGCTTCTTTCCCGGTGTTAGTTCCTCTTCCTCCGCGCCTGTGCTGTTCTCGCCTCCTCGCTTCTGATCGCTTGCGCGCACGAGAGATTGGAAGGAGCAGGGCCTCCGAAACCACACCTTCGCCTGAGATCTGCACCGGGTAGGCGGGTGATCAGGTTTTTGGGGAGTGCTTCCGCACGACTGCTCGTTCTCGCCCCACCATGTCTGCGCCTGGAGCCTGCGCCGCCGCTGCTGCTGCTGGAGGAGATGGCGGAGGTGGTGCGCCACCAGGAGCTGGAGCCGGAGGTGGTGCGCCACTAGGAGCTGGAGCCGGAGGTGGTGCGCCAGGAGCTGGAGCCGGTGGCGCGAACAACAACACCAACGGAGGCAATTCTGCCTCACAATCCAGTGGAGGGCCATTCTCAGGGTATATACTTCTCCTGTTCCTGTTCCCGTTGTTAGCGCTTTACTGCTATATTCATGTTCCTGTTCCTGATATTCATGATGCCTCTAGCATGCTATTGCATTACTGCTATGTTCTTGTTCCTGATATTCATGATGCGCATGATGTCTTTAGTATGCTACTGGTTATGTTACATGTTGTCACTAGATCACCCTACACTGCTTATGCCATGATTATTGTCTTAACATTCTGGATTAAAATATGCCGATTCATGACCATATTTCCAACAATCCAAAAACCTGATAGGTCATTTTCGGTAGTTGGCTCTGCTGCTGCACTGAAATCATATGCTTTTGATGGTTCTAACTATAAGAAATGGAAAGCACGTGCACTATTGTGGTTGACAGCGATGCAGTGCTTCTATGTTTCACGGGGCAAACGAAGTGAACCACCTCTTTCTCCTGAGGAAGAGGCTAAGTTCGAGACTTTGGATTGCCTGTTCCGTGGAGCATTGATCAGTGTACTCGCTGACAACATAGTGGACGTGTACATGCAGAAGGACATGTGGGATGCACTTGAGGCCAAGTTCGGAGTTTCTGACGCCGGCAGTGAGCTGTATGTCGTGGAGCAGTTCTATGACTACAAGATGGTCGATGACCGTTCTCTAGTAGAACAAGCTCATGAGATTCAGATGCTGGCTAAGGAACTTAAGAACAACAACTGTGAGTTGCCGGACAAGTTTGTGGCGGGTGGCATTATTGCCAAATTGCCACCTTCTTGGTCGGACTTTGCCACTTCTCTAAAGCACAAGAGACAAGAGTTCAGTGTTTCTGATCTCATTGGCTCTTTGGGTGTTCAGGAGAAGGCGAGGGCAAAAAGGTTGAGGGAGGTTCTAGTGCCAATATGGTATAGAAGAAGAACCCTCATGCATCCCACAACAACAAGAAAGTCAAGCCTGATGTCAAACCCAAGGCTGCAACCAACTTTAAGAAGAAAGGCAAGGGAAAGGCAAAGGGAGACTGCTTTGTGTGTGGCAAGTCTGGGCATTAGGCCAAGGACTGTCCTGAGCACAAAGACAGGAAGTCTGCCAACATGGTCATTAGCGAGGGCGGAGGAACATCGGGGTACGGTAAAATATTACCTACAGTTCTCTCTGTTTTTCACTCACTTGATTGGTGGGTGGACACTGGTGCTAATATTCATGTATGTGCTGACATTTCTCTGTTTTCTTCTTATCAGGTCGGGAGAGGTTCCTCCTTGTTGATAGGAAACGGGTCACTTGCGGCTGTTCATGGTGTTGGTACGGTCGATCTGAAGTTTACTTCGGGAAAGACCGTGCAGCTGAAGAACGTGCAGCATGTCCCTTCAATAAAGAAGAATCTAGTTAGCGGCTCTCTATTGTGTAGAGAAGGTTTTAGACTTGTGTTTAAGTCCAATAAATGTGTCGTATCTAAATATGAGACTTTTGTTGGAAAAGGTTATGACAGCGGAGGCTTGTTCCGCTTTTCTTTGAATGACATGTGTAATAATCATAATGTTGTGAACCATATTAGCGAGAATGATGAGTCTAATGTGTGGCATTCGCGACTCTGTCATGTGAATTTCAGTTGTATGACGCGCTTAGCTAACATGAGTTTAATTCCAAAATTCACTTTGGTCAAAGGTTCCAAGTGCCATACTTGTGTTCAATCGAAACAACATCGCAAGCCTCACAAGGCATCTGAGGCGAGGAATTTGGCACCTCTAGAACTTGTTCATTCCGATTTGTGCGAAATGAACAGCGTGTTGACTAAAGGGGAAAAGAAATATTTCATGACACTGATTGATGATTGCACTAGATTTTGTTATGTGTATCTATTGAAAACAAAGGATGAAGCATTGCATTACTTTAAAATCTATAAAGCTGAGGTAGACAACCAACTTGAAAGAAAAATCAAACGGTTGAGGTCTGATAGAGGTGGAGAGTATTTTTCCAATGAGTTTGCATCCTTTTGCGAAGAGTTTGGAATTATTCATGAGAGGACGCCTCCCTATTCACCCCAATCAAATGGGGTGGCCGAAAGAAAGAACCGTACTCTAACTGAGATGGTGAATGCCATGTTAGACACTGCGGGGCTTTCCAAGGAATGGTGGGGTGAGGCAGTTTTGACTGCGTGTCATGTCCTGAATAAAATTCCAATGAAGCATAAGGAAGTAACACCATTCGAGGAATGGGAAAGGAAGAAATTAAATCTCTCATACCTACGAACATGGGGCTGTTTGGCCAAGGTAAATGTACCTATAGCCAAAAAGCAGAAACTTGGACCAAATACTGTTGATTGTGTGTTCCTTGGTTATGCTATTCACAGTGTGGGTTATAGATTCTTAATAGTAAACTCTGGAGTACCCGACATGCATGTTGGTACAGTTTTTGAGTCCAGAGATGCTACATTCTTTGAGAATGAATTTCCCATGAAACATACACCTAGCACTTCTAGTCAAGAAACTGTCATGCCCCATGAGCACTTTGCACCGATAGAACACAATGATCAAACGCCTGAGGAAAATCCTGAGGAGGACAACATTGTAGATACTCGCAAGAGTAAGAGACAAAGGGTTGCAAAATCCTTTGGAGATGACTACATTGTATACCTCGTGGATAACACCCCAAGAACCATAGAAGAGGCATATTCATCTCCTGACGCTGACTACTGGAAGGAAGCAGTACGCAGTGAAATGGACTCGATTATGTCTAATGGTACTTGGGAAGTCGTTGAGCGTCCATATGGGTGCAAGCCCGTAGGATGCAAATGGGTTTTCAAGAAAAGCTTAGGCCTGATGGTACAATTGAAAAGTACAAGGCAAGGCTTGTGGCCAAGGGTTATACCCAAAAGGAAGGCGAGGATTTCTTTGACACATACTCACCAGTTGCTCGCTTGACCACGATTCGAGTACTACTTGTTCTGGCAGCCTCTCATGGTCTTCTCGTCCATCAGATGGACGTTAAGACAGCTTTCCTAAACGGAGAGCTGGAGGAGGAGATCTATATGGATCAACTAGACGGGTATGTACTAGAAGGTCAGGAGGGAATGGTGTGTAAACTGTTGAAATCCTTGTATGGCCTCAAGCAAGCACCTAAGCAATGGCATGAAAAGTTTGACACCACGCTTACATCTGCAGGCTTTGTTGTGAACGAAGTTGACAAATGTGTGTACTATCACTAAGGTGGAGGAGAAGGAGTGATCTTGTGCTTATATGTCGATGACATATTGATCTTTGGGACCAACCTTAATGTGATTGAGGAGGTCAAGGACTATCTGTCCAAGAGTTTTGAAATGAAGGATTTGGGAGAGGCTGATGTTATCCTTAACATCAAACTACAAAGAGGAGATGAGGGTGGGATTACTCTTGTGCAATCCCACTATGTGGACAAGGTTTTGAGTCGCTTTGGATATAGTGATTGCAAGCCAGCTCCTACTCCTTATGATCCCAGCGTGCTATTAAGAAAAAACCGAAGAATAGCAAGGGATCAACTGAGATACTCTCAAATCATTGGTTCATTGATGTACTTGGCTAGTGCAACGAGGCCTGACATCTCATTTGCTGTAAGCAAGCTAAGCCGGTTTGTCTCAAATCCGGGAGATGATCATTGGCAGGCTCTGGAAAGAGTAATGCGCTATCTAAAGGGCACTATGAGCTATGGAATTCACTATACCGGGTATCCAAAAGTACTAGAAAGGTATAGTGACTCAAATTGGATATCTGATGCTGATGAGATAAAAGCCACAAGTGGATATGTGTTCACACTTGGAGGTGGCGCTGTTTCCTGGAAGTCTTGCAAGCAGACCATCTTAACGAGGTCAACAATGGAAGCAGAACTTACAGCACTAGATACTGCGACAGTTGAGGCCAAGTGGCTTCGTGAACTCCTGATGGATTTGCCGGTGGTTGAAAAACCAGTGCCAGCTATCCTAATGAACTGTGATAATCAAATAGTGATTATTAAAGTGAACAGTTTAAAGGACAACATGAAATCATCTAGGCATATCAAGAGAAGACTGAAATATGTCAGAAAGCAGAAAAACTCCGGAGTGATAGCATTGGACTATGTCCAAACGGCTAGAAATCTAGCAGATCAGTTTACCAAGGGGCTACCACGTATTATGATAGACAGTGCATCGAGGGAAATGGGCTTGATACCCACCTAAGGTTGCACAATAGTGGAAACCTGTCCATTGTGATCGGAGATCCCGTGAATTTGGATGGCGAAACAAACTATTGTGTGACTGAGAGAAGAGACCCTTGAAAAGGGCTCATTTTCATGATGTACTTCTCTTCTTTCCTGCATGGTAGGATGGCTCATGCCTTAATGTGATCCGAGTGGCTTTTCCAAGCAGAGATGTTGACCTGCAGAACATCTCAGAAGGAACACACCTATATGAGTTCGACTGCTAGTCACAGTCTATGAGGTTTGGGCGATCTCTAAATACTCATGAAAGGCCTGGAGTTTGACTTATATGCTCCAAACAGAGGGGATGCGAACGGCAGCCCAGTACCAGTCAAGGTTCTGAGTGAAACCTAATCACACAAAACTGACAATTCAAGGCACAGTCCATTGTTCAGTTGTGGTCTGATGTAGCTCATTTCCTAGGTGGAAGTTCAACTTAACAGTCTCCACCAAAACCCTAGTATATCAAACAGGCACAACATTGAGAACATTTCTTATGAGCCTTGAAATTTGGTGGGGATTGTTAGAATAATTGGGCTAGGCCCAACTTATCCTATTAAATCTCAAAGGCCCATAATAAGTGTTAAGGATAATAATACCACCTCAGGATTTAAGCGAGGAATATCTCAACCTAAATAGGGAGTTATTGGAGGCTCCCTGTTGACTGGTTGAGGTGGGGGTCGGAAAGCCACGCGCGCGCGCGCGCGCCGGGTCGAGGCCGTAGGCGTGGGCGTGGGCGAGGCGTGGCTGGCGGGTGTGCGTCACGTCACATCGCTACTCTTTTGCAGCCACTAACCCACGTTCCCACGACTGCCTCCGCAACAGCGCGCCCACGTTCCCACGACTGCCTCTCTCCTGATGGAGGCCGCGAGTCCGATCGGCACGGATCGCTTGCTTCTTTCCCGGTGTTAGTTCCTCCTCCTCCGCGCCTGTACTGTTCTCGCCTCCTCGCTTCTGATCGCTTGCGTGCACGAGAGATTGGAAGGAGCAGGGCCTCCAAAACCACACCTTCGCCTGAGATCTGCACCGGGTAGGCGGGTGATCAGGTTTTTGGGGAGTGCTTCCACACGACTGCTCATTCTCGCCCCACCATGTCTGCGCCTGGAGCCGGCGCCGCCGCCGCTGCTGCTGGAGGAGATGGCGGAGGTGGTGCGCCACCAGGAGTTGGAGCCGGAGGTGGTGCGCCAGGAGCTGGAGCCGGTGGCGCGAACAACAACACCAACGGAGGCAATTCTGCCTCACAATCCAGCGGAGAGCCATTCTCGGGGTATATCCTTCTCCTGTTCCTGTTCCCGTTGTTAGCGCTTTACTGCTATGTTCCTGTTCCTGATATTCATGATGCCTCTAGCATGCTATTGCGTTACTGCTATGTTCTTGTTCCTGATATTCATGATGCGCATGATGTCTTTAGTATGCTACTGGTTATGTTACATGTTGTCACTAGATCACCCTACACTGCTTATGCCATGATTATTGTCTTAACATTTTGGATTAAAATATGCCGATTCATGACCATATTTCCAACAGCTACAACGTACTTCCTCCGTTTCTAAATATTTGACGCTGTTAACTTTTTTAAATATACTTGACCATTCGTTTTATTAAAAAATTCAAGTAATTATTAATTCTTTTTCTATCGTTTGATTCATTGTTAAATATATTTATATATATATATATATAGTTTTACATATTCCACAAAAGTTTTTTTAAAAAAGATGAACGGTTGCTAAAAAATCAACTGTATTAAAATATTTAGAAACATAGGGTGTACTTATATATACACGCCTGCACTCTGCTTCCACTGTGCCACTCCAGTAACTGATCGATTGTCCACGCTTCAAACGGAAGAAGTCGTTGAGGCGACCGTGTACGTGGTGTGTCACACAGACTCACTCACCTGGGCACCTGGCTGCTAG
Source organism: Oryza sativa Japonica Group (assembly GCF_034140825.1). Taxonomy (NCBI): domain Eukaryota; kingdom Viridiplantae; phylum Streptophyta; class Magnoliopsida; order Poales; family Poaceae; genus Oryza; species Oryza sativa. The sequence goes on along the minus strand of NC_089037.1, from coordinate 29,152,290 downwards.
CGGTGGCGGACGGTAGACTGGTTGGCGGTTGCCGGCCGCCACCTTGCTCACGACTTCACGTGACTGTCACGCGCTGCGCCAACGCCCGCGCCGTTCATACCCCTCGAGCGGTGACAAACACATTACGTATTTTTGGATTATACCCATTATCTAAAAACATACGGTGCGTCGAATCTGCCACGGAAAGATTACAAGACCGGTACGTCCGCGATGTAACCCTTTTCTTTTGGTGCCAATGAACCTGCAAAAATGGTCTCCGGCTCTCACGAAAACGAGCGTACTACTCCCTCAGTTTTTCTAATGTACGACGTCTTTTAACTTTTTTGATACGTTTAGCCATTTATCTTATTAAAATTTTTTATAATTATTATTTATTTTATTGTGGCTTGATTTATCATTAAAATGTTCTTTTGAGCATGTTTTAAAAATTCTATATTTACACAAAAAAATTTGAATATAAAGAATGATCAAACTTTAATGAAAAAAATCAACGGCATCGTACATTAAAAAACAGAACTAGTATATAGTAGCTGAGGCAGAGGTTAAAACGATATCTTCCGTGTGAGCGGCGTGTAGCTTACTATTTCGGGTTTTCGGCTACCTGTTTTTCATAAGCAAATCAAATGTCAAGATCAACTGGTGCCAATGTGCCATGTTGTCCAGTCTTACTCCTATTAACCTGTGAAGTACTTGCATGATATTTTTCCAAAATCGTACTTGAGCGTTGAGAACATGGCCTTTTAAGATAGAGAAAATTCTAGTAGTCAACTATACTAAACTTGGCTATGATCTTATGTGGGTTCGTTTGACATCAAAACTCAAATCCCATGTTTCATTCTTTTATGATGAGTAGACGAGTAGATTAAAGGGTTTGTTTTCTGAGCTAATAAATTAAACGATTTAATTTTTGCAAAACCTTATACCTATGTGAATGTCTTACAATATTGTTTCAAATTCATTTAAAATTTTGTAATAGTTAATGCATTCATTTGCAATCTCGAGTAATTATCACAAATCATTTACTATCTATTTAGTCATTCGGAAAAGAACATAAGGGTATATAAATATTGATATCATGAGTTGCAAACTTCAATCAAGTTGCTACATAAGTATTTGCACTTGCATATGCTATTTTCCAATTCCTTAGGTGAGAGTTGAGAGCAAGACAATTTTGATAGGATCCTAGCTAGTCAACTTACCAACTTGATTATCGTAGGTTTGACATCAAAGTATACATGACCCTATGGAGAAGGAATTTTTTTTTGAAAGATGATATTGTTTTTTAGTTATCATTTAAATTTTAAACAAACTCTTTGAATTCAAATTTAAAAATAAACTTTCTGGTTTGGCGTAACCATTAAATACTACCCTCTATAAACATGGATGTGGCAAGATATTGTGCATTAAGTTTATTACACATGAGGATTAATATATTGCGATCGTCATCAGATACGTACAACATATATAGATAAAAAGGAACATCTATTTGCAATTTGACAGAAAACAAAAAAAGATTTTACGAATTCTAAATCGTTGGAAAGAATTGTAAAGTACCTTCTCACTTAAAGCGCCACCATATTTGCTTGACGCATGACGCCCTGCCCAACGGCGCTACCGCCTAACAAGAAGGTGCCAACAACACCGATGAGGCCCCTGACCAACCTCCTCTCCCTCGTCTCCTCTTTCTAGCCAACAGTGGTGACGTGTTCCCACCCCACCTTCTTCCCGTCTCTACGGCTCTCTACCGCTGGTGACGCCTTTATCGGTGCTTCCTTCCACTCACTTAGCTTGGCTTTTATTTGTTAACACATGCAGGCTGTCCGTCCATTCCACCATCCACCCCCTCTCCGTCGTCTCCCACAATCATTCCTTTAAGCTCAGGTAACTCCCTCCTCTTCCTATCCCATTTATCCCCCACCTTAAACCCTAAATCGCCGAGCCGCTTCCGGTTATGAAGCTTGTAGGAGTCACATTAGCTAAATAAGGAGTCAATCACAAGGCAAATTTTAAGGTTAAAAATTTGTAAGTTTTTGCTCTAAGTTAAACTTCTACCAAATGTGATTTAGCAATTTCTTATAGATAAACCAAATGTAACATTTTTCTGTCACACGGATGAAGATAGTTTGACCAAAACATCATCATCTTTAAAATGAGTAACTGTAGGATTTATTTTCTTAAAAACAACAAATAAGTTTTAGAAAACTATCGTATCGTCCATTGCAAACAGTAATCCAGGGCTCTAGCAGTAAAAACATGGTTGCCATTTACCATCGCCAAACCGTAGAGTGACCCGGTCACCGGAGGCATATGCTTCGTTAAAAGTTTCTTGCCTGCCTCATCTGCAACCGCCGTGCGCCGTGCGCGCAACTGCCGTTGACAGGTGGTGGCTCAGCGACACCGCCCGTTCACACGCCTCCACTGCACTCCCCCCACTGGCCTCACATCCACGCCAACGGCATCCATTTATTTACACCCCCGCGCCGCTCTCCCGCTGACGTGTGGGCCCCACGCGTGGCCGCATCGACCCCTTCTTCTTTACCGCGGCCCACCGCGCTCGCTCCCTCGTCGTCGTCGCAGTCAACCCGCGTCGGGTCCATCGGGCTGTGCCGCACACCTCTCGGCGAACACACGCACGGAGGAGGCTACGCATCCACGTCACTGATGTCCGGGCCCCGCTTAGATGTGGGCCCACCGGGTCATTGACTTGTGGGTGTCTGCGTTGGCCTCTTATATGGCAGGTTTGATTGCCGCGACGACGAGAGACGCCCCCACACGCGGACACGCCACTTCATCCCGCGAGAAGCCGAGGCGAGCTCCCAATCTCCCCACAAATCACACGGCGCGAGGCGAGGCGAGGCGAGGCGGTGGCTGCTGCGGAATTGAGCTTGGATCCCGGAGGGATTACGCGGCGGCGGCGGCGGCGGCGGCGCCACCATGGAGCCGAGCATCTAGGCGAGGATTCAGTTGTCTTATGGATCCAGATGTTCTCGTGGAGCCGTAAGCAGTCGTCCTCCTCCGGCCGCCGCGGCGCGGACGCGTCGTCGATGGACTCCAGCAGCCGCGGCGGCGGAGGGGAAGGGAGCGGAAGCGGGAGCCGCGGGCGTAGCTCGCGGCTGGAGCGCCGCAACGCGGTGAAGCACATCGACTACGAGGCGGCGGGGGCGGGGGCGGGGGCGGGGGCGTCGTCCGTGCCGGCGTGCGCGTCGTGGTCGTCGTCCATGTCGGCGGACCGGTCGCTGGGGCTCCGGCCGTCGCGCTCGCTCGACCTGGCCGTCGGGGGCGGCGGCACGGACATCCGCATCAGCGGCAGCGTGGAGGGGGAGGTCGACGAGCTGTGCCGCAGCCTGGGTTTATCGGGGCCGGAGGAGTTCGCGATCCCCGTCGCCGCATGGGAAGCCCGGAAAGAGCGTTCTAACTCCGACCTACTACCGCGCTCCCGCTTCGTCTCCTCGCCACCCGTCGACGACCCCTCTCCCATGGCCCGCACCATTTCCGCCCCCGAGGTCATCCAGTGCGACCTTCCTCCCTCATTCCCTGCTTCAATTCCTGAGGAGTCCCTCAATTCTTCCTCCAATTCCACCGCAACTGATTCGGCGGAGGAGCCTACCGCTGCGGCGCTCGGTCAGGAATCCCCCAAGGCTGCCCCTGCCGTTGCTGCTGTGGCACCCCTCGCTGGATTGCCCCTGCTATCGCCAAAGAGAGGAGGCGGCGAAGTCGGTATCCGAGGAGCCCGACCTCCTGTGCTCTCCCCGCCTCAGCCGCTCATGGCACTCGCACCGCCGCCAATGAGGCGTTCAATTGTGGCTAAAGACATGAGCGGGGTGTCGGCTTGGGATATTGTGAACTCGTTTGCTCCCAGTGAAGAGAAAAGTGAAGTGAGAACAGATGATGAACGCGTGGACGCGTCTCACATGTCGGACACCGAGGAGGAGGAGGAGTTTGCTGACGAGGGAGTGGCAGGGGTGGACGGGGAGCTGAAAGAGTTAAGGATAGGAGAGACCTTTGAAGGGTTCACTGGGACATCATCATTGTCAACAACAAATGATGATGATGCATCCAGCACAACTACGGAGGCTATGTTCATCATCTCACCAAATGGAAAGTTCAAGAGGAAGATTAAGTCGTGGATGCGTGGTGCTCTTCTGGGGAGCGGCTCATTTGGGATGGTGTATGAGGGCATCAGTGAGTAAGTACTAATAATGCTTTAGTTTTTATTTGGTGTTTGCCCATATCATCTTTGCTACTAGTATTACTTATCACAGGGTACTGCAATCTTTTGTCTAATTTAAGCATATTTTAAAAATAGACTGTTATGTCATAGCTGGCCTTAGCTTACAGTTATTTTCATGAAAGATAAATCTTAGCTAGTCCAAACAATCCCCTCGTTAGAAGATGGGCAAGGCTCTTTTTTTTATTACCTAAAACTTAGAAGTGCATGCTGTTATATAATGAATTCTACAAGTAGAATACTAGAATGTCAAATATTTATTTGGGAATGTCTGTGTAGTGTGTTGGTACTGGGGTGATTGGGAGTGGGACAAGAATACCATGTCTGTCGCCCTTAGACCTGTGGCTTAGTTCTTTTCTTCAACTTTAACCTTGAACTTCCTCGTTTTCCGTTAGCACGCTTTTCAAACTGTTAAATGGTGTGTGTTTTTCAAAAAAAAAAAATCTATATAGAAGTTGTTTTAAAAAATCAAATAAATCCATAATTTATGATAGTTAATACTTAATTAATCGTATGTTATTGAGCCTTTTCGTTTTGCATGCGCGGAAAATTTTGCTCCAACTTGAAGCAACGAACGGGACCAGTTATAGGAAAAACCCAGCACAGTTCTGCCATGTATTGATTTGGTGTTGTTAAATCATTTCCCTCACACGACAGGAACGTATTGTTGACATGGTCTGAGATTATAATATTCTAAAACACAGCTCCTTGAGTCTTATGCCCTGGTGCTACATTTTGTATGAATTTATCTCCTGGTGCTACATTTTCTACTCTTTTGTCCTGGTGTGACTTGTCAATGCAATTTGGGTATGGGCATTATTCATTCAGCAGTCCATATAGATTGCCCTTTCTGTAGCCAGTCGACAGATATGCGCTGGAGGTTTTACTGTTGCATCATAATTTATTTTTTGAATGATTATGCCATGAGAACTGAAGGGAGAAAATATTTTTATTTGACTTAATCCCTTCAGTCATAACAATGGCATAAAGTACATGCTCTGACCTTTAATGACTGAATTTGATTGATACTCGGCCATTGATTTCGATTGGGAGTATTTTGATTTTAAAAAGTCAAAAATTGTAGATTCTGACCAACAGTTAGTCAAATTACAAGTATATTTAATGTCTAAAAATTATATCAAACAGATTCACATTTCAAAGTGCTTTTGTACAATATTGGTTTTATAGATTATGAGAAATCATGCTCAAAATTTACTCTTGAAGACTTTTTGAAATTAAAATATGCCTGATAAAAATCAACAACGGTAGTACCCAACTACTTTGCTATAGTACTCTCAAATAGGCAGCATTTTGCATTTGTGCTACAAAGGCTACAATGTCATGAGGAAAGGACCATGGTAGCTGCAAGTTGCAACATTGTGAAGACTTGATTATGCATATACAGTGAAATATTATTGGAACCTAATGGCTTCAGGTTGTAAGTTCTTAGGACTGAGATAGAACATATTTTTCACCTGGTTATATTAAAACTTCAGTCTAGTCGCTTAGAGTAGTGTAAAGGATATTATTCTTTCTTGTTGCTGTACCATTTGAAGAGCATGCGATGTATTTAAAAACATTGAATGATGTCCGTGTTGAATGTCTTTACAGTGAAGGAGCGTTTTTTGCTGTGAAGGAAGTATCTTTGCTTGACCAAGGAAGCAACGCACAACAATCTATTCTTGCACTTGAACAGGTTTTTTTGCTGCGGTTCTTCATCTGTTACAGTTGATTTTTATTGTGAATACCACTGTTCTAATGTTGTACTGTTGTCTTTACTATATTGTACCGCTTTGACATGCTTTGGCATCTTCTGAAACTATCTAATTTTGAGTTGTTGGGTTCTCAGGAAATTGCACTCCTAAGTCAGTTTGAACATGAAAATATAGTCCAGTATTATGGAACTGACAAGGTACCCCCACTGTTCTTTTGATGTTACTCAGTTATTGATTCAGTTCTAGAAATAGTTTTATGTAAGCAGTCAATACACAATATACACTTTTTTTTTCATTCATGTATGTTTGTAATGATGTCCATTACTCATGTAATTCATTCAACACTTCTAATGCAGGAAGAATCAAAACTGTACATTTTTATTGAGCTTGTTACACAAGGTTCTCTATCGTCCCTCTATCAAAAGTATAAACTACGAGACTCACAAGTGTCAGCATACACAAGGCAGATTCTCAACGGATTGGTTTATCTCCATGAGCGAAATGTGGTTCACAGGTATAAAGATGCTTCTCTTATATTTAGCATTGAAAATAATTCAATGCTTATGATGCTGCAGATAACTAAAGGTGGTCTTTTGAGCTCATTTGTCATACATTTTAAATGCGAATAGTGATACATCTGCATTCCCTGAAGTCAGTATATTGGTCTGAAACGAACATCAACTGCTCCACCTTCTCTAGAAAGTGGCATGCACCACAGGGCCCTGGGGGTTATACATGTCCTGCTGACTCGAAAAGAGTTTCTTATTGGAACCTAGAAAACCACACCTTTTTCTGGACTGTTCAGATGTAGTAACAAACTGGGCAAGCTAACTTCTTACAATATTTATAAAAAAAATAAATGAGGCATCACGCTATATTCTTAACCGTGTGTGTCATTTTGTTTTTGCATCGGATATTGTTGATGTTTCCATTTGATACATTTTCTAATTGTTATTTTTCATTTTCAGAGACATTAAATGCGCAAATATACTGGTTCATGCAAATGGATCAGTAAAATTGGCAGACTTTGGGTTGGCGAAGGAGGTTAGCTTTTTTTTTTGTATGAATATTAGTGCTTTATCTATGATGCTGTCTTACGGTGGTAATTTTCTTCTTGTTGGATTTCAGATGTCAAAAATTAACATGCTGAGATCATGCAAAGGAAGTGTTTATTGGATGGCACCTGAGGTAAAAGTTTATTTATCCTATGCTATTTACTTTTATTTAATCATGATTCTTGCGGATCTGACTAATAGTATGATGTTGTTTTCCATTATTTAATGATACTTATGTCTTGGCCATAAACTGTGAAAGTGCTAAATACAACTTCTTATTTTTCAGGTTGTTAATCCTAAAAAAACATATGGGCCCCAGGCTGATATTTGGAGTCTTGGCTGCACTGTATTGGAAATGCTTACTCGTAACATACCATATCCTAATGTGGAGTGGGTATGTCATACTTTGACTTTAAAGTTTATAGTTCTGTTAATGCTCTTTTTATGTGTTAGTCCCTGTTTGATTACAACATTAAATTTATGTCAATTCTCTTTTTATGTTCTTTATTGAGTAAAATTCAAGAAACTACAAATATTTTTAGATGAATATCACAAGTACTACAGATTTAATACACTGTATGGGAAATCTTTAGTTTTGTGTTAAAGCTGGCGCTGGATTTGTAGTTTTCTGAGATTATGCCTTAAATCTGTACTTTTGTGATATATTTGGTGCTAAATCTGTGTGCGTGTCTTTTGCAAGACAGGGACTTGATTTGTAGTTTTATGATAGTTTTGCAAGCATCGTTTCTTAGATAATGGATAAAGTACAAACCAGCTGCATTTAAGATGCACAAAGCCACAATCAATTATCACAGTAGTTTCACACACCACTTTGGAAAGATAAAAATGTGCAGCAAGTTTAACAAGTATCTATGGTTTTGAGAAATTTACTCATCTTTATTTGACTGTAAAATGAAGGGTAGGACCTTTAATTAATTCGATACTGAGATGTGTGAGCTGCCCATCCACTTTGGGATGCTTCTGTGACAGCATAAGGGAAATTTGTTGTTTTATTTCATTCCAATCCTAAATTATATGATAGGTATAACTATTGTAAATTGTAGTTGCTAACCAAAGATAACCTTGTGGCTGCAAAGTTCTGGTTAAATAGCACCTTCTTCTGACGGGCAGCCTTCCCTTTATTTCTTGTTCTCTGTGGGAACATAGCATTATTAGTCTATGAAATTATTTTGTGTTAAAATTTACTTTAATTCAACTAATGTTCTTTTTAACTTGCTTCGGTTGTAACTCAAGTTTATCTTAAGCACTCCACTTATGTTGATTTGGTATTTCCAGACAAATGCTTTTTTTATGATTGGAAAAGGAGAACGACCTCAAATTCCCAGCTATTTGTCAAAAGATGCTCAAGATTTCATTAGCCAGTGTGTACAAGTTGATCCAGAGCAACGGCCTTCTGCATCACAACTTATGTCACACCCATTTGTTAATAGACCGCTTCGAGCTTCTTTTGAATCTGCATCCCCTCCTGCCATCAGCTCGTATTGATTGTGGCATGCTTCTGTTTTTGAGAACATTGCTGAGCTCATGAACAAGTAAGTTGTTGCCTAGAAGAATCATGAAGCTTCATGTATCAGCTTTATAGAATGTTAAATTTGATTCATACCACCTATGTTTTGCTATGTTTTGTAGATCTTCGTGGTTCCCACTCAGTGCCAGAAAGGAACTTCTTGGGCTTGTTTAGGATATAGTTTAGCATTTTAGTCAGTTAGGACTAGTGAGATAAGCATTACCTTGCTGCGTCGGTCTGGGAATATTTGAGTGTTTTCTTGTTGAAGACATTCAGTAGATTTTGTACGACCTGGTAGGGGGGAGATGGAATTGCTTGCAATGTATTTGAGCTTAAGCCATTGTAAATTTTTGACTTCATCATTATTTTGGTTTGTTGCTCCTGAAGCACTCAGCTAGAATTCTTGATTTTCTCCCATTTTTGGCGGGTGTGAATTGATTTTCGGCTGGTGTCATCATCCATGTGCAAAATTTTGTATGTGTTAACGTCTTGCCAGCATCTGCTAGAACTGAACTGTTCCACAACAAATTACTTCTGTCTACTCTACTCGAAATAGTTTTGGCAGGTTTCAGCTCACGTTTTACACGTGAGAATGTGAAATGGCGTTGCTCATCCGGACTGGGGATCAAAATCAAGTCTCTTTTGGCGTTCAAAAAAAAATCAAGTCTCTTTCGTGCAGTGTAATATGTTCGCATGCGTATTTCTGTTCTTTTTTTGAAAACTCGTATTTCTGTTCCTGAATAGGTTCAGAAATCAGAACAACTGTGGTAAGAGAGCGTGATAATGGCTGGAACATGAAGCGGGATCTAAGGAAAGAACCACATGGAGATGAATGCATGAAAAGTAAATGGAGACCTCGGCGGCTTCTTGCGTGCGTCAATCTATCTGAATTTTAAGGGGTGGTCAAAGATGACCTACAAAATGCTCCTGTTTTCCTTCACTGAACCGAAGCTTGAGTGCTTGACCAACCTTCAGTTGGCATTGAGCGACAAAGAGTTCCCTACGCGCTACGCACGCGTGCTCCGAAATTTTGGGTGAAATATTTGACAAAGCTTGAGATTAACTAGAACGCTATTTGCCGATTTCATTATGAAAACCGGCTGTGCTTGAAAATAAAATAGTATATAGTACTACTACTAGTATTAGTAGTGGTAGCGTATTACATATTTGAACCATATTGTCATCTTATTGCTATTCCGCGGTTTTTGAGCGTCGATTTTTTTACCCTATGAATCCCACCTTATTGCCATCTCACGGATATAAGCATTATCGATTGAGTCTCGTACTACGAACCTATCATTTGATTCTACATTAATACCTATGTTAATAGGATAGATTGCTATTGCCTAAGAGAAGGCTAAGAGCACCCACGATAGTAAAGTAAGGTGCTCTCTATAAAACATGTACATCTCAGCAATAGACTAGATTAATAGTAAACCACCTCAATAGTATGTCTACATGGGTATCTATAGCTCTCTAATACATTGCCTCGTTTTTCTCTATAGACTATCTCCAGGTTAGTAGATAGCTTTGCTCTCTCTCTCTTCATTTAATCTCTTCCAATTAGAAAAATATGCTGACATGGATATCTTATAGAGAGCCTATAGATAACCATTGTGGGTGCCCTAATAGTACAACCAGTTGCTTGCTGTATAGGGGAGCGTATTCTATGCACACAGGCCCTCGCGTGTACACACCATGTACACCAACTAAAAATTATCACAAAAAATTTTAGGAAAATTCATACATGTACTTTCAATAGTATTACATCTACGTGCAAAGTCGCATCTTCAAATTCATTCTACATAGAGAATAACAAAAAAGATAAAATTCTGACAAAATTGCAACAGATTTTTTGTTTTTTTGTTACGGCTAAAATATAATGAATTTGACATTAAGATTTTAACCCTAGGTGTAATACAATTGAAAGTATGTGTATGATTTTTTCTAGATTTTTTGGTGATATTTTTTAGTTGGTGTGCACGTGTGTACACGTGAGGGCCTATGTGCATAGGATATGTTGCCGCTGTATAGATCTTTATAGCCTATCTCTCAGCTCACTTATACAGTGGTTAACTCTCCACTATAAATATATGGCCCACCTGTCTGTTTCACAGATTTTCTTGTATCATGTACTACCTAAACCGGATGTAAACTTATAGTCCACTTCTTATCTCTCTCCTCTACTCTCTTATCCATTTTAGCATTCAGTTTTTTTATAGCCCTATATTATACTTGCTCTAAAGTGCAGTGAGAAGGTTGCTTGCTTGACTGCTTTCGCTGATGATACACGATTACGGTGGTTAGGAGATACTAGTACCCGTTACTAGATTGTTCTTACATTGACGTTTTGTACTTTAGTATACCTTTCAGTTTCTTTTTTGTTTTTGCGGGGTATACCTTTCAGTTTTTGAGAGGCTAAATAATAGTACTACAATTTACTTTCGTCATTCGCTGGAGTAAGTTTGTTACAGTTGAATTTTGACAGAAAGATTAGGTGGTGTTTAATCTAGGGATTTAACTTTATTCCCTATATTTAGACACTAATTTAGAGTATTAAATATAGACTACTTACAAAACTAAGTATATAAATGAAAGCTAATTCGCAAGACAAATTTTTAAGCCTAATTAATCTATAATTAGAGAATGTTTACTGTAGCATCACATAGGCTAATCATGGATTAATTAGGCTCAATAGATTCGTCTCGTGAATTAGTCCAAGATTATAGATGTGTTTTTATTAATAGTCAAAGTTTAATATTTATAATTAGTGTACATACATCCGATGTGATAGGGAGTTTTCCTTCTCATTGTTTGGTGGCTGCATGTACACACTTATACTCCAAACAAGAGCCCAAAAGTGTGATTTCCTCGTTAGTTCGATACGTTTCACGTTTGCTACCACACAACACATTTCACCTCGCAATTAATAAGATCCGTAAACATCATCTTCACCGGATCCGTTTCAACAATCACCGCAGCACTCCTCTACCTTACTACTACTAGTACTCGCAAATCACAATCCTTCACAAAACCGACTCCAAAACCTCACCCACGTACCACTTATCACAACCACGAAAGAACAGTCACTACTGAGAAGCACTGGCCACACGAGCCGGATCACGAACTGGGCGCCCACGATCCAAGCCGGGTCGCGATCGGCGCCCCCCGCGTCCGTTTCGTCTCGCGACTTTGTCCGGCTCGCGAGGCGTACGCGTCCCAGCCTCCCAGCCCGCACGCCGCACGCGCGCCCGCGAGCGAAACCCCAAAAACGCGCCGCTACTTTTGGCTCGGCCCGGAAACCCAAACCAGAATGGCACCACGACTCCACCGCCCGAAGGCCTGCCTGCCGCAGTGCAGCCCACCTGGTCGGGTTGGTTTGCCCCCGCACGGCTCGGCTTGCCCCGCGCCACGCCACGGCACGCCACGCCACCGCCCGCGACCGCAACCGCGCCGCACCAGGCGAAACCCCCACATGCACCCGCCCCGCGCCGCCCCCCCGGGTCAGGGGCTCGGCGAAATTAAAAACCGGGGGGAGTTGAATGCATGCGCGGGGCAGCGCCGCGCTTATCCGGCGCAGGACGCGACACGCGGCCGCGGCGTCGCCTCCAAACCACACCCCCACGCACGCACGCACGAGCACCACCACCACCACCACCACCGCCATAGCTAGCCGCTGAAGCCAGCAGAGCAGACGAGGAAACCGAGGCTCCAGGGGTGAGTGCGAGCGCGGCGACCGAGGATCTATCTGGGATGAGCCACCTCGGGCGCCGGGCCGCTTCGTGATCGGCGGCGGGCGGCGGCGGAGGGACGCGATGAGGACGGCGCAGCAGCAGCAGCAGAAGCAGCAGGGCGGGGTGGTGCGCGTGGACCAGGCGTCGCCCGCGTCCAGCTTCCGCGAGCTCGACGACGCCTTCCTCCAGGTCGGTCGCGGTGCCGGCGAAATGCGCCGTGTACTGAACTAAATCTTGTGTGTGCTTCAGTCGGGTCGTCGGAGTCCGGGTTAATGGAACAGTAAAGGCCGTGGCCGGCCGGTGGCTCTGTTGGCGACGGCCGGCGTTCGTCGGCGCCGTTCTCTCCAATGGGCGCCGGAGATGCTCCAGTGATTCGAGCTGCCTTCAATGAGTTCATGGCTTGATGCTATCTGTTTCGGGTTTTCCATCCGCATGTTGTATATGCGAGATGTTTAGGATTGGTTTCTCTGATTTCACGGACTCCAAATGGCATATGCGGGTTGATTTCTGAAGTTACTAAACTGCCGTGTGATTGCTCTCTCCTCTTAGCTAATTCAAAATCCAGTATCAGGCATTTCATGTTGTTCATTTTTCTAGTATGAGAAGTTCAGAACGACGGCGAGAGGATTTGTGAAGATGCAAAGGCTTCGACACCATTGCCGCTCTTGTTTTCATTGATAGTAGAGTTTTCAAGAAGAACATGGTGGCAGCTCTTCAAAGAAATCACTGAAGAAGCAGTTGTGCTGGTGCAGGAGTTTCAGAAGTTTGAGTAGTTCTTTACTGCATTTCGCCGTCCTTTTTATCGCAAAATTAGTCGTTAGATTCTGTCTAGATTTTTCTCATTTTTCAATAATAAGCGAGCCTCTTGCGTATTTAAAAAAGGGCCATTTGTAAATTTACCACCGTTTTTTTTAAATTTTACAAGGATGCCACTCGAATGACAATTCTAATGGCATTTTTGCAATTTTCTAGTGGCAGTCTTGCAATAACGATTCAAAGCAGTGGTAAATTTGCAATTGCCCCTTAAAAATAAGTAATATATGAGGAAGTTGCAGGGGGGCAAACGAGAATGGATTACTAGTTGACAAGATTCTGTGTGGTCATGGTTGTACAAGATTCTTTTCAACTCTTTCTTTGTCTTTTCTAGGGCAAAGGGTTATTTTGTACTCCTACTTGCATTTCATATCCTCCTAGGTTTTTTCAGAGCCAGAGTTGAAAAATGGTATAAAAGGTAGAATTGAATGGTATTGGTATTGATTAGCTCATGTTGAAGTATCTTTTGATAAATTTATTATGTTACCAGTCTTAGCAGCTGTTGCTCATTTGTCGAGTACCGAAATGGCCAATGCTGGAATCACTTTACATAATATTGTTAACTTAGTCCTTGTGTGGTGCTCAACGTACTTGGCAAAAAGATTACAATGATGTGCTTTAATATTTATCTTACAAGAAATTACACAAAGTTAGTCAAAGACATGAATGCAGCCACTACGTACTACTGTAGCTACTGCAATAGTTTGGGATGTTAAGGAGTATATTTGGACCACAAACTTTCAGGTTTACTCTACATTTTTTTTCATTAAAAACTGTGAGCGATAAGTATGAGATATACATTCCATTCGACATTTTAAGATCTGTTAAACACTTAAACTTAAACATCAAATTTTGAATGGGATGTATCTAACTTTATTACTTGCAAACATATACTAAGTTATATTGCACACAGTGTTATGGTACAAATATATATCCTGGACACAACTACAGTTGTTCATAATTTGTACACTGTCACTCTCAACCCTGTACTTCTATATTATTTTCTTCAGGAATTGGTGATTACGAAGATCATCTGATATCCTTATTTAAGATAACATATTAAACCTTTTCTTTTGCTTATCACCCATCTATTATAAACAGTCTTATAGATATTGGGTCTACTGATCTGTATAAAGGATATGGTTACCTTACTTATTACTGTATAGGAGTAGTTACCAATGCAGATGCATTATCGGTCGTTTAGGCAGGTCAGTACCTGCTACCAATTTTTACAATATTTTTTTTCGCCGGGCTGGCAAAGTCGCCAGCCGGAGTATATTAAGGAGTGCAAGAATATATCTTGTTTCCTACCATGCCAAGCAACAGAGCACAGGGCGCACTACAACATATATACAGAACAACTTCTAATTACATACAAGCGGGGCAACCCCGAAATATCTCAAAGCCTTCAATTACACCTTTATTAAGTAAAAGCCTACAATTACACCTTTATCATACTTTTAGTCATCCTTATTATCCTGATTTCTCAGTTCAATTATGTTCTTTCAGACACAGACAAAAATCTGGCTTGGTGAAGTTCTCCATCTTAGGTTTGATGAAGCCGTTATAGTTGCAGACCTTCTTGCTGATGGAGAGTTACTGTAAGATTTAGGTTCTTCACAATAGATGCAGTGTTTTTTATTTGTATTTATAGTACTGTCTAGCATGCAATCCTGATACTTGGTGTCACTTGGTTGGCTTTTGTAAGAATTTACAATTCTGTAACTCTACATGGTAAAATTACACAAATATAAGATCAGAGTCACTAATATACTTCAAATGATAGGTAGTTTTGGCTATATGAAATTAGTAATTAGCCTTAAGTTTCCACTATAAAGTTTCAATGCTGTAATTGTACATGGTAAAATTACACAAATATAGGATCAGAGTGACGAATACTATACTTCAAATGATAGGTAGTTTTGGCTATATGGAATTAGTAATTAGGCTTATGTTTCCACTATAAAGTGTTACCCAGAAAAAAATCATATAATTGGCAAATGATACAATTTATTGTTGGGCAGCAAGCAATTCAGTTCTATATTACATTTTTTACATTTTCCTATTCTAGATATGTTCTATCTTGAAACAACTGAAGGTAATTCTTAATTAGAGGAGCAATGAAATAAATTACTATCATATTTATTCTCTTATTTTTGGGAAGAATAAAAAGACAGCCCTCTCCCTGTGTTTCCTTTCCAGGCTCTAAATCTCTTTTCAGGCTGTCTAATGGCTTACTTGTTTAATGCATGTTGACAGATTTCAAGTTTCCAAAGTACTGTGGAAAAGGCTTGTGAGAATGAACAAAGAACAAATGAAGCAATCCAAGGTGTATATTTATGAGAGAACATCGTCTGGTAAGAGCAATGGAAAATACATGCCCTATCCAAAAGTTGACTCGTTTTTGAAGGTATTGACCATTGGATGCTCTCTTCTTAGCAGCTTACTTTAGTTACTATCTTGATTCAACTTCAAGCGCATTAATTTGGATAACAGTAGAGTGAAAGAATTCATGGGATTTTTTTTTGCCATCACACATACATTTACTCTTTCTCTTTTCATTGAAAGAGTGCTTGTTAATGGTGTCAAACATTTCTATTCTAGCCGAGAAACTGGTATAGATTCTCCAAATATTCTTAACAAAGCTTTACTTTCTATAAATTGGATCGAAATCATTTTTTATGTGCAGAGTACATGCTGAATCTGGATGGCTGTCTTGCTTCTGAATTCTGATAGCATTCCCATATCTTTTACTTTCTTGATGTTTGTTTTCCCTTCTGAAAGGTGGCTTGATATGATATTTTTCCTTTCCAGATATGTCAAATTCTCGGGTTAGCTGGAATTGATTTGTTTACCCCTTCTGATGTGGTTGAGAAAAGAAATGTTCGGAAAGTTTGTATGTGCATACGCTTGCTATCTAAGAAGGCTCGGACGATGCGCCTGACTGTAAGCCCTAGATTCTTATGAAACCATTTATTAAAAATAATTCAATCAGCTAATCATTGCACAATACACATCCTGAAAGATTTAATTGGTGTGTTTCTGCTCTCTGGTGACAGGTGCCTGATTTTGATATTGTCACTCATACAATAGCCATGCCCAACTACATTGTTGGAGGCATCCGGAGAAGTCTGGAGCAACCACAATGTAGTTCATCTGGTTCAAGTGGTTACAGTCCAAGTGCCAACTCTAAGGCATTAAATCAGCAGGTAAGCTATTTGAAAGGATCAGTTTTTTTTTTTGGGGAGAAAGGATCAGTTTTATTGGCATGTTCTTGCTAATTGATCCTTTATTTTAAGTCAATACTATCATTGTTTAAAACAATCAACTCATTAATTTTGATATATATTTCCAGAGAGTTTTTGGTGCAGAGAATGATCAACAATGTGAAACACATTATGATTCTGATGAAGCTGAAAGTAAGCTCTCTGCATTAGAACCTGAGGACTCAGTCAGTGAAGACAATATTTCCACACTTTTGAAATCGGGCAACATGCCCAAGGAAGAAAAGGAAGGCTATGGAGATAGTGAGCATGGTATGCATGAAGAGAAGTCATTGTCTGAATCAGTTGGATCGATTGATTTCGGCAATATGGAATCTGATTCTGTTGGTTCAACTCCTTTATTTCACAAAAATGAATCATATTGCTGTATTGAATCTCCAACTGACCAGTGTTCAAGAACTAGAACAATTAGGTGTTCATTAAGTTCAGAAGAGTCAGATTCCATAAGCAGTCATTTGGTAGTTGACAGCAGCAAGGCTAAAAGGACTCATGGCGAACATCTCGAGCCTCTTAACGGAAATGGGAAAAGATTTGCTAACGATCCCGAAAAAGAAAGCGATGCCCTCCAAAAGGTCACCTTTGATCAACAATGTGATCTGCTTGCCTGTGATGGGGAGTCTGTATGTTCAAATTGCGACAGTACACCATACTCGAGTTTAACCCCAATAGACAGTGCTTGTGGCAAATTGCCAGCAGTTTCTGAAGATGATAGTGCATGCCGAGGGCTGGAACTCGAATTCCGTTGTGGGAATGAAACGGTACCTCCTGAAATGCCAAACCTGTGTATGCTAGTACTACTTTTAACATAGTCATCATTTTGTCTCATGTACAGCAAACACGCTTTAACATTTCTTTGGCATCCAGGACGTTTCCCAAAAAGAAGATAAACAGGTGGAATCAGAATATAAAGCTGAAAATGACAGCTCTGCTCAAATGAATGAGAATGATGTTCCCAAATCAGGGAAAGGGATGCTAAAGTCTGTTGCTGGAGGAATTACACTTGTCGGCGCAGTGTTCTTCATAGCTCATCTCAGGTAATGGTACCACAGTATCAAATTATCGTCGTGTGCCGTTTGGTGTACTGAACACTAATACTCCTATATATTATGAAATTAATCCAAACTTTGCTGCAGAAGGAGCAAGGACAGAAGCTTCGCAGGTGTTATAGCTCCATTCTCTGAAAAATCAGTTCAGGGCGACTCAAGGGCAAAGAAAGTAGAGAAAACAAAGGCGGGTGCCGTGTATCCCGGGGAATGGCTAAAAGTTTAATCAAGAAGAACGGACATGCCACGGTGCCACCTAAGCGCAATTTGGAAGTTTATTTTGCAATATGCATACATCTTGTAAAAGTAAAATCCATATGCTAAAGAACACTTTTTTTTAATCAGCTACTCCAGTTTGCACGAGTAGAGGGCTTTAAGAAGCGACTCCACTAGTATAGCAAGTGTTAATATTTATTTTCTTATAGCAGTCCAAAGCTTACAATAATCTGTAATCTGGATAAACAAGATGCCTCAAGTTCTCTCCATGTACAGAATGATCCATGAAGTTGATTAATTTATTATAAGCAGCAGCCATTATTCAGAGTAGATTTTGTACTATGATGCAGTAGGCCGAGGTCTTGCAGCGTGCAGCACTGCAGTTAATTAACGTGTGGCTGTCGAGTTTGCCTGCAACAGCTGCCAGCCCTGAGCAATCTCTGTGCTAACCCCGCGCCTCCAACCTGGGTCTGGGTTAGTTTTCAACTTTTTCATCACATCAAAACTTTTTACATATATAAACTTCCAACTTTTTTCTTCAAACTTTTAATTTTAGTTAAACTTTCAGTTTAAATGTGGAACTAAACACAGAAAAAAAAAACTAGCATATCTCATCGGGGAAGAGACGAAGAGTAGAAGCCCCGGCACGTCGCCACCACTCGCCGCCGAGCGAAGACTAGAGACTCACCCGATGATTGGACGGGCCAGCGCACGCGACGACCGTGCGCGCGAAAGCGCCATGTCGCCGTCCACACCAAGAGCGCCCCCACCCCCCCCCCCCCCCCCCCCCCCCCCCCCCCCCAACCCCGCATGCCCCATTGACCGACGAAAACACCGAACAAACCGAGCACAAACCGCAGACGCGGACGCCGAGCGAAATGCTCGTTCTTTTCGTTGGTGGAATCTGCAAAAGCACACTGGAGGCTGGTCCGGTACGGGACAAGACAACCACGCGAGAGGGGATAAAAAAAAGGCGATAAAGGTAAAGCTAGCTACCGCGCGCATCCAATGATCGGATGCGATCCGGAGGAGAAGGTCGCCGAATTCCGTCTTATCCAGAGATGGGGAGGTAAAAAGGAGGGGGATCCACCTAACCAACCAAGTTGCGTCGCGCCTAAAAAAAATGGCCGCACGCGCTCCGCCCCGGCAGCACCGGTCAATTCCTGCTGCTTCCTCGAGTCAACTGCTCCAGCGCAGCGCCCCACCCACGCCTTTTACCCGCGCGCCAGCGGCGGCGGCGGCGGCGGCGGGGTGAGGAGGTGAAGTGGGAGAGGCGGCGTGGACCTGCGACGACCTGCTTGCTGCCCAGCCTGCGAGGGCAAGCCACTGGTAGGTAGTACGTGCTTCTCTCTTCAGTCTTCACTGTCTGTGTGTGTGTGAATTGGAATTTGGAAGTGCTGGAGGTAAGCAGTAAGAGAAGGATCAGATTTGGAGAGGCTGAATCTCTGATTCTCTCTGGTGTTTAAAGAGTTTGTTCAATTCGAATTGTGGGTTTAATTTTGGTGCCGTCTCTCACTGGGAGGGATCACTGGATCACAGTTGTGCTGCTTCTGGGAACGTTTTGGTTAATTCTATCAGGTCTGTAGTTCTTCATGATTTTTTTTTGAATGGATGTAGTTCTTCATGATAGCTTCTAGAATATCTGAGTCTTGCTAATATTCCTTTTTTTTTTAATAGCAAGAGAATTTAGTGGTGCTGACATACTAAAAATTAGAAGGTTTATGTGCTGTATGGGCATGTTCAGATATTTTGATTTGTTAGGCAAATTTAGATATTTTTAACCATGGCGACCTTTTGGTTTGGGGGCATAATTGGGAGCTTGGTTTTGCTTCCTTTTTTTTGAACGGAAGTTTTGCTTGTTTCATGCGTTCTCTTTGGAAATAATAATTCTAGTACGTTTTGCTGTGATGAATTCAAGCCTCTATTTTAGTATACCGATGAAACAATTGTGCATTTCAAGGCAACTTTTGCTTTTCAGCATAACTAACAGCATAACAGTGAACAGATAGTATAATAATAACAGTAACTACAAATTCTGCTTTGCCTATCACTCAATCTTGTATGAACCTCTTTTCTTATCCAATAATATTTTGTCTATCTTATAGGTGCCATACTGGACTGGCTTGCTTGTTAACTGGGTTAGCCAGGGACTCCGGTATTATACTACTATGATCAGTTCGTGTACTTTTTTTCGCCGGGCAAGTTTCCCCAAGGAACTCTTTTGATGCTGTAATTATAACTGAAGAGTCATGGATCTGCTCAGCGTCCTCCTAATTATAGCATCTCTGCTCCCATTTTCAGCATCTGACCGTCAAGGTTTATTTACATGCCTATCATTTATGTAGTTATTCAAGCTATTTTGGAGTGCTTCCACAATCATGAGTTTGCAAATACTTTTGGGTAATAAATAAATTTCTTTTATTTCCTTAGGTGATGCACTATATGATATGAAGCTGAAGCTGAATGCTACTGGTAACCAGCTTTCTGACTGGAACCAAAATCAAGTTAACCCATGCACTTGGAATTCTGTTATTTGTGACAACAACTACAATGTTGTGCAAGTGTAAGTTTATTTTGTTGATGTTTTGCTTCACTTTTATTTTCTCTCCATTTTGAGTTAATTCTATATTTACGTATCTCTTAAACTTATATGGCATAATAGTTCTTGATTTATGTTCCACATTCATTACCAGTGAGCTCCAGAAGCATCTGTTTGAGCACATGATTATGATTTTTTTGATGCACTTGCACATGCTATCTGCACTTCTTTGATGCACGAGCACATTTCATAATTGAACTATATGAAAATGGAAAAATCATACAACATGCTGTTTCTTTAAATCTTCTTCACACCATCTGTTATTTCTGGCAAAACAACATCTAGATGGTTCTGTTGACCCCGTTATGCATGTTCCATATCTAGGTTTTTTGTTTGTTCCAAGTTGGTGTGCCTGATGACAGATGCCCTCCTGCAGAACATTGGCATCTATGGGATTCACTGGAGTTCTATCACCACGAATTGGAGAGCTTCAGTTTTTGAATGTTTTGTAAGTGTACTTGTGTTGATTGTTGGAATTTCTCTCAGATATTTGGTGGTAGTTGTGATGAAATAGCTACTGTGATCCTAGAGGAAACCAGAAGCTGGTATTATGTGAGAAGTGCCAACTGTTAGCTATTTCTGTGCTTGCTGCCCAAAGATTTGGTTGTCTTAGTTACCATGTACTGTGGTCTTAGACTCCAGTTTTTGCTAACCACTGTAGTGCATGTCATTGCAGGTCCTTGCCTGGTAATAAGATTACTGGTGGCATACCTGAGCAGATCGGCAACCTATCTAGTTTGACAAGTTTGGATTTGGAAGACAATTTGTTGGTTGGACCAATACCGGCTTCTCTTGGCCAGCTTTCAAAGCTCCAAATTCTGTATGTACTTGAACCTTAGTCCTTTGTTTTATGAATGTATAATGATTTAACCTGCTCACCTTTTTATCTCTTAAACAGGATACTAAGTCAAAACAATCTCAACGGAACTATACCTGATACTGTAGCAAGAATCTCAAGCTTGACAGACATGCAAGGACTCATACATGATTTCTGTTGACAACAGTCCATGCCTGAATTATTTGACTAACATATTTTTTTTCTTATGATTGCAGTAGGTTAGCCTACAATAAACTCTCTGGTTCAATACCTGGTTCGCTGTTTCAAGTTGCACGTTACAAGTACTGTTGGATCACTGTGACTTGTATACTCATGTTTTTTCAAGTTTGAGCTTTGAGTTCTGACAAATGTTAATTTTCTTTACAGCTTTTCTGGTAATAACTTGACTTGTGGAGCAAACTTTCTGCATCCATGCTCATCAAGTATTTCTTATCAAGGTAGGAAGCAATTTTTTCCCTGTTCAACATTGCACATCTGTCATACAGCATCCATTGGATGCCTGTCAGAATTTTCGCTGGAATATGCTAATTCTATCTGTTTAATAGGTTCATCCCATGGCTCAAAGGTAGGCATTGTACTCGGAACAGTTGTAGGAGCAATAGGGATACTTATAATAGGGGCTGTGTTTATTGTCTGTAATGGAAGGAGGAAAAGCCATCTACGAGAAGTTTTTGTCGATGTATCAGGTAGTATTTTACTTCATGATTTTCTTTCTATCCATTCATTCAACTAAACCTTTTCCTACAGTCTTGTTTATTATTTTATTGAAACAAAGATGTAAATTATGCCGCAAAATTTTATCATGCGACCCCCAAAACAAAAACAGTGCAAGCAGAGATAACTCACACATGTTGGTTTATTTCTAAACTATGGTTTCCAGGTTGTGTATGTCAACACAGCTATTTTTACTGGCAGTTTCGCTTACTGCTCCATGTTTAATAAATAATCTTGGTGAAGTATTTTGGTCAAAAAAATTTATGGCAAAATAAGAAAAAAAAAGTAGCATGCAATATGCAAAGCTGTCAAGTGTTTAGCACCTTCAGTAATTTTCTGATAAAAGATATGGAAGGTTGTTTCTAAGGTAGCGTTTCAATTTACAAATTTAGGATTAGGATATGCATAGGCTGCATTTACATTTAGTCAAGAGTAATTTTAGTTAACTAATCTGTAACTTATGTCCCCAGGCGAGGACGATCGAAGAATTGCATTTGGTCAGTTGAAAAGATTTGCCTGGCGAGAATTACAACTTGCAACCGATAGTTTCAGTGAGAAAAATGTCCTTGGACAGGGGGGTTTCGGTAAAGTGTATAAAGGAGCACTTCCAGATGGCACTAAGATTGCTGTAAAGCGGTTGACAGATTATGAAAGCCCTGGTGGGGAGGCTGCATTCTTGCGTGAAGTAGAGCTTATCAGTGTTGCAGTTCACCGGAATCTTTTAAGATTGATTGGCTTCTGTACAACACAAACAGAACGTCTACTTGTTTATCCTTTCATGCAGAATCTTAGTGTGGCCTATCGTTTACGAGGTACTTTCTATAACTGATCAATAATTTGTTTCGTTCTTCCAATTTTATGCTTCTACTACTGTACTATAAAGTTTCTCGGATACTTCACTATTGTGCCTATGGATTATGCAACTGATACTTGTAGTGCTTTTAATTTACGCTTGTTGGGTAATATGGTGCATGTGCACTATTGATTTCAACATCGCATATGCTCACTTTCTTATGTTTAGATTCAATATTGGAAGATTTCAATATGTACCTCATTGTGTTTAACGATGCAGAATTCAAACCTGGCGAACCAATATTGGATTGGTCAGCAAGGAAACGTGTGGCAATAGGCACAGCACGTGGACTGGAGTACCTGCACGAGCACTGTAATCCCAAGATCATACATCGAGATGTCAAGGCTGCCAACGTCCTGCTTGATGAGGATTTTGAGCCAGTTGTTGGTGACTTTGGCCTGGCAAAGTTGGTTGATGTACAGAAGACATCAGTGACAACTCAAGTCCGTGGAACTATGGGTCACATTGCGCCTGAATATCTGTCCACAGGGAAGTCATCGGAGAGAACTGATGTTTTTGGTTATGGCATAATGCTTCTTGAGCTGGTCACTGGACAACGCGCCATCGACTTCTCACGGTTGGAGGAAGAAGACGATGTGCTACTGCTTGACCATGTGAGTCTACTCTTGCGAAGCTGGAACAAAATTATCCTAGCCTCTGATAGCCATGTGTTGACATAATTGAACGAATTTTTTTTGAAACTAACTGTGCCAGATAGTGCGAAATTTCATACTGATATAGCAAGAAAAATTATAAAAATACAGCATGAGAGGCTATAATCAGCAGGAAAAGAAAAAAAACAAAATAATTGTTGCTCTCATTGAACATCATATTCATTCTGAAGCCTGCACCGCTTGAATCATCAGTGTCATGATCATGCTTGCTGGTTGCTGCTGAAAATGTGCAGGTGAAGAAGCTGCAGAGGGAAGGGCAGCTGGGCGCCATCGTGGACCGGAACCTGAGCAGCAACTACGACGGGCAGGAGGTGGAGATGATGATACAGATCGCGCTGCTGTGCACACAGGCGTCGCCGGAGGACCGGCCGTCCATGTCGGAGGTGGTGCGGATGCTGGAAGGGGAAGGACTCGCGGAGCGGTGGGAGGAGTGGCAGCAGGTGGAGGTGACGCGGCGGCAGGACTACGAGCGGATGCAGCAGCGCTTCGACTGGGGCGAGGACTCCATCTTCAACCAGGAAGCCATCGAGCTCTCCGCCGGCAGATGACGACTGCGTACGTCCTGATGCATGTCACTTCCCAATCCCAGTGTTAATAGATATACATGTATGTATATGTATGGTTGGCTCTTAGTTACCATAGGGTTGGTTATGTCACTAAAGAACCCATGTCAAGCCTCCATTTGTGTAGAGGAAAACAGCTAGAGACGCATGTGTTCAGAGTTCAGACTTCAGAAGTCCCAAGTCGCATCTGCTTGGCGAAGCCGAGCCACATTTTCTACCATCATACGAGAAAAGACCAGGAATTAACCGAGCGAAGCTGTGAGAATCTACCGTCCGATTCCGAGACAAGGAGGACGGTGCCACCGTGGTGCGTCACAGCTGGTCGCTCGCGAGGACTCGAGCACACGGTGCACGACCCGCGGCCCACGCCGGCATCATTGGCTCCGCGACGCACGCGGCGCTGCCTGCCGTACCTGCCTCCCTCCGATCCAATCCGATTGGAACCAACCTGGCGAACCCACCCACCGACCAAAAAGCTCAGAAAAAGCGTCGGGGATGGCCGATGGCGGGGATCACATCACGTGCCGAAACCGGGGGCCACAGTACGGTGAAAAACACCGGAAAAAAAAAAACGTCAAAAGACTCAAAACCCAAAACCCGCGTGCTGACAAAAACTCGCTGGCTTCCACCGACCGCTTCACTCGCAGCACTCGTTCACTGAGACTCAGAGAGTGAGGTGACTTGAGGCGGCGGCTGGGAGCTTTGGGTTGCTGGCTTGCTGCTGCGATGGGCTGCGCTCCGGCGGCGCATTACCTCCCGGGGGGAGGGTGGCGGCGGCTGCTGGTGGTGGTCGTGGCGCTGGTCGTGCTCGACCGTGCCGGGGCCCGGGTCCGCGCCGCGGACGACGACACGGGCGGGCTGAGCCGGGCCGCGTTCCCCAAGGGGTTCGTGTTCGGGACGGCGACGTCGGCATTCCAGGTCGAGGGCATGGCGGCGTCCGGCGGCCGCGGGCCGTCCATCTGGGACCCCTTCGTCCACACCCCAGGTGACATGCACCGCGAGTTTACAAGAACCGTGCTTAACTAATCCTGCTGGTAAACTAGATCCTGCGTGAGCTCTCACTGGGTTACTGCGTTACACGTTCTCGCGTTCTCTGTTCATGTTCCATTTCTCCTTTCAAGATTATTACCGGCCATGGTAATACTTCGAGGATTAATTCTGGTGAGCGACTCGTGGAACAAAGCGTGATTTTGGACAGTTCAGCTGAGTAGTGGAGAATATTCGAATTTTCAGATACCAATTTGGCTTAACGAGTTTGAGGGAATGGGGGATAGAATCAGCTCATCTGATTGGATGATATTAAATTCGTGGATCATTATCTTAAAAAAAATCGTGATGTTGACATTGTTTTTTTCCGGATGAACAGGGAATATTGCGGGAAATGGGAATGCAGATGTTACTACAGATGAATATCATCGCTACAAGGTAAATGAGATCAATTGAGACTATCTTCTGTTCTTTTTTTCTTGCTCCTGTTTCACCTACATATAGTATTGAAAGGCAGTTAGTTTTGTCAGTCAATTAGTAGATCGCAATTTTCCTGTCCATGAGGATGCTTTGGGACTATCTATACATTTCCTGACAATTTTTCTCAAATATAATATAATAGTAATGTAATTACATTATAATTTACATATAACTACAATGTAACTGGTATGCAGTAACTTTCATATAATTTTGAAAACGTTAGATTTGCTTTAATATTCATGCAAGCGGAGAAGAAAAAAATCACAACGCACACACAAGTGAGGGGATCGCTTCGTGAAAATAGCATGTTATCGTAAGATTTTACTTAC
The DNA here is from genome assembly GCF_034140825.1 of Oryza sativa Japonica Group. Lineage (NCBI taxonomy): Eukaryota > Viridiplantae > Streptophyta > Magnoliopsida > Poales > Poaceae > Oryza > Oryza sativa. The sequence continues at coordinate 29,126,637 of NC_089037.1, read as the reverse complement.
ATACAAGTTGTATTGTAGTTACATGCAGTTACGATGTAATTACAATACGATTCGATTACACTATATTACATTTGTCAAATTTTTGGGAGAAAATTTGTCAGCAAATGTATAGCAAAACTGGAATGGTTTTGTTTGTGTAGTTGATATCCATATTTGTTTTCAACCTTAAGCAAGCACAACCTTATAGTGTATTTATACTTTATTGGGCTGTGAGCAAGGCTCAAGTTTGGCCTTGATCTGGCGAAGCTTAGCTCACAGCGCCATGCTGCTTTGGCAATTATGTTTTCAGGAAATTAGAGAATACTTACTGTAGAAAAATCTTGAGTCAAGTTAATCAATAATGAATTTCGGCAGCTTGATAATTGCTTACTTTTTTTTTCTGAAAGAAGATAATTACTTACATTGTCTTCTTGCTAGCACAGGAAGATGTTGATCTCTTGAAAAGCCTGAATTTCGATGCATATCGGTTTTCAATCTCGTGGTCAAGGATTTTCCCTGGTAAATAAAAATATGGCTCTGGCTATAGCATCTACTTGTACTGGTTAGCTGGATGAGGATGAATTCCACTGATGCATTTTGGTTATTTAGATGGAGAGGGAAAAGTTAACACGGAAGGTGTGGCATATTACAATAATCTAATAGATTATGTAATTAAGCAAGGTATAACTTCAGACATATTGTTCGACGTTTGAGTTTTGCCAACATAAGTATATTACTGTCTGAATATTTCTATCAAAACTAACAGGGCTTATTCCTTACGTCAATCTGAACCACTACGATCTCCCACTTGCACTTCAGAAAAAGTATGAAGGCTGGTTAAGCCCAAAAATTGTGTAAGTCGTACATGCCAATTCTTTTTTTTAATGTTTTCACTCACTTATCTATTGGTATTGCCTTTCCGTTTTAGGCTAATTATATGGTGATAAAACATATGATCTTGTCACAATTCTATATCTGTATAATCAGGACTTAATTTTTAATAAATACAAGGTTTTCTGCACCAGCCATTTTTTCACTTATTTTTGTTACAGTGTGCAGGAGAGCTGAGAGGTGTTTTTTATAAGGTGCTATGAAAGCAGAAATGGCTTAACAGTTGATTTCTTCAGAATGATCAAATTTACATTTGTGAAGAAAATGAAATTCGAAACTATGACAAAATATCAAGTTTGCATTTTGCAATATAGGTGCATATAACATATTTACTTGTCACAGTCTGTGCAAGGAGCACGTATAATTTTTCTTCATTTTTTTGCAGTGGTGTATTTTCGGACTATGCTGAGTTTTGTTTCAAGACATATGGCGATCGAGTCAAGAACTGGTTTACGTTTAATGAGCCAAGGATAGTAGCAGCACTTGGCCATGATACAGGGACAGACCCACCTAACCGATGCACCAAGTGTGCTGCCGGTGGGAACTCAGCAACAGAGCCATATATTGTTGCTCATAATATCATCTTATCTCATGCTACTGCAGTTGATAGATACCGTAACAAGTTCCAGGTATTTTCTTTCTACTAAAGAATAAAGAAACAGAAACAGTTAGATTGACTCTTTCGTTGTTAGTAACATGGCAATTTATATCTCTTCAACAGTTAAACCAACCTGTTTGGATTAATTTAGGGTGGTTTATAATGCATACCTGCTCAAAATGATAGTCTGTACTCACGTCTTTACCATCCGATGGGCAACAGTTATCATCGAAATTGATCCCACATGCTAATTTTCAACATAAAGCCTTTACTATGGTCAAAATGCATCATCTTCTTTTTCCTCTTCCTTTAATACCGCAGATGAGTCATGAGTGCATTATTGTACTCTTTACTCCCTCCGTCCCAAAGTATAGCAAGTTTGAACCCTTGGCACGGTTATTAAGGGAAGGGGTAAAAAGACTTGTTTGCCTTCTCAGGGTGGGTGGGGTGTGGGCCTGGACTAGTTGAGATGATAATGAAGCTAAGGGGTAGTGTGGCTAGTTTAGTGGTAAAAATCACCTTTTACAAGTACTAGGTTGCAGCAATATTTGGGACAAAATTTGAACTCTAAAAGTTAGATTTTGGGACGGAGTAGTATTCTATTAAGCTAGCTTATTTTAATGACATTTTGTATGGGACATGCAAAATACAATGGCAGTATTGATAACAGAATCAACAAAAGCGCAAACACATCTTCTTGCAAAATATATTTTCCGCACAGTCTAATGATGTTGTAATGATTTGTCTACAATATTTCTCACTAGTAATTCAAAGGGGATTGTTTATGGCTGCAAATTCAGAATATTTGTTTGCCTAGTCTTGTGAATCATGCATGCCAATGAAATTGGTGAAAGTAGTTTGCTGTAATAAATGTGGCCAGAACAGTTGTGCCCGAACTATCTGCATTTTGGGACAATGCAATAGCATATGTATTTTTTAAGCAAAAGTACCACATGTATTTCTTAGTGAAAGTAGTTCTAGGAGCATGCCATATATGTCACATATATTGCTTGTCATGTAAGGTCATATTATTCAATCATAATAGAATATATGTTTAAACATTTAGGCAAGTCAGAAAGGCAAGATCGGAATAGTTCTCGATTTTAATTGGTATGAACCTCTAACTAACTCAACTGAAGACCAAGCAGCAGCTCAAAGAGCCAGAGACTTCCATGTTGGTTGGTAAGACCATAGAAGTAACATGTGACAAAGTTAAAGGTTTTGTTTGATACAATTTCCGATGCTGATAAAAATCAACTACTTCAATTCAGGTTTCTTGATCCGTTAATAAATGGACAATATCCAAAAAATATGCGAGATATTGTGAAAGAAAGATTACCTACTTTCACGCCTGAACAAGCTAAGCTAGTCAAGGGCTCCGCAGATTATTTTGGGATCAATCAATATACTGCTAACTACATGGCAGACCAACCAGCACCTCAGCAAGCAGCAACTAGCTACTCATCTGATTGGCATGTTTCATTTATCTGTAAGTTCCCAACTTATAATTAAGGATTATATAATATAAACCAATAGAGTACTCAAGATATCATTAAATTTATCCTTTTCTACTTAATTTTACAGTTCAACGAAATGGCGTACCAATTGGACAGCAGGTATAGTTGTTTCCTCTTGCCACATTCAATTTTAGTTTCTTATCAATGCTACAAGATTAGCAAGTGTGGCTAAGACGAGAATCTCTTACCATGCATTATTTCGTGCAGGCAAACTCTAATTGGCTTTATATCGTTCCGACTGGCATGTATGGAGCTGTGAACTACATAAAGGAGAAGTATAATAATCCAACAATCATCATATCTGAAAATGGTATTTTCAAACTACCTATCTAGTTTTAATTCAAAATTTTCCATGCATTTCTCAAAAAAATTTATGGTCATGGTACCAGGAATGGATCAATCTGGAAATCTCACTCGTGAAGAGTTCCTGCATGACACCGAAAGGATTGAGTTCTACAAGAACTACCTCACTGAACTGAAGAAAGCCATCGACGATGGTGCAAATGTGGTTGCGTACTTCGCATGGTCTCTTCTCGATAACTTCGAGTGGCTGTCAGGTTACACATCAAAGTTCGGCATTGTCTATGTTGATTTCACTACTCTCAAACGGTACCCCAAGGACTCAGCCAACTGGTTCAAGAACATGCTGCAGGCATCAGGGCCTGGCTCAAAATCTGGTTCAGGCACTTCAGATTCTCAAGTTGGTTCAGCAACTTCAGCAAGCCATCCAGTTGGTTCAGCCATCTCAAGTAGCCATCGGCTCTTGCTTCCCCTGTTGGTTTCCTTGCATTTTCTTTTCCCTTCCTTCTTCATGTTTTTATCCCTGTAGAAGTAGCAATTTAGCAGTGATTAATAAGTAGTGGATGCCAGCAGTATGTTCGCTTTAAAAAATGTGCTGCAGCTAAGAGGAGCTGAGAGAGACCAACCTGAAGGCCATCTTGTTTAATTTTCGCGTGCTTTTCGCCAGTAGTGAGCACTATGATTCAGAACCAGATTTGTAGTACTTGTGGTGATTACGCTATTGTGTGTTTCAGTGTTTGTATTTGTAGTATGTATTGATTAAACTACATCAACTTTTCGGGTTCAGAACTTCAGATATCCTGGACTTTGGCCTGCAAATCCACCGGGTGAATTTACCTGAACCACCGTTCTTTCTCAGTGGCATTGATTGAGAATATAAGCCACATCAACCTGGACTCCTCGAGGGGCCGAAGGCGATCCTGCAGGGGCTCACGTGTATGACGAGGCTACCGAACCAGTACACGGCGTCTAGTAGTTTTGGCATACCGAACCTGACTGAAAACACCCACAACGGCGGAGGACAAAAACTAGTACTCCTTCCTTTAAAAGATTTGGGCAAAATGGACGCACAACCTCCATACATATTTTGACACCCCACCCCCTAAATTTTTTGTTTAAGTACGTGAACCTACATAAGTGCAGGATGTAGGGAAATACATATCTCCACGCCAATCATTGGATTTATAGGTATGTAATGTGCATTCTTTGCCAATGATTAGAGAGCTCCATCATCAGTGTCAAAGTGATAAACCATATCTAACTGTCGGGAAACTTGTAGGAATATAGGAGGATAGTAAGGTAAATTAAACTTCTCTCTTGGATCAGTTGAGACTTGAGAGTAGGGCAAACCTAGACACAAGAGGCAACTCAACAGGGATGAGTGGCCCGAACAAGCAGCCTTTTTTTCTTCCACTTATAAACTTTTTTTTGAAAGATTTTTGTCCACTTATCTCAGTTCTAGTCACTCCCTCCTAAATTTTACTATCTTCTTTTCAAAATATAAGAAAAATTTTCCCCGTTAACCATTACTTAGGTAAAATCCATTATATTCTCTGATGGACGTAGTACATATAATATAAAAAATAAATTAATACTATTAAGCAGATTTCTATACTGGTAATGTATTTGTTCACTTGCATCCATGTAAAAAGGACACAAATATTAGGGAATGATCTAATATCAAATAATTAGAAGGGTGAGGTTTCGAATACAGATCGTCTAGCCCACCACCTTGTGAAGCTAGCCGGAAAACTCCGGGGCGTTTCTCTACATCCCTGTAAATTAATCAACGCCTGGTAGATCAAACACATTTACGAGTGGGAGAGGACAGAGGAACAAGACGGTAAATGTGATCGCGCTATTTATTGGGTACATTGATCCCATCTATCGATTGTAATCAGATGACTGTGGCCTCATCGTTTCGCCTCATCGTTTCGCTTATACTTATACTTATCAGTCAAAACTTAAATTTTCAACCTTAAATTTAAAACTGATTTTGAGGTTTTTTCATTGAAGTTTATTTTTCAGTCTTTGCTTTTAAATCACTAAGAACACGTATATAAAAGTTTTATTCACAAATTACTTTTTTATTTACAAATATACCGTTTCGCTTTTCGTTTCCACAATTTGTTGCGGCGGATTCCATATTTCCACGGACCCACGTTGTTGACAGATGGGTATTCTCCTCTCCAGGGTCAAACACCGTACCGGCGTACCACACACCACGAACCCCGTTTATCTACTACTTCCACCATCTCATTTTAAGTGTAGCCATGATTTTCCGTGCACAATTTTGACCGTCCATCTTATTTAAAAAATTTGTAAAAAAAATTTAAAAACATAAGTACTATTTATATTTTATCATCTCATAACAATAAAATTATAAATTATAAAAATATTTTAAATAAGATGGATAATTAAAGTTGGATACCAAAACTTATGGTTATACTCCCTCCGGTTCCATAATAATTGACGTTTTGGATAAGGTTGAGGTCAAACTTTTATAACTTTGACCATTAATAACTTTAAAAATATTTAGTTTGAAGAAACTAGAACAACATATATAGATTTGTCTTTTAAAGCACTATAATAAAAGTAAACATGCATTTATTTATTATATATATATTAATAAAAAAAGATCAAAAATATATTTTATAGTCCGTGACATTGTTTAAAACGTTACTACCTCCATCCCAAAATGTAGCTATTTCTAGCACAGTACTTTGTCCCAAAATGAAGCTATTTTTCTACCTACCTTCTCCTCTCAACCAATCACAACCATTCTTTTTCACCTACTTTCTCTTTTCAACCAATCGCACACATTCTTCAATCATTCTCACTTACTTTCTTAATACCCGTGCCAACCTCAAAAATACTTACATTTTGGGACGGGGGAAGTAATTAAAGAGTAAAGTCTATCACCGGTCCCTAAACTTATATCGTTGTGTCATCCCGGTCCCTAAACTCGCAAATCGACCGTTCAAGTCCTTAAAATTGTTCAACTGTGTCATCCCGGTCCTTAAACTTGCAGATCACTCGTTTAGGTCCTCCAACTTGTTCAGCTGTGTCACTCCGGTCCCTAAACTTGGATTTGAATATCATCTGGGTCAAATAGGACGGTCTAAATATTTTATATTTAAAAATAATTCATAACTTTTTCATGTGAACTCTAATGAAGATAAACTTTATATCAAACTTGTAGCCCGCGACACGATCTACAACTTTGTAGTTGAATTTTTTTTTATTTTAAGTCATTTTTTTCCCAAAATGTAATTTTAAAATTAAAATTACAAAATCTATAAATATGCAATAATATTTTGGGACCCTAAACAGTTTTAATTCAAAAACTTTTCAACTACAAAGTTGTAGGTCGCGTCGAGAGCTACAATTTTGATATAAAGTTTGTCTTCATTAGAGTTAACATGAAAAAGTTATGAATTATTTTTTGATATAAAGTTTTTAGACCGTCCTGTTTAGGGACCGGGGTGACATAACTGAACAAGTTGGAGGACCTAAACGAGTGATCTGTATGTTTAGAGACCGGAATGATACCGTCGAACAAGTTTGAGGACCTAAACGGTCGATTTGCAAGTTTAGGGATCAGAATGACATAGTGGTATAAGTTTAGAGACCGGTGATGAATTTTACTCTTAATTAAAATGAAACCGAAGCGAGTACTATTTAAAATGTGACGGAGGGGCAGTACTCCAGTACATGCACAGAGCCACAGATTCCACGGAAAAGGTGGCGCCACCGCCACCTAACCTGGCCGACAGGCGTGAACTGGCCATCATTTCCCGGCCCCCACCCTGCCCCGGCACATCACGCGCCCCCACGCGATTATCACTCGCACCCATCTCATCACCGAGTCACCGGCACCGGTCGCGGACGCGTCGATCGGTCCCGAATACTCCCTCCGTAAAAAAAAAATAAATAAATAAATCCTGGTTTCCGTGTCCAATTTTAACTGTCCGTCTTATATAAAATTTTTTTATAATTTGTATTTTTATTATTGTTAGATGATAAAATATAATTAATATTTTATACGTGACTTGTCTTTTTAAATTTTTTTATAATTTTTTCAAATAAGACGGACAGTCAAACATTAGATACGGAAACCAGGTTTTGTCTTTTTTTTTTTTTTCGAACGGAGGGACTCGGCCGCGCGCGCACTGCCAAACCTCCCCACGTCTCCGATAGGGGAGACGAGACGAGATTCCATCGCGCGCTCGCGACGCTCCGCTCCCCGGTGCCCGGTCCCCATCACCGACAATCATTGAGACACGCACATGCAGCTACCGCTGCAGCGCTGCTATATACTCCCAATAGTTGGCCACTGTGCGTGCGTGGCTGCGTGTGCTTGCGCTACTGCTTGGTCTCACTGTGTGAACAACTGCTGCCGCCGCCTGCCGGCGGTGTGCTCCGGCCGCGCGCGGTCGTGATGGCTGCACGGCGAGCGAACTGCGCGCTGGTGCTGGTGCTGGCGCTCGCGCTGTTGGCGGCGCGGGATGCTGGTGCCGCGGCGGTGCCCAAGCCCAACTGGCTGGGCGGGCTGAGCCGCGCCGCGTTCCCCAAGCGGTTCGTGTTCGGGACGGCCACGTCCGCGTACCAGGTCGAGGGCATGGCGGCGTCCGGCGGCCGCGGGCCGTCCATCTGGGACGCCTTCGCGCACACCCCGGGTAAAACTGCGATTAGTCGCTTGCTCTACTCTACTTTTGCTGTCACTCAGTTTTAACTCTGCTTCTTGGCTTCGAAACTGTGATTTTCTTTTTTCCAAACCGCTATGGCAGTTTCGGTATTCAATTACTTACAGTTGCAGTACAATACACTACTTAGTGCCCAAAAATATATATTTCACAAATCACAACTGTTAGTCTACTATACAGCGGCCCCGTTTGGATCCGGAGGGCTATTAAATAGCCCTCCGGAATCTTGCTATTTAAAAGTATTAAACGTAGGTTAATGACAAAACCCATTCTATAACCCCTAGGCTATTTTGCGAGACGAATCTAACGAGGTATATTAATCCATGATTTGCTACAGTAATGCTACAGTAATCAGCCGCTAATTATGGATTAATATACATCATTAGATTCGTCTCGCAAAATAGACTAGGGGTTATGGAATCGGTTTTATCGGTAATCTACGTTTAATAATCCTAAATAGCAAGATTTCGAAGGGCTATTTAATAGCTCGGAGGATCCAAACAAGGCCAGCATCTGAGTAAAGTACTCAACTCAACAGCCACTAGATGACAGAATGGTGACATACGGCTAAATGATTATGACATTTGTGAACGACAGTGCTACAATTAAGACACAGCTTGCTAGAATTATGTGCCAAATTGGAATGTTGAACAGCGACCAATTCGATGTGGAACGTTGACCAATATCTGTGCATCTTTATCCTTATATACTCCACTACAGTGGTAGCTGAATACTACTTGAGTTTTAGTTTAAACTGACATTCTTGTAGATCTTGAGCCGTCAATCATGTGAATTGTGATCAACTTGTCAAGCTCACCCATAATAATATATTTTTTTTATTTTACATTTCAATGAACAGGAAATGTTGCAGGAAATCAGAATGGAGATGTTGCGACAGATCAATATCATCGCTATAAGGTACTAGTCCACAGGGTTTACATTACCGTCGGTAACCGCGTGGTTACCGCGGTTACTGGCCTTACCGCGGGGTACGGTAATAGAAAAACCACGATAACCTCCTTAAATTCAAATAAATTTAAAAAATAATTTAATTTTTTGATAAATTTTGCACGGTTTCGTACGGTTTTTCACGATTACAGCGGTTACCGCACGGTAACCGTGCTTACCGCCAGGGCACGGTAAACCCGGCCCCGGCGGTTTGGGAAACCCTGCTAGTACATCACAAAGTCCTCTGCGTTGGTATGCCTGGCACTAGGCATAACTGGTTTTTTTTATTCCATCCGGTCATAAAAAGTTTGACCAAACCTTATCCTAAACGTCAAATATTTTTTATCGAATGGATAAACCAACCATGCAACTTTTGAAAAAAAAAGTAGTTTTGTTTGGAGTCCTCTAGCTAATTTGGTGCTTTTCCTACTTTTACTTCCTTTTGGGGAGGATGGGGCTGGGGTTGTATCTTCCTTTGGTAAATAGAAAGGGCATGTGTGCCCAGATTTGTCTTTCATCAGATAATTGCTCCCCCAGATTTGCTAAGTAAATGAAACTTCTGTACTTCAAGATAACACTACAGATCACAAAACAGCTGGTATAATGGCACATCTCTATGCATTAATAACTGTAAATGCTCTAAAATATGCGTGTCCAAGGTCTTACATTACATGTAAGTGTTTCCATTCTCCATTATCTAAAAAAAAAGTGTATCCATTCTGGAACAGGAAGATGTTAATCTCATGAAAAGTTTGAATTTTGATGCCTACCGGTTTTCAATCTCATGGTCCAGGATCTTCCCAGGTACATTGAGTCTGACTCAGATTGTAGCATGTTGCCCTGATACCCTGCATCATTTTTTTTAATGACAATTTGTTACTGCCAAATATGCGCCTTTGGTGTACCTAGATGGTGAGGGACGAGTTAACCAAGAAGGCGTAGCATATTACAACAATCTTATAAACTACCTTCTGCAGAAAGGTACCGCTTGATCTCATACTTGAATCCCCTGCAAAAGAAAAAGATCTCATACTTGAAACTTTCAAACTTCCATGGAAACTGAGTGCTGTATAACTAAATATTTCCTTCAAACCAAGCAGGTATCACTCCTTATGTCAATCTTTACCACTACGATCTCCCTCTTGCGCTTGAGAAGAAGTACGGAGGCTGGTTGAATGCAAAAATGGCGTAAGTCAAATTAGTAATTTATCCTAGCTTTTTGTCTGTTAATCTATTAGAACTCTCGTCATTTGTTGGTTATTGACTTATTTTAGACTTGGTTTTAAACATAGAAGCACACATGATAAGTATGAATGCTTGGGACAAAATTATCAGTTTCTTAACACAAAAATTCCTGACTAAAATTGGCTCCAATTCTAGACAAATGACAATTATTATGAACGTGAAAGTTCTATTGTTCTGTCAAAAGAAAGCTGCACTGCATTATGATTATTGGTACCTGTTGTCTAGCTAAATGCAGCATCCTGTATCTCTGGCATCACTAGCTGTATAAGTAACACTCTGAAGTCTGGATTATCTTCATACTACTTGTTCTGTAGGGATCTATTCACGGAGTACGCGGACTTCTGTTTCAAGACCTTTGGCAATCGTGTCAAGCACTGGTTTACATTTAATGAGCCAAGGATAGTAGCACTTCTTGGTTATGACCAAGGAACAAATCCTCCTAAAAGGTGCACAAAATGCGCTGCTGGTGGGAACTCAGCAACAGAACCATACATTGTTGCTCATAATTTTCTCTTATCACATGCTGCAGCTGTTGCAAGATACCGGACTAAGTATCAGGTATTTTTTCTCGACTTGTTTTTTAGATAATTTAAGCTTTATTGAACTCAGTCAATTACATCAAAGTGATACAATCATACTAAGAACACTTCTGACCTCTGCACAACAAAGATGCACACAACCAAAACACCCACCCACATACTAGTTTGAAAAGAAAGAAAAAAAACAGACAATTAAGGGCCAACTGTTTTTTTTTAACGGATATCTCCTACTGGCCAGTCTAAATTTGGGAAATATAATTTCAAAAATGTAGGCAGCTCAGCAAGGCAAAGTTGGAATAGTTCTGGACTTCAATTGGTATGAAGCTCTTTCCAACTCAACTGAAGACCAAGCAGCGGCTCAAAGAGCCAGGGACTTCCACATTGGTTGGTAAGACCATAAAGAATATCCTCTCAGAAAGCCTATTTTTTTTAGATAATGGAAGCTTTATTAATCTCAGTAAATTCTATCGAGCTTCATTGAAAAAGAATTATCATTGTTAGGATTGCTAACGGTTGCAATGGTCCAGGTATCTTGATCCATTGATAAATGGACATTACCCGCAGATAATGCAAGATCTTGTGAAAGATAGGCTGCCCAAGTTCACTCCTGAACAAGCTAGATTGGTCAAGGGCTCGGCTGACTATATTGGCATCAACCAATACACAGCTAGCTACATGAAGGGCCAGCAATTGATGCAGCAGACACCGACGAGTTACTCAGCCGATTGGCAGGTTACCTATGTTTGTGAGTTCCTTGCCTCGCCTCGCCTTGCGCTTGTACATCAGTATCGTTGCTAGACATATTCTCCTAAATATTTTATCCCCTAAATTCTGCAGTTGCGAAAAACGGCAAACCAATTGGACCACAGGTATGCAGTAATCAGTTGTATCCTTCTCCAGCTTCAGATTCTTCTAGCACTGCATTCTACTGACGTGACCAAACTGATAAATTCAGAAGTAACATAACTCATAAAACCTTTGTTGATCCATCGATCTTTACAGGCAAATTCTAATTGGCTTTACATCGTGCCATGGGGGATGTACGGATGTGTGAACTACATCAAGCAGAAGTACGGGAATCCGACAGTCGTCATAACTGAAAACGGTAGCTCTGAACTTCTCCCATATCCCTCCATTCGATTTTCCGCTCCATATTGCACAATCTGCGTGTAATCCAGAAGTGATGAACATATCAACATATTCCATCTTGTCATCAGGAATGGATCAACCTGCGAACCTCAGCCGCGACCAGTACTTGCGCGACACCACGAGGGTTCATTTCTACAGGAGCTACCTCACCCAGCTGAAGAAGGCCATCGACGAGGGCGCCAATGTGGCTGGCTACTTCGCCTGGTCTCTCCTGGACAACTTCGAGTGGCTGTCAGGTTACACGTCCAAGTTTGGTATCGTCTACGTCGACTTCAACACGCTCGAGCGCCACCCCAAGGCGTCGGCCTACTGGTTCAGGGACATGCTAAAGCACTGAGAATGAAAGACACGCAGACTGAAGTTGAAGTTGCCATCCATTGATCATCATGTTCAGTTCTAGGCTGCCGCTTGGATGGCATCAGAGCTGGCTATGAACTATGTGATGGAAATAAAAGGACTGCAAATTGATTCGATTATGCAATTCGTGTCTATGATCAGAATTGTGGCCGTCTAGTGAACTTGTAGAAGTGTACTCTTGATGTGTGATCGATCTTGAGTAATCAATGTTTGATCAGATTTCGCCTTATAATTTATTAGTTGATGAGATTTGGCTTGGTGATTTTATAGGAAACTGTTGTTTGAAGCGATAGGTTTTTGTATTAAAAAAAAAGGAGTTATTTAGCCAGTTTTCTATGCAAAAATTGAACTGATCTAGCAGCAACCCAAAATTAGGCAGAGCGAGTCCTAAACTACAAGCGAAACAAGCTCATTCCGCGGCAAACGCATTGTGGGGCCTCAGCAAGAACCACGTCGCAGCATGCACGAACCGAGCACGCGCCATTGTGCATGCCAGCCTCGACCACACACGTACGCCCGCGATCGCAAGCACACCACCGCGCCATCGCCCGCGCCGTACGTTGCCATCGCAGCACCGCCATGGCCACGGCGCCCGTCAAGATCGTCGTCCTCGCCGCCGCGGTGTCCGCGGCGGTGGCGCTCAGCTTCTTCTACCGGTTCAGGTGCGTCCACCTGCCGACGCCGTACGTGGCCGGCGGCGGGCGGCGGCTGATCGTGGTGTCGAACCAGCAGGAGGTCGGCGAGGAGATGGACCTCGCAGACGGCAACGTGCAGCTGCTCTGCCACGGGTACGGCGAGCACGACCACAGCCGGTCGGTGTGGTCGGCGCGCGCCGACATCCCCGGCGGCGCGGCGGCGCGCCTGTCGCTGCCCGCCGTGCGCGGCGACGAGGTGTTCGAGGTGCTGTGCTCCTACCGCGGCGCCAACCGGTGCTGGGCGCACGGCGTGCGCGTGTTCGCCAACCCGGGCCACGACAACCTCTTCTGCTCGGAGCACGCCGGCGGCTGCGAGGTGCGGTTCCGCAAGGACGGCGGCGTCGAGAAGCAGTACGGCTCCACCTCCACGCCGCTGATATTCATGGGCTTCGTGCCGGACTTCGACAACGCCAGGGACGGCGCCTGCGCGTCGTCGAGCTGCGTCGGCAGGACGATCAACAGGGTGATCGGCCAGGAGAGCTGCTGCGACGATTCCTGTGGGGGTTGGGAGAAGGCATCGCCCAAGAAATCATCATGAATCCATCCATGCAACACATGTAGATCAGTCGGTAATTACCTGACTTTTTGTATCATGTAGATGTAATCTAATCATACATTAATGGATAGGTAAAAAGGACACCTGAATTGAGTCTCAATCCAATGCAATCTTGGTACATGACAATTCGGTAATACTAGCGTTCTCTTTTCTTTAAGAACTGACGAACAAAACATAGGGCTTCTTTTGAAGTACTCCAAAAATAAATAGTCTGTCAAAATTCAGAACTTGTGGCAGTTGCGTTCCTCAGTACATCAGCATAGGCAAGGGAATAATAGGATCTTTAATCAGAGTCTTCATAGACGCCCTCATCATCAGAAAGCTCATCAAAAGAACGAATGTCCAGCTGATAGCGCAAGATGCCACCGATGCCACCAAAACCTCTGCAAAACTGTGACCCCTCCTGGGATTTGTTGGTAACGAACTCAAGTGTGCATCCGAACTTTTTGTACTCGTTAGCAAACCACTCCAGAAGGGATGTTTTGTCCTGAACTTCTAACTCAGCATTGGTTGATGTGTCGCGGAAATTGCTCTGATCAGCTTCTTGCTCTTTGTTCAGATGTTTTATTGCAGTTTCTCCAGTAGCACTGTTCTTAAGCACATATCTGTTGACATCAAGGTTTTCCCACACTATCAATGTCTCAACAGCACCCATTTCAAGAGTCTTAAGGGTGTCATCAACGCCAAAAACGTACTTCCCGGTATCTTGACTAATCTCTTCAAAGTACTTCCCAATCAACTTTTTCTCCTGTATGAACTTCACATTCGCTAGAATTTCAGCTGATAACTCAATGGCTTGGTTGAAACCATTTTCACCACCATAGGAAACATCAACAACATTAAGTATCTTGGCTTGAAGACGCTGATCAAACATGTCAGATTGACTCAGTTCTGTCTTAAAATCAGCAGAACCAGCCAAAATTAGTCCAGAAACATTAGGCTGACTGGTAGCTGGATTGATGAAGAACTGAGTAGCAAGTTCAGCCGTCTTTCGGACATAGTTATGACGCTTTTCCATCCGAAGCCGAGCAAAACGCAGAGCAGATTGCCCTCCTCTTCCATGTTTCTTTGGGAGATCTACAGTGAATTTGTGAAGGATCTCACGAGTATTGCCACTCAGTGTGCCGAAAAGAGTTCCATTACCATCCATAACAATAAAGCCAAACTTGTCATCGGATTCCAAGAGCTCATTCAAAGCTTCGGTGTGGAATTTGTTGTCACAGAGATACAACGATGCATTGATGGGCTTGAATGGTTCAAAATCAATAGTGACTTTCTTTTCCTTGCCATCTTCAGTAACAATTGTTCCTGTGTAGAGGACGAGTCCATTTGGCGGAACCTTGTTGTACAGCTTCAGCCTCTGTTGAGCTGATGTGATGGCTGCCAAAACAGATTGTCGATTGACTCTACTCTTGATGTTTGAAGCAGTACCATATTCATCACCCAGCATCTTGGTCACACGGGAGACTTGATCACGTGGGGGCATAATCAGAGAGATCATGCTTGTGCCATTGCCTCTAGCAGACTCCAGTGCCTTGATCAACTTCTTAATCTTCCAAATCTCAATATTCTTGTCAGTTTCTTGACCATCTGACATCTTGACAAAATTAGGATGCTTGATTCACCTGCAGAATACCAAATTCAAATATTAGTAACAAACCCGAGAGACAGAATTCAGAGCTGTCAAATACAAGGAAATAACAAAAAAAAAAGGTTGATGAATTTTTTTTAGACTAGAATACACTATCTAGTGTCTAGTAAACTGATCGTAGCTGCTCCCTTACAAAACAAGAGTGCTCTATCCAACGTCATCCAAGACAAAGCTATTAGCTTATGAAAGTTGCCACGCAATAATTCTTAACACTACAAGCGTTAAATCCAATCTGCAATTTGTATCAATTTTTGTGTATAATATAAATGTAGTTTGTATTTAAGTGGACATAAGCCACGGCAACAAGCCATGGACAATCATACATGACTACATGACTGGCCTATAAGGCCATAACATGTGCTGCTTCTTCACAAGTGAAGCATTTACGACATGGTGGTTAGAGCAACCATAAATCCATAGGAATGGTCGCCAATGACTTGTGCTCACAAGAAATAAGAGGAAAACCAGTTCCTTAAATAAAGAATAGGAAAAATTTAAAATCAGAACTATCCATACTAACTGAGTTACTAGGTTTAACACAAAGAAAATAAACAATCATATCAAAATGTGGTCTGCAGCAATCATTTACTTCTAGCTGAAATAGAACAGAAAAATCATTGGTGGTAGTCTCTATATTTATACCAACATATAATACAGAAACAAAACTCTCTCCATACTTGGATGGCCATTTTGGAACATAGGAGTAAGTCATAAACAATCATTTCTAGGTCAATTGCATAGTATGGTAAACACAAAACCAAGAGTTCTGGGTAGACAGAACCAGAACAAGGCTGAGGGTCATCCAAATAGGTTTAGCGACTCAAACCACAATTTTGTCAGGTCACGTCCTGTGTCCCTTACTCAGTTCCTAGTGATCATGAGTTGTTTGGTCATTTCATATTCCGTACCAAAATGGGCCTTTCTAGTTCTAGTTTGCAAGCAACATGGATTAGATTTTTGGCTGGTAAAGAATTACTCATCAAAGTTAAACCTAGCACATCAAGCTATTATCAAAGAATTGGAACTTTAGTCAACCAATTTAGCTTGAAAAGGACAGTAAGGACACCATCCAAAATGGTTAGTGCTGATGATGCTAATTGGACATTTGGGACAATTACAAATCAGTGGCGGATCTAACATGGGACATGGGGTTTCAGTTAAACCCCCAAACTTCTTGCGAACCATCAAGCTGTTATTAGTACTAAGGTTGAGTTAAATTTCTAGAACAGAAGCTAGGGTTAACGCAAATTCGAGAAAAAGTGCGTGGGTAGAGAGAGAGAGATGGGAAAGAGGACGTGCGTAACGGATGCGGCGGAAGCAGCAGGAGGAACGACGGCGACCCTATGCGCTCGCTCGCGCGATGGATGGGGATCGACGCAGGCGGCGGTGGCGGAGGATGTGCTCACCAGGATGGATGCGGCGGAAGCAGCAGGACGAACGATTGCGGCCTTCTTCGCTCGCGGGATGGATGGGGATCGGCGGAGGCACAGGGGGCGGGGGCGGGGGCGGGGGCGGCGGTGGGCAAGGGCAAACTGACGAGGGGTCAGGGTAACTCACGCACGACAGAAGAGTCAAAATGGCGAGGGTAACTTAGTAATTTCTCGCATCAATTCACCCGGATTGCACACCCATCCCATCTCCAACCTAGCTAGACGGTCGAAATCTGAAAAATGAAAATAATATCCATTCGTCCTAATCTCATTTTTCAGATGGAGTCTCTAGTTTAACCCTTGAGACGGTAGATTTTTTTTAATAGAATAAGATTGAGATGGTGGATAAATAATAAATATGTTTGGACATTGTCCAATTAGGCATGGCTCACCGAATGAGTCGTGTTGTGTCGATCCACGTGGTAAGGCTGGAGCCTAGGCATGGTCTAGTGAGATGTCGGGTTATGTTGTGTTGGCCTGGCACAATTAGGGTACATGTGTTATGTGGAGACCGCTTAGCCCAAATTTGATATATACCGAGAAAAAGAATACGAACAGAGGCTATTACATCCTACTGCACAAACTCCGATGAAGCTCTAGTGAGGTCCTCCGCTCACCGATAGCATATTCCTCTTCCTCCTCATCAAGCACTGTCGTGGCCCTTCACTTTCTACTTCCTTCACACCGAGCTAGTGAACGCCTAATGACCAACATGCTTAGCGGTTGTGCTCACAAATGTGGTTGGCCACGCCACCACATTGTCATGTAGGCTTACATCGATGAGCGTCTACCACTGCTTCCTCTGCCTCGAGCCCCTAGCTTCTTCTATTCTTACATTCTCCTTTCTTCCTAGCTCCTGCTCGGATGGCATTATGGTAGTTTCTCAATTGGCGGTTGTTCGCCAGTCGTCGGTCATCATCGTGCCGCATGGACCATGCCATGTCGTGCTATTCCTGGGCCATGTCGTGCTGTCTCACTACATGCATTTGTCATGTAGGCATGTCGAGCCAGATAGCAATCCAAGCATGGTGTGGCTAGACGGGTCGTGCCAACGCAACCCATACCCAAACAGATCGTGCGATTCCTGGACTGTAAACGGCACATGCGTGCCTGGGCGGATAAGAAAAGACCTAGCCCATTTGACAACCTATAGGAGGATTTAGCAAACTCATAGTCGTTCCTCTGTTTCTTCGGATGAAATCAAGTAAGACAACTCAGACACTCCAAAATAATTTGATTAGTGTTAAATTAAAGGGAACTTTAAATTTTTAAAAAGATATTCCCTTCCATGATAGCGATTACACTCCAACCAACACTAAACTTACATGAGGTTGGATCAAATCGAACCGAGCTGCAAGGGAGCGGAGACGGAGCGGGAGCGGGAGCGGGAGACGGAGCAAGGGTTTTACCTAGAGGTAGGGTGTGCGAGGGAAGATAACTATCTAGGCAGGTAGACGGCTCTCGTCTGACGTTCCCCTTCGGCTACCTCTAGGGCTGCAAAGAGAGCCATATTCTTCCACTACTACACTGCAAGTGGAATAATACCAATAATAACGGGACAAAAGGAAGTGGAATGGACTAGTGTCTAGTGGTGGCAATGGTTAGATACTTTTCGATTGCAGAAATTTTACAGCTTTAAATCTAATTTCTCTAAAATTCTTCGTTCCAAAATAAGTGATAACCCAAAGATGGATCTCCAGTATCCATAACAGCCGAAAGATATGAGACCAGAAGCAAACATAAGTATCCACTTCACAAGTCAGATTGTCACAACTTCTGCTACATACTCTATGTGTCTAAAAAAACAATTTAGGCTAGGCAAGAATGAGACATAGCATAGCATAATGAATCTGGACATGATATTATTCAGATTTGTTGTATTAGGTATATCCTTTCATTGTCTAGGTTTTTTTTTTTATCGGAGGGAGTACTTTGTTCGCCGACCTGCGAACTTGGGTTCTATCACAGCCACAAATCCAACATATGCCGGTGGAGAATGGAGGCTGACTAGCCCCGTGCAAAAGTGCATTGCGTAGTCAACGTGGATTTGTGGATCGCAATCGTTCCTTTCCAGCGACAAAACAGCACAATTTTTGAGCTCACATCGCACCCGTCCACAATTTTTGAGCTCACGTCGCAATCGTTCCTTTCCAGCGACAAAAACAGCACAATACTGGATTCGGGTCAACGTGGTAACGAAAGATACATTGATCATAGGCCATAGCGGCGGTTCATTGATAATAGCGGTAGCTTATCGGAAGGTAGGAATTTTACAGCAATCGGTGAAATTATCGTCGAGATGAGATATTCAGATACACCCATGGTGCTTGCTGTAGTACAGAGACGGAAAATGGAACAAAATATCCAGAAACGGAAACAAAACTGCAATACAAATTAGCATCTATAAAATGCTTTACATCGTCTATGGTCTGCTAAACATTTTCAATATGCTGGGTTAATAAGCAATATATATCTAACGCAACTACCAAATTGATCCCAAGTACTGGTCAAACATTTGACCCTATCCCTGCACTTTTCTCTACTTCATCTCCAGGTGTCTGGCCAATACACATTCAGTTCCAACTAGCAAAATATACCAAGGTGAATGCAGGACTATTCACCAGAGCTTCTAATATGGCTATAGTTTATCATCCTAATACCTCTTTCAGACTCCCCAGGAGGAAAGCTGGTTAATCTGGGGCAAAGTTTGCTCCCTCAACTAACTCAAAACTTCAGAAAATGATGGTCATCTGCTATTGAAGCTGCCAGTTTGTGTCCGGGTAACATAGGAGAGGCGTGAAGAAGGAATCAAAGGGGCTTCTTCATCAACCCCTGCACCTTCTGACGCCAGACTTCCAACAGTGGTTTCATCATTAGAATCCATGAAATTGTCAGGCTTGTATATGTTTGAAATCTTCTTATCCTGCAAAAAGTTGAACATTTCAACAGTTATGTGACTTGTAAGTACAAGAAAAATGAGCAATCATTTGGTTTTGCCTATTATCAAAGTTACGCCAAGTAAAGTATTAAACAAAATTGGAAGCTCCAATACTATATTTACGTGGTATCTGATTTGTTGACACGGGAGAACCAAACTTCATGGAGTAATAAAATGTTGTGGTTAGGTGGACAACGCAACAGCCACCCATATGATACAAATTGGAACTGCAATTGCTATAGTAGTGGAAGCTATGGTACTAAAAGGTAACCATTTTTAGACAATAACTTGGTGTTGTGTGACAACAACGCAATGCGTAATAGCAGTTTTTTTTATGCAACCGATAACAAGGGCAGAGACAAGCAAAGAACAAGATAAGAAAGTCATAACTGGAACAATATTGTACTATAAAGTAGTGATACATCATACATGAAAGATCTCTATGGATGAACATGTTCAAGAGGAAGACCACAAAGAATCAAGATATCTAAATAAAGTAAGTGCAGAGAAAGTCGTACTCTGACCTTCGTAGCTCTGTCAGGAGCGATATCAGCTGGAAGTTGGTTCGCTCTGACATCTTTCATCTTCAAATAATTGTACATGACAACGCCAGAGAGAGCTACACATTAAAGCAATACTAATTAAGAAGGTTAATCACAAACAACATATTTGAAATAAAAGTATAAGCAAATTTCACAAGCCCCGGATTTATGTCCCTTTGTAACTCAAAAGAACATGTTAGTATGTTACACATGTTAACATAACCCCATGTTTATGCTATGCAATGGAACACAAAACCACAGGTTAAGATTATAGATATAGATTCTACTTCTAGAGAAAATTGAATGGATAATTACCAACAGCATATCCAATTATATTGAGGCTTGTAATAATAGATTCAGGAAAGATAATGGTTGAGAGGGCAATGAGTATCCAGTCCTTCAGAACTCCTGCGACTCGGATGGTGACTGCTCCTGTTCTTCCAATAACTAGAAAGATGGATATGTTCAATGCAAATGCAGCAACTGCATTAAAGAAAAATATCCAGTAGTTGAACTGAATTTGAGAAACATCCATTTCTGGCTTTTCAAGTAAAAACCAAGGAACAAACAGGAAGATGAAACTGCAAAACAGAAGAATACATATAAGAAATTGCAGAGAGTAAAATGGCACAAACATTTTAGTGACATATAGAATATGCAAAGCTTAGTTGTATGGAGACAAAAACAGTGCATAATAATCACAGAGGCTACAGAAGAAAAACCAGTGAGTGCAAAAGTTGAGGCAGCAAATGGTTGTTCCTAAGTCCTAACAAACTACTTTCTGCTTCTCAACAAGAAACCACACATATAAGTCTTACAGACAGATGCCATAAACCTCTCGAATGCTCTTGTTGCCTAATACATGCAATCTAATACGACGAATATACATTTCAAATCTGTTCTTTTATTTATTCATTCAAACAACTGAGGTTAGAAACTACTACAAATGAAGAACAGTGTTCTCTTCATAAATGTCATAGGAAAACCAATTGTGTTATAAGTTTTAGTGATTTTTATTTACATGTGTACATTACAACAGCACTTGCACAATAAAGTAGCACTAGCACCATTTGGTTGTACATATTATATAAATCCAAGTCATTAATATCACTAATGGAACCTCAAGAAAATGGCAGTTTACATGTTTTTTATAAGAGCAAACTAAAAAATTCTCTTTGTTTTTCGTACAAGTATTCTGTAAGACTTTAAGAGAGAAGTCGTTATTTCATTCAACGGTAGTTGGTTGAAATCATATCAAGCAAGCAAACTTTTCAGATATAGTTGCAATACCTGCAAGGGGCTATATAATATAGGCTTGTGATAGGGTTTAGAGTTAACCCCTTCTTTTGAAGGAGGACCTGTGTCAGAACCAGCCTGAGGGCTTCCGCAAAAATGCCTGTTACTTGGTATAATGTTCCTATGATATTAAAATGAATCTCGCCATATGATGAAACTACGACACCAACACTGACCAAGACCATGTTCAAGAAAAGATCCCATCTTAATTTGTCAGTACCACATAGAACAGCCATTATAAATGTTGCCACAGGCACTGCATTACAAAGTAACACAAATCAGTACCAGAAATGATAAATTGATTTACAGGGAGTTTCATGGTAACTCACTCAAGGCCTTGAGCATCTGAATGAAGGCGACTGAAATATACAAGTATGCTGTGTTTCCAAACCTGTAAAAATAATCAAATCAATTAAAGTATTGTTAGAATTTTATGCAAGGGAAACTCATTCTTCATACACATGATTCAAGATAACTTTACAGGAGAAGTAGCAAATTTCCAAATATTCATATACAGTAAATGCTGTATGGGGGTTAATAAAGGAAACTAATAGTATAGTTCACATACTGAGATAAGATACTACTGTCCGGTATTAACAAAAATAGAGTTTGCATACTGTGCCCCATTTGCAAAAATAACCAAAGTATTAGAACACATTATACACATACAGAGCATGCATTTGTTAATTCACATCGCAATTACACATAATACACAAACCATTCTATTCAAGTTATGGTATACATGGCAAATAGTACACACAGAACAGCTAGGTTTGAAAACAATCTCAATAGCAAAAACTTTATCAATTCAAAGCAATCAATCAGGTCATCATAAAATATCAAAACTGCAAGTATCATGCCATTTGTGTAATGTTGATAGTCAGCTTTAGATCAATGCATTTAACATTTTAGGCCTACATATATCACATACATGAGTGCATATGCTTTCAAAGCCATGCTTTCTCATACAGGAGATAATAAAGAAGTGATCGAGGAAAAAAATGAAATGAAAGATGGTTCCATATCTTGTCTATGTTTAGCTTACCAAAGACTTGACGCGAAGAAGGCACTAATTGGAATCACACATGTGGCATATCTGCATTAAGTGAAAGAAATGACTAAGAATCAAATTCCACACAGTGAATGACAAAGTTAAGTGCTCTTACATTTGGAATGTCATCTTGACTGGTGCAACGACCTGCATCACCAACATAGCAAGATGACTCCATTAGCTCTTACAGGAAAAACCAAATGACAGCACCAGACAAACTACAAACTTAAAGCTTCAATACAGAAACTACCTTGCCTATTCTTGCATAAGAACAGTTTCTATTCGACAATCAACACTTTGTATGCCATTTGGTTGAAAGTTACAACAAGCAAGTAATCCAGTGTGCATCGAACATGGAAGGAGGTAATAGGAAAATTGGCACAAAGAAGCATACCTTAAACACACGGACAAGGAAGAACGTTACGACTCCAGAAAACGCCATGTGAATCATTGTAAGGGTAATAGGAAAGGGAAATTTGAAGTACTTTGGAGAAAGTACCCACTGCAAAAATAGGAAAAATGAGAGCATTAAGTTCATAGTCAGCGTGGCCTCTCATAATTAAACATCTACTTACATCCAAGCAAGCATATAGCACCGCAAAAAAAATAATATGCAAAGCCCCAGATCTGCATTATCAGCATCCATCACCGACATTCGTCAAATCCGTTACGCTTTGAGCCCACATTATACTACAGATGACAGTGTGCTGTACCAAGAACCCTGATTCACCTAACAACCCTAAAATCCTACAGAAAGCAAAGCATTGTAATAGACCGTCCACCAAACTAACGGATATAGCAATTAAAGTAGCACTCACTCATATTGCAGTTCTCCAAACCACATTAGAAGTGAAGTCGTTCAAGGAGCAAACACTACACAAAAGACACTGCGAACAAAATGGACCTCAGATCATCGCATTCCTCGATTTCTTCTCTAGCCCAGAGCAAACGCAAAAAAGCAAAAGCATACACGCAGGTAGAGCGAATCGCAACCGGCATTTCGAAGGAGGAGAAGCCCTACCTTGTTGAACAGGATGACTCCCGACGAGAGGCAGACGTAGATTAGCAGGTAGAGGTAGGTCAGCACGAGCTGCCTGCTGATCATCATCGCCCCCGCCTCCGGCGCCCGGTTCACCTCGCGTTCCTCCTGGGGTTCGGTTCACTCCCGGGGCCAGGCGGCTTCGGCGGCCGCGGCGGAGGGCCGGTGCGGCGGCGAGTCGGCGCGGCGGTGGGGGAGGAGTGGAGTGGGCGCGCGAACCATAGATCTGGGACGCGTGCGGCGCCTCTCTCGGATTGGAAGATTGGGGGAGGAAGGAAGGAAGGGATCGAGAGGGGGAGGGGGTCAGGGGGAGGACTGAAATGAGATGGTGGGAGACCTGGCAGGGTCTTTTCTGCAAAAAGTGGGATTAATTAGCGCAGTGCTGTTTCGGGCCCACATGTCTGTCACTGATCCACGCGTTTCTAATTTATTGTTTTCTGCTTGACTATGCGGTGGTTAGGATTTAGGGGGATAATTGTCGTGGTTTGCAGGCCTAAAAAATTGCGTACGGGTTTGGAATTATTTTTGTTTTGTTTTGTTTTGCTCCCTACCTTTTGCAGCGTGCGATGATAACACTGGATGGAGTAAAATTTCATAGGTTAGAGTGAATTTCACGTTGAACTCTATGTATTTTGTTACCATAAGTCTCAAAATATGAACCGTTTAACTCATATTTTCAATTTAGGCCCTCCTTTTTTTCACTTTGATTTTTTTTTCTCAACATTGTTTTCATCTAGTAGACGATGATGATTTTGGCATGGCGGTGGAAACAAGAGAAGAAATGTATCCAATTTGAAACTAAAAGGTAAGAAAATTAGATCCATTGTAAAAAAAATGGAATAAAGGGAATCCAAGGTTTCTTTTAACTAAAGAAGGTCGAAGGTGAAATCTACTCTAATTTAAATATGCGTGTATAAGACTATCATGACGAAACTATATAATACTCCCTCCATGCACAAAAGTTACACATATTACTATTGTCACAAAGACCAAGGAGAAATTAAATTACCTTTGATGTTATAAAATCAAAGAGTGAATGCAAGCATGTAATCAATGAGTATTTAGATGACTCCTTGGATTCTAATAAAACATTTAATTTATCTCTTCATCTAAGTCTTGAATGCATAGAGACTACAAATAGGAATAACTTATTTGGAAAAAGTCAAATATGAAATAGGTCTAACTTTTGTGGATGGAGGGAGTACCAAATAATGGATTGAGCAATTAATATTTAAGTGCCCATATTCAACCAATTTTATCATATTTTTATGGGAACATAAAACTAATACATAAAATTTCTAAAATAAGTAGATTTTCTGTAAATCGATTTTAAGTCTATAATTTGTAATCTTATGGCTTATACATCTTTAGTCTGCGAAAAGTATTTTACCTTAAAAGTTTGTGACAAAATCGATAAAATTTTACCAAAGTATAAGCAGTTTGCTATATTGTTATAACTTATCCCTTAAGACACGACAACCCATTTTGCCAATAAACACAAGACGCAAAGACGTGCCAACTCCACAGTTGATAGTCCAGATCAAAAGTTTTCAGAGCACATCATCTTCCACGTGGAAAATCCACACATGACAACGCCATCAGGAGATGGAAGAACATGATTTTTTTTTCCACTGTCCGTCAACAATAGAGTATGTGTCACACTGACTGGACTAGATACTCTCTGTTTCGGGGTGAGAGGTTGGGAACCTCTCAACGTGCATGTAAAACCAGTAGCGTAGCTAGAATTTAAAGTAAATGTGGTCCATTTATATGTAATATGTTAATTAAAATAGTGGTCAACTATACAATTTTTATTATATTAACTAGCACATATACTATAATTTTAAATTTTTAGGTGGTCCATGGACCACGATGCCACCTAGCTGGCTACGCCACTATGTAAAACAGGTTACTTATTAACATAACATATGATTAGTTAGGTGTTATCTGAAAAACTTAAAATATATATTAATATAATTTTTATACCAACTTTCATGTATATTTTTTCTAAAAAACACGTTATTTAGTAGTTCGGAAAGATATGCACGCGAAAAACAATGGAATAATGGTTGGGAAATGGGAAGACTCCCAACACTATCATCTGGCCGAGTTCGGTTACCACCTCTCCCCAACCTTTACTTCCTCATTTTCCGTTTACACATTTTTCTAAACTGCTAAACGGAGTGTTTTTTTTAAGTTTTTTTGAAAGTTATTTTAAAAATCATGTTAATATTTTATTTTATTTTATTTAACTAGTGTTTAATTTATCAATAATAAACACTTCATTTTATGAGTGGGGAGGTGGAGTTTCAACCTCCGCCCTCTAACAATAGACCAGTCGGCAGAGCAACTCACCCCATTTCCCCTTGTAATTTTCAGGTCCATTCTGTACTGTAGTCTGTTATAAAACTAGCCCCAAAATCGACATCGGTAGCTAAACGTGGAAGAAAACGCCATAGGAGATCCAAAACGATAGCGACACCGAGGCACGATATTTGGTAACGGAGTTCAGCCGTAGCCTACATCTCCGGGGCACTGATTACGGGCACTCCTCCCCGATCCAGCATATACAACGTATCAGAGTTACAACGACTCACGGCCGGTCGCCGCCGGCAGCCGCTCCCTCTCGCTATGCTAAGTCACCATGCGGTTACAACAGGCACGGCCCTCTATTTATGAGAGAACCTAGGATAGAGTCCGACTCATACTCTAGTCCTAATACCTATTACAACTCCAAGTCCTAAACTGTAATCGACTATGTACACATATTCAACACAAACTCTAACACAGTCTGCAGGCTACAGCCACACACTCTGGATTTGGTTAGTCTTTGTCCTTACTACTAGTATGACTGAAGATATTCTATATATCTATGCTTAAGGCCATAATAATATATCACTTCTTCGCCGTTAGCTAGCTAATCTACATAGACTAAGTAGTGTGGTCGTTGTCAAACATTAATTAATCTTGTAGTCAAAATGTCTACTTTATACAACGTACCCAACGGAGAACGGACCATCGAGCATCGAATGAGGGGGTGTTTGAACCGGTAGAACATCCAAAAGAGAATCTATTACGCTAGAGCCCTTTTCCGCCCTCACTAGGAAGTTGGAACACAGAAATTTCATGATAATTTTATAGGATTTTTATCATAATGAATTCTCGTATTTAGAGGAGGCCAAAGAAAGAACCATATGAATTATTATATTAATATATTTCAAATAGGCCCAAAAAAATAAAGCAAATTAAGAGCCTAAGGTTCTCTTGGGAGCTGGGAGGTCGCAGGTTTCATCTTTTCCTTAATGTCATAGTCATAGCACTGAACATGGTATTGTCTCTAAGTTGTGATTCGTCGACAAAATATGAGCAGAAACGCCGGAGAGAAGAGAGTGAGTTGCCTCCCCGTGAACAATTGAATTAAGCAAGCAAATCAAGAAAGATTATTGACCGTCCATTCAATTAATAACACATAAATCATCCAACAAAAAGTATTTCGAGGTACCGATACGTTACGGTACCAAATTGTTTTCGATCATTAAATCTAACAATGCACATCTATCCAATTAGATCTAACGAACGGGTTACATGACCGAGGATTAGACTCCATACACAATTACACACAAGTTTTCCAACTACCGGAATTCGAACCAGAGCGAGAGTGCAGCAGACTTGCAAAACTAAAGAAATCACTCCTTTTTATAATAAAAAAAATCAAGAAAAATCACTCAAGGAGTGCAACAAAAGTAAGCAGCAGTGACGTCGGAAGCACTGGCCTCCGAATATTTTACCGTCCGACTCCGACTCCGACTCAGAAAGGGCCCAACCGTTCCACATAAGCTAACGACCGGGTACCGCCACGGCCCACTCACGTCCCCCCGCTCTCTCGTCGTGTTCAAGTCGCGAGCGCGAGTTTCTCCGTAAGCTACAAGGACTTGACCTGGGAACCCGCCTAATTGCCACTCATTAATCCTTTTCTTTTCCTCGGTCAGTTTAGAGTACGGATTAGTAGACTGAATCCACTAACCCCTAGCGCTGTTGCATATTAACAAGCTCATAAATTCTTAGCCCCATACGCATAGAAGGAGTAGTGTTGCACGCTCGCACCGGTGCACGTTGGTGGATCGATCGATCTCCATGGCGGCGCTTCACCACCACCACCACCACCACAGCCACCAGATCAAGGCGCCGGCGCCGACTTGGCTCATCGTGAAGGCTACCCCGCCGCCGAGGGACGGGGCCAAGAAGCTGGCCGCGGCGGCGTACTCGCCGCTCCTGCTGTCGCCGTCCGTGTGGCAGAAGGCGCAGGACGCCAAGAAGGGCAAGGCGGACGGCGGCGACGGCGCCCTCCCGGCGTCACCGAGGATCACCTGCATGGGGCAGGTCAAGGGGAGGCCGAGGAGATGCTCGGGCGCGCGCCGCGGCGACCGTCCGGCCGCGAGGGCCGGTAGCTCGGGTCTACTGGAGCGGCTCACGCTGGGGCTGTTCGGGCGGCGGCGGAGGGGGAGGACGTCGTCGCGGGCGTGCTCCAAGGTCAGGGACGTGCCGACCTGCTCGTCGGCGCAGTCGCGGGGGAAGATTTATTGCGGCCGCGGCGGCGCGGCGGCGGTGTGCACGCTTGACCCGCCGTTGCCGGTGGTGATCAGGCGGCCCGCGGCGGACGACGAAGCGCCGACGCTCTGGGAGAGGCGGCGCGGCGGCGGCGGGAAGGCCCTGGAGACTCTCCGGTTAACGTAGATCGCTGGCTCGCTGCAGAGTTGCGCTTGGCAACCGCAGCCCGCCGGTGAGTATATTGACAGAGGAGGCCAAAGACAAGGAGGCAACGGACGACTTCAGCCGAAGGCTACGGATGCGGATGCTAATTTCCTAAAAATTTGTCCATAATACCATGTATGTTTACAGTTTAATCATTTCTTTTTGCTAATTTGTATAGTTGTATCTACTTGTATGTTGATCCTACTGTCCATTTTAAAAGTCTTGTCTCTACGATTTGGAAGCTCGCCCCTTTTTTTCTCCCCACATATCTTCTCCATCCCCTTCACTAAGGCATCTCCTCCCAAGGTCTCTAGGACGCTCCCGGTGGCTCTGCCTCCGAAACACTCACGTACTTGCTCCCGCCATATCAGTCCTACCATGGGTAGGATGTTGGGAGCGGCGGGCTGCAATCTAAGTGAATCATTAAGTGTATTATCATCTCTGTCAATTCTTTTTCTCTATAGTTTCTACAAATAGATTATTTTGCTGGTTTGCTGATTTTTCCTACTTCAGATACAGGAACAAAAAAAAAAGAAGAGATATCTTTGTTTCCAAGGAGATGACTGAATCGAACCCTTCCAATTGTTGTATGGGAACACATATTTGATATTCAGACTAATTGTTTCGTATGCTTGCTGGATTGGCATTGAATTGTTAATACCATATCATCATTCTTGACAAGTCTTTACTCATGTGCAGCACTGACAACACATATTCACAGTATCAAGTCGTCCAAATTAGCCATGATAAGGTACAGCATAGTTTGATTTGCATAGCTCCTTACTGTCAGCAAAGTTGTTCTATTGAATTTACTTTCTTTTTAGTGAACCTGAAAACGTCGATAAGGGGCACCAGCCAATTGCTGATTAAATTTTTGCCTTTGTAAACTCATATTCAGATTTTCAATGAATGATTCATATCAACCTATCTGGTTTTCTGTTATTACCACAATATTTATGACCATTAATTCACGATATATATTGGAAAACTATCTACTTCGCGCTTCAGTTTGACAAATTCAGACCTTATTATATAAGCTATAATGATGAGTAATAAAGGGCAAGAGCTGAAATTAGCATTTCTATATCATACTATAATGGAAGCACTAAGAACATATCATTCAGCTTTGATAATAATTAGAAATAAAAACATTTGTCTAAGCGAAAGATGTTTTAAGGTGCAAGAAAGAACATACGCATCCTCACAATAATTCGTCAATTTAATTCAGCAAGGGACAGTGCTTCTCACTTATTGAGTTGAAAAAAAATATATATCTAGAAGTGCTAAACTCATGCTGGCCTCATGTCAAAATGGTGTTAGTTCAATTTCAATTGTTAGCTGAGTCACACAGGAGGAAGCAGGCTGCTCAACTCAAGATGGAGGAAACCATTCTTTTGTGCGTGTGACAAATATGTAGATTCTATAATTAGCCTCTTATTTGATCCTACCATGGGTGGAGGAGATTCCTATATAAAAAACTTCAGTACAGTCACAGTTGTTGGAAACAGAGGCACAGCTCTTCCGCAAAAATATGCTGATTGTGGAATTCACGAATTTTTGTTTGTCTGAATAGTGCAAAAGAACATAAACGAGATAAAGGAACCACTTAATTTCAAAGCCATTGTTAAGTCTGAACAATATTATTAGTATAACTTTCAATAGAAGGTCGATTATATGTTCCAAATAGGACATGGAACTTTGTCAAAGAGCTTTGAATTGATGACGGGTTGGCTGAATACTTTAGCACTACATATACATGCAATCTCTAATGTTGTACTGATTAATCTTTCTACAAATTCTTGAAAATTCAAAAAGAAAAGTGTCAATTGCTACTTGGTGTTTTTTTAGCAAGCACTCTTTTCTGAAAGATCTACAACACAAAAAGGGGCTCTCATTCATGAAGAAAGAGCGGGACGCACTACCCTTGGGTTTTACTGCCTCTCGTAGTCCTGCCTCAGGAACTTCAGGTATTCTCCTTTCTCCACCTCCTTAGCGCATATTTGATCTGATAATATTGCTGCCTTGCTGGTATATATCACTGAAGTATGTCTCCTCCTACAGGAGAAGAGGCTGCTGCAAAACGTACGGCAGTTCCAGGTCCCTCTGCAGCGTTACATGGTCCTTATGGAGGTTCAGGTGAGCTACATACTTATTGCAGCTAACTAAGCAAATATGTCATGTTCTTCTTGTGGATGATCAGTTTGAAGAAGAGAAATGAGTGGATTCACTGACAGCAAGACAACTACAACACTGCCGCCAATTATCTTAAACCAACGATCAGGTTTAATAAGAGTTTCTTTGATTTTGAGTGTAATAGTTGACTGATTTCATCTTGCCTTTTTCACTTGCAAGCTCAACTAATGCTCTTTGTTAAAACCATGTTTGATATGTAATGGTCCACGTATACATGCTTCTTAAACAGACATCTTCAGTCGCGCAAAGTGCGACCGAAGATGAGATGCCCTGCTCTCCAGAATCAAGATTATCCTGAAATCAACTGAATCAGACTAATGAGCATGTGGCCTTTACCGTTTGGACAGCAAAGGCGCCAATGGCCTCGGTGGCGAGTGCCTGCCCGAGTATAATTAACTGTACACCATTTTGATCTGTTGAGTTAAGTACCTTCTCTAAAGCATCTAATTATAGTAATATTTGTTATTAAGATATAAAAGAAATACCAAAACTAATTAGTACAAATAATATGCAAATACATTTAGAACACAGTCAGACATGGATACATTTAGAACTACTCCTTTCGAACTGATAATATTAGTCGTTTTGAATAAGGATAAAGTCAAATTTTAAAATCTTTAACTATAAATAATTTCTAAAATATTTATGTTAAAAATATGGAAACCATATGTGTAGATTAGTTTTAAAAAGTACTTCAATAAAATCATATATTTGTTGATATTCCTATATATACTAAATAGAAAATAATTATCAAAGCTATTTTTTTTGGATACCGTGCTCTTGTAAAAAAGGACAAGTATAATCAAGCCGGAGGGAGTAGTTCTGTTTGTACTTCACTTAACGTGAAGGTGCGCTAGGCCGCCAGTTGGGCCTGTGCTAGCTTTCACAAAAGAATTAGGCCCAAAATCTAAACAACGCCCACCAACGGGAACAAGACGGCCGACGAAGGGAACCGATTGAAAACTATGGCTGGCTGGCTGGCTGCCTGCCTCCTTCGCCGCATAGGACTCGCAGTCCCGGTGGATCCCCACCGAATTAACTCCCACGAGCAGCCGGTCCCCGCGTCATTTACAAGTTCACCCCGGTAGCCGCCCGAATGGGGAAGAGACAAGCAATGCCGGCCCCGCTACACTCGGGTCGTCGAATCAGCGAGAAAAATCGACACTTGCACTGTGTAGAAGCACACAGTTTTGTGTTTTCTGGATAGTAGGAGTATTTTTCGATCTGAACCAAACAAGCACATAACCAAAACCTCAAAACATGTGTAGCCAAGTTGGCTAGCTTTCACCGAGTACAGTATATACCCTACTACGGATATTGGCCGTCTGAATTGTTCTTCAGCTCATTCCAAGACGTCAAATGCTGGACAAATTCATCGATGCACCTCTCTTCGCGCTCCCTGTCCGCCACGATCTCCTGCAGCTTCCGGGCATTGGCGAAGAACGTCTTCCCCTCTTCCTCCACCACGACGGCGCGGACGGCTCCGGCGACGCCGCCTCGGTCGAACGACCCGTCCTCGTCGTTCCTCGGCACCGCCACTCCGAGCTTCCTCCCCTCGAGAATCCGCGCGTTCGGGCCTTGGTCGCCTAAGATCGGCAGCATGATCAGCGGGTGCCCGAACTGGAGCCCCTCGACGACGGAGCCCCACCCGCAGTGCGTCAGGAACGCGCACACGGCGGCGTGCGCCAGTATGCTCACCTGAGGAGCCCACCGCGTCGTGACCAGCCCGCGCTCGCCGGTGCGGCCCAGGAACCCCGCTGGTAGGACGCTGTCCGCGTCGACGCCGGCGGGCTTCCTCATGGCCCAGAGGAAGCGCGTCCCGGCGAGGTCCAGCCCGTGAGCCAGCTCGCGCAGCAGGTCCGCGCTCATCGGCGCCTCGCTTCCCAGCGCGACGTAGACGACCGACTTGGCCGGCTGAGCGTCGAGCCACTGCATGATTGCGTCGTGCTTGCCGTTCTTGCTGACGCCGCGGGCGCCGTCCGGCCGTGGCGGGAGCAGGCCGAACGGGACGACCGGCTTGCCGTAGAACCTCGTCAGGATCGTGAACGCGCCGGGCTCCAGCTCGGGGCAGCTCCGCATTGCGACGAGCTTGGACCTCTGCAGCGTCAGGCTGTAGCGGGTCATGATGGACACCCCCGAGGCGCCTTCCGTCGCGAACTCCTCCGTGGCGCGCTTCGCCTCGAAGCTCGGCGCCGCCGTGCCCATGGACCGGACTATCGCCTCGCGCTGGTCCGCGCTCGACTCGGTTGGCGGAGCAGACGAGGCCACGACGGCTGCGGAGCAGGGGAGGATCATGGCGCACGGCACCCCGCGCTCCTGAGATGCCAGAGCGACCCAGTGATGCATGAGATCGGCGAGAACCCAATCCGGCCTCTTGCCGCCGGCGCACGCGGTGTCGAGGAACGCGGAGAACGGCGCGGCGAGCCCGTCGAACGCCTTCCTGTGAAGCTCGAACTTGTCGAACGGGACGTCGCTGGTGGCCTCGGCGCCGTCGGGGAGCCCGTCGACGCGCGGCAGTGGGAGCGCCACGAGGTCGACGAGCTCTGCCAGCTCGGGGCGAACCGGCGGGAGGCGGGCGAGGTTGCGCGGGGTGGAGACGAAGGACACGCGGTGGCCGCGCGCGGCGAGGCGCTCGGCGAGGTCAAGGCAGGGGAGCAGGTGGCCGAAGGCGAGCCACGGGAAGATGACGACGTGCAGCGGCGACTGCGAGGAATGGGCGTCGTCCATTTTCGGCCGGCGCGCACCGGTCAGCACTCAGGCGTCAGCGTGTGTGTGAGAAGTTTGGCTCTGATGATCCAGTCATGAGTGTATAGGGAGTACTCCGTATGCAAATCGTGCTAGTTAAAGGGGAGAAAACGAGGAAAGATTCCCGAACGCGATGCGTATTGTCGAGCCCAGCCGAGTGCGAGGCAGCCGGGACTACTCATCTCCTCCCTCCATCTACTACCTCCCTCAAAAAAAAAAAAAACTTTTATCCAGATTCATTATTTTAGGAGGAAACCCCTCCTTAGAGCAGGTATAATAGAGTATGATAAGCCAGCGATACAAGCATCCATATTATAGAAATCATAGGTGGAAGAGAGAGAAAACCGGAGAGAGAAGGCAGCGGGCGCCAATGCAATCGTCGAGCTCCAGCACAGGAAACGATGCAAAGTCCTGAGAACCAGCCCTCAGTCCTAGTCCTAGCTTTTGCCCAATGACTCAACCATTACTCCATCATAGCAAGTTCAATAGTAGAGTTAACTGCCGGCTCTAAAATTCACCACATCATTTAAGAGATAACTAAACCCCAGTAGATACATCAATTGGCTACACCCATGCTTTAACCAAGGCATCCTGTCAGGTGTTGGTAACTTCTGCATGTTCAAGTTCTAATTTTCTATTGGTTGTCCCGAGCTGCAAGGGGCCAGAGTGCCTAGGCGCTTGTGCTTGAGCCAGCGACTGGATTGTCGTCCGCTTTGCTCTCTTTGCTTTCTCTCTCTCTATCATATATGTTAAAATATTAGATAAGCAGGCTATTAGCCCACTATTGTACCTGCTCTCAAAGATTGGGAAGAAGGAAACAAGTCTGATTAAAATAATAAAAATCAACTGCTTAGGGATGTGTGGGTAGGTAACTTAGCAGCTAGTTATTATACGTATCATCTATTGGTACCATCTATTACTTACGTGTACAAATTTTCAGCCCATCAACGGGCGATACTATTAAACTTGCTCTTAGAGCAGGTACAATAGCAGGCTATTAGCCAGCTGTAAATATATTTTAATAAGATAAAAGATGAGAGAAGAGCAGCGGGCTACAGATCTGTAGCCAGCTGTAGCGCGGACTCCAAGACGCAATGTGTATATGACAGGTGGGACCATATATTAATAGTATAGTAAGTAACTATTGTATGAATTAACTACTAGATTAACTATAAATGAATTAGAGCTAGTGCTGGACTATACTATTAAACTTGCTCTAAATTGAGTTATTTTGGTATCAAAGGAGATTTTGACTTTCTGAGCCGTGCAGGTCGATTACTTGCTTGTGTGGGCCGGCCATCGGATGAGCGCCTCATCCACGCGTCATGAATCCGCGTCGGGAGTCGGGACTGCACGGGCTGCTGTTTGGAATTTTTTTTATTTATAATTTTTTTTATTAAAAGTTTTACAAAAATAATTTTCCATTTTGAAAATTGACGGAAGTAGTCGCCTACCGCCGCCCTCCCAGAGGGCGGCGAAAATGACGCGGCAGCCGGCCGTTCGCTCTCGGGCGACGGCCGTCAACGAAATTTGCAGGCGGCCCCCTTGCCGCCCTCCGCTAGGGCGATTTTATACTGTGCGGGGGGCCGCCTGCAAATGGGCGGCGAGGGGGGGCATGGAATTTTGCAGGCGGCCCCCTTGCCGCCCTCCGCTAGGGCGATTTTGTACTGTGGGGGGGGGCCGCCTGCAAATGGGCGGCGAGGGGGCATGGAATTTTGCAGGCGGCCCCCTTGCCGCCCTGGGGGAGGGCGATTTTATACTGTGCTCTATATTTTTGTATAAATATCAATAGTTATCAAATCTTTTTATATTGAAAACTATACAAGATTAAAATCTCCAAGACTGGTAAAATACAATTTTATTATTTTTTAGGTCATATTTGGATTGTTACCGTACAAATATTTTGTTAGTGCCAAAATATAAGCAAGTTTTGGCACTACCAAATATTTGGTAAGGTAAAATTGCATTTGATCATATTTGGTTTGCTGCCAAAATGTAAAATTGTAGTGAAGAATGTTCTACATAATCTCAAATCTAGATTACGTATTACCAATGAATAGGCTTCCATTTTCGTGTGTGGTGTGCTAGTGGGAAAGAAGATATGAAGAGGTTGCCTTCAGATTGTCAATTATATAGCGTCGTTTTCACTGCAATATATGTGAACTCAATGAGATACATTATTCATTAGATGTGACAAGACGATCACGCGTGGGCGTGATTCACTTTATGTCAACAGGCAGCGCCGAAAGTTGATAGTGATAACTCGAGCTGCCGCTTTTCATGTGTGTTGTTGTGGACTGTGCGCGCTACTGGATCTGACACTACCGTGAAGCGCCGAAAGTGTGTTGTCGTGAGCATAAGTTGTTCTAGCACCATATGAATGAAAAGAACTATGTAGACGAGACAAACACAAGTAGTACTGCAGTAGTAATAGCAAAAGTAGTACTGCTTTACAAGTTTGTAAGCCAAAAGAAACGGTCACATAAGGACTGAAGAGGTAGAACACTACTGACGAGGCCTCTTACCCCTGTCCCTCCTACCCTGCGCCCTAATGTGCCCCTGGGAGTACGTGAGTCGGTCCGGGGGTACGGCACGGCTAACCCGTCCTGCCTGTACAGGTGTGACCTCTGGCTGCTCTGAGTGTGCGCCTCTGGAGCTCCTCCAAGCTGAGAGGAGCCTACTTCCGTCAATTTTCAAAATGGAAAATTATTTTTGTAAAACTTTTAATAAAAAAAATTATAAATAAAAAAAATTCCTGCTGTTTGCACCCCGTCTGCACCAGATTTTTTTTCCGCAGATTGGCAGCTGCGGTAGTGACATGTGGGCCCTGGGCCGCACGTTGGTTACGGCCGAGGAGTTGCTTCTTCGGGACCGAAACCTATGTGCAATGGGATTTTTTTTTTCATTTTTAGATTTTTTTAAAATATTTACAGAAATAATCTATCGGCCAAAAAAATTGTAAAACTAGACCCTGCCGCCCATCTCTGAGGCGGCAAGCTGACGTGGCAAACGGGGAAGGAACGGGCGGTGACGGAGGGAGGGTTTTTTTGCAGGAAAGCCCTTGCCACCCTCTGTTGAGGTGGCAAGGGGCCTGAATGCAAAAAAACCAGTCGGGGCCGGTCATTTTGCAGGCGGCCCCTTGCCGCCCTTTGGCCGGGCGGCAGGCCTCGCTGCCTATAAAAGGCATGCTGGCCAGCCCTCAGCCCTCATTCCTCCCCCCTCAAATCCAGTGAAAAAAAAAGAAGAAAGGGGAGGAGAAGAGAAGAAGGGGCGAAGCCCTGCCGGATTCAGACGCCGATTTCAGGTAATATTCATATATCCTATATGTGACTATAGAGTTAAATATTGTGTATTTTTTAAAACTTTGTTTGAATAAATGCATTATATTTTTAGGGTTTTATCTGTACTAATCTAGAAGTGCGTATTGTAGATATCGGTAACTACGTAGATCTGCTAGTTTGGAATCAATACTTTACCGTTGCATTGGCATACACAAGAAGATATTACGTTGTAGATGTTTATTGCATGAAAGAGTAATATGATCTAGTTATTTCGTTGACAGATATGTCGAACAAACAAATATTCCAAGTTTACCATGGCCCAGGAAACGTCCGTTACGGGCCAACTGGGGTAGATCTGTCAGATTTTATTGTATCAGAAAGGGGAATTGATAGACCGGCTGAGAGGAGTGTACCTTCTATAAAAGGATGGTTAATGAGGGGCTTGAGAGTTGATCCATAGACAAGTGACATAACAATCAATGTTATAGTAAGTCGGGCAACTGAGGGTTTTTATTGGGAACTAATGCCGGTTCAAAACTCTCAATTGTGGAGATGGTATGTGGAAAATGCATTGCAACGCGGGTGGCCTCTAGCTATGGTTCCGTTTGTTCACCCGAAGGATCCAGGTGTGCAGATGAACATGGATGATGGCGAGGGACCAAGTGCTGAAGTAAATGAGACTTCTGTGGAGGAGGTCAACGCACGAGAGGACGGGGGCGTAGTAGCTCCAGTGGGCATTCAACCAGGTGGAGTGGCCGACGAGGGGGAAACTGTCGGTGCCATTGTGGATGAAATGGAGAGGGAGGATTCTGACAACGAGCGTGTAGAGGAAGGTGATTCGTCAGATGATGAGACGGATATTAATCCAGCAGAATGGGCTAGTGAGGATTTTTCTGGGCTGGTCGTCTCTGAAGAGGATAGTGTGAGATGGGAGTACAAAGAAAATGAGGTTATCCAGGGAGCGATTTATAGTAGAGCAGAAGATATGAAGGAGGCGGTAAAACATTTTGTAGTGTCACTTCATAGAGAGTTTTGGGTTGCCAAGTCCAACCGGTCGCAATATGAAGTTCGGTGTGTTAAGGAAAAAGATGGTTGTCCCTGGAGAGTGCACGCGTATAAGGGGAAATGGAAGGATTATTGGATACTGTCAGTCGTTACCAAGCATACATGTTTTCTACCTGGTGTTCAGAAATACCACAGGAACATTACATGTGCATTTGTTGCATCTGAGATGTATGCGCATGTCATCGATAATCTCACATATGAACCAAGGTCAATAATCCGACACATCGAAGAGACATACAAGTATACTATTAGCTATGCCAAGGCCTGGAGGGCCAAACAGAAAATAATAGAGATGAGATTTGGAACTTACGAAGCCTCGTATGACAATTTGCCACGCCTGCTTGGTGTTATCGAGGAAAGAAACCCTAGGAGCTCTTACGCAGTGAAGAAATTCCCCTCAATTGAACATCCTGGCAAGAGTGTGCTGCAAAGGGCGTTCTTAGCTCTACATGCATGCAAGATGGCATTCGTGAACTGTCGTCCTGTTCTCTGCATTGATGGGACATTCTTGACAGGAAAGTATCGGGGCCAGATACTAACAGCAATAGGGGTAGATGGGAACAATCAGGTATTGCCCTTGGCATTTGCTTTTGTTGAGAGTGAGAATACCGACAGCTGGTACTGGTTCCTGAAATTGGTTAAAACAAAAGTTGTTGGTATGAGGCCAAATGTGTGCCTGATACATGATAGGCACGCTGGCATTCTGCGAGCGATAGAAGAGTTGCAGTTTGGGAGTATGGAACGAGGATACCCTGGTGTTTGGGAAGATGTACAGAGTAGGTGGTGAATGCATCATATGGGAGCTAATTTCTTTCTTCAAGCAATTCAAGAACAAGGAGCTCATGAACATGTTCAAGAGGCTATGTAATCAGAACTAGGAGAAAAAAATCAATGAGCTTTGGAAGAGATTAGATGAGTTGACAGCCAAATGCAGTGATCAGCGTGCAGCGGCTCCATCGACCGCCGTTGCTAACCCTCCTCAAGCTCTTGGACCTCTCCCAACGAATAGTCCAACATTGGTTAGAAGAACTGGATTGGAGATTCGGAAATTTTCTCAGTAGATTATGCATGAACCAAAAGAGAAATGGGCCAAGGCGTATGACACAGGTGGTGCTAGATATGGAATAATGACAACAAATTTGGCAGAAGTTTACAACTGGGTGATGCGCGGTGTCCGTGGACTGCCACTAGTTGGCATAGTGGAGTTCATTTTACATGGGACATGCAGTTATTTTAGGGATCGGTTCCAAGCAGTTCTTCCCTCTATACCGAACAACAGCATTTTGTTTGGAACTTTCATGCAGAAAAAGCTAGAGGAGTTGCGTAAAAAGGCCATGAAACATCGAGCTCTAGTGCAAGGTACCCAACAGCACAGGTTTGAGATACTATGTCAAGATAAGGCAGGCAGGGGTATCTACCGCAAGAGAGTGAAGCAGGAGTGTGTTCTCAAAGCCGACGACACATGTCATTGCTCTTATGCAAAGCCGAAGCTGCTCCACAGGCCATGCACCCATGTCATTGCTGCCGCAACGGAGTGTGGCATACCAGATGCAGTATATGTGTCACAGTACTTTAATAAGCAAGCAATATATCATACATGGAGCGGCGAGATTTATGGGTTCGGCATAGCTGGGGAGTTCACAGAGACTAACGATGAAGTACTCAATATTCCTGACCCATCGAAGCTCCGAGGCAAGGCTGGAAGGAGGAAGACTCGTCGCATCCACAACGATATGGACGAGTCGGAGGCTGGCAGGGTGAAGCGTTGCAGCAAATGCGATGAACGTGGGCACACCTACAAGCACTGTCCTAAAGACAAGGAGAAACCAAGTGCGGCGGAGGCAGGACTATCAGGATCAGCAGCAGATGGAGCTCGCCCTACGGGTGAAGGCACTACCTCCACTCGACCACGTCCTAGGCGTCGTCGTGCCACGTCTAGCTACGTGGTGTAGTTCTTATGTTCTATGTTGGCATGTGGATTTGCTTGTAATTTGTTTCAAACTTATCGATGTGTTTATGTTTTGTCGTGTAATGTCAGACTTCGGCATGTCATGTCTTTAGGTCTCGTGATGTAACGTCAGACTAAGGCACCTAATGTCTTTAGGTATGCTGATGTAATGTCGGACTTCGACACGTAATGTTATGTTATGTTATGTTATGTTATATTATCGAACTCTACATATATGTTAAATTGCACGTCATCGTTATGTACCCTTATGTAACATCCTGAAAATTCAAGACAATGAAAATCACGAAAATTTTGAACTTTTTAAAACTTTTGCATCATGCTGGTTGTTATGATTGCTATTGCTTGCCAAACCGTAAATGATCACCAAGAAAGTAAAGAAAAGAACTACATTTAAGCAATAGATATGATTTACGGGAATATATTTAATCCTACAAATAATTATGCACAAGATATTAAAATCAAATAAAAGAAAAGTTATTATTAACCTATTTTATCAAATATTAAAATATTTGAATAATGTAGGTGGGTGCCATAATATGTGTACACATGAAATGATGATCATTCAAATAAACTGAGCTCTATGTATATATAATAGAATTACGGGAGTATTTAATTCGATATGTAGATCGATTTTGCACCAAGTTCCTAATTGCATTTAGGGATTGAAATTTGATATATTAAACCCCTCCATATAAAATAAACTAACATATAAATAAATTGAGCTAATGTGCTATTGTGTTAATAACGGTCTCATTAGAAAATTATAGAATCTTTAATAAACCTTAAATATTGGACAATATTAAATTTTGGGCAAATTCACATTTGAACACTTAATACGGTCACCTAAATGCTTAGGAGTAAATACAAATTTAATTTGCAACTTTTCTCAATTTATAAATCAACCAAAACCCTAAAAGAAGAAAAATAGGAAAACTTTGAAAAATATATAATAATAATAAGAATTAACCCTAATTAAAAATTCAAATAAATTATATAAATAAAATATGAGTAATATTAATCTAGAATAAATCCATTGGTTGGAATGACACAAATATTGGGTAAACTTCATTTATACAAAATCTAGGATTTATAGAATCAAATTTACACAAGAAATAGGCTAAAATGGGGATTAAATAGGAAAAGACACTATTCATCGGCCGCCAGGTGTTCGATGTGGTCCCCTAACCCAGCCCCTCCGCTTTCCCCCTCTCTCTGTCGCCTGCCACCGCGCCGACGTCGCCATCGCCGTCCCTGCCCCGCGCTGCCGTCGCCGTCACTGCCTCGCGCCGCGCGCCACCGCTGCCACGCCGCCCCGCGCCCGCGCCCCACGCCGCGCCGCCTGCCCGTCGCGTTGCCGTTGCCGCGCCGCGCGCCGTCGCCGTCACTGCCTCGCGCCGCCGCTGTCACGCCGTCCTGCGCCCGCGCGTCGCGTCCGTCGTGTCGCCGTCGTCTCGAGCCCCGCGCCGCCCTGTCGCCATCGCCGCGCGCCGAGCCCCGTGCCGCGCCGCGCCGTCCCGTCGCCGCGTCGCCGTCCCGTCGACGCTCCGCCGTCGTCGTCGCGTCGCCCGTCGCCCTCACCGCGCGCCGAGCCGTGCGCCGCCCCGAGCCCCGCGCCGCCGCGCCGCCGTCGCGTCACCCCCTCCCTTCTCTTCCCTCTTCTCCTTATTCCCTCTCTCCCCTATAAGAGCCACCGTTCTCCCCTCTCCTCACTCCATCTTCCCCCTCCTCTCCCTCTTCCCCCTCTCAACGCGCCGCCGCGTCGCCGCCTTCGAGCCGCCGCGCCGCCGCCCTCGTGCTGTCGTGCCGCCGCATTCGTGACCGCCGCGCCGCCGCCTCAGTGTGCCGCGCCGTGCGCCGTCGTCGCCGCCGCCGTCGTCGCCACTGCCGCCGTCGTCGCCACCGCTGCCGTCGGTGAGCCGCTGCCCCCCCCCCTATTTGTCGCCGTGCCGCCGGGTAGAGAGGGAGCCGAGAAAGAGAAAGGAAGGGAGAAGCCGAGGGAGAGAAAGAAGAGGGAAGGAGGAGAGAAACCGGAAAGGAGAGAGAGAGAAAGGAAAAGAAAAGAGAGAGAGAGAGAAAGGAGAAGAAAAGAAAAGAGAGAGAAAGGAAAAGAAAAGAAAAGAGAGAGAGAAAGGAGAGGAGAGATTAGAGTGGGCCCCACGTGTTTAGTGAATAGTAATCCCCTTCTTAATCTTTATTAGTTGAATCTATTACATGTGGGTCCGGGTGGTTAAAAATCTAATTATAGAAGTTTTTTGGTCT
This sequence comes from Oryza sativa Japonica Group, assembly GCF_034140825.1. NCBI lineage: Eukaryota > Viridiplantae > Streptophyta > Magnoliopsida > Poales > Poaceae > Oryza > Oryza sativa. The sequence continues at coordinate 29,084,946 of NC_089037.1, read as the reverse complement.
CGAGTTTATGACATGTGGGCCCCACTTGTCATTAGCTCTTCCTATTTCCCTTTAGAAAATAATTCGGTAGGAAAAAGGAATAAACCCGGGGTCCCACTTGTCAATGGATATGTCTTGGATTAAAAATAAATCGTTTATGAACAGTAGCTTTTCGTAATTTCTCGGATTAATTCAAATTTGAATCTTTACACTAGCATAACTTATTCATTTTAACTCGGATTTGAGTGAAACTTGAACCTAAATTCATATAAATTCATAAGCTTTCCAATGATATATAATTCACTATTCAATAAAATATATTTATAATTATAAATTAATTAATATCAAATGATTAGATAATAATTAACCTAAATAGTGTGCCAATAAATAAAAAAAATGGATATTGTACAGTAGCATAATTATCTTTAATATATCTTGTCACTGTAGCAACCAAATAAATTAGTTATAATCAATCCTTCAAATTAATGGGTGTAAAGGAAAATATTAGTGCCATTTACTAGCCTATGTCCAAATATAACTAATTCCATGACTTATAAATTATTTACATAAAGTTTAGCCTCATATTTTGTAACTAAACTATAAACACATATAGATGAATCTTTAACTTGTTTAGGAGAGTAATCACAGAGCTAGTTGTATTTGGACCACTTAAAAAAAATTAGTTGATACCATGTCATGTGAAGTAGAATATATATATATATATATATATATATAGTCGGTTGATATCCATTAGTTAACCAAATAGAGCCATCTTAAAATCAACATGTATTATATAGCTTACAGTAAAAAGAAACTACTCAAATATATGATCCAATAATAAGATATTGTTGCTTACACATATACTATACATCCCATTATAGTGGTACGGTATAGTATTAATTTGCGTGTTGCATATATGAAATTAAGAGGGAGTGTATGACAAACATGTATATTAGATAAATACTAGTTATAAATATTGACCTCATATAATTATAATTATAGTTTAACTGTAAATTAGGATTATTCATTGTAAAATTATGTGATGGGATAATCTGTAACCATAATATGATTAACCTAAACAACTCTAACATACAAAGCATGGATAATTATTAACCTTTTACAATTTATTGTGACAAGTAAAATATGTTCATAATTAAAGTAAAGCTTCCATCAATAAAATAAATAATACAAATGATTCACTGTAATTATTTGATTGATCCTAAATCCATCCGACAACAGAACCTCTAGTATACGACCATTTTATTTAGATAGATGCATGTGTAGCCATAATCCTTCCATAGCCATTAGCTAGACTAAACCACAAATTAGCCAGATACGTATCTCATTCATACTACATTGGCTAGCTCCTAAATAGACCACCATGATAACAGAAAGATTAAGAAACTTTAGCCCTTAGCATGTTGGAACCCATTAGCAAGCGCGAATAATATGAGCAACCTTAGGTTCAACCTCAACAAATATATTTTGTTTGTGCATATTTGATTGTTGCTTGAATATTGGTTTTTCTCGCGTATTATAGACTTTGTGTATCGGATAGTCGTGAGGCAACGTCAGCAACTTCCAGGAGGTGAAGGTTGATCAAGAATTATATCAAGAATAAGGACTATCCTGAGCAAGGCAAGTCATCACTATTCCTTGAACATGTTGATCCCAATTGCGAAATTGTTTTGTTTACAAATAAAATTGCATGCAATGATGAACATCCTACTTGTGATTATGCCATGCCTTGATTATTGTTTACCCTTAAATCTTTGTAACCATGTTTACGTATGAGTCCCTAGTCAACTATGACAATTGCTTAGAAATGCTATTCTAGAATCATGCATACTCATATTTATCAAATGCTATATGCTTGGGCAATTACCTTTGGGAAGGTAATTGAGATGCGGCATGTAGAGACATGAGCGCCACATTGCCATGATGTTGATGACATGATTTGTGAAAGGAGAAATAAAATTAAACAACTATTTTCGACTGGGGCGGACGGAGGATTTGGGTGGTATCTGGAAAAGGCTAGTACCGTCCCCGGTCAATTAAGGACCGAGCCATGAAGTTAAGCATGAAACGACCCTCGTACAACCGCACTTCTCGTATGGGTATAGACCTAGCGGAGTAGATAGCCGAGCGGAGGCAGTATCCCTGCATAGATGGTTCACCCCTGAGTGAGGCAGGTGCGCTACGGTGGGACAGCCGTTGAGGTAGGGCCGAGAGGCGTGCCCTACATCGGTGTCGCCATTGGTAGGACTGCCATGAGTGTGTGAGAGAGAGAACTTAACTTGAGCCATAATTTAATATGTGTGTGAGACTTCTCTTTCCCGGGAGCGCCAGAACTCCTCTCACTGCTAGAAACATGGACGCCTAGAGTGCATGAGGATTTAAGTTCATGGAGCGGGTACTGCCAATGCGAGGTTATCAAAAGGCTTTGCCGTGGCGCGTCTCATGTGTTGGGACGAGGCTCATGTGTTGGGCAGTCGCGGAGTGCGGGTAAAGTGTACATCCACTGCAGTGTGAGTAAACCAAATCTATTCGAATAGCCGTGCTCGCGGTTAATGAGCACCGGGACATGTATTACACTTGGCTAGACTCTAAATTCTTAACTTGTGTTGGATGGGATATTGCATGGTGATTTTTATGCTGATGGAGCCACTTCCTGAGAGGAGGGAAGGTGGACGTCCTCAGAAAACCATGACGACTCAATGGCGGGAAGCTATCCTTGGGATCACAATGGATGGTGGACAGAACCGTCGTTGTTTAATGTGAACACTGGAACTAAAATTTGATCAGTCTATGATAGGTCTTAGGCTTGTGAAAATATTTGCAAAACGCAGCTTTATGCAAAAGAACCTGAAACCATTCCTTGAATACCCTCTATCATATGCATTGTTGTTGTGGTGGCTTGCTGAGTACGGTTGGTACTCACCCTTGCTATTTATATATCTTTTAGGAGAGTGTTGAAGAGAAGCCCTTGTCGGTACGCTTGCGTATCCCACAAGATGATCGGAGTGCGGTCTTGTTCTAGGTCTCGTTCCCCAGTCGACTGCCTGTGGCATGTTAACCGGGCCCTTATATTATTTTGTCTTCTGCTGTTGTTCTCTGATAGTTGTTGGCCTACCTGGCCCTAATGTAAGTATTTAACTCTTTTAGTCTAAATTCATTCGTGATATGTTGTGATCCAACTATGTATGTGTGTACCAACTACTGATCCAGGGATTGGTACGGATAAACACAGAAGATTTCCGATTTCCAAAATCGGGGGTCTACACCTTAGTAACGTTTGATAAATTTAAATAGCCTGTACTCTAGTTGTACATAATTATTCTCATGATTTTATTACTATTTCATAATTTTACAAGTTATCTTTTGTTTTACATTAGTACTTTTTGAATTGTTCTAACACGAAACACTATATTTTTCAGAGATGGCACGTCAGGATACACCTCAGTTGTTGGACCCGGCGATAGATCACCGACACCGGTCTCACCTTACTGCGGTGCAGGGGGCTCAGCTTGGGACGTTCCGGGCACGGACGTGCGGTGAGCTACTTACGGTTCACGACTCCTTTGTCGAGAGGTACGAACAGTGTATTACTATAACTTAGTTGCGCTGTACTAATTTTTATAATGACATATTAATTTGTTATTACAGGCTGCGTGAGGCCAGAGACGCACACTTTTCACTTGCCGTGCGGTGAGGTAGCCCCTACCCTACAGGACGTATCGTACTTGTTGGGGCTACCGCTCGCGGGAGACGCTGTTGGGCCAGTGACCGCGGGTGTGGACTGGCAAGACGATCTGACGGCATGTTTCGCACTAGTACAGCGCGCACCGCATCTCCCGCTCGAGCCGTTGGCACACCACCGCAACACCGGACCTACGAAGAGGTGACTGCTTCAGTTCACCGTGAGTGTTTTTTGTACCGAAATGACAAGCGTACTACATATTTAGTCCACAAGTAAGGTGCCTAACATTTTATCGAACGCTTGCAGGTCGAGCAGCTACAGGCAGAGGCCGACGAGTACTCCTACAGCCGCTGTTTGGAGGCGTACTTGCTCTGGCTTTTTGGCTGAGTGATGTTCTGTGGCGGTCACGGGCACGCGGTCGACAAGGGACTCGTGCACTAGGCCAGGAGCATCGCCGACGCCGCGGTAGGCGAGGTGCCTCAGTGGAGCTGGGGTTCCGCGTTGTTGGCGGCTCTGTATCGTGGCCTTTGTGAGGCTTGCACGAAGACGGATCCTAGCGCGACCTTTGGTGGGTGCCCTCTCTTTCTTCCTATCTGGACAGCTGAGAGGATTGCGATCGGTCTGAGGTGGACCAGCACGCGTACGAGGAGTCACTGTACGCGGAGCGACCAGAGGTCAACTACCCTACGATCGGTACTCTGTGGTGCCGTCGTCAGGTACATCACATCGATCTTCTCGTATTGTTAAGTTAATTGCTAAGTTCATTGTACATCACATCGAACGTCTCGTATTGCAGCACCGATGGGCTCACGTCCAGGTTAGGCGGTCGTATCCTGAGTTTGTTATGGAGTTCGACCGCCTTCTGCCGATTGACGTCGTGTGGGAGCCCTACAGTGTCGCGGCTACCCAGGCTCGTGCGCCGTTGGGTCAGTCCACACTCTGCACCAGGGACCAGGCGTACTGGATGACTACGGTTCCGATGGTCTTCGACATCTGCGTTGAGCCTCACGCCCCTTTCCACGTGATGCGGCAGTTCGGCTTCCGTCAGCCCTTTCCAGTACCGTTTCCGACGACCGTCCCAGCTGTTGTTCACCGGTAAGATCTTTCACTATGCTTTCAGTTGTTGCATTAAAATCTACCTGTCCACAATAATTTGCAACATCTGTCGATTCACACTAATATGACACATTAATTCGCAGGTACTCGCGCAAGGGTCAGCAGTCAGCTGGCGACTGGCCCGCCAAGTTGGCGACTTTTGTTGAGGACTGGTTGCTCGCAACCGAGGAGGTCGTGGACCACGAGGGAGAGCCACACACTGAGGAGGCGTACCAGGCCTACCTACGCTGGTACCAGCCACGCACCCGTACTAGGGTCACCTTCGCTCCCTTGGAGCAGCAGCCCCACGTTGTGAGCACTAGAGACCTCTACGCCAGGCACCGGGACCAGGACTTCGCTCGTGCTGTGAGTACCCTGCATCACACCATTCCTTTATGTTTTCATGTCTTTCTCTTTATCAAATTTTACGAATATGTACGAACAAATTAACCATGCAGGTCGACGACATCAACCGGGTCGTCGACTATGCCATGCCTTGATTATTGTTTACCCTTAAATCTTTGTAACCATGTTTACGTATGAGTCCCTAGTCAACTATGACAATTGCTTAGAAATGCTATTCTAGAATCATGCATACTCATATTTATCAAATGCTATATGCTTGGGCAATTACCTTTGGGAAGGTAATTGAGATGCGGCATGTAGAGACATGAGCGCCACATTGCCATGATGTTGATGACATGATTTGTGAAAGGAGAAATAAAATTAAACAACTATTTTCGACTGGGGCGGACGGAGGATTTGGGTGGTATCTGGAAAAGGCTAGTACCGTCCCCGGTCAATTAAGGACCGAGCCATGAAGTTAAGCATGAAACGACCCTCGTACAACCGCACTTCTCGTATGGGTATAGACCTAGCGGAGTAGATAGCCGAGCGGAGGCAGTATCCCTGCATAGATGGTTCACCCCTGAGTGAGGCAGGTGCGCTACGGTGGGACAGCCGTTGAGGTAGGGCCGAGAGGCGTGCCCTACATCGGTGTCGCCATTGGTAGGACTGCCATGAGTGTGTGAGAGAGAGAACTTAACTTGAGCCATAATTTAATATGTGTGTGAGACTTCTCTTTCCCGGGAGCGCCAGAACTCCTCTCACTGCTAGAAACATGGACGCCTAGAGTGCATGAGGATTTAAGTTCATGGAGCGGGTACTGCCAATGCGAGGTTATCAAAAGGCTTTGCCGTGGCGCGTCTCATGTGTTGGGACGAGGCTCATGTGTTGGGCAGTCGCGGAGTGCGGGTAAAGTGTACATCCACTGCAGTGTGAGTAAACCAAATCTATTCGAATAGCCGTGCTCGCGGTTAATGAGCACCGGGACATGTATTACACTTGGCTAGACTCTAAATTCTTAACTTGTGTTGGATGGGATATTGCATGGTGATTTTTATGCTGATGGAGCCACTTCCTGAGAGGAGGGAAGGTGGACGTCCTCAGAAAACCATGACGACTCAATGGCGGGAAGCTATCCTTGGGATCACAATGGATGGTGGACAGAACCGTCGTTGTTTAATGTGAACACTGGAACTAAAATTTGATCAGTCTATGATAGGTCTTAGGCTTGTGAAAATATTTGCAAAACGCAGCTTTATGCAAAAGAACCTGAAACCATTCCTTGAATACCCTCTATCATATGCATTGTTGTTGTGGTGGCTTGCTGAGTACGGTTGGTACTCACCCTTGCTATTTATATATCTTTTAGGAGAGTGTTGAAGAGAAGCCCTTGTCGGTACGCTTGCGTATCCCACAAGATGATCGGAGTGCGGTCTTGTTCTAGGTCTCGTTCCCCAGTCGACTGCCTGTGGCATGTTAACCGGGCCCTTATATTATTTTGTCTTCTGCTGTTGTTCTCTGATAGTTGTTGGCCTACCTGGCCCTAATGTAAGTATTTAACTCTTTTAGTCTAAATTCATTCGTGATATGTTGTGATCCAACTATGTATGTGTGTACCAACTACTGATCCAGGGATTGGTACGGATAAACACAGAAGATTTCCGATTTCCAAAATCGGGGGTCTACACCTTAGTAACGTTTGATAAATTTAAATAGCCTGTACTCTAGTTGTACATAATTATTCTCATGATTTTATTACTATTTCATAATTTTACAAGTTATCTTTTGTTTTACATTAGTACTTTTTGAATTGTTCTAACACGAAACACTATATTTTTCAGAGATGGCACGTCAGGATACACCTCAGTTGTTGGACCCGGCGATAGATCACCGACACTGGTCTCACCTTACTGCGGTGCAGGGGGCTCAGCTTGGGACGTTCCGGGCACGGACGTGCGGTGAGCTACTTACGGTTCACGACTCCTTTGTCGAGAGGTACGAACAGTGTATTACTATAACTTAGTTGCGCTGTACTAATTTTTATAATGACATATTAATTTGTTATTACAGGCTGCGTGAGGCCAGAGACGCACACTTTTCACTTGCCGTGCGGTGAGGTAGCCCCTACCCTACAGGACGTATCGTACTTGTTGGGGCTACCGCTCGCGGGAGACGCTGTTGGGCCAGTGACCGCGGGTGTGGACTGGCAAGACGATCTGACGGCATGTTTCGCACTAGTACAGCGCGCACCGCATCTCCCGCTCGAGCCGTTGGCACACCACCGCAACACCGGACCTACGAAGAGGTGACTGCTTCAGTTCACCGTGAGTGTTTTTTGTACCGAAATGACAAGCGTACTACATATTTAGTCCACAAGTAAGGTGCCTAACATTTTATCGAACGCTTGCAGGTCGAGCAGCTACAGGCAGAGGCCGACGAGTACTCCTACAGCCGCTGTTTGGAGGCGTACTTGCTCTGGCTTTTTGGCTGAGTGATGTTCTGTGGCGGTCACGGGCACGCGGTCGACAAGGGACTCGTGCACTAGGCCAGGAGCATCGCCGACGCCGCGGTAGGCGAGGTGCCTCAGTGGAGCTGGGGTTCCGCGTTGTTGGCGGCTCTGTATCGTGGCCTTTGTGAGGCTTGCACGAAGACGGATCCTAGCGCGACCTTTGGTGGGTGCCCTCTCTTTCTTCCTATCTGGACAGCTGAGAGGATTGCGATCGGTCTGAGGTGGACCAGCACGCGTACGAGGAGTCACTGTACGCGGAGCGACCAGAGGTCAACTACCCTACGATCGGTACTCTGTGGTGCCGTCGTCAGGTACATCACATCGATCTTCTCGTATTGTTAAGTTAATTGCTAAGTTCATTGTACATCACATCGAACGTCTCGTATTGCAGCACCGATGGGCTCACGTCCAGGTTAGGCGGTCGTATCCTGAGTTTGTTATGGAGTTCGACCGCCTTCTGCCGATTGACGTCGTGTGGGAGCCCTACAGTGTCGCGGCTACCCAGGCTCGTGCGCCGTTGGGTCAGTCCACACTCTGCACCAGGGACCAGGCGTACTGGATGACTACGGTTCCGATGGTCTTCGACATCTGCGTTGAGCCTCACGCCCCTTTCCACGTGATGCGGCAGTTCGGCTTCCGTCAGCCCTTTCCAGTACCGTTTCCGACGACCGTCCCAGCTGTTGTTCACCGGTAAGATCTTTCACTATGCTTTCAGTTGTTGCATTAAAATCTACCTGTCCACAATAATTTGCAACATCTGTCGATTCACACTAATATGACACATTAATTCGCAGGTACTCGCGCAAGGGTCAGCAGTCAGCTGGCGACTGGCCCGCCAAGTTGGCGACTTTTGTTGAGGACTGGTTGCTCGCAACCGAGGAGGTCGTGGACCACGAGGGAGAGCCACACACTGAGGAGGCGTACCAGGCCTACCTACGCTGGTACCAGCCACGCACCCGTACTAGGGTCACCTTCGCTCCCTTGGAGCAGCAGCCCCACGTTGTGAGCACTAGAGACCTCTACGCCAGGCACCGGGACCAGGACTTCGCTCGTGCTGTGAGTACCCTGCATCACACCATTCCTTTATGTTTTCATGTCTTTCTCTTTATCAAATTTTACGAATATGTACGAACAAATTAACCATGCAGGTCGACGACATCAACCGGGTCGTCGTTGACGGTTCAACGACGATCCAACGTTTAGGCGCGGGGATTCCGGTACCCGTAGAGGAGCACCTGACGACGTACACGCAGATGGTGGAGTCGATGCGCTCGATTCTCCGAGTGCTCACCTGTCGTGCAGACGACGTTGCTCGGGCAGACGTAGCTGTACAGCGGCCACCCGTACCGACTGGTCCCCGTCCAGCTGCGCACGTTCCTAGGCCGACTCCCCCTCCGCACGGAGGTAAGTATTTTTAAGGATTTTTCTGCACATGCCTCGCACATATATGTGAGCCGTTTCACTTGCCGATTGCTTCAGGGTTTCGTGCACCGTTCAGCACCCCGCCTTCCTCGGCTAGGCCTTCTGTTGTGCCCCCCACAGGTACTTAAAAAATAACATTACTTCGACAATCAATTTACATGCATTTTATGTCTTAGCTTACAAGGGTCCCGTTGTCGATGTGTAGGTTTCGCCCAGTTCGCTATGACGCAGGCCGCCCACTTCTCCCAGGCTGCAGGGTCAGCGTCTCAGGCAGCTGCATCGACCTCGCACTCAGCGCAGTTCTGGCAGTACACCGGGACTTTGTCACAGGCAGCCGGCACGTCGAGTCAGGGTCCACCACTGGACCATGCTGGGACCTCGTCGGACCGCTTGGTGCCTTCCACCTTGCTCTTCGACATCACTGACTTCGACTTCGCTTCAGGCTCGACAGAGGAGCGTGGTCGCGACGCGGGGCAGGGCCAGTAGAGCAGTCTTCTCTTTGTTTATTTGCTTCACTTTCCAGTACTGTATGCTTGTGTAATGAATACGTTGTTGTTATATGTGCACGATACCTGTTGGCGCATGCACGATACCTTTCGGCGCATGCACGACTACTTTCTGCCGCACCGATGCAGCCTCCTTTATTCGCGTACGATACGAGTATTTGCTCGCCATTTGCCGCATACGACTAATGTAACTTTCGGCGCCGATCAGGCATGTAACTTTCGGCGCCGATCAGGCGTACCCACCATGCCCCGCCACGTTCACATGTCAGGGATATCACTCGATTTTTTGCGCCCATATAAGTCGCCTTAACGAGTGAGGCCTCACAATCTTCCAGAACTCAGTCACATTCAGTACTCTCTTCCCCACTTGCTTCATTACAAATCCTACCGGCTTTCGTCAATGGCTAGACGCCGGGGTGTTGAGGATCCGAACTGGCGTAGCAATACTTGTGTATACCTACTACCACCTTGGTGCCAGCGTCCTCTCTGCCTATGCGGTGATCGATGCCAACTAATGGCTTCGAGGAATCCTGATATTCGAGGAAGGCGCTTTTTTAGGTGCCCTAACTATGATCGTGAGGTATTTTATTATCTGCATATGCTTATTCATTCCGTATGGGCAATCGTTTTATTCTTCGTAACACTACTCTATTCGGCAGACCCGCACTACGGCTTACGCATACATCGAGTGGGTCGATACAGAAAATCCCGTTCTCGACCTAACCACTTGTTTACAAGAAGGTCGCTGGTATTTCGCATCCAAAAGTACTGAGCAATACTTACAGAGAAAAGCGGCTTATGAACGACAATGTCGTGAACAACAGAGCGACTGGCAGGTGCTAACTATAGCACTCCCTCCATGGGAAGCCCGTCCAAGATGCAGGTGTGGTGATCGTTGTCAGGTTCTTCATTCCATAAAGCCTACAACATTGGGTCGAAGGTTCTTTGTTTGTCCAAATATTCTTGACGACGATTTCATGGTAAGAATATTTTGATTACATGAATCCTTTTTTTCTCACAACATTTACTAACTTTGCTCGCTTTAAATCTATTCTTTCCTCCCAGGAACCACCAAGGAGATGTCAATACAGAGAATGTATAGACACCAGAAGGGTTCTAACTCCACCTAGCCGTGTTGTGCAGCTTGAACTACCAGAGCAATACAGGGTTACTAAAGCGCGGTTTGAGAGAGGAGAGGGATCCTCACGTAGGGGTTAGCTATTATCGGACAACTTGGCATATTGAAATTTCTACTGTCATGCTTCCTTGTCCCATTACTACATCGTCGTTGTGTTCAACTATTGCACTACCTCCCTCCTAGTTCGAATCTAATATCATCTATGTAACCGCAATGGAAATAGTTGTATCATGTTCAAATTGTACTACTATTTCTTCATGTTACATAACTCTCCTTGTTTAAGTCCATATAATGTTTCTACGACCGAGACTGCGATAGGCCTATATTAATTATCCGAGTACTAATACGTCGAATAAGTTACAAAATAATACCTTACTTAACATATGAAATTGCGAAACAACCAACTTCAATACATTTTTATAACAATATTAACATGTTTTACCAATAAATACTTCTTTATTTATTATTAACATAACATAGAAAAATCGTTTGGCCGTACTTTTTGCATCTGGGTCCCTTGCCGCCCTCTACTGGGGCGGCAAGGGGCCCAAATGCAAAAAGTACGAGCGCAACCTCTTTATGGCGGCAAAAATTGCAATTAGCCCCTTGCCGCCCTCTGTATGGGCGGCAAGGGGGTTATTGCAATTTTTGCCGACGGCGGCAGACGGCGCGGTCGACCCGCTGTCTGCCACGTCAGCTTGTCGCCCACCACTGGGGCGGCAGGTTCTAGTTTTGCAATTTTTTTGGCCGATAGATTATTTCTGTAAATATTAAAAAAAATCTAAAAATGAAAAAAATTCTGTGCAATGGCAGAGGATGGTAGGCATGGTGCACATGAGCGAAACCTATGTGCGATGGCTGCTTTCGTCGAGCCACTGCGCGATTGCATCGCGCTCTCACAGGTGCAGTTGTCTGTTTTGGGAGCGTGATTGTGGTCTTGTAGACGGGCATGGCCGCATGGCCGCAAGGGCATACATTGCCGACAAAACATGAGATAACTTCTGCCAAAAATAATTGAAAAATATACCGTTAAAATTTTCTTTTCTTAGAAATATATGACAAGCAAAAAGGTTTTAGAAGAGAGAATATACCGTTGTCACGAGGGAGTAAAGCAAACTCATGACGACGAGATCGTATGGTGAATCTGCAAAGTGGCGATGACAACAACGATATCGCGGGACTTTGGACTATTTGCCACTCTCTTCAATAGCACATTCTCAAATGCCATCTTCCCTAATAACTCTAATTATTTGTGTTGAAAGTATGTCATGAGGGGCTTTGATCGAGGATGCCAAAACCACCACACCTATGAAGTGCTGCTCGACGATCAAGGGGTTCGACTGGGGTGAAGCCGAGGGGGCAAGGCCGAAGGACGAAGCTAGAAGGGTTCGCCACCCTGTCCATAGGACTTGTCGTCAAGTCTCTGTCAGAGGCGAAGCCGGAGGGGTTCGACCATGAGCTAGATGCCTTCGCCAAACATGCCTGAGAGTGCGGGATGGCCCAAGAAGGCCATTCGCCACACATGGGCTGGCCCACGAAGCCCGACTAGGGCCCCATAGCTAGGATGGACACTATGTGCCCTCACTAATGTCCTTATCTTAAGGGTATCAATATAAATTCTCCTATACACACTAAACCCTAGTGAGTATGAGTCTTTACTAAGACTATAAAAGGCCCTATAGGGGCATGTAATAGGGGATCCAAAAAAATATCATCAATTAATACCTTGTTTTACTATTCAACCACTCCACCGAGAGAACCACGTCTTTCGACGTGAAGCTATTGTCGCTTCGACAACAATTTGCCATCGTGATTCATCAAATTGTTTCTATTTTGCCACTTTTAACTGCCAACACACTAAAAGAAACAGAAAATGACCTTACTGCTCCTCTCATCTCCTCTATCTTTTCTTCTTTCCTCATCTCTCCTATGTTATTCCTCTCCTACGTGAGAATCCCATGTACTGTTGCAGTTGGATGGATGGCGCGAGCCTCCGCGATTTGACGGCGAGGTCTTTGACGAGCGAGGATATGTCGAGGTCACCTCGACCACAAGCGAGATACTCGCGCTGGAGCATACAACTTGACCCATGCCGGCTCCCTCCCCCCCTCCTAAACATCCATTTGCACCGTTTCTCCCAACATCACAGGATCTATGCGAAGGGCCTGCAACCAAGATGTACTACCTTGGCCCCGATGACCCATTCGATGAACCATCAACCATTGTCGCATCCATTGCTTGTCCTGCTATCCGGTTCATCCATGGCGCTAGCCGTCCCTACTGCTTAGCTTGTCTCACACCAGAGATTGGTTCATGCCATGCCAGAGAGGAAGAAGGTAGAAGGGAGATGAATGAGAGGGTAATGAGGTTATTTTCTTATAGTTTTGCTAAGTTGTCAGTCAAAAATAACGAAACAGAGACAACTTGGTGGATCACGATGGCAAATAACAAAAGTTATTGGGAATGATAACATTTGAGAATGTGACATCGAAGAGAGAGTGGCAAATAGCCCAAAATCCCTAACATCGTGCCCGACAAATGCGAAGTGGTTGTTTGCGGAGGTGGACCCGGTGACGTCGCCACTACGCGCTTTGAGTCCACGAGAGTGTGGGCCCCTATCATGTCCTGATAAATCCACCCCGAATTAAAAATCACTTTATAAAAGAAAAGAATAGAAATTATTATAAATCTAAAAGAAATCTCAAGCACTAAACCTCTGTAAATATTTTCTGCTTTAATGAAAATACATTGCTAGGCAAATCCCTAGCAGCTTTCCAGGTGATTTTTTTTTTCAAATTGAGCTTGGAGTATTTTTCCTAAAATCTCCATGTTCAAAATTGGTCCCTCGATTTTTACTTGATTTCTAGAGCAAAAGAAATAATTTTAAAGCAACAAAAACCAAATTTGTAGTTAATTAAAATGAAAACCTAAAAATAAATCTCTCCTTCTCTTTAGGCCATTTCCGGCCCAAAGCTCTTAGTTGCTCTTTCGGCCCGCCACCGGGGTCCTCTTCTCTCTCTCCTCCTTCTCGGGCCAACCTCCTCTTAAATAAATACTCTCTCCGTTTCACAACGTAAGTCATATATATATCTAGATTCATTAACATCAATATAAATATGGGAAATGCTAGAATAACTTACATTGTGAAACGGAGGAAGTAGCTACTTGTTGGTTTTACAACGCCGTAATCTTGTTTTGGGTTTTTTTTTCTTGTAACTTTCCTTGTAAGTATTTTTTTATGCTTTTGTAAAATTACACTATTGGGTTAGGCCTGGTAGTATTCCCTAAAAAAGTTTTTTTTGTTTTTTAAGTTAATTAATTAAACTTGTTCAATATACCGGATAAAAAAATCCCTTTTTTCTTTGTTAACATCAATTCCACATGGACGCAATATATAGTCTGCCGGCCTAATGAAGCGATCAAACCTCCAGACTCCAAAGTCCAAACTCACCTACGGCCTAGCTTTGACAGCTACGTATCCTATACGAACCATCTCATTATTATGGGAAACTACTCTAAACTCGTTGTTATGAATTTTTTTTAAAAAAAATAGATTAATACGTGTTAAATTATTATACTAACATGCAAGATCAAATTCTATTTCTATTTCTATGAGTTGCAACTGAAAAAAATTTGACTACAAATATACGTTAACTAGATATTATTTAATTTGTCTTTTTCGTTGCAACTTATAGAATTCAAATTTTACCTTGTATGTGTATAGAGTGATTTATCGTATATTAACAATTTATCTTGTTATTTTTTAAAAAAAATCATAATCATTTGAATCATATGTAAATAAGGATTGAGAATTTAGAATCCCCTTACCATTATTACCAGCACATCAACGCCCGTGCTGCCGCACGCTGAGCACCGTGCACGAGCGCATCGTTCCGACGTTCCCTTTCTTTCGTCGTGGACTCCGGCTACTCCTCCGCTGCCGCCGCCGCCGGCGGAATGCACGTCGTGATCTGCCCATTGCTCGCCTTCGGCCACCTGCTTCCGTGCCTCGACCTCGCCCAGCGCCTGGCGTGTGGCCACCGCGTGTCGTTCGTCTCAACGCCGCGGAACATATCCCGCCTCCCTCCGGTGCGCCCCTCGCTCGCGCCGCTCGTCTCCTTCGTGGCGTTGCCGCTCCCGCGCGTCGAGGGGCTCCCCAACGGCGCCGAGTCTACCCACAACGTCCCTCACGACAGGCCAGACATGGTCGAGCTCCACCTGAGAGCTTTTGACGGGCTTGCCGCGCCCTTCTCGGAGTTCTTGGGCACCGCCTGCGCCGACTGGGTCATGCCGACGTCGTCCGCACCTAGGCAAACACTAAGTTCTAACATCCACGTGAACCATTCATGAGATGGAAGAAGAGAGGCAGAACCATTGAAGACATACGCACATGATAGAATTGCAGAGAAACTCGTCCCGCCCAGGCACCCCGGCGCCCAGCGGTCGCCTCCTTTGCCCAATCACTCCTCATTCGAACACGCTCGAGCGCGCTGCAGAGAAGCTCGTCCGCTCCTCGCGCCAAAACGCGCGAGCTCGGTCCCTTCTCGCCTTTACCTCCCCTCCCCTTCCTTATCGCGACGTTTTTCGGTCTCTGCTTGGTCTGCAAATGGGCCGAAAGCAGCTGAACATCGCGCATGAGACGAATGGGAGGAGGACAGGAACGCTTCCACTGAACTTGTGCCGTTGGATGTGGAAGCAACGGCGATGCGGAAAGCTACGTCCCTCTGACGTAGAATTTAATACGTCGCGCAGTAATGAAGCAATCAGCCCGATCGGAGCAAGCTTGGTAAACCTCCAAAGTATACAAAGTCCAAACCCACGGGCGGTACTGCCCATCGCATCATCAGGCGTCCGGGCGGTATTCATCGGTCGCGCCCGCACATCGACGCCCACGCCGCCGCACGCTAAACCCGCCCGCTCGGCCGCTCCACGCGCGCACCGGCCCCCTTCTTCCGTCATGGACTCCGGCTACTCCTCCTCCTACGCCGCCGCCGCCGGGATGCACGTCGTGATCTGCCCGTGGCTCGCCTTCGGCCACCTGCTCCCGTGCCTCGACCTCGCCCAGCGCCTCGCGTCGCGGGGCCACCGCGTGTCGTTCGTCTCCACGCCGCGGAACATATCCCGCCTCCCGCCGGTGCGCCCCGCGCTCGCGCCGCTCGTCGCCTTCGTGGCGCTGCCGCTCCCGCGCGTCGAGGGGCTCCCCGACGGCGCCGAGTCCACCAACGACGTCCCCCACGACAGGCCGGACATGGTCGAGCTCCACCGGAGGGCCTTCGACGGGCTCGCCGCGCCCTTCTCGGAGTTCTTGGGCACCGCGTGCGCCGACTGGGTCATCGTCGACGTCTTCCACCACTGGGCCGCAGCCGCCGCTCTCGAGCACAAGGTTGCACCAAGTCCTACTAATAGCTCAATCTTTGCACTAACCTTAATTACATAATTCCATCATTGATGCTACGTTATTCGCCTTAGGTGCCATGTGCAATGATGTTGTTGGGCTCTGCACATATGATCGCTTCCATAGCAGACAGACGGCTCGAGCGCGCGGAGACAGAGTCGCCTGCGGCTGCCGGGCAGGGACGCCCAGCGGCGGCGCCAACGTTCGAGGTGGCGAGGATGAAGTTGATACGAACCAAAGGCTCATCGGGAATGTCCCTCGCCGAGCGCTTCTCCTTGACGCTCTCGAGGAGCAGCCTCGTCGTCGGGCGGAGCTGCGTGGAGTTCGAGCCGGAGACCGTCCCGCTCCTGTCGACGCTCCGCGGTAAGCCTATTACCTTCCTTGGCCTTATGCCGCCGTTGCATGAAGGCCGCCGCGAGGACGGCGAGGATGCCACCGTCCGCTGGCTCGACGCGCAGCCGGCCAAGTCCGTCGTGTACGTCGCGCTAGGCAGCGAGGTGCCACTGGGAGTGGAGAAGGTCCACGAGCTCGCGCTCGGGCTGGAGCTCGCCGGGACGCGCTTCCTCTGGGCTCTTAGGAAGCCCACTGGCGTCTCCGACGCCGACCTCCTCCCCGCCGGCTTCGAGGAGCGCACGCGCGGCCGCGGCGTCGTGGCGACGAGATGGGTTCCTCAGATGAGCATACTGGCGCACGCCGCCGTGGGCGCGTTCCTGACCCACTGCGGCTGGAACTCGACCATCGAGGGGCTCATGTTCGGCCACCCGCTTATCATGCTGCCGATCTTCGGCGACCAGGGACCGAACGCGCGGCTAATCGAGGCGAAGAACGCCGGATTGCAGGTGGCAAGAAACGACGGCGATGGATCGTTCGACCGAGAAGGCGTCGCGGCGGCGATTCGTGCAGTCGCGGTGGAGGAAGAAAGCAGCAAAGTGTTTCAAGCCAAAGCCAAGAAGCTGCAGGAGATCGTCGCGGACATGGCCTGCCATGAGAGGTACATCGACGGATTCATTCAGCAATTGAGATCTTACAAGGATTGAAGCATCTCAGGATGTACACCTGCAACAGTGCAACTACAAAATCCTTGGAATAAAATGATTTTTGTTTTGTAGTCCACTTACCCAAAATATGCAAAGGCCGAACGGTGGGGAAAATTCTAATCCTGATTTTTTTTTCATTTTTGTTTTTCTTTGTTATTTATCAATTTGATACCGCCCAGACAAAGTTGAAATTTAATTGTAAAACTTTTTATAGTACATGGAACACGCACAACATACTCATTTCCTGTAGAGTAATGCTCCGGTGCAATCTACTTGCAGTATTCTACTCCGAGTAGAATTAATCTCGACCGTTTATTTTAAAGGGCAGGTAAGTAATCTCCTAATATCGTTTAGGGGTAATTTTGGTTTGGGATGTTTTCTTCGGTTCGCATCGCATCAGGTCCGGACTCCGTCGCATGCAGACACCTCGCTATTCCTCCCCCGGCCTCGCCGCCTTGTCCGCCCCCTCCGTCACCGTCTGTATCCCCCGCCGTCGCCGCCTTGTCCGCCTCCTCAGTCGCATCGTCCGTCTAGGAGCGGACGAGCGTGGCAGCGTCCGAGCGAGCGACGATCTTGAGCAGGAGTTCTGGTGGTAGTAAAAATTCTGGCATGGGCTTCGGCGGCGGCATCACGCACGCACGCAACGTCATTTGCGTGGCGGCATCGTCTCAGCTCATTCGTCTTCTTGTCGTTCCGATTGTTTCATGGATTACATGGATCGATTAAGATCTTGCACGACCAACTCCGACGAGGATGACATGGTGATTGATCTATGGATTGGAAAACGATAATACCCCTACGCGAATTATTTTTCCTGGATGAAAACACCCCTCCACATTTCTACTTCCACTAATTCTGGTGGGAGTAGAACTAGATCTCAGCCCTACAATTAAATATGATCAAGGGCCCAAATTACTTTCTACTCCGAGTAGAAAACACCGGAGTAGGACTGTTTCCTGTATGTGAAACTTTTTTCGAGATTTTCCAAAGAAAACATTCATTATTCATTATCTGGCATCTCGGAGAGGGCGAGAGGCAAGCATGATGCAAGTGTACCATGCTAATAATACTGTACTTAGGAGACTACTGACTACTCCACGCGGGCGTCAGTCGTCAAAGTTCATAAATAGCCGGCAGCGGAACGTCTGATTCTTTAATTGGTGGAGAACTTAACTTTGCACTCAGCTTGACAAATTGTACAGGCAAGATATCAAGATCACGGGCTTTTTCATCTCCAAACGATCACAATCTTAACTTAAACAAACCAGGGTGGAAGGTAGGCAAAGAAGAAAAGTACAAAGTTGCATTGTGAAGTTGCAGTAAAAAAATGTCGGATGACATGCAGATACAGCAAATGCTTGACTTCCTCGGTGGCGGTGCCGGCCTGCCGGCTTAACTAAAGTAGTTCCTTCCCTGATTGGATCTTTCAAAGTCTCCACGACTCCAAAGTGCAAACATATATTTGAGCGGTTCAGCCCGTGCTAAACTGGAAACTGTTTTTTGGATGGACGCCCACCTATTTATTACATATCAACTAAACAGTTATAATTTTTTTAAAAAAAACAAGATAGATTAATATGTAATATATCATTCGACAAACATGCAAATTCAAAATCGACTTCTATAAATTGTAGCGAAAATAACAAATTTAATTGTGAATTAATTTGTTATTTAATTGACATGTTAGAGTTTAATACATATACTAGTTAGAGTTTAATTTGTTGTTTTTGTTACAGTTTAGAAAAGTTAAATTTGAACTTGTATTTTTTGGAGTGATATATTACATACTAATCTATATTATCGTTTTTTTTAATTTTTTTATAACTATTTAGTTAACATGAAATGGGTGGACGTTCATTTAAGATATTAGAATCCATCTTCATCCCGCGTCTGCTCGATGATATCCATGTTCTTGAAATAGAATCCAGATTGCTCTACCTCTGCCTTGCGTGTTACAGGAAGAAAGCTGCTATACGTTCGACCGACGCGTACGACTCAACGGCGGAATACACGACGTGAGCCAGCAGCCCAGCACTGACTTGGTTATATGGTTTGCTGCTCCCACTGTCCCACAGTCCCACATAATCCACGTGGAAGCACATCAAAGCTCATATATAAAGCCCAAACTTCAGGCATGGAAAATTAAATCAAACAAAACCGTTGATGTAGATGTTTGTAAAAAAAAAAAGAGAGATGAAAAATTTAGAGGAGAAAGGGAGGAGACTAACAAAGTTCAGCGGCGAGGTAGGCGAAGCTGCGAGGCAGCCGCCCGGTCCCCTCCCCACTCGCGGCTACCTGGCACCTCTCCGACCTGGCGTGGCGGCGGCGGCTCCCAGCTAGCTCCGGCCTGGCGCGGGCGAGGGAGGCGAAGCTGCGAGGCGGCCGCCTAGTCCCCTCCCCACTCGCGGCGGCCTGGCGCCTCTCCGGCCTGGTGTGGCGGCGGCCTGGCGCGGGCGAGGAAGGCGAAGCGGCAAGGCGGCGATGCGACCACGAGGGATTTGGGCGTCGGGCGGCAGGAAACGGAGAGCGTGGGCTGAAAACGGAGGCTGCAGGTGGGCCGGCGCAGCAGACCGTTCGATTAGATTTCAACGCTCCAGATCGCTCCAATGTCACACCATGCCATGCCATAACAATGTCACTGAATTTGAATCCCTACCACACGGTCATCACCGCCGGCGACAGCTATTCCTTGCTTGCGCTGAGGTCTGCTCGTCGTCGTGTGTGTTCATGTAGGGAAAAGGAGGATGTAGGAACACTCAGAAAAGTAAGAATGGAAAAGGAATAGGAGGCGCTGACATGTGGATCCTACATGTTGATTCAGCATGTTAGACTAAGTCAATGAGCCATGTCAGCAAGAATCGCTTTCAAAACCACCGAGTGATTTTGTATCAGTTTTAACAATTTGGGGTTCAAGATATACGGTTAAAGGTTACAAATTAGATTAGACCTATATTTGAGGGAGTCAAAGTGGACTTATTCTCACCTAGCAACACTTGAGTTTCCCAACTCAATCCTCTCGTTTTCTACGTGCACGTTTTTCAAACTGCTAAATGATGTATTTTTTGCAAAAAAAAAAACCTATACGAAAGTTGCTTTCAAAATTATATTGATCCATTTTTAGAAAGAAAATAACTAATACTTATTTAATCACGCGCTAATGGACCGCTCCATTTTATGTGCAGGAGGATTTGTTCCCAACTGCATCTACCGAATGCATCCTTATTTTGACAGGTAACCAGGAAGGCAACAGGCCCGGCCTGCTCCTGGCCAGCATGTTAGACTAAGTCAATGAGCCATGTCAGTAAGAATCGCTTTCAAAACCACCGAGTGATTTTGTATCGGTTTTAACAATTTGGGGTTCAAGATATACGATTAAAGGATACAAATTAGATTGGACCTATATTTGAGGGAGTCAAAGTGGACTTATTCTCACCTAGCAACACTTGAGTTTCCCAAGTCAATCCTCTCATTTTCTACGTGCACGTTTTTCAAACTGCTAAATGATGCATTTTTTTGCAAAAAAAAACCTATACGAAAGTTGCTTTAAAAATTATATTAATCCATTTTTAGAAAGAAAATAACAAATACTTATTTAATCACGCGCTAATGGACCGCTCCATTTTGTATGCAGGAGGATTTGTTCCCAACTGCATCTACCGAATGCAGCCTTATTTTGACAGGTAACCAGGAAGGCAGCAGGCCCGGCCTGCTCCTGGCCCAAAACTCGTTGTCCTAATACCTTCACGGGCCGGACTTGGGCACGGATTTTCGGCCCGTACAAAATGGGCTTTTCTTCTACGCGGCCCGATCAGACCCGGCCCATTCCCAGGTCTGCCGCGGGGAAATCGCCTTCGGGCTTCGGCCCCTTTGCACTTTTGCAGAGGAGCAAAGCTTACAATAGGGCAACCCAAACCAAACCCTGGCCAACCCCACCTCCAACCCCCCGCGCAGCCGAAGGAATCCTCGACGGCGACGACGATGGCCGCCGCGACGGAGAAGACGGCCGAGGAGATCCGCCGCGAGCTCCAGGAGCTCCAGCGCCAGCACCGCGAGGTCGGTTTCTCTCCCTCTCTCCCTCCCCTGAGAGACCACCCTGTACTCAGCACGATCTCCTCTCCCCGTGCGCAGATCAGCGAGCGCCTCCGAGACCCCCGCGGCCTCCGCCGCGGCGCGCCCGCCGCTGCAGGACCCGGCGGGCCCCGCCCACTTCGCGGATTCCCTAGACCAGTACGGCGTCGCGATTGCGTCTCCTCTTCCCTTTCCCTTTATTTTGTATTCGTGATTTGATTTATTTCCGTGTTCTTGTGTTGCAAGGCTGTGGATTTGGTGGACCAGTCTGCGCCTAAGCGGAGGATTCTATCTGCAGTGGTTAAAGTATCCGCCTAGGCTTTGGTTTTTTATTTTCCTTAGTCAAACTTGTGGTTTGTTTGTCGATAACCCTAATATTCTGTGCATTTGTTTGGTGTCATGAATGGAGGTGGAGGATACTGAAGCTAAGGAGGATGTCAAGAAGGAAGCGGAGGCAGAGGGGCCGGAGGGCGGTTCGGCTGCTGCTGAAGGCGGTGAGAGGAGGGATGGTGGGTTCAGGAGGGATGGGAGCCAGCGCATGCCGAGGAGGGTGAGTAGGCTGGAACTATAGGGGATTGCGGGTTGAGTTTGCTTAACTGTATTGTTTTGGTTGCAGGAGTTTGATATGTCATTGCCAGAACCTCTCCCGAGGGAATTTCCCAAGGATGAGGATCAAAGCCTTGTGAAGAGGAACAAGAGGATGCTGGGGAAGCTTCTTGTCGGTACATTAGAGGTAACCGATTCAATAGACATACAAAGGAACAATCCATGGGTCAAGCGATAATAAGATATCAACAGTTTTCAGTGTTTCCTCTCCAACTGATACACACAAAAGAAAATTTTCAGTATTTGTTAACTAGCTTTATCTTGGGTATGGCAACCTGTCAATTAGGTAGGAATTTAATGGAAGTACTAGTGGCAAGCCACCCTTAGTCCCCTTCATTGTGAATATTTCAAATCAGTGTAATTGATTTTTCCTTGTGCTTGGTAATCCAGAAATTTCAGCAAGAGGACAAAAAACTGTCCAACACAGAGGCTTATATGCGCAGATCAGAGGTTCAGCGAAAGGTACTAACAATTTCTCTTGGTCTTGGGCCAATCTACATTTAAGCATGATTTAGTGGCTGATGTCAGTTGCATCCACTTTATTCACATGATGACATGTGCTAATTAGAAATTTGATTTTCATACATGGAATTATGAATGTAATATTGCTGTTGGAATTTAACTATTGTGTCCCGTGCCATGACCCATGAATGAACCAAACGATCTCAATAAAACACATACATCAACAGAAAACGTCTTGTCTCCTGATACTACATCAATGAAATTTAGATAAGTAGAATGCATTTTTCAAGCAGTGTTATGTTTTTCTGTTCCTGTGGTCCTGAAAATATCTATTCCCATAGGAACTATCTAGCGCACATTCACTTTATACAACTACCTTTTTGTTGCTATATGCATTGCCCTAGTAGAACTTTGGACAGTACCATGAGTTGAATGGACCGTGTTAAATTCTTTTTATTACCATTCTTTTGCTGGACTTAGGCTAAGTGATCTTCCATTATTGAGATATCGATTTCATTCTCTAGGGTCTCAGTTCTTTCTTTCAAAGTAATCTCGCATATACTATGGTCTAGCCTTGATTTTATTCTCGCTATTAGGTCTGATGTAGCATGGAATATTGAAAAAGATTGCGTGAATGTAGGCTGATCAAAAGGCTCGTGAGGAAAGTGAAAGGTTGCGGCAGCAAGAGCGAGAGCAAGCAATAGAGAAGCGTAAGCGTGATATGGTAAGCTCACATCAGTGTTTATGACTTGCATTTATTTATGATTGGTTCACCTGAGTTAAATTGATGAGTTTATGTTGCAAATGGTTTCCTGATATGCTCTTGAATAGATGCTGCGTGCTCGAGTAGCTGCTAAGGCAGAAGAAAAGAGGTTGGAGCTGTTATACATGCAGTGGGCTGAGCATCACAAAAAGCTGTCCAATTTCTTAAGGTCGCTTTACTTCTTTGCATCATTCTGCACCTTTTTTTATCCATGAATGGGGTCCCTTTTTGTTTCCTTTTGTTGTGCCACTTTGCAATATTTTTATCTGTATTTATCTTACTCTTTTATGAACTGGTCTTATTGTGTGCTGCAGGTTATTTTTATTCCTGGTCCAAAAGTATCCATATTGACAATTAAATTGAGGGAAGATGCGTTTCTGATTGTGCAAATCTTGATGTTTGATGTTCATAGGGGTTTCTATATCCATTTTGCTAAATTACACATTAGTATCTTTTTGAACATTATTGTTGTTTGTCAGGACAACTGCGGAACCACCAATTTACTACATGCCAGCTAAACCAATAATTGATGATCCGGCTATTGCTGAGGAGAACAAGGAAAAGGTATTTTCTGCCCTATATAAGTCAAAGTAAAAACGCTAAGTTTACAAATTTTTGAAGGATGAATTGCGACCCTTTATACACACCTCCATCTACATGCAACTTGGGAGGCAGAACACTACAGATGTACACAATGAGGACAAACTTGTGCCTACTACAAATAATAAATTGTCTATTTTGCTGCTGTAGTATTTGTGTGGCATAGCTAATTTCATCATAGGGCACCATCAGAATGCCAGTTGCCTGCATATATCCAGTCCTGTTGGTTTCTGCTCTGTCATGGTTCAATCAAACATCAAATAAGTACAACGGCTAACTGATCAGCCAGCTATGAAATTGCTGCCCCCCTCCCCCGCATTATGATTATTTTGGTGACATGATATAAAATCTTACCAAAAAATGCATATCGAATCAGTAAGATTTCTGGGCACTTGAAAGTACGTGGTCAGTGCTATGAATTTGTCATATTTTACAAAGCTTTATACTTGAAAGTGCTCTGGTGGTTTGGGTGGGACTGGCTGTATTCGATAACTGTGCATCAATGCTCTTCCTTTGCATGTATGGAGCATATTGATCTAACCTTTCACGGGATAGTCCTTGGTCAAGTGCAACATATTAAGAGAATGCCACTTCCGCAAGTCAATACTCATCTTTCACATTTTGCCATTTACATCATATGCTTGCTAGTTTCCTGGGCTTCCTTTTTTGTACAATCTGGGGCAACCGATTTTTCTTTGTCCTCTTCATCCATCATGAACTCATATTCAATGTTGCAGGCATTTCAAGAATGGAAATCTGAACGCAGGGCTGAGCTAACTCAGTTTCAAAAGCAAGTCGAAGAACAGTACATGTCTAATGTTGAGAGGCAGTTGGAAAGGATGCAGAATGCGCGGAATGCACGGAGGGGTAATGGTCCTTCAAACATGCAAGAAATGGACAAGGAGCTGGACACGCACAGGGCGGAGCATGGTCCAAAAACTCGACGAGTTCTTGAGGGTGGCAATGACGATGAGGATGATATGGACGATATGGCCGTGGAAGATGAGCTGATGGATGAAGTCCTTGGCATTAACGAGCCAATCAGCGATGAGCAAACCAAGCCGTCTGAAGAAGCTGCTGATGGTGTTCCGGTGTCTGAGGAAGTGCAATAGGTAATTTGTTTTGTATTGTTGCGAGGTAGGCATCTAGGAGTTCCACATTTGATATCCTTCAGCTGCCCTCATTTTCTGACGCTTGTTGTATGTCTGTTGACGCTTGAGATTTTCCCCGCTGTTATCAAGCCATATATTGTTGCGGGATGTATTGCCGTTGAGCGATATACTCTGTTAATCATTGCATCCTTTGCGTTTCTAGTATAAATCGAGCAATTTACTGATGAATGTTGGCTTGCCCAGCGACAGGGGTTATCAAACTGTCTTAAGATTACCATGATGGTTGACATACGAAAGTTTAGAACTATTTTCTGAAAAAAAAAATCACAGTTGAACTGAAATTCGTTGGAGCTTAATAAGAAGCTTGCCGACTGTAAAGTAATTCCAATGGGGGTATATGTTAATTCTTTACAAGAAGATCTAGATGTGTGGCCGCATCGCTGCTATTTATTGTTCAGTCTCGCTCAGGGAAAGCCTTCTCCAAGAAACTTGCAATATCTATTTACTGTTCAATCTTGCTCGGGGAAAACCTTCTCCAAGAAACTTATAAATCGTCTCGAATACAAATTTGGATCAACAGCTGATATCGAAAGAGGGTCGAATTTTAGTGATTTGACAGCATGCTCAACTCTTTTGGACACATTATACTCTTGTAGTATGTCGATGATACCAAGGTATAGGACAACATCATACTCTTCAATGGTGTCCCTGTTTTCTACTTCTACGTTCACGTCCTCTTGCACTTTCCGAGCTCGAGCTGGCATATTCACCCCTAGCTGAACACGGAACCTGAAAATAACGAACAAATGAGTCAGAAACAGAATGCATCTTTGTGAAAACAAAGTACCACGCAGACCATAGTTTCAGAAAAAAACATTGACGGCATGTAAAACGTGTGAATATGTGGTTGGGATTTTCTGCACTTATGATATGCAACTGCACCAACGGTAAGTTTAAGTTAGTATAGCAGGGGCACAGGTGCAAAAAAGTGTAAAACCACCGCCGTATGTGCACTAAAGAAGACAGGCAATGTATATTACTGATATTTCTTTCCAAATATATGAACACACACTTGACCTTGTTTTACCATGCACAAAAATGATAATTCTTTTGACACAGCCTATTCAAATGCACGAGCTATTATATGCTCTACATCTATGAATGCTTCGAGAATTCACACTTAACTATCAACTTGCAAACGTAGATGTTGCATTGAATAGTCATAAAATTATCGTGTTGTCTGGTGGAGCTGCCATGGTTCACCCAACGTTGAGTTGTATTGTGAATGTTTATTTTAAAGCTAAAGGGTTGATATAAAAGTTCAAAAAATCAAATAATGGATCAAGTCACCAACAAGTTCGTTGTACTTTGTACTTTAGAACACACTGATATACTAAGAAATCTTTCCTGAAGAGTGTGATAGCTATACTACGCAATTTATATTCTTTCTTCTATGCATGTTCAGATTGTGCAGCAACAAATATACCCAATGCTAAGTTGAACTTTGAAATAATTAAGTACAAGTCAATCTACCTTCCAGTGCCTGGCAAAACAAGATCAACTTCTTCATAACCACCTTCTGCTGCCCTAACCATGCTTCCTCTTATGTGCGAACCACGTACTGCTGGACCTGGCTCATCAGCAGCAACTAGTAGAAATCCCTTTGAAGAAATTGTCTCCTCATGATGCAGTGCAACACTACCTGATTAAGGTGAAAAAAAGACTAAGATATTACCATTAGGCAACAAATGGAAGTCAAAAGCTGAAGATAGGCAATTGGTTGATGTAATGATATAAAGAATCTGGTGTAGTCCTGACTTCAGATTTAGTAAAAGGACAAATTTTCAGAGGAATATAATAAAGAGAACTCAGATGTACTTAAGGTTTAGTACGTACATTCCGTTTCAGCTGAAATTCCAGTACTTTCAAGAGCGTTCTGACATGATGTGATACGCTTCAGGTGATTGGGAGCTCGGAAATGGATTCCCAATAGCATGCTATAGTCAATTATAGATTGGGATTCCAGGAACATACAATCAAGAGCTATCTGCCTGAAAATAGTACAACTGTTGGCTCTCAAGATATCATCGTCAACCATGTTAAGAAAAATAGCACAGCAGAAATGGAGCAGTAATATGCAAAACTGAACTAGACAGCTGGAATTCAATCTCTTGTATGCATGGTCGGACACTGCTTAAAATCTGGTTTGCCTCTTTAATCTAGTTGTTTATATTTAAAAAAATCTATTTATTGCTATAGTATAAATAAAAATTGTCCATCTTAAGTATTCTTCAGATCTCAAGAATAGGATAAGAATCAATATCAAAATAGTAGAAAATAATTTTGATGTCCACCAATCATGGGACTGAAGCAGGAATCTGCACAAGTCATTTAAATCTACTGTTCTTTTTAATTTTCCAGAAGGGACTACCCAGTGAACACAATCTCCAGAAGTAACATCATAAACGGTAAGTTATGGAACCTGGACTTCAAGCCAATATAGACAAAACCATGAAAGACGACAGTAAGATGTTCAGAAAAAAGAGGAGCAAGAAAGTAGCAATTTGCCTGAAAAGTGCCTCCCTCCATGGTTTATCCACGTGAAAAACATATGATAGGTCAAGGTCCTTTAGTGTTGTGTTCTCATTTATATTTTGCTTCTTTGTTGATCGGCCTTGTGTAGAGCCCTTTAAGTCATACTTACGATGAATTCGCAGTTCAGTACAAAACATATTTCCCATGACAACAAAACGGACCTATTAACACCATACATAGAATTAATATAGCAAATGTGTACAAATAGACAACAACATTCAACACAACAGTATGATATGATAATGTACCTTTCTTCCAGGTTTCAGAGTAATCCTGTGCACGCCAAAGAATTTTGTAATGAGCGTATTATCATAAGCTTTGACATGATTGTAATACTTTGGAAGCATCTTCAATAGTATCTGCAGCACGTATTACATCAAACCAATCTGCAGTAGGCATATCTTATCACTTAACAAGGATATACACGGTTTTTAGCACAAATCTTTGTTGTTCTTGTAAAGCTCAGTTTTAGTCATTTTTAATTAACAAATAACACTATTGTTATTGCAAGAAAAAAATTGAGGGTGGGTCATACCTTCAGCTCAGTTTTCCTCAATGTTTTTATAACAAAACGTTCATCTTGAGAAAGATAGAAAATGCTGCCACTTTTCCCAGGTGAAGAAAGCTCCTTTAGACTATCACCACCACATATAGACATCATGTAATCTGCAGCATCGATATGAAACATTTCTCGAAGATTCCTGGTAGAGTAAATTATGAGCTAATAAGATATGGAGAAAATTACAAGAACAATTGACAGAATTGATCGAACTTTCAAGTCGATGCATTTCTAAACAATGTCTGTATCATCCTGCAGTGTTATCTGAAAATATGATAGTGATAGCATATATATACATAAGATCATGGTTGCAATTTCCTACAGTTAACAAGGGAGGGGTGAACCACAGAGGAGCAACCACCCATGTTCAGTACAGAATGCGTGAACCACCTATGTAATACAATCAGATGATATAATAAAAGAACAGTATGAAGTACTAGACTATCGCACAATGAGAAGATTGGAAAGAGATATACCGGAAGACCATCGGACAATAGTCTTTCCAAAAGAAATCGACAGAGTAGTGCGGAGGGGTATACTGGGATCCCTCACAAGGGAAGTACATTTTTATTCGTGCTCGAGGTCCAAAATCATTTGAACGAACTTCACGCAAAGGCACAGGGGTAATTTTACCTACAGTATACCTGCATAGAAGTACTGTATAGTCAAATGGGGTAATCATTAAAAAGAACATCAACTAGTTACATGTCGTGAGGTAAACATAAAAAATAACATAAAAAAAATTATATTTCATGAGGTAATCGATGTTTTTCATAAAATATGGCTATTATACCATCCAATCACTATTATGATAAGACAAATAACATGCTAGTAAAAAATTAACAGATGGCTCGTGACTAGATGCATTATGACATACTCCCTCCATATCAAAATACAACTACTTATGTCATTTTTCAAAAAGAGAAGGCACTTTTTCCCGAAAGAAGAAACTACTTTTGTTGTCACTCATAGTGAGAACATTCTAACTGGTGGTTAATTTTTCCCCACTGAAATGATTATTGATTCTTCAGTCACTAATTTATGCTTGAATTGTCAAAAAAGAGTTTGCTTTACACGTATGTATCGATCTAAATGGAAGGTGCCCTTGTCCTAAATGGATATATCCAGAACAAACCAGAAAATATAATAAGCACTGAGTGTAACCCTCCAAAGCTTGTATAGCAAACAATGATGCATTCATACAATGAAGCTTACCTGATGCCAAGTTGCAAGTTAAGCATTAGATAATAGCTCCTATGGCCCTTGTAAATAGTCTCCATTGGTCCTTTAGCTTGTTTCTCCCAGTTATTTTCTTGTGCTATACCGCTCTCCGACATTCTTGAATCTTCGTTTTTTGGTTGTTCCATGATAAGCACTCCTTGTACGTATTCCCGTTCATAAACCGAATCTTTATCAACTTCACTGTCTTGTAGACACTGATCATCAGCTGAAAATGATTTACTTGATACATCTTGGCATAGATGGCTTCCAGAATTATCATCGAAAACTGGTGTGGTACCATTTGAAATACGTCTGGGCCGATGAAGAAACCTACGCAACCTCCAATTCTTGCACAGTTTTTGCAATAGAAATAACAGTCCAATAGTGATCTTTTCATTACTAGAACTTGAAGCACTTGTACCATCATGACTTGTTAGACAGTCAGAAACTTCAAGGTTACAAGGAATTTTGCTTCCAGGTTGATAAAATGTACCATGGCCATCCTTTAGTCCTCTATCCCATGTACCAATGTAGCAAGCCCCAGATGCATATTTGCAGTAACCTTTGCCATGAGCCAGGCCATTGAGCCAATTACAGTCAAGAGTATCACCATTTATCCACTGCATTACCCCGCTGCCATTCATTTTGCCTGATTTCCATCTTCCAATGTATACGTTGCCATCAGCCCATGTGTATTTACCAAATTCATCAGGTAAACCTTCATTCCAGAAACCTTCATAAGTGTCGGAGTTAGAGTAAACCATTGTCCCCATACCATGCTTCTTGTTCATCCTCCAAGAACCTTTGTAAACTGAGCCATCAACTCCCTTGAAAGTGCCTGCTCCATCAATGAAACCTCCACGGAAGTCACCTTCATAGGATGCACCAGAAGGCCACTGAATTAGTCCTCTCCCGGTCATTTTACTCTTGTCCCACTCACCATCATAAAGAGCTCCATCTGTCCACATATACTTTCCCGGTCCATGAGGGACTAACCCATCGAAGCTCCCCACGTAGATGTCCCCATTTGGAAGGGTATTACCCCTAGCCAGAATAAAAAATATATATGAGATTCAAATTACATTGTGTGGTGCTTGCAAAACTAAATTGCCCAATCGTAAAGCAACGCAATTAGTGCTGGACAGCTGGAGAGTGGGGGCAGTGGATGATTGCAAACTTTGCGCTGATTTTAATGTGCTTTTCAATATGTGGGAAGAACACGATGAAGCACTTGTAATTCCTACCAAGAAAAAAAAATGAAGAATACGCAGAGATAGACACGAGAATTATCACACCTCTGGATGCTCCCCTTGCTTGTCTCTGCTCGGGCCATGTCAAGATTTTACCAGAATAGCTCAGAAGCCACAAGATGCATTCCAGAAGATCTGAAACAAGGCAGCAAAAACTATGATCCAGTATTCGAGCATAACCAATTCTGACCGAAAACAGGTTTAATCTCCCAGATACATCGAAATACATCGCAGACATAACAACTCTAATGCCTTCAGCAAAGCAGATTTCCGTTACCACGTACAACTGAAAGCAGTTGCAAACTTTGCAATCACACTAGCCCAGCTCAAAGTGACAAAAAGCAAATAGAGAAAACTAAATATCCTCTTGTACTGTTCAAGCAAACCGGATAAACGCTGCTCCCAGAAGAGCATCATCTCGAGCTCGCATCAACAAGACAGATCAAGCTACCCAGAACGACTCCTGGTTACAGCGCAAGCGGCCTTCCAGATCACCGCGCCAATCCAAGCAAGCAAGAACGTACCTCAGCTGCAGCAGTAGCACAACGAGGAAGGAGACCACGTGGAGCCCCGGCATCCGATCCGCCTCCGCCGCCCCCGAGCCGAGCTGAGCTAAGCTAAGCTAGCAAATGGGATCACGGCTCAAGCAGCAGCGAGGAGGGAGAAGAGGAGGGCAATCAATCGAGGAGGAGGAGGAGGAGGGGAAAGGGAAACAGTGCGAGGAGGAGGAGGAGGAGGAGGCGTCTGGGCCCCGGGGGGAGGCAAGCAAATGGGAATCGCCTCACCACCACGTTGCGGGTTCGCGGGGCCTTTGCTGGCGCCGACCAAATCCCCCCACATCCAGCTCCTTCCCCCCGCGCCCCCTCAGATATTTTTTTCTCTACTCTCTCCACTCCTTTCGGCGGCGGCGCTCGCGGAGAGAGAGAGAGCGACGCGAACAGAGGCAGAGCAGCCAGGTTGGCGCGCGGCGAGGGGGGGGGGGGGGGGGGGGGGCGTTCCTTCCGCTCGGTTTACCGCAGCGGTAGCAGGCGCAGGTGCGGTGCGCCGTGCGAGCCGCGGCGCGGGGCGCGGCGCACGTGGGCGGGGGGCCCTTGCGGTGGTGGTGGTGGTGGCGTCGGTTGCTTCGTGGGCATGGAGCGCGCGGTTTTACCGGCGGCGGATGGCGACGGGGGAATCTGATTCTCATCTCGGGGGCAGGTTGAGGTTGCGAAGCGGATCCGTTTAGAAGCGAGCGCGGTGAAAGATTTCCCGGTTAGTTTTGAGTTTACATTGGACATCCCAGGCTCCCAGAACCGTATTTTAGCTGGGTTTTAATTTGAGTTTTTTTGAACGACTTAATTTGAGTTTTTGAAGTTTACTCATGCATAGTACTATGGGTTAATTTTGGATAAAATTGGGGGTGGCTGGGTTGAGTGGGCCCGTGGCTCTACTTTTGGGGACAGTGCATTGGACTGCAGTTTTTTCTGGGCTATTGGCCTACTCCCTCCATAAAAAAAAAAAGGTAAATCTAGAACGGGAAGTGATATGTTATAGTATAAATTTAGACATATGTATATCTAAATTTGTTGTAATAAGATGTGTCACATAAGATACTAGGTTGATTTTTTATAGGACGGAGAGAATATTGTGGTGTCATGTTTTATGTGGTTAGTAGAACATGAAAGCCACATATCGAGATCCAGTGCAGTTTTAGGGCCCTTTGAATTAGAGGAAAAACATAGGAATTTTAGAAGATTTTAATCGTATAGGAAAATTTCCTATGAAGGCCTTTGAAATAAATGATTGAATCCTATCAAATCCTTTGAAATTCCTATAGAATAGATAATCCTATAAAGATTTTAGAGGAAATTTAGCAAGAGCTTCAACCTCTTGGTAACTTTTCTTTCAGTCTATCTCTCTCATCTAATTCCTATGTTTTTCCTGCGGTTCAGTCAACTAGTCATTCCTGTGTTTTCTGTGTTTTGTGATCATCTGTTTTACACTTACATTTCTATTAAAATCCTACATTTTATCTATTCCTATATTTTTTTTCAATCATGCGATTCAAAGGGTCCCTTAACTAGAAATGCACACAATCTCATCCATCCAAATTTTCAATTGAAGACCTAGATTAAATGATACTGCAGCATTACTATAACAGTTCTATAGTGAATGCCCTGGATAAACTGTGTCATATTGAATTTGGACCTGATTTGTATCCAACAGCTCTAGTGCGACTACTTAAGTTATAGTCACACTAAAAACTGCTTAGGAACTGGATCCGAAAGCCACGGTCTACTATGGTGAAAACAACAGTAGTAATAATCTTTTTAGAAAGAACACAAACTACACACTACAAAGTTCCCCTGAGAATGAAACATGCAGCACACTTTGAGAACATAATTAAACGAGGGTTAATTGGATCCATGCCATCGTAATATCTTCGACTTTGAAAATAATCGTTATTATTCGCTTATTAAGAGATATGATATTACAATTTAATTAAAGTTTGAGATATGCCACGACGTATCTCTTCAATGCAATTATAAAATAACCTGGACCAAATCATCCCTCGTAGAAATCCTTCACCTTCACCCCCTCTTCCTTCTTCCTCTCTCTTATTTTATCTGGGATCTAGATGAAGTCACACCACCGGCGATGGAGCTAGCGGCGGAGTGAGTCCTCGGTGGCCGGTAGGAACCAGAGTTTCTTGTGTCGCTTGTGTTGTGGCACCATGAATGATGAGAGTTGAGAACAAAGGGAGTGTCCAACCGGTGGGTTGGATAGGATCACTAGATCAAATGGTGGGAGAGATGACAGAGATTAGTGAGAGGGAGAAGGAAGAAGGGGTGAAGGAAGGAGGAAGAGTAATCTAATCTAAAATGTTTTATAATTGTATTGAAGGGGTATGTAGTGGTATATTTTAAATTTTGATCAATTATAACGGCATGTCTCAAAATAAATGAATAGTAATGTTATCTTTCAACATCGAAAAAGTTACAATGCATGGATCCATTTAACTCAGGAAACAAAAACATGATCTATTACTACAGAAACTCTTTGAAAAAAAAAAGAGAAGACAACGAAGATAAGTGATGCGGGTGATAATCGTTCTGCTGCGAGAGTAATATGTATGTGACGCGACTAGTACCGGCATCCAATCAAATGCGTTGTTTTTTTTTTTCAAAAGAGAACAAGGTGATACGGGTGAAGATCCCTGTACCACGAGAGTTATGCATAAGAAAAATCAGCAACATGACAGGCACTGATATCCAATCAAATGTGCTTAGCATTTTCTATCAAGTGTGGTAGCATACCTGATCTTTTTGGCAATTAACAAGAAGCCTCTTGTTCTTTGGCAACTTTAGTGTACATCAAGGACCACTGGTGAAGAAACCATTTTTCCTCCCGGTTCGTAACCCTCATTTAGTCCCGGTTATTCAACCGGGACTATAAATTTGGGACTAAAGATTGCTATCTTCAGTCCCGAGTGAAATAACCGGGACTAAAGATCGATCTTTAGTCCCGGTTGTTAACACCAACCGGGACTAAAGATAGGGGAACAACCGGGACTAAAGATGAGATAACAGCAGTCTAGATGCCCCCTCCTTTTTTTTTCTTTTTCTTCTTTTTTATTTTCTCCCAAATCAAGTGAGATGCGTATTCCAAATTAAACCCCAAATACCAAATCAAGGTAACATCCCAAATCTATATCACAAATCTTTAAAGTTACTTATACACACAAATCAAATATATCACAAATCCTAAAATAAAATTGCACACAAATCAAATTACATCACAAGTTCTACAAAATTCATCGCAAATACATCACACACAAATCAATACATTACAGGATCATGCAATAAATCACAAATTCTAAAAAAAAATTCACAGAGACGCCAGCCGGCCGTTGCCGCCTCCTCTCCACGCCGGCCGGCCACCGCCATGCCGCCGCTCGCTGCCACGCCGCTGGCCACCGCCGCGCCGCCCGCCGCGCAGGCCGCCGCTCGCTGCCGCGCCGCACGCCGCCTCCTCGCCTCCACGCCGCTGCGCCTCCGTGCCGCCGCGCAGCCCGCCGCCTCCGCGCCTCCGCGCCGCCGCGCCGACCCGCTCTCGCTCTCGCTCGATCTGGATAGAGATAAGGCAGCGCTCTCGCTCGATCTATCCAAAAAGAATGAGATAAGGCAGGAAAGAGGAAGAGAGTTAGAGAGGAAAAAAAGAGATAGAGAGAGTTTGTTGTGTGGACGATATAAGAAGATAAGTAATAGGGATTATATAGTACGTGTTAGATTTTTATTTCCGGTTAGTAACAACAACCGGGACTAAAGTTAGATCTTTAGTCCCGGTTGGTTCCCTAAAGAACTAAAGATGATCTTTAGTCCCGGTTGGTAACACCAACCGGGAATAAAGATCATCTAGTATTGTTGTTCTTATAAACCGGGACTAAAAATCGTTTTTACTCCCGGTTTTTAATGGAACCAGGACTACTATGGATTTGGGTCAACCGAGCAAAGATGGTTTCTCCACCAATGGACAAATAGCGCCTCAAATCACTGGACAAGTAGATCCAACTTAAATCACCAAAGAGACATAGTTACATTATGTGGTACTTCCTCCGTTTCACAATATAAGTCACTCTAACATTTTTTACATTCATATTAATGTTAATGGATATATATAAATATATATGTCTAGATTCACTAACATCAATATGAATGTGGGAAATGCTAGAATGACTTACATTATAAAACGGAGGGAGTACTTTAGAAAACTTCATTGTTCACACGAAAATAAGAAATGGCCAGATTAACAAAAAGGATATGATGGATTATAATGTGTGTTGATAAACTAATTGGGATTGTCTAACTATTCATTGACTTTTTTTTTGACAAAAATCAAACAGATTTTTTTCAGCCCTTTGATCTAGATCCAATGAAAAGAAAAACATACCAATAGGAATTATTTCGACTGCACCAAAACCAAAAACAATAAAACAACAACATGGGCCACAAAACTAGCCCAAAAATCAAGATGAACATATCATATCAATCACAAAACTCAGTAATTCAACTCAAAATCTATACATCAAGAACTGAGCAGCCCCATGTACAAAAAATGTTATTATTGCAAAATTTAACATAATCAATTGTAATCCTCCGTCCGTCCCATAATATAAGGGATTTAGCAAAAAAATCAAAATCTCCTATATTATGGGATGGAGGGAGTATGAAATTAGCCATTGTGATTTGATGAGTGGGATTTGGCTAGCTTGTTGGAGTGTGTTTTTTATTTGTAATATAAAAAATTTAGCTAGTGAATTAGTCATTGAGATTTGGCTAAACCGTTAGCGTGGTCAGAAATATGAAGGGAAATTTTTTTTTTGCCTAGACTATACATAGATGCTCGGTTGGTGTGAGGAGCTGTGAGTGAGGTTGGAAGCATTACCATGCTACTTTTGGCATGTTCTTTTCTGCAACGAAAGTTGAATAAACTTTTGGATACTTGAGAAACGCTTTTCAAACTGTTAAACGGTGTGTTTTGTGTGAAAACTTTCTATGTAAAAGTTGTTCTAAAATATAAGATTAATCTATTTTTCAAGTCTGTAATAATTAAAACTCAATTAATCACACGTTATTACCTCCTAGTTTTACCTGAAACACTTAGTCTTTATCTTCATCTTCATGAAAGGTAATTAAGATGATGATTTTACCTTAGTTTTCGTTAACACTTATTTTCAAGTGCTAAACGGTACGTCTTTTAAGAACTTTTATATAGAAGTTATTTTAAAATATAAAATAAATATATTTTTTAAACTTTATAATAACTAAAAAATCTTATTATTGTTATACGGTTTAGATAGGGTAAAATTTACTGTGAGAATTCGCTTGGATGTTTCTTTTTAGAAAATCATGAGCTGCAATTAGGAGTCTGATTTTCATCTCAAGTTAGCACGTGAGTTTTTTTAAAGAGATTTCATATACGTCATACGTCTCCTTTTGTATTTCCAAAAACAAACAAGTTTAAAATCCAACTTAAACACGTATATGTATTTTCAAAAACGAACGAACTTAAAAACAGATTCAAACACGGATGACATATTAAAATACCGATAAAAACATATTTAATTTTTATAACAGTAGAGATTAAAACTCAATTAATTATACGTTAATGGCTTTCTCGTTTTGTATACGCTGATTTTTTTTTCGTTTCATATATCTCAAACACTGTCTCTGCTACTCAACCAACAAAAATGCTACAGTGAGCACGAAGGTAAAAACGGCAACGTTGCCCCTTAGCCGGAAACACCCGTCTTACTGGCGAACCGCCGGCAACGGCGACAGCGCACCTCGCTCCTACACCCTCTCCGCTGCTCGCACCGCACACCACCACCCATCACGACCAGTCGACCACCTCCCCCCGCCGATGCCATACCGCTCAGCCGGCCGTGAGGTGTGTGGGCCGTGTGGCCCCCGTGGGCCACACCGAACGCAGGCAGTCAAAAGCAAAGCGCTAGCTGTAGCGTGGAGACAAACGCGAGGGGGAGAGAAAAGAAAGACCAGGGGGGACGCACCCGGCACCCGCACCGGCAGCAGCAGCAAGCAAAGCCACGCTAGTTGTAGTATACTAGGCTACTATAGCAAGCACCCGCCGTGCGGTTGGATTTTTTTTTCTCCTCCTCCGCTTTTGCCTTTTCCGGGTGGTGGACTGGTGGTGGCGGACTTGACGGCTCCCCACTGGCTGCCTCCCTGCCGTGCCGCCTGCCTCTGCGCATCTGGCTGGCTATCTTACCTCCCTTTTCTGCGCCGCGTCCTCCTCTCTCTCCTTTCCCCTAGGGCTCTAGCTCCACCGCCTCTCGGCCACCGCCGCTCCCCGCCGCCGCCGCCGACGACGCGCGAGGTACGCTACGGATGCTCGTGCTTCTCTTCTTTCGTTTGCTGGACTATTCAGATCTGGGATTTAGGTTTCCCGTCTTCTCCGAGTTTGTTGGACCGATCGGGAGGCTAGAGCGGTGGTCGAGATGGGGGGAGGGGTTTCCAGGGGAGGCGTCGATTGATCGTGTCCGGGAGAGGAGCAGCTTGATCTGGTTGCTTGTTGTGGTATCTTAGCCTCGGAGGAGAGCGCTGTGCTACTGTGTGTTAATGGAATGGGGTGGGGGGGGGGGGGGGGCGTGGGGGGAGTGATTTCGGATGTGTGCTATGCTGCTGTGGGATGAGAGGGTTGCAACCTTGGCTTTAGATGGTGGGAATGGGGGTTGAGGGTGGATTGGAAATGGGAATCGGAGTGATGATCGCTTCATCTTAGCTGATCTGCAGGGTCTAGTAGTATGCCAAATGTGTTCATCGTCATGCGGCTACAGTTTCCTAATTATTAGATGCTTTCTGTTTCTTTTAAAACGAGCTGCAGCATGAACTTTCAGTGATATGTTTGATTGGGTCGGACAGGACAGCTCATATGTATGTTTGTACTTCTGTAGGGAGTGTGGTGAGGACTGATGAACTTCTAAACATTGGGTATGGATGGATGTGACTGCATCGAGCCACTATGGCCAACTGATGAGCTCCTCATCAAGTATCAGTACATCTCGGACTTCTTCATAGCCCTCGCATATTTCTCGATCCCGTTGGAACTAATTTATTTCGTGAAGAAGTCATCCTTCTTCCCATACAGATGGGTTTTGATCCAGTTTGGTGCATTTATAGTCCTATGTGGAGCGACTCATCTCATAAACCTGTGGACTTTCACCACACACACAAAGACTGTTGCTATGGTCATGACAGTCGCAAAGGTTTCAACGGCTGTTGTGTCCTGTGCGACAGCTTTGATGCTTGTACATATTATCCCTGACTTGCTGAGCGTGAAAACAAGGGAATTGTTTCTGAAGAATAAAGCTGAACAGCTTGATAGGGAGATGGGCTTGATTAGGACACAGGAAGAGACTGGGAGGCATGTTAGGATGCTTACCCATGAAATCAGAAGCACTCTTGATAGACATACGATTTTGAAGACTACACTTGTTGAGCTAGGAGGGACCTTGGGCCTGGAAGAATGTGCCCTATGGATGCCATCAAGAAGCGGTTCAAGTCTTCAGCTTTCTCATACTCTCCGCCACCAGATTACTGTTGGGTCAACTGTATCAATTAATCTTCCTGTTGTCAATCAAGTGTTCAGTAGCAACAGAGCAATTATAATACCCCACACATCTCCTTTGGCACGGATCCGACCTCTTGCAGGGAGATATGTTCCACCAGAAGTGGCTGCAGTGCGAGTTCCTCTTCTACATCTTTCAAACTTTCAAATAAATGATTGGCCAGAGCTTTCAGCAAAGAGCTATGCAATCATGGTTCTGATGCTTCCATCTGATAGCGCAAGAAAATGGCATGTGCATGAGTTGGAGCTTGTTGAGGTCGTGGCTGATCAGGTTAGTGCTGTTTCTTTTGCTATGGTTACTTATAACATGGGTATTTATAGGAGAGAGAGCGTGATATTTAATATGTTTCAAAAGCTGTGTGCTCATGATCTTTCAATCGATAGACAACAGTCACCAATTAACCTAAAACAACACATATTCACAACTATGATCTGTTGATCAATGATTCATGGAAAATTTCAAATATCATTATATTATTCCAAGAGTTTCCCTTTTTTTTTTTGAAAACAAAGGATACTGAGAAGCAGCAAGCAAGCTAAAAGTGCCCTCTTTACTTTTTTATCACCTTAGTTATATTCATAAATATGAATGAGGCAGTGTTGTAAGCAAGTTTTTTTAATCATCTTTCTCTTTTATTTCAGGTTGCAGTTGCACTTTCTCATGCAGCTATTCTTGAAGAGTCCATGCGTGCGCGTGATCTGCTAATGGAGCAAAATGTTGCTCTGGATTTAGCTCGACGTGAGGCTGAAATGGCTATCCGTGCTCGTAATGATTTCCTGGCTGTTATGAATCATGAAATGAGAACACCAATGAATGCAATAATAGCCCTTTCGTCCTTACTTTTGGAAACCGAACTTACTCCTGAGCAGCGCTTGATGGTGGAAACAGTCTTGAAAAGCAGCAATCTTTTAGCAACACTCATCAATGATGTGTTAGATCTTTCCAAACTTGAGGATGGTAGCCTTGAATTGGAGATTAAAGCATTCAATCTTCATGCTGTTTTCAAGGAGGTCTGAACTCTGAAACTTCATCATTTATGGTTGTTTAATGACTAAATATGCAAATTGCACTTGCCTGAAATTTTACTTCGTCTTACTCTTACAGGTAATGAGTTTCATCAAGCCAATCGCAGCCATCAAGAGACTGTCTGTGTCAGTTATGTTGGCACCAGACTTGCCATTATGTGCCATCGGTGATGAAAAGAGGCTAATGCAAACTATTTTGAATATCTCTGGCAATGCTGTTAAGTTTACAAAGGAGGGCCACATCACACTTGTAGCTTCTGTTGTGAAGGCTGACTCTTTAAGAGAATTCAGAACCCCAGATTTTCACCCAACTGCAAGCGATGACAATTTTTATTTGAAAGTTCAGGTAAAGATTCTAATTGTTTGAATGGCTTTCCTTGGCTAAGGAGCATGCAGCATGCTACCAGAGTATCAATAGGAAGCACTTTGATGTATCATGCATATTCACAATCATATGGGAAAATGTTTGATCTACAATTGCACGGAAGTATGACACTATGCACCTCTGGCCACCACTGGTCGGTGACAACTGTTGGCATGCACTGCATCGTGAAGATTGGATGGATTGTTCAGTTACATCATCCCTAAGCTATTCATATGCCTTGTAGTTTCACATTTGTCTGGGTCCACTGCATGCTTATCCAATTCCTCACAATGTTATCTGTTGGCTGTAGTCATTTTGTTGCATCTTGCTTTAGTTGCCTTAGTGGAGCCTACCCTGAAGGTAGACCTAAAAGAGCAATTTTACTTTAAATGGGAACATAACACACATGAGATTTGGTACCAGACCACATCTTGTTAACTTCGCAAATGCCAAATTAAGATATCATTATATGTAGTTGGACAAACTCTACTTTAAAATACTAAAATGTCTGGTTTAACCGATCCCAGATTTCTTGGGAGTAGAAGTGGAAGATAGTTTTATACTTTCAGATCTTGGCATGACACAGACACATGCAGTTTTCTGCATTACTGGTTGATAAAGAAAAACTAGAGTTGTGTACAGTCAGGTAACTGTTTGCCAGTTTTTTTTTTTTACTGTTTTATGACATCTGTTATTTCTTCTGTTGCAGATTAAAGATACGGGCTGTGGCATTAGCCCTCAGGATCTACCTCAAGTATTTACAAAGTTTGCTCAATCTCAGCCTGGAGGAAACAGAGGATACAGTGGTAGTGGTCTTGGCCTTGCCATTTGCAAGAGGTAGTTTACTATACATCACCACCTTCTTACCTATCAGCTCCTTTTTCTGCAACCCAATTTGTGCTGAGGCTGCTATATACTCACTCCCTCACTGTAAACTCGGCGACTTAACTGAAAATGTGAAAAATCCTATCTCAGGTTTGTTACTTTGATGGGAGGGCACATCTGGTTGGATAGCGAAGGAACAGGAAGAGGCTGCACAGTAACGTTTGTCATCCAGCTTGGCATATGCGATAATACGAATGCATATCAGCAGAAGCTGATTCCTCTAGTCTGGCCAAGCAGTGGGGATGCTGATTTTGTTGGTCCGGTGCCAAATGCTCCTAATGAAGAGAAAGGTCAGGCTTCTCTGAAATCTCGGTATCAGAGAAGTATATGAGCTACTGTAAATTGATCGACGGCATTGTATCAAGTAGGGCCTGGTTAGTTTGTCTCTAATTTTGTGCCTAGCCTTGTGATAGCTGGAATATATTTGTACAAATAATGTACAGCAGATGGGACTGCATAATGCAGCTATGCACCTGGGTACAACTCTAACTTGCGTAGTGTCCTGTCAGCGAAATGTGTATTCTGGGCTGTTCGTGTGACCTTCTGATAGCTCATTGCTTGTTCTGTCATATTATTCGGCAACATATCATATGCACACAAGCCCTCATGTGTACACACGTGCACACCAACTTAAAAAATGTCACCAAAAAATCTAGAAAAAAAATTATACGCATACACCAACTTAAAAAATGTCACCAAAAAATCTAGAAAAAAAATTATACGCATACTTTTAATTGTATTACACCTAGGGTTAAAATCTTAACGTCAAATTCATTATATTTTAACCGTAACAAAAAAAAATCTGACAGTTTTAAGGTTGCAATTTTGTCAGAATTTTATCTTTTTTGTTATTTTCTATGTAGAATGAATTTGAAGATGCGACTTTGCACGTAGATGTAATACTATTGAAAGTATATGTATGAATTTTTCTAGAATTTTTTGTGATAATTTTTAGTTGGTGTACACGGTGTGTACACGCGAGGGCCTGTGTGCATAGGATACGCTCCCATATTATTCGCTGTTGAAGGTAAATCATTTCTCATTTTTTTAAGGACAAAATCCTTATTTCCCTCTAAAAGCTACCCCATCCCTTATTGCCCTATGTTCTCCCAACAACATGCTCATGTT
This sequence comes from Oryza sativa Japonica Group, assembly GCF_034140825.1. Taxonomy (NCBI): domain Eukaryota; kingdom Viridiplantae; phylum Streptophyta; class Magnoliopsida; order Poales; family Poaceae; genus Oryza; species Oryza sativa. The sequence goes on along the minus strand of NC_089037.1, from coordinate 29,043,054 downwards.
TTCTTTAATCTCTTCACAGGTTAGCAAAGCTTGATCTAGTGGTATTAAGAATCCTGTGTCTATGATATTACTTTGGAGTGCATTGGTGTATCACCGATATGACGTGATCGCAATTAATCCAAGCAAGCAAAATTTTCTTCAAAAGCGACAAGCAAAGCTTGTTAGAGAAAACAAACAAACAATGTTAGCTTGATTTTTTTTTTTTTTTTTTGCAAAACGCAGACACAGGTGCCCACAAATACTTAGCTTGATATTTTGGTTGTATTCCGAACACTGAAAGTGGAGTTCATCATTCAAAATTTGCCCTACCACAAAATACTTATTGATCACTAATTTTGCTTCATAATGCCGGCAAGAAAAAAAAAAGAGACTAAACAATATACTACTTCTAGGCATAAATATTTGATGTTTTGGATAAACTTAAATCAAACTTTTAAAATTTTGACTATCAATAACATCTCAAATGCTCAGTTTATAAAACAGAAAAAAAATCACCTTGAAATGAAATATCCTAATATTGTAAAGCTATTAGATTTAACTTATTTTAATTTGAAATTTATGGTTAAAGTTTTAAAATTTTTATCAAATGTTATCCTAATATAAATCATTTATGATTAAGGGAGTAGTAAGTAAAGCTATTTTCTCATGTCCAAATTTTTCCTCTAATTTTTTCATGTAATTTTTGGACTTTGTTTAACAGCTATCCGTGTCGTGAACTTAGCGTAGCTCATCTAGAAAGGGTCCTTGTGATGGAGTATGTCCACTCAATTTCAAGTTCCAAACTTAATACATGTGCTTGCGTCTACAACTAACTATTCTTTTGATTCTAGACGATGTATCTGTTAAGGTGTTCATAGTAGTAGGTTGAATGTGAGTGTGTGAAATGTCATATAATCTGGTTACAGTGACTTGAGTAGCATCCCAAGGCTCTAAGTTCAAATACCCGGGTTATTTGAGGGTTTAAAAATCCAGTTGGATATAGAGGCTGGGCTAAGTTCTCTGCTTGATATGCTAAGTTCCTAATTTAAAAATACTACATATATTCGGTTGGATGTACATGTAAAAAAGTACCCGGGTTATTTGAGGATTTAAAAAGGAAGTATATATCCAGTTGGATGTAGAGGCCGAGTTAAGTTCATAATTTAAAATATTCGGGTTATTTGAGGGCTAAGTTTCTTATTTAATAGGCTAAGTTCTTAATTTAAAAATGCTACATATATTTGGTTGGTTGTAGAGGCCGGGTAACAAAACCTTTTCTAAAATAAATGTGAGTGTATGCTTATGTATGGTGTTCCGCAGAAAATTAACTAATAAAAAATTTACACGTGTCATTTACCCTCCATATCCAGTACTGTAAGTTAGAAGAAAAAGGCCAAAATTTTCATTCGCTATTTTGTGCACAACATTTTGGATGTTAACGGACCTACGGAGTACGGAAGCAAAAGTGGCGACAGTGTTTTCTTTTTCCTACAATTTTCACGTTCAGTGCGTTTCCACTTTCTACATAGAGAAATTTTTACTATGATGGTCCCTGTGACATTTGGGTGCGTTAGTTCTAGGAGATTAGGTGAGAAAGGGACATTGTTTTTCACGCACACGCTTCCCAAACTATTAAACGGTACGTTTTTATAAAAAAAATTTTATAATAAAAATATTTTAAAAAATAGTTTAAAATAGTTAATACTCAATTAATCATACGCTAATAACTTACCTCGTTTTACGTATCTTCCTAATCTTTTCTATTTCCTTCTCCTTAGACACAGCTTGGCGCCACGTGAACGTGACCGAATCCCGTTATTAATTAGTACTACTACTCCGTAACCCTTTCTTTTCTCTCTCTTTTCTTCTGTGGTGAGCAGAGCACAGCACGGGTTGTCCCCGGTTTACCACAATCCTTTCGTGCTCCGCTCAGGTTGCGTGTTTGGCCCTAGGGTTTACTTCGCCGTCCTCCTCTCGTCCCTCTCCTCCCGCGGTCCCGTCGTCGGCGAGGCCAGGGGATCGAGCGGCCGGCGGCCGATCGAGGCGGCGGCGGCGATGGCGCACAAGATCCCCCTGGAGGTGGCGCACACGCTCGTGGAGATCGCGGAGGTGGCTCGCTACGCCATCGAGCACCGCCGCGGCCACGGCCCGGCCCACGACGGCGTCTCCCCCCCGGCGGTGGACGGGGAGGAGGCCGAGCGGCTGCGGGCGGAGAACGTTATCCTCCGCGCTCGCCTCGCCGACGACCTCTCCATCCTCCGCGAGCTCCAAGGCGAGCCCTGTGTTTCCCAGGAGTGCCCTGCCGATGTGAGCCTCTTGCAACTCCCTGTTGCTCTCTTATGTTTTCAGATTAGGAGTATTAACCTTAATCCTCTGAGAATTGACATGATCATAGATGATGTTTTGTTAGATACTATAAAAACACGAGCATCCGAAATTTGGCAGGAATTGCGGTGTATGAATTTATCAGGTCACCGTTTTTTTAACAACAATCATTCGAATCCATGCCATTTGAGGGGGTGTAACAGGACATATTAAGTTTAATTCGTGATGCAATGATGCTGAGTTGCTGACTGATAATATGCATGGACCAAAACACTTATGACTTAGAAATTCAGTTGTGTGATTACATGCCCTTATCCAGCTTTTATTTCTATCACTGTTCAATTTGTTTTACCTTTTAATGTCTGACCGATTTTGCTTTTCATGGATGTGATTTCATGATGCAGCTGCATAATCGTCTTGTAGCAGCAGTTAACAATGCTAGCTTCTTGGCTCAGCTTGAGAAAATTCGAGATGAGTCAAGGCATCAACAAACAGAGCTATCTCCTGATAACATGACAGGTACATCTGTGTGAAACACTGCGATTTTATTTGTGAACCATACTTTTATGACTATTTGTTTCCTGCGTTACATTGTGCCAACAACAATGTAAATAACCTTTTGTTTGATTGATGAATCAAAACCAGAACTGGATATTGCAGATATTCCATACACTGAAGGTGGCGGGAAGAATGGATCTTGGGTCTTGGTTGCCTGTGATAAACCCGGGGCAAATATGGAGGAAATCAGTGGAATTGATAATGAAAATTATGTACTTGTTAATGATGATGACATTATTGATGGTATGACCTCCTTTATTGCTAGGTGCATTCTTGAAGATCCAAAGTCCAAGGTATCTTGTTTTCAACAATTGATGAATACTCTCTATACTACCTCAATGATCTAACTATTTGTTGTTCTGTATTCTTCAGTCAATATCACCAGTGGAGCTGCAAAAGGGTATACTAACTTCTTATCTCCATGCTGTTACTTTAAATTTGATAAAGATGAAGTTTATTTGCATCTAAACTCTGTTACTTAGGTAACTGGTTCAAAACAATGAGTCAGTGTGTGTGTGACCAAGAAAGAACTTGAACTTCAATATGCTGTTTGAAATAGTGTTGTGATTTACTAATTTCCAACATTGTGGATCTAAACAACAGTGCTATATTATGGTGTGGATATGGTTATCACAACAAGTTTTTGTATGCATTGTTCTAGTCGAGTACTTGGTGAACTCAATGTTGGAGCATGTTATGGGAGACTGACCCCTTTAACACATCCAATCACAAATGAAATTAATTGGACCAGTAATTCATTGCACTGAGACAATAAACAAGATTTCTTGATCACATGACTAAGTTTCTTTGACAAAATATTCTGTCTTTGAGAGTCTTAGTCTGCTTTACGTGCTGTTCAATTCTGTGTAGCATGTTCTAACTTTTAACATCTGTGCAGCTGTTGCAATGGCATTGAGCACCCTTAATGATAAGTGGAAATGGATGAGTATTTGGGAGGCTGGAAAAGTGCTTTACATATTGGCAACATGGGGAATCACAATAGTGGGGTAAAGTTGTCTCCATACTAAATTTGTGTCGCTTTTGCAAGTAAACGTCTTGTTACAATCTGCTTTTTGGTTTATTTCTGTTTTCAATGCTGAGGTTCCTATCCATTTCATAATGCAAACCTGACTTTCATTATCTTAATTTGTTTTGTTATATTGCTGATTTTCTTCAGGGGATCTATTTTTAGTAGGATTTAGCTAAATGACATTGAAGATGCAACAGTACCGTCCATACGGAGATATCTCCTTTCTTTCTTTGACTGTTGCCTTTTATTTTGTGCAGGTTGTATAGGAGTCGCCACGTGCTGAAAATTGCAGCCAAGGGAGCTGTCGTGTCTGCCAAATTCGTCATGAAGGCACTGTGAAGTGTGAAAGCAGTGAAATTATGCATGCGCGATGATCAGCAATTTGTACATACAAAAACTATCCTTGTCAATTGTACATATGTGAAATTGTGAATTATGGTTTGTTCTGAACTGTTTGTTCAGAAGCGTCATAACTCATAAATTATGAAATGTGAAATGGTGGAAGAATTCGTTTATTGAGTCTGTATAATGATACATCTGCTTGACAAGTTGACATATTCTCTCTTTCCATCTCAAGCCGATTTCTTTTCAACTTATATCGCTCCTGTTCTCATTTTACTATTTCAAATATCTTTATTTGAAAGATACAAAGGAATCATTTGAAAGAAACAAGGGAATCATCGGAATTCGAACAAAAAGGTTTGTGGAGTAAATTCACTCGGTGTAGCGGGGTTTTACGAGTTTTAGAACAACAAATATGATGAAAAGCAGTAACTGGGTTTCAGGTAAATTTCCTCCTGTCAGATGGGCTGGTTAAATTCAGCGTCAGACGACGCCTGGAACGAGCCCAATCCAAGGCCCACAACTCCACAACTCCACAAGCTTCCTGTCCAGTCTCCACTCGCAAACCCTTCTCGCCGCCATTCCTTCCCTTCCCCAAAGCCACCGCAATCTTTCTCCTCCTCGTCGGCGGCGGCTGCGAATTCCGACTTCATATTCTCCGAGACTCCGATGGCCACCAAATCACAGAAGAAGAAGAGGCCTTCCGGGCCTAATCCTTCTATCAAATCCAAGGCCTCGTCCTCCGACCAAAAACCTAAGCCTTCGAAACCCACGGAGGAGGAGAGGGAGGAGAAAGCGGCGGCGGCGGTGGCGGCGGAGAAGCCGAAGAAGAAGAAGGCGACCAACGAGATCGACAAGATCTTCCAGGCCACCAAGTCATCCGGCAAGAAGCGCAAGCAGCAGCAGCAGCAGGGGGAGGAGGAATCTGTGCGAGCCAAGAAGCCCAAGGAGAGGTCCGAGGGGGCCAAGAAGAGCAATAAGGCTAAGAAGGGTAGCAAGGGCAGGGACACGGACGACGACGACGAAGTCGAGGAGAAGCGGCCGCGGCGGCGCACGGCGGACGGGCTGGCGATATACTCCGCCGACGAGCTCGGGTTCGGCAAGTCCGACGCCGGCGGCACCCCGCTCTGCCCCTTCGACTGCGACTGCTGCTTCTGAGCTTTTTCCCGGGGGTTTTCCTGTGCTCGAGGTGATGTTCTTATGTCAAATCCTTTGTATGTTTGTAATGCTTGATGGATTCTGTTGGGAACATGCGCTTAGATTTGTGCTCTAATGGAATGAAATTTTGGTTCGTGTTATTGATGATACTGGATGATAACTTGGGGGGACCTATCTACCTCTGTTTTACATCACTTCTTTGTGGTGCTAATGCCATGTCAAATCTCTATGAATAGAGGATGGTGTATTCTTACAGCAAAGAAAGATGGATACTAGTTCACAGGATCTTGAGAAATTGAGATGATATATGAATATGATCATAGGGGAAAAGGTAATGTGTATTGTGTAGCGTTATAAGATAATGCCTAGAAACTTTGCTGGTATTGCCACTGTTCTGAAACTGAAGCTCAAAGCTTATTGTTGGCCGGAACATCAAGAATGTGCATCAACATTATTCAGTTGAATTAGGCTGATTGTTTCCTGATATTTACGCATATTGAGCCCTGTATGGATTTTAATTCTTCTAGTGTATCAGTGTTCAGTTCTAGGCAATGAGCCCATGAGTGTACCACAGTTGATTTCTGAATTATGATATGGTAGTTTATCTGAATAAGAGTACCCTCTTGTATGTTCTCTGATATTGTTATGGGTGGCAGGCAGAACCTCATTCTTTGCCTCAGAGTAGCAAATGGGGCTCTGTCTGGGTGCCTGGAGGCCCTGGAGAACTCTTATTCAGATAAAGATGAGGTTTGGTTGTACTGTTGTAGAAATACTTTGCCATGAGCCTCCACTCATATTTGGCCATGCGCTAACAAGCTCCCTGCAAACCTTGAGCTCTAACCATCCCCTCCCTCTAAGCATCCACCCCAGCACCTCATCAGCCTCACCGCTGCCTGAAACCTTCTTGGCGCCGTCGAGCTCATCCCTAGCCACCACAAGGCCTCGAGCGTTTTCACATGAAGTCACTACCGTTAAAGCTTGTCGTCGGTCGCTGCCCACAAGCTCTCACCTCGTTTATCACCGTCCATGAGTCGTTCAAGGGAAGAAGAGGATGAGAAGGATAAAAAAGAGGAGGGAAAAAGTCCAAATACCCCCCCCCTCCCCTGCCCCGAACTTTGAAACCGGATATTCAACCTTCCCTAAACTTTACAGTACCATTTATATAACCCCTAAGGTGGTTTGCATAGTTGTTTTTATCTAATTTATATATATATTGGATGCGTTTGATCACGTGACATACACATTGGACATATATATTAAAATCTCCACCTGAATCTTTCTTTTCACCCCTTGTTAGCTCTCACTTACAAACAACTACCAATATATTAATAGTATGATATCAATGTATAAGTATAAATTGATGACTTACAACCGACGATATGCAAATATGTTATATTAGTTATTCAAAGTTATTCGTTTAAGCTTTCAAAATATACAAAACCACAATCTAAAACCATCTTAGGGCTAATATGAATGGTATCGCAAAGTTTATGGGGTTGAATGTCCGATGTTAAAGTTCAGGGTGCTAGATAGACTTTCATCTCAAGTTTTTATTTATTTATTTGTGGTGGGGGGGGGGGGGGTTAGTGCCCATGTGATGGGCCATATCAAATTTACGACTGGCAATAATACATTCTGCAAGTTTATGGATTTAAATATGTATGGCATGTTTGGTAGAGCTCCATCTCCTAAATTTATCTTAGGAGTTGGGTTTAAAGTGTAGTTGTAGAGTAGCCTAAACCCACCTCTATCTCTTTACTTTAGTTTATTTTGTGAAAGCACTTCGCCCAGCTCCGTTCCCATTTTAGATGAAGTTAAAACTGTTTGGCTGAGCTCCAACTCTAGAAGAGGTGCAGTTTGAGCTAGAGTTGTGCCAAACAAGCATGTAGTTTCAAGTTTTTAGTTTAGGTTCGCCCTTGCATTTTAAATTGCAACGATTGCTCAGATTGGGAACTCCGCGAGGAGCCCAAGATCTGGCTAAAGGCTGAGCCGGAATTGGGAGTACTGAAAAATTGGGAGCTGGTTTAGGCATACGTTGGCGACATGGTTTTAGACCAAATTCCTAAAATTTATCCTTTGGGATTGGTATTAGCATATTAGAAAGCTATTGGAGATGCTCTTACTTGGTCACTCCCTTTTTGTTATCTGATTTAGACGTACATACTCACGTTTAGGCATCGAAACATTAGGGCATATTTGGTACAGCTCCAACTCCTAAATATAACTCCAGGAGTTGAGTCTGGAGTGAAGTTGTGGAGCTGCCTAGACACAGCTCTACAACTCTAGTACATTTTGTGAGAGAGCTCCACCCAACTCCACTTCCAATTTTGGTGGAGCTGAAATTGTTTGGCTGAGCTCCAGCTCCAGGAGAGGTGGAGCTGGAGCTGTAGCTGTGCCAAACAGGCCCTTAGAAGGGCTGATGTTGCCCCAGCCTGGCAGCATCGACTACCCAAGCCCACTCCCACTGTCGCACAAAGCGCCCCACCCATACCCAAGCTTCCCGCTAATGTAGGCTCGACGTGTCACTCAAACCACCACACAGTGCGCTCCACAGGCCGGCGAGGTCGGGGAGGTGGGTGCACAGTGCCCTGCGAGATGGCGGCGACCGCGCTGCTGCGGCGCGCCCGGTGGGCGCTGGTCGACCACCCCGCCGTCGCCTCCTTCCGGTGGGAGCCCGGCCGCACGCCCGCCTCGACCCCGTCCTTCGCCGCCGCCGTCATCTGCGCCTACCTCGCCACGGTGTTCCTCCTCCACCGCCGCGTGGTCCCGCTCCCGTCGCCGCACCCGCGCGCGCTCCGTGCGGTCTCCGCGCTCCACAGCGCGGTCCTCCTGGCGCTCTCCGCCGCCATGGCCGCCGGGTGCGTGCTCTCCGTGGCCGCCACGGCGCCCTCCGCGTGGTGGGCCTTCTGCTTCCCTCCCGGCGGCGCCACGGCGGCGTCGGGCCCGGTCTTCTTCTGGGCGCACGTGTTCTACCTCTCCAAGGTGTACGAGCTCGGCGACACGCTGCTCATCCTCCTCGGCCGCCGCCCGCTGACGCTGCTCCACGTCTACCACCACGCCGCCGTCATCGCCATGTGCTACCTCTGGCTCGCCACGAGGCAGTCGCTGATGCCCATCGCGCTCGCCACCAACGCCGCCGTGCACGTCGCCATGTACGGCTACTACCTCTGCTGCAGCCTCGGCCTCCGGTGGCCGCCGCGGTGGAAGCGCGCCGTCACGGAGCTGCAGATCGCGCAGTTCCTCTTCAGCTTCGCGGCGTCGGCGGTGATGCTGTGGCGGCACTTCGCCGCCGGCGGGTGCGAGGGGATGGCCGGGTGGGCGTTCAACGCCGTCTTCAACGCGTCGCTGCTCGCGCTCTTCCTCGACTTCCACGGCGCCGCCTACGCCGCCGCCAAGGGCAAGAAGAGCAGAAGCGAGGTGGTTAAAGAAGAGTAATGAGGTGATTAATAATCAGAATGCAAGAAATGTGATAATCTGTGGGTCTCCGTTTTCCTCTAATTTATTGGTTTCCTTTTTTTTTACATCATGATTTCATTGTGTTACCAAACAAGACGTTATTGTGCGATAATCTTGCTTGTCATCTGGGATCGATTTCTCTGCTGTCTGCTCGGTGGAGTAATTTCAGCATGAACTTGAAAACAAGAAGAGTGATGAACTTGATATCGATTAAAAACTGGGGGCGATTTCTCTGCTCTGTAATGGGCCGCGTCCTCCCAACCCCGTTCTGGGCCTACTAATATGGGCCTCACGAGTAAACTGGATTGTTTTATGTACACAATTCTTTTTGTCTTCAAAAATTAAAAATATACCCCTAACTCTCTCTGTAAAGACGTTTTTTATTTTTTTATTTATTTTGCGAAAACCGCTCTCCAAGAGGTCAGGAAGGGACTTAAATGCATTTTTTCTATATAGTTTGCCACTTTACAAATATGTCAAATGAAGTTGGATAAAATAAAACTTTACATCAAAATTACAGAGCTCAACAAGATCCATCAGCATTACTAGTAACTAAAACGGACGGGAAGTGAAACTGTAAATTAAAAAAAATATTTAAGGATTTCTTTTTTGAAAGGGCGACTTTTACAATACACAGTCATGCGTTAGAGTATACTCCATCTGTTAAAAAAAAACAATAAATTTAGACACGTGTGTCTAGTTTTGTTGGATTTAAATCTTTTTAGGACAGATGGAGTATTTCGTTTTTTTTTCCAATTATTTTTAAAATTTTTTAAAGTAAATATATAAATAAAAATTCTCCCGCGTAACACCCACGGGCTAGGCTTCAGTTGGGCTGTAAAATAGGCCTTTTTTTCTTTTAAAAAAGGCACCTTTTATTGTTCAGCCGGTATTTCCGGGAAGATCAATCTTGCAGAGTTGCTGTCAGAAAATCTGCAAAACTTGTCCCCATTTCTACTTCTAGCTGCACGAAATTTTGTAGTTAAATCATTATTTTTCTGTATTTCAAGACTTGCTCTCAAGTGGCACCTGCGAGGCTGTGAGCATGTGACCACGGTGACTGTGGTGTGCTCGTCGCATGTTACGCCATGGCGATTGGTGTGGTGAGAGGACAGAGGGGGCATCAGCCGATGCCGTAATGGCGTAATCACAGTTCGTTTCATTGCCAAGGTTACATAAGTCAACTTGAGATTTGCCAGCCAGTTTCGATGAAATGAGAAAGAAAAGCTTGAACAATAGCGTAGACTGATATGAGAAAAAAAGTATTTTTTAAGTACAATCGCAGACGACAAAATAGTCATTGATGATTGATTGATTGGTAGGAGTATACTGGATCTTCTTTTTTGTTTTCTATATTGCACATTTCAGTGTCGCGTGAACCAGGAAAGAAAGACTACCATTTCAGCATTTTCGGGACCTTCTCTATAATTATTGAAGCCACACGGCGAGATGAATAGCATAAGGCTGCCTTTTTATATACTCCTATGAAGAAAGTGGTATAACTCAGGTGGTATTTTTCTTCAAGAGAAAAAGGGGGAAAGTTGCAAGAAAGACTACTCTCCATTGATGATCAAGGAAACCACTAGAAAATCTACACTTTTGACAAGAGTCATTAGCAAAAATGTAAGTAGAAATATATAAGCAGGGAAATTATAGAAGAAACTCTCGACTAAATTCACATGAGAGGGGGCCATGGCCATGGCTTTTCTTTGATCAAGACTACACAGTTTGCACCTTGGCCTCATGATTCTCCTTTCTTACACAAAAACCGAGACGACCGATTCCACCAGAGGATGAAAATCCACGTAGATCCACCAATCAGCTCGCGAATTAAGGGGGAAAGAAGAGATTTGCACCTCCAAATTTGTCGCGGCATACTAGAAGCTACTGGGTGCCCGGCCGGAGAAGGCCATGGCGAAGAGGAGGATGACGAGGTAGAAGAGGATGACGACGAGCTTCATCTGGAACATGGCGAAGAAGAGCTTCACCATGAACACCAGCAACAGCGCGTCGAAGATGATCGTGATCGCCACCTCCAGTGGCTCCATCCCCGCCGCACCAGCCACCTGAAGGCTGCACTTCTCTTAATTAGACCACAACTGCGGGAGAAACCAACATCGTCCGGAGAAAAAGATTGGTAAAGTTGGGGATTGGTGCGCTATAAGCGTCAAGTAGTGGAGCATGGAGTGAGACGAGTGGGAGAAGGAAGGAGCTAGAAGGCGCACCTGACCTGACCCCGCTGCTGAGGGCGACGCGGTTTGATCGGTGATTGCGGGTGGGGAAAGAAGAATATGCGTAGTAGTACACGCGGATGTGAACTGCCCAGCCGCTGAGGTGTCTGGGCTCTGGGCGTCCGGTGCTGATCGGGTAGGCCGACACGAGGAGGGACAAGAGAGTCAAGCCGCGTGCCGACGATGGCACGAGGCAGAGCGATCAATTGCCACCGGCACCGGCCAGCCAATTTGAACCCCGCGGTTCAATCGGCTGCAGGTTGATGTGATTGGCTTGGAGTGCAATGCGCACGTCGTCCAGTTACCTTGGCTTTGATAATGAAATGCACAGCACAGAAACCTAAGGATCTGCACCTTCCCCAAAGATGCATCCTGAGAGGGTTCACACAGAAAGAAAGTGATGTTATTTATACGGTCCACATGCACTAATACTCCACCGTCCAATAATATAACAATCTAAAATTAGATGAGACAATTTATAATACAATAAATCTGGGCATGCATCTATCTAGATTCGTTCTAATATGAAATGTTCCATCCGATTCTAGATTGTTATATTATGGGATAGATGGAGTATGTATTAGCTTTTCAAAGATTATTATCGTGTACTACCTCTGTATTTTAATAGATATCATCATTGTTCTTTTATTACACATTTGATCATTCGTCTTATTCAAAAAAATTGTGTAATTATAATTAATTTTGTTGTGAGTTATTTTTGTTACTCAAAGTACTTTAAGCATGATTTATATCTTATATATTCACATAAATTTTTTTAATAAGACGAATGGTTAAACGTGGGTTCAAAAATCAACGGCGACATCTATTAAAAAACAGAGAAAGTATTATCTACCTGTTATAGGGATAAATTAAGTATTTTAAGAAATAAAACTAACAAATAATTTATAACAACTGAATTTCTTTTATATATCATATTTTTAGAAGCCTAGAGCAAAATTCGTGACAATAATATAGTGAATAAACTGAAAAGAAGATACTAGTCTAGTAGTATGTAAACAGATAATGAGTTCTGACTGTGTTTAGTTCCTTCCAAGTTTAGAAGTTTGGGTTGAAATTAGTACGATCTGACTGTGTGTACGACAGATTGATGTGATAGAAAAAGTTAGAAGTTTGGATTCAAATACAGCCTCTGTATCAGTCACTATGCTCGTCAGTAGTCCGACAGACCGACAGGCTAGGTTCGTTCTGACTTCCTGAGACTGAGAGGGAGTGGCGACTAGTGTGCATCTAATGCTGCCGTTAATGTTTATGGGTGGAGATATACGGTTTTCTTTCTTTTGTAAAAATAGCTGATTTCCCTTCGTTACAAAACATCTATCTATTATATTATTAAAGAAATAAAGAAAGGAGCCTCCACGTTCGCTCTCATGGCCTAGAAATCCTCACATTAATCGGAGAAAAAGAAAAGGCAAAGTCCATATAGAAATACAATTTAGAAATAGCTGAAATTCGGAATTAAAAAATAAGGAATATTAGAAGAGAAGACTAGAGTCCATATAGAAATACAATTTAGAAATAGTTGAAATTCGGAATTAAAAAAATAAGGAATATTAGAAGAGGAGACTAGAGATAGAAATAAAATTAGGAAATCACTAAAATTCGGAATTAAAAATAATAAATATTAGAAGTAGAGTATAGAGTCCATATAGAAATACAATTAGGAAATAGTTGAAATTTGGAATTAAAAAATAAGGAATATTAGAAGTAGAGTATACTGAAATTCGGAATTAAAAATAAGGAATATTAGAAGTAGAGTATAGAGTTCATATAGAAATACAATTAGGAAATAACTGAAATTCGGAATTAAAAATAAGGAATATTAGAAGTAAAGTATAGAGTCCATATAGAAATACAATTAGGAAATAACTGAAATTCGAAATTAAAAATAAGAAATATTAGAAGTAGAGTATAGAGTCCATATAGAATACAATTAGCAAATAATATAAATTTGGAATTAAAAATAAGGAATATTAGAAGTAGAGTATAGAGCCCATATAGAAATAGAATTAAGGAAAAAATAGAAATTCAGAATTAAAAAATAAGGAATATTAGAAGTAGAGTATAGAGTCCATATAGGAATTTAAAACTAACTAAAATTTGGAATAAACATAATAAAATTAAAAGTATAGTTTAGAGTCCGTATAAAAATACAATTTACAAATAACTAAAATTCGAAATTAAGAAAAACATGGGAAGAAGAGGTGAAGGTCAATATAGGAATACAATTTAGAAGTAAATGAAATTCGAAATTAAAAATTAAAGAATATTGAAAGATGAGTTTAGAGTCCACATAGAAATACAATTAGAAATAATAAAAATTCATAAATAAAAATAAATAATATTGGAAGAAGAGCATAGAGTCTATATAGAAATACAATTTACAGAAAATTCAGAATAAAAAAATATATTAAAAGACGAGTCTAGAGTCCATATAGAAATATATATAATTTACAAATAACTAAAATTTGATAGTAAAAATAATTAATAAATAGCACGTATATAAAATATAATATGAATATTACACATTAGTAGTTTTGTAAAGTTATTACAAAATTTAAAATTATGTTGTCATTTTAATATATTTGAATAATATAATGAGAAAACATATATGCTATTATATGAGAGAAAATATAATGATGCTAGCCGCGCAATCTGCGCGGGCCACCATGCTAGTTTGGTTAAACTGCACATTACTTTTTTGAAATCTAAAAACTGCGAAGCCAGCGCGTAGAGGAAAAACATTATTAGTACTATGGCGTGCAATCAAAATCCTTTTATAATCCATAAGTAAAAATAAAGAATACAGAGTAAATCACTTTATAATTATAAAGCTTTCATGTGAACGAGTTTACCTCAACCGGTAAAGAAGAATCAGTTCCCCAATCAAGCCATATACATGTAGCAGAGACGGCGTACACGGTACACTTCTGAGATTTCTCGACCGAACAGCTTCTAAGATCCAGTTGGCTGTACTGAGAAAACAAATAAATGTCAAAAGATCATTAAAATGACCAGTAATGCTGAAAAGACTTCGAAATAAGGCATGAATGCTGGTGCATCCGTGCATGTCCATTGTCAATTCACGAGCAGATTATAAAATATCAAAAGGGACGAAGATAGCAAAGTATTTACCTGATTTTCGATCAAACTGGAATAACGAAAGCTTAGACATTCTTTACCCACTTCAACGGTGACCCCAGAGAGTTCATACTCAAAGGTTATCACTAAAGCTAGCTCATAGCACAATTCATGCTTAGGGTTCTCGCACCCGGGACATCTTTTGCAGTAATCTTCATTTGAATTCCATATCAAAGGAGGCAATACAAGGTTCAGTAAACAAGTCAGGATAGTCACAATGCAGTAAATACACAGTTGAATTTTCTGAAGTTGTTCATCTGAAGTTGGTTGTTGTCAAATCACACGAACTTCAGCAAAAAGATACAGACATTCTATTCCAGGTTGCTACCATGCCGAGGTAGTGCTGTTTTGAAGAGCAGATTAAAAACAAACCACGGTGCTCAAAGTCAATAAACCAACAATAATGCCCTACCTTCTTTTGTAATAATCCAGCACGGCTATCACAATTTGCTAAAATTCCAGCTAGATGGTTGGAAGCAAATAACCATGAATATTTCTGGAGCTTAGCATATGAAGGCAACTATCATTTTTGGAATGTCAAAAGCAATTTCCTTTCAGCCATTCTCCAGAAACAACTCCATCCTGCTATCGTTATCTTTATGAACTAAAGAAGCAAAATGAGGTCAAAGCCTCGAAGGTTTTACTCCTATATGACATTTTTAAAAAAATCAAGCAATCAATTCCCATGTCAGCAAATCCAACATCTCATAAACATCCGGTAACAAGGGATGCTTTGTCTCCCAAGAAAAGAAGGCTTGATATTGACCTCTTATCTGAACCCAACTACACCCACCATCCTTTTTAAGATTGATCCCTTTCATTAGTATCCTCATCTCAGCAGCATCTTTCCATTTCCCGCAAGATGCATACATATTTGAGAGTAACACATAACCTGCTGTATTATCCTTGTCCAACTCCTGGAGCCTCTTTGCAGCCCTCTCACCCATTTCCTTATTCCTGTAAATGTTGCAGGCACTCAGAAGAGCAGCCCATGAATTTGCTTCTGATTTGCTTTCGATTTTCAGGAGAAGATCTTCTGCTTCTGCCAAATGACCAGCTCGAGCAAGGACATCAACCATACATGTATAATGTTTTGCTTTAGGTGATATACCACATGCCTGCATCATTTCGAAATAATGCATGGCATGCTCCACCAAGCCACTGTGGGAGCAAGCAAATAAAATGGCTAAAAATGTCTGCTCATTTGGTGTTATTCCTGCTGAGATCATATCCTCAAATAACAGAATAGACTCCTCTGCAAAACCATTTTCAGCAAGTCCTTGAATCATGGCAGTCCAAGCAACATCATTTCTTTTGGGCATTTCATAAAATACCCTCTTAGAGCTATCTAAATCCCCTGACTTAGCATACATATCACTCAGTGCAGTCCCAACAAAGATGCTTTCCTTAATTCCAAGCTTAATGATCTTAGCATGAACCATCTTGCCCATCTCTAAAGAACACAGGCTAGCACAAGCCAGGAGAACACTTGAGAAGGTAATTTCCCCTGGACTCTGCCCTGAAGCTAACATTGCATGGAAAGATTTTAATGCATCAATAAACTGTCTATTTTGTGCATAACCAGAGATGATTGAATTCCATGAAGCAACATTCCTTGCAGGCATCTTTTTGAAGAGTTCCTCAGCTTCCACCATTTTTGAGTTGTTGCTATAACCTGAAATGAGAGAGTTCCAACATACTATGTTCTTTTGTGGTAGGGAGTAAAAAATCATTTGTGCATCTGGCAACTGTTTGCATTTGCAGTACATGTCAATCAGAGCGCTGGATACAAATACATTATTGCTACAGGCCATCTTTAAAGTCTGGTTATGGATCTTTCTTCCGCTTCTTAAGTCCTGAAGGCTAGCACAAGCACCAAGAACGCTGGAGAAACATGAAATGTTTGGCCTACAACCATCAGCCAGCATCTGACTATACAAACTCACTGCTTCTTTTGCATTGCCTTTCTGTTCATGCCTAGCAACCAAAGTACCCCAGGAGACCTCGTTCCTCTCAGGCATTTCATCAAGAACCCGTCGAGCTCCCTCGAGGTCACCCAATTCAGCATACACATCAAGCAAAGCAGTCCATGAAACCACATCTCTCACCTCCATTTCATCAAACATCCTGCGTGCAGCATCTGCATCTCCCTTCCTTAAGTATAGTGTGATCAAGGAGTTGCGTACCCCAAGATTTTTGTCAAGCAAGTTTGATTTCATTGCCAACCCCACGATAGACATGGCCAGATCGAACTCACCTGCACCAATGCATGCCTTGATGACGGAGACCAAAGTGATCTCATTTGGACTCACGCCGCAGCTGAGCATTTCATGGAACACGCCGAGCGCATCCTTGGGGAGCTCATTGAGGACAAACCCCGCGATCATCGCGGTGAAGAAGGGAACCGAGCAGAGCGGGCACTGGCGATACAGCTCAACCGCATCCCTCACGGACCCGCGCTTCATGAGCGCATCCACCATGGTGGTGTACGACACGACGCTCCTCTCGGGCATTCCGTCGAACAGCCGGCGAGCGGAGACGATGTCCCCGGCCTTGACGTGCTCCCGCACCATGAAATCGTAGGCGAACGGGGACGCCGCCCCGACGACGGAGACGCAGTCCCGGAAGGCCCCGTCGCGGTCCGCCGCGCGCGCGAAGGCGGCGTAGGCGGTGAGGAGGTGCGACGCCACCGAGCCGTCCGCGGTCAGGCCGGAGACGAGCGCGTGCGCGTGGATTGAGAGGACGAGCGGCAGGTTTGAGGAGGCGGCAGCGGTGCCGGAGGCGGCCGCGGCGGCGGAGCAGAGCCGGAGGATGGACGCGCAGGTCTCCGCGTACGACTTGAAGGACTTCGGCGTGGGCGCGAGCGGCGGGCCGGCGGCCAGGCGGGACTTGAACGACTTGAGGCTCTCCAGTAGCGAGGTTGCCGGTGCACGGGCCTTCGCCGGCTTCGACTCCGCGCTCGGCTTCGGCGGCGGCGGCCGCCGCGGCAGCGGCTGCGGCGGCGGCCGCTTCGTCCGCACTGCCGGGCTCATGCTCCCATGGTTTGAACGAACCAAGAAAGCGTTTCCGTAGACTAGGCTGTCGTGGTGGCCTGGCCACAATCCCCTGTGAGGCAGCAAGGCGCAAAATTGATTTTGTTGGGTATTGATTGGCTGATAAAATCTAATTTTTTAGAGCAAATTTTTGCACAACCCTAGATTTTGGGACATCCGTAACGCAAATTGTTTCATGAAACCCAGGTTTTAGGGCAAAGTGTTTCATAAAACCTCAGCTACAAGTTTATATCATCTACCCGACTATATACTTATCTATAATTATTGTAAAAAATTGTATGAGATATTTTTAGTACATATACACATTAGTTGCTTTTCAACCATCGTTGATCATTGTTCTATGATCATTTATGTGTATATTTAACCAATTATTATGTCATTATCAGTTAGGAAATATTGAATTTCTTGTTCAATGAAAAATTCAGAAAAAAAAAAACTATACATATACACGTTAGTTGCTTTTCAACGATCGTTGATCATTATTCTATGACCATTTATGTGTATATTTAACCAGTTATTATGTCATTATCAGTGAGGATTATATTGAATTTTTTTGTACAATGAAAAATTAAAAAAAAAACTAGACTAGGGGAACACGTACTTTAAGAATTTTATTAAATATGAGTGTTTTACATAAATATGGGTTTTTTTTTAAATGTTTTGCTCCAAAACATTTGGTTCCTTGAAACAAACCACAATAACTGGATTTTTTTATGGATGCCCCAATACCCAAGTTTCGTGAAATTTACTCAATTTTAAATTAGGTCCTAAGTGTCCTTTAAAACTTTTATGATGAAAAAAGATAAGTGCTATTTTAAGTGTTTTTATTTATTTTATGTTTTAACCTTGGCTTTGAACCACTAAGAGTATAAGTATTAAAGTCATACCCTGCAACCATTTTTTTGGTTTGTTTATTTTCAGTACTGTAAAGAATATTTCTGTTTTGATGTGAATCGGGCAAAAAATTGCAAATTAACCTACATGGCCAACTTGCACATGGTGAACAATGGAGGCCATTGCAAATTAAACAAAGATGGCCATTGATCTGAACAGATTGATTCCATGGAACATATATTCTGAAGAACAAGTCCTACAAACCGATGATTTTGTTTTGTTCTCTGCACAATCATACTCAATGCTACAAACAAGACACGCCTGCAGTGGTGGCAGTAATTAATTCCTCACTGGCTCTTCTCCATCCCGTAGGTATCTTCAGCACCACTGGCAACCTTCCGCCTCCTCTCAGCTATCATTTCGGTGTATGCCTGACAATTCAGATGGTTAGTTCTACTTCGTTCTCTGCACAAACAAGCAATTATCTAACAGGAACTACTGCAGATCATGTTGAGACTTGAGAGTTGAGAACACATTCAGATCAAAGACTACAGATCGAAAGTAGACAATATGTGATGGTTACACCGACAAGGTCCAGTCGGAAATCAGAAATAATGCTCGTCACTTCAGGAACTACGGCAACATCTACAAAAAAAACTATAGTACAGTGTATGAAGCACTAGTCGACCAGGGTGATGTTAAATCTCAAGTGGCCACAAGATTTCTCTGCACTCACGCCGGCCTTTTGCATGTAGTACTTGCTATCTTGATACCATGCAATCTCAGTTGAGGCTATCATTAGCTAAATCTACCCTCTAGTGCTCTATGTTTTTAGTTCTCATGTATACAGCTAGCTCGTGAATTAAAGTACATCCCCTTAATGCAAACATATGCTAAAAAACTAAAATTATAGTGTCCATTAATTTTGAGATATTACTATGTGATTTTGTTAGGAGTAAAAGTCCACCAAGACACAGTTACAAACATTCTTGTGCACAATATGATGTGATGAAAGATGTATCTGATAGATTCTGGTAAGTGGGGGGACGCACAATCAGGGTAAGAAAGCTAAGTGTATAATTTAGCAGTTTGAAAAGAACCTATGCAGTTATGCTATAAGCCTGTAACTACATTAGTTGCATAAGAATTATGTCAAGACCAAACGAGAGTGTTATTTCAATCTACTTTCATCAACCGTCTGAAAATTCATTTTTTTTACGCAAAAAAATATTTTTTTGACGCAAGTCTGAAAATTCATGATCATGGGCTTGTGGAACAATCATAAGTGGAGCCAGTGTAACCTACAAGGCTCTGACCTCTAGCCAATCATATAAACACCACAAAGTGGCAAAAAGAATAAGGGAAATGGTTTTCAAACCTTGGGATAGGAATAAAGAAATATGTACCACCATGCACATATTACAAAAGAAACCCCTCCGGTGATCACAGCGGAATGGATGGGCAACCAACTACCGGCAATTGCAACAGCCCCTGAAAGTAAGATTGTCCAAGGCTGACACCTGAAAATGGGCATTATATATAGTTGTAGTGATCATACTCGGACAAAAGCATATGAAAGGATATAGTTCTGTAGAGTCAGAAGAGTTAAAGTTGTTAGAATGTTCAACAGAAAACAATAAAAGATGTTCTTTTTCCTTCTTATCTGATACAACTTGTGAAGATCTACTAACTTTGGAGGTTGATAGGAAATTGAAGAATTGGTAGACATCAATTAATCCATTGTTTATTTGAAGCAAAGACATAATCAAAATTCACTGGACCATTCAGTCATTGACGATGGACAATAGTATCACTGCATTTATCATTTGGCATTTTGGTTATAATTTACAATTCACAACATATCAACAAAATTTCAGATTGTTTTTCCTCTCATATATGCAGAGAACAGAATTTTAGTCTCTACTTTGTCCTACTACTATTTTGCTCAACTCAAGCTGCTTCAATTTACACTGCAAGAAACGAGGAACCAAGAAACCGTACCAAGAAGGCTTGGTGTCCCAGACGGAGTCGTACTCGAGCGACAGGTAGTTGAGGTACCCGTCCATGTCCTCCACCACGCCGTCCTCCCCGAAGAACTCCGCCCCTCCGCTCGCGCCCCCGTCCCCCTTGCCGCCGCCGCCTGCACGCGAGCTGCAAACCTCCACCGGAAGAAGCGGCGCCAGAGGAGGAGGAGGAGGAGGAGGCGAAAGGCGCTGCGGTCCTCGCGAGCCTGGGCGTCCGCGAGGGCGACCCGCCGCCGCCGGCCGCGCCGCAAGAGCAGCACGGCGGCGTGGACGGGAGCAGGCAGAGCGCGCCCATTTTTCTCGGCCTCCGCTGACGTACGGCGCGGCTTTCCTCTCTCTCAGAGCGGCTACCGATGCTGCGGGTTAATGGCCAGTATTTGTTTTGCGAGCAAATCCTGATTTGTAGCGGAAAAATTCGATCAAAATTCATTTTGTCTGCAAAACCGATCACCGGCCCCGGCCCAATTATCAGATAATGGGCCAGGCCGATGTTACCTGGAACTCGTCACGGCCCGTTTATGATTACAAAAGGCCAAGTTATACGCCAGCCCAACAACCTTCGACGTCGTCGCCAGCCGTACCTTTTGCTATCAGTTCTTGACGTCAAATAGGGTGTAAAGTTTCGTGGTGTTAACGTCCGGTATTGGATAGGGTATAATTTATGGTGTTCAGGTATTAATAAAAAAACTAATTATAGAATCCATCAGTAAACCGCGAGACGAATTTATTAAGTCTAATTAATTCGTCATTGGCAAATGTTTACTATAGCACCACGTAGTCAAATCATGTAGCAATTAAGCTTAAAAGATTTATTTTGCAAATTAATCGTAATATGTGCAATTAGTTATTTTTAAATCTATATTTAATATTTTATGCATGTGTTTAGATAATGTGATGTCTGGACGAGATCTATACACCCCCTATAGCCGAAAAATGTACTCTCTCCGTCCAAAAAAAAAAAGTAAACCCTGAGTTTCCGTGCCAACGTTTGACTATCCGTCTTATATGAAATTTTTTTATAATTAGTATTTTTATTGTTGTTAGATGATAAAATATGATTAATACTTTATGCGTGACTTATCTTTTTAATTTTTTTTCATTATTTTTTCAAATAAGACGGACGGTTAAATATTGGACACGGAAAGTAGGGTTTGTCTTTTTTTTTTTTTTACGGAGGGAGTACTCCTGTACAACCTCGACACACGGGGATCGTACGTTCCATCGTGACCGCGCTTTACAATTCTCGACCTCAACACGTGGCAACTGGCTAGTAGCTAGCTAGGGAAATATCCTCACGTACACATGCTATCCTGGCCAAATGATCAATCGATGCTGAGCAACCTACTGTAGCATGCATGCATGTGTCCGGTGAGTCTCTTTCGTCCAACGCACTACACGCCCAACAACCGGGAGTGTGCCCGATCCACACGACACGCGGACGGCGTACGCGTGTGCTCTTATCCGAAACGCCGCCGTTTCCGGATGTTTGTGTTACAACCTTATCGCAGAGACCGATCGGTGGGTGACTGATGAATATCCCTCCATTATTTTACTCAGGTATATATACTCTTTCCGTCACTAAATATTTAACGCTGTTAATTTTTTAAAACATATTTGATCGTTTATCTTATTTTAAATAATTACTAATTATTTTTTATTGTTAAATAGGACGAAAGTTCATAACATGTTTGAAAAAATTGACGGTATTAAATATTTAGGACGGAGGACTATATCGATAAGAACACGCGCGTACGCCTCGTCCCCACGTACGTCGCGCGCACGCCGGCGACGGCGACATGGGCTCCGATCCGCACCTCCCCGCGGAGCAGGAGGAGGAGGATGCGCGCGAGGCCGCTGTGGATGGCGACGACAGCACGGTGTGACGAGGTTAGCAGCGAGCGATCCTATCTAAACTGCCCAAACCCAACAGCTAGCGTCTAGCGATCGATCGAGGATAAAAATTCTAGAAACGTACGTACGCACCGTCCGTCCGTCCGCGTCAGCGCCCACGCACGACGCTTGCATCCGCCGAACTGCCGGTTGATGCGATGCGATCCCCGGGCGACGCGTCGGTCCAATCAAGTTGCCGCGCGCGAGCTGCTAGTAGGTGATAAGGCCAGGCACATATAAAAACGGGTCTCCCCATCTTTCCATTTGGCAATTGGCTGCACAAGAAGCAGCAAGGGAGTGACTCGGAGTCGTAAAGGCGAATATTTAGCTGCTACTACCTCCGTCCCATATTACTTGTCTTTTTTTGAGTTTTTATTTGTCAATATTTGATCATTTGTCTTATTTAAAAAAATTTGAAATTATTATTTATTTTGTTTGTCATTTGCTTTATTATCAAAAGTACTTTAGATATAACTTATCTTTTTTTTATATTTATACTAATTTTTCAAATAAAACGAATGGTCAAACGTTACAAATAAAAAGTCAAAAACATCGCCTATTATAGGACGGAGGGAGTAGGACAGTAGGACTGAACATACTACAGGTATTACATATGGCAATGACTAATGACGAATAGACAGATTTCGTTTTAAACGTGGGGAAAGTTCCTCGATTCCTATATTTAACTAGCCAGTTTAAAATTGAACGAACCAAGTTCCACTTGAACCGAATCGTTCCATATCAATGGTTCTTTTCATAACAGTGGTCCAGTTAATTGTCTAATGCATAATTACTTCTATAATCTTAGAAGGTATCTACTCCTTGATGGATGCAAGAACATTTCATTTGTATGGGACAGCTGCATCTGCTATTGTGCACGGTGACTACTCATTGCAGCTCTACGATTTTTTAAGGGGAAAAAATAGCATGCTTCAATTTGTACAGTGGCCACACACACACACACAAACAAAAAAAAAACAGCAATCAAAGACAAATTCCTTGCTCATAGTGCCATTTACATTTTACAGCAAACAAAAGCTGATCATCAGAACTGATATACACATGCATATTTCCTTGTCAGCCAGGCCCATATACAAATACACTGCACACGCACTCAGCATCAGGAATCAGAATAATTTACATGATAATTAATGGACAGTACTTGCTTTTATTAGTGGCGATTTGTTTATGTGCGAATGGATTAGGAACCGATTACGCCAGGACTGACGTTGGCTGGATGATGGAGTCCAGATCGGACCTCATTCCCTTCGTCTTCTCCGCGGCGCCGTGGTCGAGCTGTTCGCCGGCGACGGCGACGGCGACGCCGCCCCAAATCTCCGGGATGGCTCGCCGGAGGCTGCCGATGCTCTCAAGAGCGTAGTCGGCCTCCTTGCTCCTCACCCTCTTGCCAACCTGAATATTAATTGAGAAGATTAATTAGCTAACGTAAATTCGTGTTCATGCAGGAAACTTAGCCGCAAAGTATGCAAATTAGTTGGGTCTCAATGGGCTATGGCCCCTGTTATCAAACGTTGGCACGTCATGGATACTGTTCATCGATGCGATGGGTTAACGGCTGTACACTGGCAGAGGAGATTTTTTGTGTGTGTCTCCTGTTTTTTTGCCATTATTTTTCACTAGCTTTTGTTGTACTAGTAGGAAAGGACTATATATAAGTGCTATTTTTCTTTTTAGAAATTGGTTGTTGAAACCGAATCCAGCAAAGAACACATCGAAACCATATATTTAAAAAGTCTCTATATTTAAAATTATAAATTTTCCCTGCTCAAGTAGTATCAAGAGGCAATTTGTTCAACCAATCATGGGGGATCATATATGCCAGATATATCAATCACACCGACCAGAGCCGTGTCGACGACATGGCCAATTTGGTGCCAGCCACAAATGCGAGAGCACTAAATTATGTGACTAAGCGTCCATGTGCAAAAGCAGGATTAACCAATAATGCACACACAGTTTGAGTGCATAAACCAAACTCTTGGCATCACGGCAATGAAGAAATTGGGATATATGCTTTTCTAATCCGACAAGGCCAACACCATCAGCGATGCATCAGCTGCAGGGACGCTGTGTGCACCGGCCACCTGATCGACCAACCCATCGACAAATGGACAGGCAGAGACAGCAACTTATATGCCTCATTGATTTTTGTGTATTTTTCCCGATAATTACTATAGGAATTGAATCGATATCTACCAATCATGTAAATTTTTGGTGAAATTAATTTTACTGTGTTTTGAACACATCTATGTCCCGTTTGGAGCTAGTAAGGATTTTATGGTAGTGGAGAAAAAGATTCAGATTTCAAAACAAGGAAAATACTGTCACTTGGTTATAGTAGCTTAAACCAACAGTGCGGTACGAAGAAAACTGAAACACACAATTAAGTTGTGGTGGTTAATTACCAGGACGGTGCGGAGGCTAAGAGCTTTTCCTGCGGCGATGTTCCTCTCGCTGTCGTCGAGGAAGAGCTGACAGAGCAAGAACGAGTTATTTACTAGCTTCGTGATCATTGACAAGAGCACAAACGAAGCACGTAAAATCACATATACCATATGTGTGCGATATGTTTGTTTCGATGGAAAAGGATACGCTGACAAAGACCCTATTACTACTCGTTACTTTCTAAGCCTTTTGGGTTTACACTCGATGTCACTTTCCAAGATGCATAATACACTCTTTGGTCCATAGACATTCTATTTCCTTGTTGTGATAAGAAAAATGGAAGAGTGATTAATACATTTTGGGTTTGTAAATTAACGGTATCATTAGAGGATAGACCTGCTGTTAAATGTACATGGTTAGATAAAAAAAATTTGGTACTTCGAGTTACCTATATCGACTGGAGATACTAAACTTTTCACCAGAAAATGAGTTACTTCCCAGTATATTTTTAAGAATGATAAAATTGCCCATATGGTTAACTACATTTACATTGCAACAAGCTCCAAAAAATCCTACTGAAAAATGTCGAGCAGGGTGTGGTGGCTTACCGTCCGGTGTGGATTGGTGCCGGCGATGCGCAGAGCCGCGACGATGGCATCGGGGGACGGTTTGAGGATCACGCCGGGGCGGTCATCGCCGGAGGCGCACGGCGCCTCACCGAAGAGGTGAGGGTTCATGGTCTCGAAGCACACGACGGCGTCGAAGCAGCCCTCGTCGACGCTCAGCCGCTGCAGCGCCTTCCTCATGTGCGCGCGATCAGAGTTGGTGAACAGCTGAAACACGAACACGAATTAGCTGCCTCCAATTAAGTCCGGAAAACCACAGGAATTTCACAGGAAAAAAAGAGGATGCGTGAGCTTACAATTTTGCGCTGCGGGATGCTCCGCAGAAGGCCGGCGAGCTGCGGGTCGGCGGCGATCCGGTCGTAGGGCAGCCTCCCGTGCACGTAGCTGCGACGATAATCGATCAACCAAGCAGCGTCAGCATTCGGATTAGACAGAAAATTAGCCGCTTAATAATTACTAATTGGCTTGTCGAATTGGTTAAGCAAAGCTGCAAAGGTAAGTGATGTGATGTGTTGTGCTGACCTGTGGTACTCATCCGGGTGCACGTCATAGCCGAGAGCCTTTGCCGCGCGGAAACCCAAATCCGAAAGCCAAAGTTAGAAACGGAAACAGAGGACGAAAACAGAGGCGAATTTGGATTGTTCGAGTGTGCCGTGCGTGCGTGCGTGGGGGGATTGGGAATTGGACGTACGATGAGGCCGGCGAGCGAGCTGCCGTAGGAGCGGAAGAGCTCGACGCGGAGCGCGGCGGCCCGCTCCGCCGTGACGCCGCACCGTGCCATGAGGAACTCGTCGATGTTGCGCTTCGTCGCCAGCCCGATGCCCGCGCTTCCCGGGTACAGCGTGTCGTCGAGGTCTTCATAGAAAAGAAAGAAAGAAAAAAAAAACAGCCCGGGAAAGGCAGAGTTTAGACGGAGAATTGAAAGTGATCACGCTATGAGAGGAGCCTAGAATCGAGAGACAAACGTGGTTACCAAAGAGGACGCAGTCGAAAGGGGAGGAAGCGGCGGCGGTGGAGGCCATTGTTCGACGAGACAGAGGTGCGATGGCGAGAGCGATCAGACTAGCAGAGAGCGTGTGCTGATTGTAACGCGGGGAGAAGGAGGGGAGAGCGGGTTTGGGGGTGGGGGGTGCGTTTAAATAGAGCGGGAGACGAGCTGGGGGGAGGCGTGGATCACGAGAGGGAATTGGAATTTTTTTTGGTGTGTCGCCGTGGCGGTTCGGCTCGTGTTCCTCGCTGGACGCGGCGCTGTGTTGTGCGGTGGTCAGTGTGCGTGCACCGCTGGTTCCTTTCCTCGTGCGTGCTTGCGGGCGAAAGAAGGGAAGGGGGCGGCACTGCGGCACCTTGGCTGGCTCGCTTTCGCGATCGGTTTCGGCAGACGGGCAGACGGCAGCCTGCGCGCCTTCTCGCCGTGCGGTTCGTTCTCTGCTTCCGGCCTCCTCTGCTGCTGCAGCCCCTGAAACGAGGGCAGGAGGATATTTTCTGGCGGATTGACCAGACTGGGAATCGGAGATGGATTCCGGGTGAACCTCCACTCTGTTTCTTTTATGCAAACTCTAATGATTATAAACTTTTTTTAAAAAATGGTAAGATAAATTTATATATGAAATATATCACTTCACAACATAAAAATTTAAATCTAGCTTTTACAAGTTGTAATAAAAATAACAAAGTGAACTCTAACTAATATATTTTTTTACAGTTAGAAGTTCAATTCGTATTTGCATGTGCGTAAAATAATATATTACCATTAATTTATTTTATCATTTTTTAAAACTTTTACGTAATCGTTTAGTTAACGGTAAGAAATGGGTGAATGTCTACGGAATTGGGATTGTTACGGTAGTAGTAATTCTAGTGAAATACTCCTAGTCCTATTCAGCATTTGCATTTTTTTCCCCAGCAGTCTGATCTGAAAGTAGTAAACCAGTCAGCAGATCAAAGGGGATTAAATTAGTATACCAAAGTACTCCCTCCATCTACTTTTGATATTCATATTTCTAAATCTGAAAAATTTATTTTTGATTAGCATATTTCAATCCAACAACTTATCATATCAATGGCTTTCTTGGATTTAATGCGCGACTCTTCATTCTTACACACAAGATTGGCTACATGGGCATCGAGAAATATAAATATTAATGAATCGCCTGTTTACGATGAATGACTAGTAGCATATTTAAATGGATGATAAGTAGAATCATTTATCCTTGGTCTGTGTGCTAAGATGAAATATGACTATCAAAAATAGATGGAGAGAGTATTTTCCACACGGCAAATACGGAGAAAACACTGTTTGTATGGGCTTTGCTTTGCGCTTAAGTTTGCACTTAGCAGGCCTAAAGTTAAACTGGGCCAATCACCTACCGGTTTACTCTTCACTCAATCCGAACTCCGAAAATCGAGATTCGAGAAGGTTCGCGCGAGAAACCTTTCGTGCTCGATGCTTCCAGAACCCATCGATCTCCCAAAAACGAATGCTCAAAAACTATCCATCCATCCTCCGATCCGCCATGCGGAACCTCCGATTCGCCTCTCCAAAATCCAAAGCAAAGCTAACCCACTCTGCGAGTGCGCCACCGCGACCCACCCCCACTCCGGCGAGCCAATGGACGTCCTGAAGCGCGAGCTACAGCGGAAGCGCCAGCTGCTCGACGCCGACTTCGGCGGCCGCAAGCTCCTCCGCCGCGCCGAGATCGAGCGCCGCGAGATGGAGCGGATCCGGGAGGCCGAGCGCCGGCTCCTCCTCCAGAAGCAGCTCCGGTCCTCCTCCTCCCACCACCGCGCCGCGTCGCGCTCCACGACCACGCCGGGGGCTCCCGACGGCGACGAGTCGTCGCGGACCGAGCACCGCGGCGACGGGGAGGAGAAGGAGGGCGCGCCGCTCCTCCCCAGGGAGGAGGTCATCCGGCGCCTGCGCGTGCTGCGCCAGCCGGCCACGCTCTTCGGCGAGGACGACGCCGCGCGCCTCCGCCGCCTCCACGCCGTGCTCGAGGACCCCGCGGCGCTCGCCGACGTCGAAGCGGCGGAGATCGGGGAGGGCCAGACCAACGACTTCCTCCGCGACATCCAGGCGCTGCGGGCGAAGGCCGTTGCGGCGTCGGCGTCGGCGGCGGCGAAGCCCAAGGCTGGCGCTGCAACTGCAGAGAGCGGGGGCGAGACGAGGGAGGAGGTGCCGTTCGAGGAGCTCTGCGACGAGGACAAGATCATGACCTTCTTCAAGAGGCTGATGAGCGAGTGGAGCCAGGAGATGGACGAGATGCCCGAGGCGGAGAGGCGGACGGCGAAAGGGAAGGCTGCGGTGGCCACCTGCAAGCAGTGCGCGCGCTATCTCGAGCCGCTGTTCAAGCTGTGCAAGAAGAAGGTATGTGACAGTATTAATTCACGCACACACTTAAGAATCTGATGTTCTTTGGTGCTGTAATCGAATTTATTGAATGCCTCCGATGCTTTCAAAACCCAAAGTTAGTGGAGTGAGTCTGTAAGATGTGCTAAAAGAACAGTATGAAGCATTACAATTTTACAACCAATGTTTGCTGCATAAGGACATGTTAGGAGCTTGGGATGCTTCACTGTGGAAGGGGAAATGCAAGCCTTACAGAACACATGATATAGTGAAGAAGCCAAATAGGTTATGTGAGCTTCCATTTTGAAAATGCACTTCATAAGACATGCAACAGTTTCGATGAAACACCAAACTGCCTTTGTACTGGTGGCACATTGTAGATATTGCAAAATTCGTTTCCAATATCGGCTATAATTTTGTAGGCATGAACTAAGTGGTAATGCTACTGAGTGATTTGAGTGTGTTGCAAATATTGTTTAATGTGTTCTCTTCTTAGTTCCTTGTAGCATGAAGATGTTGACAGACAGAAGCTGGTAATCATCATACATTCCGGCGAACAAGACAGCAGATATTACATGTATTCTTCTCAAGTTCCAACCTTTGCGCTTTCTTATTATCAAAGTGTCTCATGATGTGTTCAGACTTCAGAGTTATAAATCTCTGTTCCCCGCAAAAAAAAAAAAAGAAGAGAGTTATAAATCTCTGTAACAGAGGAATATATTTGTCTTAATTTTTCTCTTTGCCTTTGAAATAGGAGGGTGCCATTCTGAATCTTGAAACAACAAATCAATTATCAGGTTGCAGATTATGCTTTTAGGAAGTTCGATAATTCCTTCATGATTTCCCTGGATTAACCTACTACCTTCCCTCCGGATGATAATGTCAGAGAATGTGCTCTCTGTGATCACCACTAAGGTTATTTTGTGTTACTTGTGGCAACTTATTTTCTGTATGCTAGTGTGTTCCCACTGGAATTATGGGTAGTTTTTCTTGAAATGGATTGTTTAACGTTGCCAATGCTTGCTGAATTGTTCAAAATTGCCAGTGCTTGCCATCATAGGACCTGCTCTGCAGTATGATCCAAGAAAATTATTTGCTGCTACTATTCTTCACCTACAGTTGCCTCATTAATCCAAACTTTTTCCTTCTTGATGTACCCAAATATAATGGGTGTGAACAATTCTGAATCACCTTGCTAATTCCTTCCACATTTTGATGAATCCAATTATCCCATGACAGACCCTGCCCGAAGATGTCCGTGGATCATTGCTGGAGGTGGTGAGGTGCTGCATGAGACGGGACTACTTGGCGGCGGTGGACAACTACATCAAGCTCGCCATCGGCAACTCGCCGTGGCCGATCGGCGTCACGATGGTGGGCATCCACGAGCGCTCGGCGCGCGAGAAGATCTACGCCAACAGCGTGGCGCACATCATGAACGACGAGACGACCAGGAAGTACCTGCAGTCCGTGAAGAGGCTGATGACCTTCTGCCAGAGGAAGTACCCGACGGACCCGTCCAGGTCGGTGGAGTTCAACAGCCTGGCCAACGGCAGCGACCTGCAGTCCCTCCTGGCGGAGCAGAACTCCAAGAACTCGGAGGAGACGCTTCGGCTGGTGGCCGCGTCGTGACGATGGAGGAACCTGTCCGCGTGTGGTGGAATTGATGGTGGTCTCCTCTTTACGCCCGTTAGCAATTTGCCATTGCACTTTGCACATTAGTAATTGGAAATCATTACAGGCGTGCTGCTGGCGTGCTTCCTCGCTGATTATAAATTGCACATTGGTACACCATCTAGTCGTCCTTGACTGTCAATTACTCAATTGCCGCTGTGATTAAATTACAGGCGTGTGCTGCTGGACTGTGTATTCAGTTATCCACTATATCCTGTCGCCCTTGGAGGCTTGGACTGTGTTAATTGGAATGATGATTAGTGGTGGTGTTGCCTTGTTGGACATCGATCACAAGATTCCATGATTCCATCCACCGATCGGTAGCCTTGCTCTTCCAGCTTTTTCAACGTAATTCATCGGTTTTTAAGCCCCTAATAACACACATATAAAAGTTTTATCTATATTTCTTTAAAGATCTTAATAAGTGTTATGATTTATAATCAATCGTAGGTGAAACGACGAGTATAATTTATCGTAGGCGAAACGATGAGGTATCTCTGTGCATTGAGTATAAACGAAGTTTCTTGGACTAAAAGCTACCCTTACCAAATCTTTAGGGTTTTTAACGATTGCAATAGTTCGCTGAAATATCTGCATTCCACGCTAAAATTGGAAGTTTAAAGAAATTGGAACGATGTGACAGAAAAGTTGAAAGTTTGTGTGCATGAAAATTCAATGTGACGGAAAAGTTAAAAGTTTGAAGAAAAAGTTGAAAACTAAACAAGGCCTTAGCATTAACAACTTTCGAGGTTAAAAAAAGGTGATTTGAAAGAAGAGAAGTACCTTCAAACATTTTTTTTAAGAAGAATCTCTCTAAGCTTTTAACGATTGCAATAGTTCGCTGAAATATCTGCACTTAGCATTAACAACTTTTGGGTTAAGAAAAACGTGATTTGAAGGAAGAGAAATCCCTCCAAACATTTTTTTAAGAAGAATCTCTCTAAGAAAAAATTATGAGCGTGCTAAGAATTGAACACAAGATCTTGAGGTTGAATTAATAAGAGTTTATACGTTGAACACGGGTCCGCTTCCGTGTAAACCCCGAGGAACTCTCCCTCCCCACCCCAAAACACGTCAGGTTTGTTGCCAGTTGTAGCCGCAGATGCACAAGCTCGCTGGAGCGAGAGAAGGTGCCACGATACAAATCTTACAACAGATCTCGGAGGGTCGAATGTATACAAGATATCCGATAATACAAACTGTTTAAGCCTGTAATTCTTCTTCTTTTGAGAAGGTATTTCTTCTTTTTTAACTGGCTTGAGCCTGAAACTCTCGTTCGAACAGGGCCTAAGCCAGAAAGAGCTAAAGGGGTAAACAAGGGAATTACGGGCCTGTTTGGTACAGCTCCAACTCCTTAATATAACTCCAGGAGTTGAGTCTGGAGTGGAGTTGTGGAGCTGCCTAAACCCAGCTCCACAACTCTAGTACATTTTGTGAGAGAGCTCCACCCAACTCCACTCCCAGTTTTGGTGGAGCTGAAACTGTTTGGTTGAGCTCCAGCTCCAGGAGGGGTGGAGCTAGAGCTGGAGCTGTGCCAAACAGGCCCTACGTGCAGAAGGGGAATCGCGATTTCTCAGAAAACTGATGCTTTCATTTCGTCTTAGCAATTAATAGTCAGAAAGTTCTAACAATGCAACCCTAGAAATCAAGCACCCCAAGCTCAACTGGGACACAGCAGATATTATTTTCAGAAAGTAAATACTGGTTCCTTTTTGAGGTTTTCCCAGTGGCCCACAGAATCTAACCTCAACCTTCCCCTGACGACAATCGCCATGGAGCTGTCAAATCTGTTCGACTTCAACCTGCAGGAATAGATGCAATCAGCATCAAACCACAAGTACAGCGACAGTCTACAGCTTGTGCGGTATCAGGACATACCTCCCGCTCCAAGATTAGCACCAGGGTGATCAAGGACAGATGCCGCTTGAGCACTTGACAGTAGAAGTATGCAAATGCCATACATGTTCTCAAAAGTCAGTAAAGCAAACTCAAATCAGCAAGATGGTCATTCTACACAAGTCTCAGACAAGCAACCTAAATTCAATAGGTAAGGACATAAGGTGCGCAGAGAGGTTTGAAATAATATGATATCAAAACATCAACGATCAAAATTGTTAATTTACATTTTCTTCAACCCAACTAATTCCTAGTAAAATGAACATATTGCTTTACAACTTCACTTGCTGTGAAGCAGAGATTGCTCAGCCCCATACACATCCATGATGTTCTGTGACAGTATACACTTCTGATGCAAACCATGCCCTTCATACAAAAGCTCAGGGCATTTGTATGCTGCACAAACTCCAGGAACCCAAGCACAAAACCACATGAAAACCCAAAAAAGAAGGCAATATGTGAAGGCCACATGCTCAACATTGCTGAGGTTACTGTTCAGCTATGATGACAACACAGACTGTAGGGCAAGCTGTTGCTGCGGCTGCAAAGAAGACCATGTTGACGCCAGTACTGAAGGAGGCAATGTAGTCTGAAGCTGTCTTAGCAAATTAACCATCTTACTAAAAGTTTGTTCTGTTGCCAGATCCTTACCCGCACATAATATCTGCATCCATAAGGAAATAGATGTGGTGTTACAAACCAAACAATGTTCTAAAAGCCATGGTGGTTAATCGCCTAAGTCTCATACTCTCATTAAAGTATAACTACTTTCTTTCTCAAAACTCAGAGAAAACAAATCACCATTTTGGAATGTCTCCCAAATATCTTATTTCAGGGGCTTCTACCAACGATACTACACAGCAGTACATGAGACAAGCAAATGCTATCTTTTTAAATTATCTAAATTAAAGATAAAGACATTGCATTGTGAAAAATCAGTGGTGAAATATGTTCCTTTTTTTTTTGTGTGTGTGTGTGTGTGGGGGGGGGGGGGGGGCTACATTATAGACCAGATAAGCCATAAAATGTCTTGTTTATTCATATTCGTTTGAGATCTAAATTGGCAGTACCCTGGTGCTATGTACTCCTCTACTGAAAATTATTTAGCCCCTATAAAGCTATGTTAAGCTTGTAGCAACCCAGTTCAGGATCAAAAGGTAGTTAACCTAATGGCCTCAGTTGGTGATGAATTCCAACTGACCAGCCAAACACAATCAACTCAACCCCATTTCAACATAAACATTCCAATACTGCTCTGCAACTAGTTGTGTTGCAGTTCTTTCTATATAGTTAATCAGAACAAAAAAGGAAAAATTAAGGAAAAAAATAAATAGGTACCTCCGCAAAAATAGAGACAATCTTTGGAAGATACTGGTTGTTATGACCCAAAAGCTCCCTATCTGACCTGCAAAAATTGAAATGAGATCTTCAATGAAATGAAAAATAAACATTATAATAAGGAAGCAATGAACAAGATTGATGTTTCTACACCATATATAAGCCAAGCTGCGTAACTGTACAAAAATACTGAGATCATTACTTACTTCTCAAGCATCGTACAGAGTTGTTCATGAACTATCTTGGCCTCGATTAAGTCATTTTTTATTGGCAAACAACTTAACCAAGCAGGAACAACCTGTTAATATTTAAAAAATGATACACGGTTAGAACTTAGAAGCATTGCATGGTTAAGGAAATACTACACATAGTATAATAAATCTACGACGACTTGGCAGACCTAATGTAAGTCCAAAATGGACACTACTCTAGTAAAGAAGAGTTCTCATGTCATTTAACTGTATGTTTTAGTAGAAAATTAATTCAATAGTACTGAGCAGTCACTTAAGGCTTTCAACCCGTTCATTCAATGTTTTTGCATGTAGCATACTGTATGCGGCTGAGGCTCTTTAGGCTGTTACATGCTTTATGTTATTGACGTTGATGTCAAAATTTATCAAGGGCAACTGAAGAAACTTGGTATTCTTTGTCTCTGTAGACAAGAGTTTAATTAATCAGCAGGACAGGTAGCAACACCATGATTTCAAATGAGTAAGAATACACTTCAGAGTAAGTATATTAATTCATATGGCTTGTAAGACACCTGAGATGCATCAATGCCATCACGATGAAACTGACATATTTTCCCAAGAGCAGAAACAGCATTGTCATATGCCATCGCATTATCCAAGTCCAACGCATTGGGATGTTTGATTACATTGTATAGTCTGGACAGGGCCTCTGCAGATATGAATTAACAACATCAAAACATATTCAGCTATGAACTAGCCTAGCTCACCGTAAATGCAACACATACCACCAGTGTGAGGCCTAAATGCAGAGCCACCAAACTCAGCGCAAATGCCAATACCATAAACTGCAGCCTGAAAGCAGCATGAAACACATACTCTCATTGTTTTTTTCAAAAAAATAAAAGAACTTGATAAATGAAATATTGCATACTGTTGAAACATGAAACTTCATGCATCAAGTCATCAAGTAGAACATAAAATATTTCAAACCTGTCTAATATCTGGATTTTCACTTGTGCAGGCTTCTAATAAAGAAGGAAGATATGTATCATAATATCTGAGAACCACAGATCATACAAATTACGTTTCATCAAAAGTTAGAAGAATCATTTCATCCAATAAAAAGGTTAAAAGGGTCATTAAACTGTTACCTGACAGCTGCTTCGCGACAGTGCTCTGCAACATCATCAAAAATGCATATGGCAATCCTTCGTTCCTCTACTGTTTTGTCCTTGGCCTAATATTATTAACAAAAAAAATACTTATAATCGCAGAAGGTTCTTTTTTGTCCTTGACAGAGTATTTTTTTTGTAATAAGATGTTCTATGTTTATCACAGGCTACAAGATCTGAAAATGAACTGGAATAGTTTCTAGTAGCTTTATGTTTACTCTTTGGAACATTTAAGCAAAAGATTTCTATGGCAAGCCAAGAAAAATTCTGGGTAAAGGGAATATCTGAAAATGACCCCCAAAAGATATAGGGTCCAAGGTTTCACATTGCTAGAAAAATCACTTTTGGTGTAAAGTTCAGCATTCAGTATGTTGCCCTTCTATCACTAAGAAAACAGAAGTTCCAATCAAATCAGATGGATCCACTTACCAACATAGGTGTCAAATAGACGGAAAGTTCATCAAAGAATGGAAGGAAATAAGTCTTGAACGTCTTAACAAGAGTGCCCAAACAATCACCAATCTGTGAAAATCACAAAAGATAAATCTGTATAAGTTATTTCCAATAAAGCTTGGAAAGTAGAAGTCACAGCTGTGTCTACAGTTTAAGTTGGAAGTACAATAATCATGCTTGCTCCTTTTGGTGTCTAAGGTACTACCGCGTTCAACTTTACAAGGCAAGATTTAACTTAGCATGGTCTTCTAGATTGGACTTTGACCATAAATTTCATTTGAATATGTTCTTACTAACTAGAAAATCACGATCGTGTGAAAGCAAAATACATTTGAGTAGCTGCATCAATTTGGATCACTAAACCTAATTGTTGATCATAACTTGCAAAGTTTGAAAGTAGAAATAACTGCTCGCCTTATAAATTTGAATGGAATAGTTAATTAGCATGTGTAAATCTTTCAATTTCAGTAGTGCACAGAACTGCATACACTTGTCAATTCTTGTATCAGGAAAAAAATTATAAACAGGTACATCTAAATATACTATTTTTTTCCAGAAATATTAGCAGTCTAGTTTTCAATAGCTTACTTGATCGAAGATTTCATCCTCCTGTTCATTTTCTTCTCTGAGTAGATCCTCTTCTTCTGAATCAAAATCTTCAGCTTTTGCCCTGTCTGTTCGTTCTCTCCTTCTGAGAGCACTCGCAGTTATTACTTCTTTAATTCCATCTACTATAGATCTGACCTGGCCTTCCTCAAGAAGTGTTCCAGATAACTAAGTGAAGAAACAGAGTTCAGATTATTATGGTGTCCTGTATGGAGTAAACATGGATACAGCATGGAAATAAAAAGGAGCAAATAAAAATTATTTGTCACAGATTTCATCACTAAAGGTCAGATTTTCCAGAAAGAGGCAATCAACACGATGCTATAAATGTAAACATGTCAGTTTTGTTAGCAATACAGTACAAAGTAGTTAATACTAAATTCATTCAAACCCAGGTAGTACCTCAAACCACAATTTATTTGTGTTTTACCATTGGATGGAGCATAGTTTAAGCCATAAGTGTCGCACATTTCACAGAGGTTTTTAAGTACTAAAAATCATATAGGTTGCACAAACAAGAGTTGAAGCTATATGAAGCTTATCACCTAAATTAAGCTCAGTGTAATATCACAAAAACTTAGGGTACAGCAATACAAGACCTGTATTGATTCATTCAGCGATTCCAGCATGCTTGCACATATTTGTGTGTCAGGTTCCTGCATAAAGTTTCAAACTTTCAATAACATGCTTAAACAGAACAACAGTGATCAACAAAACAAGTACTAAGGAAAAGTAAGGAGTTTCAGTTAGCATGCTATGCTTACTTTATGTATAGCCTCTACAAGAGCTGGAACTATGTAATCAGACAGTTGCTTAAGATAAGATTCATCCCGACCTTGCGATTGGCTCTTCTCTATTGCCAACTTCGCTGAACGTAGAAGCTCAGGCATTGCTAGGGAGATAACACAATGTCACTTTGAGAAAAATGCTAAAAATAATGGAGAATACACTGAAAAGGGTAGTTGCAGACCTGAAACGGCTGCCTTCCTAACTTCTTCATGAAAATAGAATTTGAGGAGAGGAACCAGAGTAGTTGCAACCTGTACAGATTCAAGGTTCAGCTGGAGCTCTTCACATAGGCGCGTGCGTGTACACATAGAGTTCACAAAAAATCGTAACATAACCTGATCAATCCATGGGAAAAACCCTTCCTTGAGCTCATCAGCATAACAACATAGCATATTACATGCCGTTGCTTTTTCCTCCAGCAGACTGGTTCGGATGCCAATTCTCTTGTCTCCTAGCGTAATAGTCTCAACACTGCATTTTATGCAGGCAGCCAGGTAAAACACAAAATTTTACAGATATCATAAGATCATAGAATCAGACAACAACAGGATATCAACATTCAAATTAAATGCTCTGTTATGGATCTGACAAATACATGCAAATTTGAAACAGGGCAACAAACTAATATCATGCCTACAATGATAACAATTCATCAATTTCAATATTCTATCATGGGAATGTGACAACATTATGGTAAGTTGCCAGCGTAACAAAAACGTACCCCTCATCATCAGATTCACCATTTTCATCTTCTGGCCCAGCAGATGTGACACTCACATCTGGTTTAAGCTGAGCAGACTGGAGCAGAGGAGGCATAACAACATTCATGTATGGTAAGAAGTCCTGACCAAGGCATTTACACAATCTCGCCCATGCCTAGAAAATGCAATTAGAATAAGCAAAACTGAAGCAAACTAGTGATGGCATAAAATGGCAATAGTATTTAAGCTACAACATACTTGCAGCATGTAACTTGTTATAGGGTCATCAGCCTCCATCTGAGATCCTTGCAATGTCATCAAAACTTCCATCACCTAGCAAGAGAAATATGTTAGCCAAAGAAACAACGAATTCAGCAAACAGCATTCAAATAAGCCCATCAGCAATACAATCAGAACAAGTCATAAATAACATTTATACAGTGTGCTTTGACATTTTCTTCAAACGTATTACAATGTATCAGAGCAACTAGCAAATTATTACCTGCTTAGCATCATCCTTAAATTTTTGCTTTCCAACAGCCATACCAACTAAGCTAATGCATTCCATCGATTTGGCCCGCAACATTCTATTTGATTTGTCAGTTGCATTCATGAGTATAGACTTGAGATATGGCATGACTGCATCATAATATTTTTGGAAGTGTTCCTGAAACAATAAGATTGCAAAACTTTGAGCAAGAATGCTGGCCCGAAAACCTTCAAAAATATTTCCTCTTGTACCTGAGAAGAATCTGCAGCTGATGCTAAAGCAGTTAAAGCACCTTCTTGCACCATTTGGTTTCCAGTCTATCAGAAAACAAACAAAATTTCCGAAAAGGTTCATGTTTATGCTGCACAAAATGAAGGCTCCATGATCAAATGCAAGGATTACCTGAAGCAATGACAGTAGTTTCCCAACTATCCCATCCAAGTATGGTGTCAAAATATCAGGCCTGCAGTTTTCGCTGAAGTTTAGAATCGCAGAAGCTGCGTGTGCCTGAACTCATTCGGAATATAAAACAATGATTAGAGCATGTCTAGCTGATAACTTGATGGGTATTAATGACAAGTCAATTGTAAGTATATGTCAAAGAAAAAGCAAGTGGCACAAACTAATGGCCACTAACTAAAAAAACGTGTAACCAGTTGTGATCTCAGATGAGGACACACTACAAACAATTTAGGCATTAATAGCAGTCTCATCAAACCTCTCTAAATCATTGCATCATGAAACTTGATCACGACAATAACCTGTGCACATAGGCTAGCATAATCACTCACATTGTATGGTACTTCAAACATCAAACAACTAGGGTGAGGTTGAGGGTTGTAGATTGTTGGGTATTGATATTCAAGAATTGTGTTTTACAAGGTTGCATACTTGCATAACTGGAGAGTTGAAATTAGACCAACACGATAGTTGAGGGGTTAAATAGACCCATTCCTTACTGATACATATGTAATATAATTGAGAAAATTTCCATGTACTATTCTATTAAAAGTACGACAGCTTTGAGCATTAGACCTTAATCAGTCTACGAACTTCTCTTTAAATATAATTTTTAGTTTCCAGCAATTTCTACTCATTCCTTAGAATGCATATATGTCAAGATAATATCTTTTTAACTTCCAAGTTCCTCTGAGCCTGATACTTGTGGGTTACAGGGCCACCAATGCTTTATAGTTTACACTATAAAATACGATAACGAATATTGAAAGAAGTGCAGCAGATGACTTAAGTGTAAATCCTCAATAATAACTTGCCTGTACGCGCGGGTTCTGGAAATCATCCATGGATGAAGCCAATGCAGGCAGGACAACATGGTGCAGTTTATTTTGCAACTCAGGCCCCAGGTCCGTCGAAAGCTGCCCAATTGCATTGATAGCTGCCCATCTCACCCGAGGATAAGGATCCCGGAAGGAATTCAGCACCATACCAACTACCTGCTCCAGATTCTTAATCATTACTCTAGCACAGCCCTCTGCAATCTGCGCTATCGTAACCAGTGCCGCATGTCGTCTCTTCCACTCTTCAGAAGCAAAAAATGATGGGAGCAACTCAGCTGCCACAGGTAAAATCGTATTCCCACCAACAGCAATCGCAAGCCGATCAAGACATTCCTGTGCGAAAACATAGCTCCCAGTCTCCCCAGCATCCTCTTCTTCCGACACCGCTGCATGCCACGCAGGTTCATCCTGGACATCGAGCAGCATTGTCATGAGCACCGCAAATAGCCGGCCCACATACCGTGGCAGCTTTCTCATCATCCCGGGCGCGCGCTCCCTTGCCTCAGCAAGGGTAACAACAAACTCGACAGCAAGGTGTCGCGTACCATCCTCTAATCCAGGGGCTTCAGCAATTTGCAACATAGAACCAACCACGTCAGGCAGCTGGCGGCGGAGAAACCGTGGTTCTGCACCTGCAAGCTCGATCATCATCTCAAGCGCCTCCTGTGCAGAGCCCTCGTTCCCACAGTTGAGCGATTCAGCGAGGGCGCGCATCATGGCTGGGAGGAGATCCTGAAACTGGTCACGGTCGGCGGCAGAGGGGAGAGACTGTATGAGGCTGATAGCGGCGTTGAGCCCCGCGACGCGGACATCTGCGGACGACGGGTGCGAGAGCGCGGAGAGGAGGAGGGCGTGGAGGTTGGGGAAGCCCGCGGCGAGATGGGAGGCCAGCCGGGCTAGGATGTTGAGCGCCGACTCCTGCAGCGCCGGAGGCGAGGATGGGGAGGCGATGGACTTGTAGAGGAAGGTGAGGAGGTCGGGCCACGCGTTGGACGGCAGCAGGAAGGACGCGAGCTCGGCGACGGCGTCGGAGAGCTTCTTCGAGATGGACTTGGAGAGCCCCGTCGCGGACGCCGCGGAGAGGAGGAGCGCGCGGAGCGAGGACTGCGTGGCGGGGGAGAGCCCCGGGTAGACGAACGCCTGCGACCCCGGGGAGATGAGGCGGCGCAGGAGCACGGCCGCCATGGGCGCGGAGGGGTGCGCCGGGGAGAGCAGCAGGTGCGCGAGGCGGAGCGCGAGCGCGTCCGGGTGGGACGCCCTGAGCGCGTGGAACATCCCCTCCGCCCTCGACCTCGCCTCGTTCGCCGGCGACGTCAGGTCCCCCAGCAGCGCCGTCAGCCCCGCCGGGTCCGCCCCCAGCACCGCCGCCGCCGCCGCCGCATCGCCCTCCGCCTGCGGATTCATGGCGACGCGCGGGCGCGGAGGA
This sequence comes from Oryza sativa Japonica Group, assembly GCF_034140825.1. Classification (NCBI taxonomy): domain Eukaryota; kingdom Viridiplantae; phylum Streptophyta; class Magnoliopsida; order Poales; family Poaceae; genus Oryza; species Oryza sativa. The sequence continues at coordinate 29,002,603 of NC_089037.1, read as the reverse complement.
AGGGAGGAGTAGATTCACGGCTTCACGCGGCCGCGCGGGATTTTTTTGGGTTTTGGAGTGGGAGGCGGGGGAATTTTGGAGCGGGTTGAGGGGAAGAAGATTAGAGCGAGGGGAGGCGAGGCCCGGGGGGGGGGGGGGGTGTGAGGGTGGTGAGTACGATGGGCGATGGGGGAGTTGTGCTGGCCGTGGGAGGAGGGGGGGTTGTGCCGTGCTGGGAGGGCGGGGCCCATGGGCCAGGGAGATCGGTTATTTGATGGTCCATGACGGGTGGGCCCGGGATTGTGGTTTATGATAAAATCAGAGATTCAGAGCAGCTCACGTCACAGCTCACGCTGCTTAATTATGCCATCATCTCTTTGATTTATTAGTACTACTAGTAGCTCTTTTTTTTTTCCTTCTCGTAGCTTTTCACGCCCTCGCTGGTCCGCCTAATCGTGAGCGAAACTTAAATAAAAACTGCGGCGCACAAATTTATTGAATTGAATTTGTTATGCAACTCTTACATATAAAAGTATAATTAGATATTGAAAGTATGATTAAATTTAATGTTCATTTTTTTTCTTTTGTTTTTATGTAGTTATAATAGTGTCTACTTATGTCTCGCTACGATCTAATGATGGCTTAGATTTTTTTCGATTAATATGGTAATTTTCAAGCCTTCATAGCAAATACGTTGTTTCCTTTTCGAGTTGTCTTTATAATTATAATAAAATAATTAATAGATATATTGATATGAACAAGAGTGTATATATTTTAGTTAAGTACACTTGCGGGCTCTAAATTTGTACAGGTGTGTTATCTAGAACCCTAAATTCTCAAATTCTCAAAACACATGTTCGTGTCTTTGAATTTGTCTTAGTGCCATATAGATCTAAACGGGCATCAACCCGCTCTTAGGCTGTGTTCATTAGGATTAGTTGGGAACAAGTATTCTGTGCACGGAAAACGGAGCGGTCCATTAACACACGATTAATTAAGTATTAGCTATTTTTTCTTCAAAAATGGATCAATGTAGTTTTTCTAAGCAACTTTCGTATAAAAACTTTTTGTAAAAAATGTACTGTTTAGCAGTTTGAAAAGCGTACGCGCGGAACACGAGAAAGATGAGTTGGGAAAACTTGCTACCAAACATATCCTTAGTGTTGACATGACATGCCACGGTGGCGCCTACGTATTAGTAGGACCCACTAAAATAAAAATAAAATTTAAAAACATATTTTCTCATGTTAGATAGAGAGGAGAAAAGACAAAGAAAATAAAAAATCATTTTTAAAAATTTTAAGGTAGAGAGAAGAAAATATGTTTTTTTTCCTATATGAATGTTACGTGGGTCACACTAATACGTAGAAAATATTGTTGCATGCCATGTCAATGTACAAAGCAAATTGGAACATGTTTGGACCTATATGATGTCGAAGATCAATATAGAAACTTGAAAATGTTTAGGGGTCTCGATGATACACCCATACAAGCTTAGGACCGAATATACACTCCGCTCTTAAATATATAAAATAACTATAAAACATGTGTTTGTTTTTGGAAGTGGGATGATATTGATTCATATGCAGGACTCTTCTAAACATGGATGGACAGAAAAGGCACCCATAATGATGAACCGGCTGTTTTGGGGCAGACTTGTACGAGATATCAATGTTTCATGGGTAATTACTGTAGCTAAGATCGGGGAGGAGATCGTGCCGCACTGTAGCAGACTAGCAGCCAGTGCCCAGTGCAATAGTACCGACAGGCTATGAGGAGTAACAGGCAACAGCAGGGGCACACAACCAATGCCTACCAGCAAGCCGCATCATCGTCCTTGCCTCCCGGTGATGAACAATTCAGGCCGTCCTTTCAGGACGCCGTGCCTGATGTCCGCACAAACGTGGTGAATTCTTCTTGGATGTTTGGTTGGCGTCTTGCCACAACTGAAATTAGATAAACTGTGAAAAAAAAACATAAAAGTACGTTCTGTGTGGCACAACTAGCCTAAAAATCGAGTTGCAATGTCATAAGTGTGACAATAAAGCAAACATATAGCTAACACACTGTGATATGTTAAAACTGTAATGTAGCAATGTTTGGTGACGGACAAAACACTACCCAGGAACAGATCCAACGTGGGTGCTGGAGGACTCAAGTCCCTCTATCCCGCTGGATCACCATTAAGAAAGGGGGGTGGGAGGGGGAAGAAGAGGGAGAGAAGGAAGAGCAGGGGGATTGGAGGAGAAAGGAGATAAACCCTCCCTCTATACATTTTTTGGATCCGCCCTTGAAATCATCCCTATAGAGCATCATCGCCTAGATGTGATCAAGGGTGGTAGAGCAAACACTATAATTCTTCTTTTTAAAATGATATATATGGTTACCAAATATTAGGTGTCAACTAAGTATACACTCAGAGGATACAAGTTGTATCCTAGTCCTATTATATATTATAGATGGGGATACTGTTTTCTAATTAGTCATTGATTAAAGGGTTAATTGGATCCATGCCACTGCAAATGTGGCAAATAAAAAAATGCCACACATATTCGCTTTATCGGCTGGATGCCACTGCAAATTTTTAAAATTGAAACCATGGCACTCACGTCTCTTTTTCTGTCTCCTCTCAAACGTCGTCCCTGTTTCCGTCTCCCTCTTCGTTCTCCCTTCTTCCGCCCGGCGTCGAACACGGCGGCACAGCAAGGATGGCGGTGGCCTCCTTCGTTGATGACGACCTTGCGCCGCCTCCTTCATTGATGACGACGGCAGGGGCAACGACGCGCCGACCAGGCGGAGCACAGTGGTGCCGTGGTCTGGACGGCGGTGGAGGAGAAAGAGGGCGGCGCAGGGAGCAGGTGGTTGTGAAGGTTGAGGAGGTGCCCGCTGTGTCGCGGTGGGCTGTCGTCGTTGCCGCCGCTTCTAAAGCCTGGCTACCGGTGAGCGCCCGCGGGCTGAGGAGGTCGGAGAGGAAGACGGTGACGCCCGCGGGGAAGTGGAGGGAGCGCGTGGCGGATGACGGTGAGGATACGCGTCGGGGGGGAGGTCGTCGAGGGACACCTCCAGGAGCGCCGGGAGCGCGGTGATGGAGATGGACGGCGGGAGGGAGGAGAAGATGGACAGCGGGAGAGAGGCGAGATGGACGGGCACCGCCGCCACCGTCCTTGCTGTGCCGCCGCCGCCGACCTTGCCGTGCTCGACGCCGGGCAGAAGAAGGGAGAACGAAGAGGGAGACGGAAACGGGGACGGCGTTTGAGAGGAGACATAAAAAGGGACGGGAGTGGCATGGTTTCAATTTTAAAAATTTGAAGTGGCATCCAGCCGATAATGCGAATATGTGTGGCATTTTTTTGATTTGCCACATTTGCAGTGGCATGGATCTAATTAACCCTTGATTAAAAGTTTTTTTTTAAAAAAAACACAGTACAGATGCAAACACCCATATACGCGCAGCTCATCCTTGTGAAAGTGTACATACGCACCCTATCCCTATGAGCAATTTCGAAGATTGTACCGATATATTTTAAGATTCACAAAGTCGCCATAGACGGCTCACTACTGACGGGTATGTTATCTATCATTGAATGAATAATTAACCGTAAATATAAATACATGTGTCAAGGGTAGAACTAGAAGTTTAACCGGTTAAGCTACACTCAATTCACATAAAAAGTATATTTATTTGGTGCGACGGTCTATTTATTATATTATGTGAGAAAAAACCATATTAATTAAAGAAAAAAAATGTTCCATCACTATGGATCTAGGTTATAATGGTGAAGATTAATAAATATAGTCGCGTATAAAATATAAAACTGTAATTATGAAAGCATAAGCAATAGTTGTACACAAAATACAATTTGTATTTGTGGAAACATAATCAAAAGTAGCTTTTTTTTACAACCTTTACCGGGTAATTCAGAAAAGTTGCAACAACGGTTCACAATTCCGATGATCTTTGGTCCTATCCTTGCATCTTCTACCGGTCGGTGCGTGCGACGTGCAAAAATCGCCAGCGTACATGACCGTGTATCTTCGCCCCCAAGTTGGTGCATCCTTGAAAGCATCTTTAGCAAAGCCTGGGGGTATTGATTGTGGCACGTGCAATGATGCAAATGTGGGGGCCCTTGTCCAAGACACTATAGCTCAGCTGCACAGAAGCCTGAATTTTATGGACCCTGACCAATCCTGCCTGTCGAAAGCGAGATAGATCGTGTGTACTGTACAGTGAACCGTCCACTGTACTCTCTGCTGATCCTGAGCTTTTCCTAGCTGATCAGGATCCATCCAATTACAGTCAATAAATCGTAGTACATGGAAACTCAAGAATTCATCAAGTATATGTTCAGAAAGACTGCAACAATGCATTTCCCTGGAAAAGGTTATAGAGATGCAAACAACGAAAATATGACTCCTGGATGATACCAGTAAGGCAGTAACAACTACAGTAACAAGCAAGCACGATGAAAAATTAACATCAGACAAGTGGACATAAGCCGTGCACATGGGTATCCGCTGCATCGTGTGCCACTGTGTCTAGTCCAGAAGGACCAGAACTCAAGCTTAGCTGACCAACAGAAAATTCTCAGTAACAACCTAACAGCGAAAGCCGAAAGGAACAACGAGTCTAGTGGAGATTTCAGAAAGCCAAGCCAGCGGACTTCAGAATGTTCATCTGGAAAAAGAACTTTACAATGTTGCTGCTCCAGCAAATATCATCTACTGTTGAGATCTCGCTGATAAGATGAATAAACAAGGTATACCATTCACCCTTGGCCACTTCATAAACAACATGTGCAAAAATGACCAAAGATCAAGAAGCTCTCAGGCACTCTGGAGATCGTGTGCATCGAAAAAACCCAAGGTTTGAGGAGCACAAAAAAACAGAACTTTGTGGAGCAGCCCCAAGAACCCTATACAAACAAGAAACAAAAGAAAGCTCGCTGCCACGCTATTGTCCTGCAGATGTCTTGTTCGAGAGCCTACGCTTGTATCGCTTAAGGACAGAAGCTAGGTTCTCCTTCCCTTTGGGAAAAGCAACGTCTCCTGCTGCTGTGCCGCTTCGGCCCTTGCGGCTAGAAATGGCTTGTTCCACGTCTTTAATCATCTCCAAGATCATACCAGCAGTGGTGAAAGTACCAGAGATGGGCTTGGCAACTTTTTGAAGGCATACGCATCCTTTCATGGGTTTCTGAGGCTTGGAAAATGCAGGATCAAGTATTCCCTAGCAAGTAAATGAAAAAGAAAATTAGCAAACTTGAAGTCCAAACAGTGTGGCAGAAGTTTGGGCAGTTCTGCTGCATGCAAGTCGCATTAGAAGTCAATTTCTCAATGCAACCGAACCCACTCACAAGTTTTTATGCACTTCTGAAGGAAATCAGTAGTTGGGATTTCTGATTAAGGTTTATCTTATGGTTAAAAGCACAGAGTAGGACAAAATGCACTTACAAGTTGCAGGATTCATCTACAGGCGAAGAAAATGATAGTAGTCATACAAAACAAAGTTCTCTGCAAACAACTATATTTTAAATTTATATAAATGAATGCCATCTATTGCAGTGTTTCATACTTTCATACATCACGAAATATTCCCAGCCACCATAGCAAGTATATGGTTAGTTTGCAGTTGTTATGTGTGCTGACAGTGCTTATTTTTAAAGTTCCTATGGAAAATAGGATTGCTATATGGAGTATTTTCACAATCCATTGAAAAATCAGAGAGAGTGTCAAATTTGGTTATCAAGCTGTTGCCGTTCTCCCATATCCATCCACTTCTACTATTATTGGGAAATCAATCTCTCTCTCTTTTTTACTGAAATATATCTTTGTCAATTTGATTTAGGCAAAAACAGGTAATAAAAAACCGAAATATCTTAAAGCCATCATACGAATAAAGATTATCGTAATCCACAACAATACCAAAATAGCCTATATAGTACTAGTTTGTATGCTATATGTAGGAAGCATAATTCACAACAATGCCAAAATAGCCTATATAGTATGTATGCTACATGCAGGAAGCAACCATTGATGATCTGCATCCCTGGGTTACCCTCCATATTGCAGTTTGCCCAAAATAGACAGCAATAGAAAAAAAAATACCTGGAGACGATTAAGAACATATGTATACTTGCCCCAAAGTTCTGGCCTACTTTCGACAAGGCACAGGTTCAGAATCTGGCGGATGCACCAAACACCAAAACTGACAATCAGGGGGGCCTGCCAAACACAATCATCTCCACACTTGGGCAGTAGGCTCATGCAATTGGCATCCCTGTTATCATTCCTTTGCAGTGGCTGCAAGTCTTCATCAGAACTATGGAGCTGGAGATCAGCAGATAACTGATTTTCAGTGGTATGTTGTGAAACTCTCTCAGCTACAGCAACTTGATCAATTAATTTTTCATCACAGCCACCATTTTGCTCAAAGAGCCATCCTGATCCTTCCAGTTTCAAGAGCTTCATGATGCAAAATCTGAGTGATTGAAGAAGTTTCACCTCATATTCTTTGTTAGAGAAATCGTGTTTGGTGACACCACTTGATCTCTGGTCGGTGTTACCCTCGCCCTTATTCAACTCTGCTCTTGATACACCGAGTAATTGTTCAAACGGCTGCTGGGCCCAAATGGATTCAGTACTTGGGTTCACACTTGACTGCATAGATGATGTGTCTCTATGGAAATTAGGTTGTGAGTGCTTGCTAAGTGCAAATTGAGCTGTGGAACTGGATCCCAAGTTCACATATTGTGATCTTTCACATGCCAAATTACTGAAGTATGAACTGCTTCCAGCAGCACCTCCCAAATTTACTTCATTTGGCAAATAATTCCTACTTGCAGCAATTAGTGCAGATATGTCAGGTGAACTATGGTACTTCTTTGAGTAAGCAGATGAACCAACCCCTTCAATCTCATTAACAGAGGCAGGATTGTAAAAAGCTCTCTCCACTGTCATTGTATCTAAACAGCTCATTGTTGTGTTTTGCGAAGCGGTTCCCTGTGAACCAATTACATCTTGGTTACGAGCATACCTTGCAGAATCTGCGTAGTTAGAACCAGCAGATTCAGATGATCTAGGAAGTCGCCGTGGATCTAGTGAAATGCTGGAGTGCGTGCTGTGACTTGCATTCATACTTTTCAAAGAGGTTGCCAGGTGATAGCCATGAATGGTAGCAGGTTGATAGAACTGATTGTCAGGGTAAGATGGGACATTATAATTTGAATAAAACTGAGTATTTTGTTCAAACAAGGTGCTAGTTGGCCTTGGGATGTCAGCATTAGATAAACGCATGCTCTCAGACCAGTTTGATGATCCAATGCGACCCATCTGAAGCACAAAATTAAAGCCTGGACTAGAGACTTCCTTAGCACGTGAGTCCCATGATTTCTGTATGGTAGCTGATCCTCGTATTGCATCTCTCATCAAGGGGCTCCTAGAAGCTTCGATGGCTTGGTTATCACTTCTAACTGCTTTCGGGTATGGTCCTAGCAGAAAGTTGAACCTTCCTGCATTAGCTTCTTGCGTTAGCTTACCATGATAATCAAAGAGATGTCCCCAGAACTCATCAAGAATCGCTGCTAATTGCCTCCTTGCTGCACGACCCAAACCAGGCAGTCTTGAGAGGTTACTGCCACGATAACCAGCATCAGAGTCTCTCCCCTTGCTCAAAGTAAGAGATGTTGGGTCATCAGAAATTGGAGGTGCCTTGTTTCCAGAAGACTTGCTGACTTCCGCATTATAAGAAGCCTCAGTATCATAGTCCATGCTAGCTCCTGCTTCTTCTTGGACATGCTTTGAAGTTGTACTCTTCATTTTGATGTTCTCAGCAGTGTTATGTTCTACTACTGTGGCAGTACAAACCTTTGGCACTGGTTCCGTCTGGTCAATAACTACTGATTTTGGTTCCTTATGTTTGATAGACGATGAGACCTCCGGAATAATTGGCACAAAAGCAGTAAGCTGCTGAGTGCCATGACCAGACTCCACAGTGATGTCAGGAAAGTCATTATGCTCCAAAGCTGATGTTTGATAACTTTCTGATGAAATCCTGGGAATAGCATTAATAGTAGAAGTCGTATGATCTTCTTTCTGTTCAACCAGAGAAAGCTCCTCTCTATGATAAAAAGTATCTGGATCTTCTATCTGAGAGTGCTCAGATAGCTGCTGAGTTTCACGTTCATTACTTACTTCTATTTGATAAGTAGTATCTGGATCTTCTCTCTGAGAGTGCTCAGATAGCTCCTGAGTTTCAGGTTCATTACTTGCTTCTCTTTGATAAGTAGTATCTGGATCTTCTCTCTGAGAGTGCTCAGATAGCTCCTGAGTTTCAGGTTCATTACTTGCTGACTTCAGTGGAGTGACAGCCAGGAACAGCGTAAAAGTAATTGATGCACAAGAAATTAGAACTACAATGGCATGCGGAAGTACAACAGGGCTTCCAGTGTTCCCTTTCAAGTTGTTTGTCCAGGTACTATCACCAAACAGGATTTCCGCAGCAAAAATGATATTTGTGAACAGCAAAAGAAGAAATGCTAGGATGGCCAATATTTCAACGTACAAAGATATTTTATATCTGCTCATTATAACTCTTGATGAGGAAACACGGAAAACAGGAATAACAGATGAAGGAAGGAACATAGCTTGGATAACTGGGCAGATAATGAGTAACTGATATATCCCTTCAGAACCTGCAACCTTTGCATAGTACATAGTAGGAACCATGGCAACGGCCTTTAGTAGCAGATGATGAGCAGAATGAGGCAAGTTTACACCAAAGAAATTCTTCAAAATTGCGTGGCTGCCAATAATAGATGTCAATGAGATGACATGACTCGAAAAGATAAGGATCACTAAAAAAACAATTGGTGCCATCGGATTCATGAACATCTGCAGAAGGCATTCAGAGGAACTCATGAAGGAACTATGGTGCAGAATTCATACTCAAAACAAGCAGAATGCAAACTGGAGGCAAAAACCTGGTTCATTAAATCTACAGAATCTTGAAAAGTAACCAGAGTATTATTGGATTCAACTGCTGCTGAGCCCATCAGGACATAATTCACAAGGAAAACCCCAGTGAAAATAAACAATATTGAGAACAGGTGATCGTGGAACAGAGCACCAAGGGAAAGAGTTGTAGATTGTCTTTGGCCCTGCACAAATGATTTCTGAATTAACAAAAACATGGCATAGCAGATAGAACAAAAGGTAAAAAATAAAAAAGGAAAATGGTGTGGGTTTACGAAAACTGCATGGCACGGAGAGCACAAATGTCAAAGGTACAGTAGAACCGACTTACACGTTTTATGACAAGTTTAAGCTTCAGAAACAAAAAACTGTATTGGATCCCCTGACTTTCTATTAGTTGATTGTAGAAAAGGCATATAAATTTAAAATGCAGGTTTAGTGATCATCATTTGCTTAGAGAAAATTGCAAGAAATTTTTCATGAGCAAAAGAACAAATCAAGCATTTGGATCAATCTATGCATATTTTTCTTACTCTTTTCTTAATATGGAAAGAATGTACTACAAAGTTGCAGGATTATGCTTGCACATCTTAGCATAGGATGCATGATTCTGGTTTGCCAACCCACACACCAGTTTCTATTATCACACCACAAAGTTGCAGGATTATGCTTGCATGGCTTAGCATGAACCAGAATTAGCTTCCTTGCAGATTTCAAAACTAATACCAATCATGTATTAGAAAACACAACTTAGGAAAACCGGTTACTTTAAACTACAGCCTGGGGTCAAGTCAACCTGTGCAAACCAGAAATCAGCAGGCTCAGTTATGTGATTAGCTTCATGGCCAGCAAGATTGACATTGCCCGGTTTTGAACAGTCCATTCAAAACCTGGATTGAACAGCCCAACCTTAAACTATAATGCCAAGTGTGGGAAATTTTTTTAAAAAATGAGGGACAAAATAGGTTCTACCATTTTTCCAAAAATTGGCAAGTAATGAACTGTCCTCAGAATTCATGGACTGATCAGAATAGTTATACAAGTTAAAGAAGTATTTACTCATATATATAACTTATGGGTGGAGTACAAGTTCAACAAAAGCCACTATCTCAGCATTTACTTAAGCATCAGCATAAGGAAATGGAGCTTGCCTGTACAACTGATGAATGAACATAAAAATTGTGCGCTATTACATTTCCGCCAAGAAGCGCCATCAAGGAATAAGCACTTTCACCACTCAACTTGGGGAACATTGCATTCATATCAACTGGAATTTTTGGTTGACTGACTAATAAACCAAGCACAAAACAAAGAAGTGCAAAGCCTGCTACGCATGCATTCAATGTCCCAGCCATCCGTTTGCCCTAGAATAAAGTAAAGGCATAACGTCTTAGAGTTGCTCTTAGTGGTGCAGAACTGCAGATATTCTGAGATCAATCATAAGCTTACCAGATAAGACATAGTGTAAGGTAGCAAATTGACCACAACACTAGCAAAATATAAGCCTGCGATAGGATCATCATATTCAAAGACCAGGTTGAATCCGACTGATATGCCTGAAAGCTGAAATAACCAAGTATTAAAAGTTTGAAAGCTGGCAAAAACCTGAATTCTCTGGTAGTGAATGCTCCTATAGGTCAACTATGCATAACATTGGTAAATTAACTCTAGAACAAAGAATTAACAAAAAAAAAAAAGAGAGAGGAAAGCTTGTCTAAAGTGTATGAACATACCATGGTTAGTTCCGCGGTTAGCAAGGACAATCCTGCCTGAATACCAAGGATGACACATATTGATGGACTGTACTCCTCGCGGCAAATCTTCCGTTCATGTAATATTGTTACAAAAGTTAACAGCTCTCGAAGAAAATGATAGATGACGAATATGAAATATCAACCACCCCCCTAAAGAAAAAAAAAGGAGGAAAAATTGAAGAACTCCCCCACTATTTTTTATGTGGTTGATGCTATCTGAGTAACACTAAATACTTCCACTTAGGAAAAAAAGGTACAGCCATTCATTGAGCTAAACTGAAGAAATGTGAGTAGGTGACGACAGATGTCAGCAAAGTGGTACCTCCGCAAGATTTTTCCCAGTGACCATGCCGATACACATCGACAGATACTGGCACAGAATGGCCGACAAGTTGAAAAGCAACACCAGTATTACGAGATCATAGCCAAACCGAGACCCGGCATCTATCGTTTCCACCCACTTCCCAAGGTCAATATACCCCATCGAGATCAGGAGCACCGGTCCAAGGGTACGGGAAAGATGATGCCAACCATCTCCAGTAGCCAGAGATTCTATACCGTGCACACCTTCCATTTTTTGTGGCAGCAAATCTTATAACAACAAAAGATGGATACGAATCCACACCACTGGATCAAATGCCCGACATGCTTATCAAATTCAGTCCCTTGAACACTGTTAACTCAAGCAGTCTAATCAAACCCTCCGAAGCTGGTGAACATCTAGAACACCATGAAACACCTCCAAGAAGGATCAAATGCTTATCCACTCAGGTCTCTTCAAAGCTCTTGTGGTGATCGAAGAAGTCTAACCATCCAAACCTGGGGGACATCCATCCACAACACCATGAAATCCTCCCCAAGAAGCATCACATGCCTGAAATGACTACCAAATTCAGATCCCTAAAGCCCTCCTGTTGTGACCCAAGCAGCCCTAATCAAACCCTCCAAAGCTGGTGAACATCCACAACACCATGAAATCCTCCCCAAGAAGCATCACATGCCTGAAAAATGCTTTACCAAATCCAGGTCCCTTAAAACCCTCCTGTTATGACCCAAGAGGCCCTAATCAAACCCTCCAAAGCTAGTGAACATCCACAGCACCATGAAAACCCCCCAGGGAGACACCCCTGATCTAGGTTGCCCCTGCTCTAAGCTCCATCCATCACAGCCAGGGGCGGACCTAGCGTGGACCATAGATGTTCCATTCAACCCAATCCCAAATGCTTTGGAGAACAAAACTGGTATACCTAGACTACTCCAGCACGCAGGAGCACACCATTCGGACTAGATTGATTTCTCGCAACATACAGGAGAGGGATATACAAGAGATTCGTACGCAAAAAGGAAAAAAAAACAGAGGAATCCAAGCTGGGGGGGCTTTGCCGCGGCAAGAGGCGGAGATGAATCCGGTGGAGGTGGTGGCAGTCGCGCTCGTGCTCCGGTGGCGGAGAGCGCGTGGAGGTGAGAGCGGCTGCTAGGTGAAGTGGATTTTTTTAGTGGAACTGTGGAAAGAGAGGATGTGCGAGCGCGAGAAAAAAGGGCAAAGCTCGTGCTATGCCCGTGCCTTTTTTGTAGATTGTAAAGGCCTGTTTAGGTGGTGTTTGGAAAGGAGGGACACCTTAGTTCCCTAAACTTTTTTTCTCAAAAAATTCCCATCAAATTTTAGACACATATATAAGCATTAAATATAAATTAAAAAAAATTAATTATACAGTTTGTATGAAAATCGCGATACGAATATTTTGAGTTTAATTAATCCATGATTAATCATAAGTGCTACAGTAACATATATGTGCTAATGAAAGATTAATTAGACTTAATAAATTCATCTCGCGGTTTCCAACCAAGTTATGAAATTAGTTTTTTAATCGTGTCTGAGAACTCATTTTAACATCCAATCAAAAGTTTAATGTGACACTTAAAAATTTTCTTTTCACCAACTAAACACAGCATAAAATGAGCAAGCATAATATTCTCCAGAAGAAGACCGCGGCCGAATCAGATTACGGCGGAGTCGAGACGAGGGCATATACGCGATACTACGCCTGGTCCCGTGCCGAAGATGCTGCCGAATTAACCAAACACACGCCGTTGTCTCCTTTGTCTCTCGGGTTCCATCAAACCGCTCTATCTCGGGGAGTTCAGCTGCAAAAGCGTGCCCACCCACCCTTTCCTGTTTTCGTCGTCGTCGTGCGTAGGAGAGGCACCCTTAAACCCATGCAAAACCTCTAGGAGCTAAAGTAGCTTTGCACGTGTATGTTGAGCAACTTGACCACGTTCACCTGGGGTTGTGAGTTCGTCTAGCTCTCTGCTGTGCTGTGCTCCCACCAGGATGAGCTTGCAGACGAGACGACACGAGAAAATCAGTCGGCAGCAGCCCATGCTAGGTCGCAGGATTATGGTGCCTCCTCCTCGTGAGTTTGGCAGCATCCCACGCCCACGACACACACTCGTGTCTTTGTCATGAGCAAAGCCAGGGGCATCCCGGACAAATTGGGTCCCCGTGCGAAATATTAAAATGGATCCTAGTGGCCTAGTAACTGAGGAGAGGAGACGAAGCGACGTGGCGTTGGGACTTCGACGACACGGACGACTGTACGATGGAAATTGGAAAATGGATCATTCACCTTTTGCATTGTTTTGGGGGCTTAGTTTTACTAAAATTGAAGCATTTAATATTATTATATATTGGGTATACTTAATATTTTAGGGCCCTTGAAATTTGGGGGCCCTGTTCGGTCGCACAGCCCGCATGGGCCTAAGGACGCCCCTGAGCAAAGCCACCCGTCAACAATGAAGCACGATAACATCACTAGGAGGAGATCGTGGCAACGGTCAATATCGATGTTGATGGCTAGGTGCTAGGACACGGTGTTATAAGCAACAACACTAGTTGTTACCTATGGGTACTAACCAGATGATGTGTCATATGACGTACCTACACATAAGGTGGGTGAGAAACATGATCGCTTCACCATGTTAGGTGCCAATCAAAGCTCCATATATAGCAGCCTCATGGTCTCCTTTTCCATCACCAATGACAATTTATGGGAGGAGGAATTCGTGCCGGTCGGTATCAATTCTCCTTGTTTGCCTCTTTTCTGCATGAGAGTCAAATCCGGTGCACATCGTCATGCCTTAAGCATGAGACGGAGGACGGGGAGTTGAGGAGGCCATGGGTCCAGTGACGTTCATCGTCCTTGTCATCAATGTGCGCTTAGACTTTAGGCCTTTAGGTTTAATGCTGGTGGCATGTCCCATTACCACCATGTGCGCTCAGACTTTAGGCCTTTAGATTTAATGCTGGTGGCATGTCCCATTACCACCATGCCTATTCACATACTCCCTCCATACTCATAAAGGAAGTCGTTTAGGATATCGACACGGTCTCCAAAACACAACTTTGACTTCTTATTTATATAAAAATATTCATTGAAAAGTGATATATGTATACTTTTATGAAAGTATTTTTCAAGACAAATCTATTCATATAATTTTTACATTTTCAAACTAAACAACTTGAGAGTTATTCATGATTTATATTCCCAAGGTTTGACTTAAACATTGTCCTAAACGACTTCCTTTACGAGTACGGAGGGAGTATCAAATACTTTATCCGTTTCACAATGTAAGTCATTCTAGCATTTACCACATTCATATTGATGTTAATAATCTATATAGATATATATGTCTAGATTCATTAACATCAACATGAATGTGGGAAATGTTAGAATGACTTACATTGTGAAACGGAGAGAGTATCTAAGTATCTATGGCTAAGGAGGGAGAAGAAGAAGGGGAGCACAGGAGGGGAACGACTGGAGGGAGTAGACGGGGGAAGATGAGATGGTCTGTCATTAAGTATCTCGTTGTCAAGATAAGAGTTTCCCCCATCTGAAAATTTCCCATTAATCAAGGACAATTTACTGTTGGACTAGGATAGAGGTAAGGTAGAAGAGAAGATTGATTTTCAATATTGAATATATAGCCGCGTGAAAGTATCTTTTGTGACAAATTTAGTAGAGCTTTTTTACCACCCTTGAAATAGTACCTTGAGGTACTAGTAATGGGAGGTACTGGATCAAATCCAATCGTTCATTTAGCAGGGTGAGGATGGACCAGATGAAAAAACGAGAGAGAGAGAGAGAGAACTCTTATCCACAGCATAGGTCCGTGTCTCTTCTCCCATCACCTTGTCGCACCGGCGACTTGCAACCTGCTCGGCTGCTAATCTCTATCTGCACCGCAGCTGCCACAAATCTCTCCCCTTCCTTGCTCTGGCCGGCTGCGCTATGCGTCCTAGCTTCCTCCCCTTCAACGCCATGCCGCGCCGTTCCTCGCCGCTCTCCTCTTGTTGGATGCAGTGGCAAGCGCTGCATTGGACCACTGAGATGCGGAAAGGCGCCGCGGCAGTAATCAACCAGCCTTCACACTACGCAACCGCAGTAATCGATCCAGCTCCACGCAGCCACCGTGTAGGAAGGAGGCCGACCTGACGTCGTCGTCACTCCCGCCGAGGTCGGGATTGAGAAGGTTGCTTTGCTTGTTTGGGCTGGACCGCTGGAGACGCAGACGCTCCTATCCACTAGAATGAACGAATGTGAATGCTAAAATACAATTTTTCCCTTCCGCTCAAGTATTGCATGCGGACTGCGAGGAGGTACCGTGCGCACATGAAACTTGTACCTCCTGATACTAAATCTTGTCAACCCTTGGATCTGGCTCAATGAATGGATGGGATTTTGGTACCTCTCACCCTCAAGAATGATAAAAAAGCTCAATTGTGCATTCTAAAACGACGTTGTTTCGCTATTTGGGAATATATGGATCATAAAAGTTGAAACAAACTCTGAAAGCAAAATGATTTTATTAACTTTCATTATTCCATGTGAATAATTCCTAATGAAATTATCCATGCCTCAAGGTTACTCACATTTGCAACGACTTATCCCTGAGACCCTGAACTACGAAGAATCACGGTAATGCACACTGATACAAACAATGAAACAAATCGACGACGGCAAACGCGCAACACTAGCAATAGCACACGTATATCGATCTAAAGAATGCACGCGAGACTCAGATGGAGATGCTGTTGGGGATGCCCATGGCGGTGAGCCCTTGGCCCTTCTCCTTGGTGACATCCGACGTGTTGGGGTACAGCAGCATGTACGGCATCTTCACCGGCCCGTTCCGGTTCTTGAGCGCCGAGTTGCCGTTCATGTCCTTGATCCGGTTCTCGATATCCACCAGCCGGCTGCCGAACCTCTTGAACGCGTCCAGCGCCTTGGCGTCCGACGTCCACTCCGGCGTGTCGCGTTGGCCGAGGTAGACCTCGTCGGAGGAGTGCTTGGACAGGATCTCGATGAGCGAGATGCCGAGGATGGTCTGGAACTGGCTGGTGATTGTGTGGATGAACACCAGGTCGGCCTCGTCACCGCCGCGCTCCAGCTTCGCGTACTCCTCGGTGCCCGGCTCCGGCATCGGCCGCCGGCTCACCGTCGGCCGGTTCGGGAGGAACCCCGCGTACGGGTACTGGCCGAAGTTGACCGCCGCGTGCAGCGCCGACGCGATCCAGATGATGATGGTGCACGCCCGGGTGAGCTCCTGGACGGTGTCCATCTTGGGCCACCAGTCCTGGTCCTTGAGGTCGCCATGGCCGACCTCGCGCACCTCCTTCCACCACGCCTGCAGCTCCTCGTCGCCGCGGAGCACGCCGTCGTTGGGGTAGTAGATGGCCAGGTACTCGCCCACCCACCGCTCGATCGCCCACCAGATCACCAGCCCGTCCACGGCGTACGGGTAGTCCTTGATCAGCAGCCGGACGTTGTACGGGCTCGTCGGGTCCGGCACGGCCACCCCTCTGCACACACAAAAGCAAAACCCATCCTGGTCACATCGTTGTTCTTGCCGTGTTCTGATCAGCCAGAGCTTTGCAAGATGTCATTCATTTTGGTTTTACCTCTTGACGAGATCGACGGGGAGAGCCTGCTCGGTGAACTTCCAGTTCTTGTACACGACGGAGGACATCTCGAGCGCGTACTTGCCTGGGAAGACGGTCTTCTCGAAGATGCCATCGGCGTTGATGAGTGTCTGCCGTGCCAGAGCGTTGATGTTCATCGTGTCGCGGTAGTGCGGGCTCAGCAGCTTGTGCACGGGGTGCACCACGCTGAGCTGCCGGTTCGTCGCGATCACGAACGGCTCGATCACGGCGTGAGTGTTCAGCCTGCAGCAGCAACATGCAAAAACATCATGAGCCTCCTTTTCATACTCCAACACAGAAAACGAAACAGAGGAGGCTGGCTCTGTACCAGTGGCTGATCAGCTGGTGCCAAGCAGAGTCGTTGACGGAGGCGTAAGCCTTGGCGAGCTGCCAGATTTGGCTCTCGACGCCGGTGTTGGCTGGAGTGTACACCTTGCTGACGGCGCCGTGCTGCTGGCCATCGGGGTGCGGCAGGCTCAGCTCGATCGCCAGGGGCTTCAGGGTGCCATCGTCCTTCAGGAGCAGAATGGTCCTGCTCGCATATATGAAGTTACCGTCCAACTTGTTGATCTTGTCCAGGAACGGCATGAAGTGATCGTGGTGGTCTAGGATGAAAAGCCTGTTGCCCTTCAGTGCCTGCATAGCATGGTTACTTATTGGTCAATCTCCTGAGTGTATGCAGTTCTAGTATAGTCATATACGAGTTATTTGCATTTCAAAGATATAGCATGCATGTTTAGAGCTGAAATGTTTCGCTTTGTATGTCAGTGATTCAGCATACATTTTGCACCGTGAGGCCCTCCATGTTGTGCTTAATGTGAGCTTCGGTGATCTTGCTGGTATGGTCACCGTACACATTTGGATCCAGAGTACTTTTTGCCGGGAAATTCTATGATCAGTTGGAGAACAAAAAAAAGATTACTCACTCCATTATGCGAGCACAGATGCACATACTTGCATATCCTACAACGATGAAGTTACTAACCGTCAGACGCTTGATCATCACTGGGTTAACTCCTGCGAGCATTTCTCGTGCAAACTCCTCATCAGTCCTCCAAGCAAATTTGTCCTCTGAAACATCATAAACAATAAGTTGTGATAATACCAAATATGAACAGAATCAAATTACCCAATAAGGTATAACCATACAGAGTTATGCTCATGCAGAAAGCTGGTTACCTTTGATAACATGTGGTAGGGGTAACTTCAAGACTTGATCGCCAGCAACTGGCAAAAGACTCTTAATAAGTTCAAAGGGAACTCTCTTCTTGATCTCTGCTAGTGCAGAGGCATTGGCCACTTTCAATCCACCTTCATAGAGTTCCATGATGTCTTGAAAAGAATCAAACTCCTTTGGTGTCGTATCGACATAGGTCCTTATTATTGGGAGAACACCCTCAACAATAGCCTTAAGAGAGTACCCAAGGAAGTCTGACATCTTGAGGTGCCCGAACCGTTCGTCGCGTGGGACATAAATGTTCAAGTCCAGCAGAGGAAGCCTGCTTTCTGTATTTGGGTCTGAGAAAATATTGAGCAAGAAAAGAATTTGAGGGAACCAGTTGCAAGGTGCCATAAATTCAAATTGAAGAAAATGCATGATATCTATAACTCACCAGTCTTTGTTGGGGCCCGGCCAGTTCTGCCTCGACGGGGATAGGGGAGTTCTTGGCTGCCACCGAGGACTGGTCGTACTAGTTTACTGCCTTTGTCTGGTTGGCCAAGGTCGTTATAGTAATCATAACGGTAGATACGGTCATGCTCCTTGTATGGTCCAATTTTACCGTCCCCTCGTAGAATGTTGAGTTCTTCTTGCCGGTAAGGGATCAAAGGTGCAGGCATTTTGCTAGGCAGATATGTCTGCAAAACAGCAAGAAAATAAGGCAACAGATAAACTTAGTAAATAGAATGAGCAGTTTCAGTCACTCATCAAGAAGATAAGCTGACAGGTGAAAACCCTAATAGCAGGAGTATTAATTAATCAATTGGAAAGTGAATTTATATTACTATAATTAATCAATTAGAAAGTGAATTTATATTACTACTCATGCTTTAAAACTGAAAGAAAATACAGGCAGTATCAATGACCTCCATTTGATTGTCAGCGAGGCAGCTATTACTTGTTTTTTTTTTTCATAAACAAAAGAAAAGCATTCAATTTTTTTATTTCTATCAACTAGTTGTAGATCAAGCGATTGCATATGCCATGCATGATACATAAACAAAAGCTTAATTAAACAGCACACAGGTGAGTGGTGACCAAGCTAAACTATTCTTTTGTTTGCTTGTAAGACCAGGTCGCTAATAGGGACGAACGAGCGGTTGGTGGCTTTGTGTCTGTGGGCATTCAGTTTGGTGTTGTCTAGGACAAGTAGCACAAGACGCATTCAATCATTTTGAAGAATCAAACAAAAAGTGGCTAGTAAAAGGACTGTCATTTTCAAAATGGAACTCAGCAGGTGTAATTTTCTAGCTATGTGATGTCTTGCATGATTTGACAGTAGGAATGTAGGATCATTTTAATAATAAAGACTAGCATGTACCATTCATGAGTTACGAGTAGTTGTCGATGCCATAACTTGAAAAAGAACAACTTCATTTTTATACAGCCAATTGTAGAGTACAGGATGTTATTTCCACTATATGTTTATTGTGGGAAGCCCTGAATCCCGGACATCACTATGGACAGTTGGACGGTTGACTAGACTGCAGCACCAAGCTCAAAAACTGCTAGTAACTCAACTTATCAGCTGTTCTATCCAACTTTCTTTCCCTGTTGTAGATCATAGTGGAAGTCAAGTCAGCTTCTATACTCCTAACCTGCTGACAGACTGGACAAGGATGCTATCTATTAATCTATAGGTGTAGTAAATTAAGAAAAGATACGATCAAATTCTAGATCACAGTTATTTCCAGGAGACAAGGTGGATATGCATATGCTATTTGGATCTAGGTACAGCTATCACGGTACCTAATCCAACAAACACTTCAAAAACGAAAGTTGACCATGATCCAATATATAATCCATAAATATATGTTATGACAAAAAAATGGCATAGGTTTGTTTAGCTTTTCAAGGATTTCTAAAGGCATTGCGATATCTAAATCCATGAGTTGGTGATAGCCGCCTATCTCCAGTCACTGTAGAGGCATTTACATATTTTCATGCACATGTAAGATGTCATATGTCCAAGATTCATACTGTTCCTGATGTTTCTATTAGTATCTGCACTCTGCAGCCATCATATTGTCTGCAGAAAGTGGTCATCAATTATTGTACCATCGTCTGCAGTAATCAATTTTCTAAGTGACGTGTCCAAGATTACTTGGCATGGACCATCCGATCAGAAACCCTCGTTCAGTGCAATTATGAAAACTTTGCCTTGAATTTTTCTAAGTATCATCCATTATCATCATGCATTCATGGTCGGCTGAAAGACCCCCACCTGAACGAAAATTCCTTACTGCAACCAAACTACTGAACCGTACATAGTTCATCAATTGCAAACTTTGGCACAAACAACTATGTTCTCGTATTGATTAGACCACTAGAATTTGCATGTTGATTTCAATATTCCTAATAGCAAGGGAGCTCAAGGCTTATATAGTTAATGTCAGCGGTTTAGCTCAAGGCTCTTAAGCAAGTTCTCATCTTTCTTTAGCTTAAGATGTAGCGGTACTGCTCATTAGCAAGAATTAACTATGGTCTTTGAGCAACACTGCAGAAGAGCAGTGGCATTGGCAATGTCCATCTGGAAATGAAAATGGAGTAGTACTACTAGGCTTCTACTGTAACTAAGATGACCGTTGACCAAGAGGAGGACTAGGAGTGGACTCACATCGTTGGCGAAGAAGACGCGCTCGTACTGGTAGTTGTCGGCGGGGTAGATCCACGAGTTGGCGACGAAGACGACGGTGCCCTTGCCGGGGACGCCGTCGAGGGTGAGCGTCTTGAGGAAGAACTCGGACCGGTTGGAGTTGGTGACGACGACGGCGCCGGGGATCCCCTGCGACTCGTCCCACTCGAACGCCACCCGGAACACCGACTCCCCCGCCGCCGTCGACTTCATCGTCACCACCAGCTCCTCCAGGTGCGCCGGCTTCCCCAGCTTCCCCCTCCCTCCATTGCCTGTCCATCCACAAAAATTAGACAAAAAATTGGAAAGAGATAGAAAGAAAATTTTGAAAAAACAGATCCATCGATGAAGTGGGGGACAAATCGACAGGACGATCAATGGAATTGGGTGTCCTTTTCTTGATTTGATTTAATCACATTTAATCACATTTGATTGTAGATTGTTGAGGGGTTAAGGGACGTGTGTTGACGTTGACCGTCAATGCTGCCTCCTCCCATCACTCCACTAATTAATGTTCCCTTCCTTTCTTCTCTACGGAAGTAGCATTGAATGCGTGACAACAACCAAACCGCACACTTCAAATTTGTACTACTACTATACGCTTTTTTTCCGAGGAAAAGCTTGCAAACAACGCTTGAAGACTGCAAATACCGGTTTGTAATTAAGCTATTAGCGAGAGCAATTAAACGGAAACCCCAGCCAGAGAAAACGCGGCTGTTTCTCCTGTTCAGGAAACGAATCAACCAACCAACCAATCACGCCGAGGCAAAAGCTTTGGAGCGGAAACACGCACACACCAAAAAAAAAAAAACACGAAACGAAACGCACGCACGATGAGCGTTTTGCTTTGGCCGGCGAGCGGCGGCGGCGGCGGCGGTGCTTACTTGGGTCGCGGGCGGTGGCGCTGACGAGGCGGAAGGCGACGCCCTCCTTGTGGCCGAGGATGTTGTGGACGCCGTCGAGGAGGGAGGCGTGGAAGTCGCCGAGGCCGAGCACGTCCTTCTTCACCAGCACCGCCGTCCCACGGATCCTCCCTTCCTTCCACGCCTCCTTGTTCCTCCCCGTCAACCTGTCAAAGAACCCCTGCACCTGCATCCTCGCAGATCACAAGTCACAATCCCCTCCTCCTCCTCCTCCTCCTCCTCTCTCTCTCTCTCTCTCTCTCTCTCTCTCTCACTACTCTGCTAAAGCCGGAAAGCCAAGCGGAACGCGGAGCAAGAGCGAGACGGGCTGATGGAGAGAGAGACGAAGCCGCGGTGGGATTTTATAGCGACGCGGCCACGGCCACCAGCCGCGGCGGCTTTGTGGTGCCCGCGCATCGCCGTCGCGAGTCACCAAAGCGGAGGAGTTCGTAACAGGGAAACTATTGGATAGTACCATCCTACCGACATCCCTTGTTGTTGGTATGCACACTTAAATAATTATTAAACTTTTCCTCGCAAAAAAAATATTAAACTTTTTATGAAAAGATAGATTAATATAAATCGCTTCACAGACATTCAAATTTAAATTTAACTTCAACATATTATAAAAAAATTAACTATAAATATGCATTAATTATTGTTTAATTTACCTTTTTTAAATGGTATAACTTAAAATTTGATATATCATATGTTAATATATCTTCTCAAAATTTTAATTTTACCATTGTTTTTTAATTATTTAAGTGTGTAAACAATTATAAATATCTCCTATTAAAATCCACTCTAGTTCATAATAGTTTTTGTAAACGTTGTGTTTTTGGGATCGATTCGCGAGAGGCTGGCCGCTGGCGCGCGCGGGCGGGCGGGCTGTGGCACATGGGCGGTGTACCGGTCGGCGGTCGCTGCCATCCGCCGCGCTTGATGCCAACAATTGCCGGGTTGACTGTCCAAATGGTGGAACCAAACCATGGAATGATCGAATGATCAAAACGAGGGAAATACTCGGGGTGTTTCGCCGCACACCAGCATAAACACCCGTGTGCCGTGTGTGCGTGTGATGGATAAGGATAAATGCATCGCAAAGTTCAAAAGAGAATTTGAACCCGGAAAGGAATTGAATTCGGGTACTATTCAGAATGTTGAATTTTGCTGGGTTCGTACAACGTCAGTGTCCCGTCAGCTGGTTAATTCATTCTTACAAATATCCGATGCATCAAACCTGGCATTACCTCATTAGGCGCGCTGTGGACACGGTGCTTTGGCTTCTTGCGAATTTTGAATATTTTACGAACTTGTATAAAATGCCTGCTCCTTCCAAGGCATTCAACTCCATGGAAAAGTAAAACTCAATATCTTGTATGCAATTTATGCATGTTTCAGTCTATTGTTTGGTTGTTTACCATATCTACTTGAGTAAACTAACGAAGAATCGGCACAAACTCATTAGCATGCGTCACCTTACCCTTTTCTATTAGAAAAAAAAATGATTACACATGCGTTTAATTCAAAGGATGCGACAGCACCACCTCGAGAACGAGCCACAGCTACTCCCTCGTAAAAAAAAAGACAAACTTTGGATTTCCGTATCCAACGTTTGACTGTTCGTCTTATTTAAAAAAATTATAAAAAATTAAAAAGATAAGTCACATATAAAGTATTAATCATGTTTTATCATCAACAATAATGGAAATACTAATTATAAAAAAATTTCATATAATACGAACAGTTAAATATTAGACACGGAAATTAAGGATTTGTCTTTTTTTGACGGAGGGAGTAACCGTCATCATTGTTAACACGCCATTGTGTTTTTGGAGGCGAGCAAGAGAGATCGGATCGATGGAGACTGGAAGTTCCGGGCCTAATTAAGCTACGTGCATGACAAGCTAAGCTCATGGCCGTGGACTCGATCGATCGGACCGACCGATCGCGACTAGGCCGGGGAGGATTACGTACAGGCGTTACTCGAATCCATGGGCGCGCGTCTTGACTCTTGACTAGCGAGGGTATACATACAAGTGACCGCGCCCTCTCTCACGCGCACAAAATTAACGGTGCACGTCAGGTGTGGCTACGTGCCGAGGGTGAGGGACCCCACCACAAAGGGTTCGACGAATTCATGAATATATACTGCCCTTTTTATGGGGAAATTTTCTCGAATGCCTTAGAAATTTCGGCCAATGTATGCGCTTATATTTTGCTCACTTTCTGATAAACGTTTGGAATTTGATTTTGATTTACGTTACGTACTCATTTTGCCGGTTGAGCTTTAGTTGTTCGTTTAAAAAAAATCCATTTTACCCTTAAGTACGGAAGAATTATAGAAATTCATGGAGTACATTGTTGGTACTTGGTAGTGTATAAGTTTATTGTATAGTATGACTTTATATTCATGAGTTTGTTGTGCGGAATATTATTTATGATAAAAATGCATGTCTTATATTATAAAACCACTTTAAAAATTAGTTGTGCCTTTAAAAAGTAATAGAAAGGTTAAATATTTATTTTTCTATTTTTCATATTAAAAAGAGTAATGTGGTATAATTTTTTATGATACATACAATAGGTTTGTCTAATACTAAGACTTTGTTTGGCGCCTCTTGTTGTGGCTGCAAGCGATTGAAGAAATGTAAGTTTTATTTCTATAGTAGCTGGTTGTACAACTATAGTCATAACTTCTGAATAAGTTCTAAGGTTGTGTTCGAATATAAAGGTCTGGAACCTACTCTCCAACATGAAAAATAAGGTGGCTTATTAGCATATAATTAAGTATTAGCTATAAAAACCTGAAAATTAATATAATTTAGCTTTTAAAACATCTTTCTTATAGAATTTGTTGTAAAGAACATATTCATAAGATTAACGTGCTCACGAAAAATAAGCAAGTAGAAGTTTACCACTCATCATATGTTTTTGTAAGTGTTTCTGTTAGCACAAGCTCAAGTGCTCGCTTGCTTCAGCCTTTAGAGACGAATGACAATACCAGCGACTAGTCTACTCCTCGAAAAAAAAACTGCAAATTGCTTACGATATTTCGTATATAAGATGTATTTTTTAAAAAAGCACGTGCCATCCCTTTGCTGCTCATCTGAATTTGGACTTAATCTCACCTGTTGAGAAACTTGAGATCATGTGGCCCTGTGGCCTTTGTTTACTTCGTTGACGTACTGCAGTTTATTCATCCAAACCATAGCCCGTACCTCATTGGATGGTCTGTTTGTACTTTAAGACGAATACATATACGCAGCTTAAGTTGAGATTAGGACACCGGACACACCTAAACAAGACATGTGATTTGGAAAGAAAATTGAGTACGAAAGGAGCTACTCCCTCCGTCCCATAATATAATATAAGGGATTTTGAGTTTTTACTTGCACTGTTTGACCACTCATTTTATTAAAAAAATTTAAAATTATTATTTAATTTTTTTACTTACTTTATTATCCAAAATACTTTAAGCACAACTTTTCGTTTTTTATATTTAATTTTTTTAATAAAACGAGGTAAAAACTTAAAATCCTTTTATTATGGGATATTATGGGATGGAGGGAGTAGCTTATTAGCTGCCACTTTGTCTAATCATGCAATCATGCTTATGTCTATCATCAGATTGTATATATGGTATGTACTCATTCCTAGCTACCGCACGCACGCTACGCACGCTAACACGTGAAACACTAGTTAATCCACTGTCCACACTAAATTATGTCCCTGGAAAAGATATATAGACAGCTCGGCCGGGCAGGATAGAAAATTTCACTATGATGCGCATGGATTAAGTACCATTTAATAGTACGTAGCTTTAGAAGATGAGCATCAAGTAGTAATAAAAAGCGGTAGCCTTTTGTCCCTTTCTTATTTGGTGCGAAAAGATCAGGTTCTTCGAAGACTAGAAGTATCATAAATCTTTTTTAAGACGAGACGCATTTTCACATACAACATTACACATGTACACCTTATTCACACATTTATAAGCAATTCTTTTCGCACACTCAAAAGACGGAAAATTGAGGTAACTCTTTAGTCTCACTAAATTAAATTTATATTGGAAGCTTATTTGCTTATGTAATATTTATGATCGGCATCAGGATTTAAACCTTAGTGATGGAGTCATTCCCTCATTATGATCCGGTACTAAATATGGCATGTTTTACTATTTTCAGATTAAAGTATTTTATAATGGTCTTTGCTGGTAAAAAAATAAATCTAAACCAATCATCCTCTCTTACTTACTGAATTATATTTTTTTTGAGAATTGTACAATTGAGGCTCTTGTAACCCTGTTAAATCCTGAAAAATAAATCCTAAAAAAATCGCTTCCATTAGGAGTTGGACCTAGGACCTCAGGTGCTACTGAGACTCTTGTAACCACTAGGTTACAGGCCCTTTCACTTTTATTTACTGAATTATGTCTTATACCACCACTTAACTACCGGTTGTAGATTTTTTTTATTAATGACAGAAGTTAAAAATAAATAGTTGTGGTCAATAAAATAGGGAGCATATAATGTACACACAATTTTTTTTGTACACACCGTGCACACGAACTAACAAATTTTACTAAAAATTTTAGAAAAAAATTGTATACGTACTTCCAATAATACTAGCCACGTAGTCACGCTTTGTGCGACTTTTGATTTTGTTTAAGAACTTTTCTATATGGTCTATTAGTTTAGGTAAACTTATAAGAAGGTTTTAACATAATAAGTTATTATTTTACAAAGTATGGACTTCCCTAGCCAACTATTGATTTAGCTAAGTTGTACTATATGTTTATAAGAGAAATCACTAGAAACCTCATGTTTCTTCTCTCTTTATCCCCTCTCTTTTTTATCATGTGTCTAGGGGAGGTACCAGAAACCTCCGGAAATTTCCATTTATTTAGCTCATCTGTGGTTTGTTTATACATGTACCCTTTTCATCCAATGACCATTGTTTATCCAAATCCTTCATCCGATGGCTAATATATTTATAATGATGTGGCACGTTCTCGTGTAAGAAAGCCTGCTGCTTTCATTATATAAGATAAGATAAGATTACACTTACGTGTTAAATATTAACCTCGAATTAATTATATTTTGGCCATAACAAAAATATTCTTTTTACAATTTAAGAGTATAAATCTATCAGAATTTTTTTCTCCCCATATATAAGTAATGAATTTGAATTGTGACTTTAGACATAGATATAACACTACTAAGGGTAGATGTACATTTTTTAGAGTTTTTTTTTCATATTTTTTAGTTGGTGTATATGGTGTGCACACAAGAAAATTTGTATGTATAGGATACGTTTTCCAATAAAAAATGCTCGATTTATTGACCAAAGTTATAATATGAATAGTCATCGGTGATATAGATGTATTATTTATTTATTTTTTTTCAATTTTGTATGGAATAAGCTGAGCGCGATTTCTCTAGGTGTGTGATCGACAGCGAAACCTTGAAACTGTCGATGATTCCTCTTTGTTCCACCGTGCAACACACCACCGGACCGCAGCAGATTGCAAGTTGCAACTGCAGCATCCTTAATCAACTCAATAAAAAAAAAGCGTGCGCATGTTATCCTAGCGTACTAAAGTACTAACCTTAAACAAGGCTGCGTTTGAATGTACCATGACCTTTGAATTATCTCTCATTTTTCGTTAGCATGTTAAATGGCACATTTCGTGAAATGATCTATATAAAAATTGAGATCATCTATTTTTAACATTATATTAATTAATATTTAATTAATTATATGACTCATTGGAACGGCCCCGTTAACATCCGTGCATGACGTGCATGGAGTCATGTCTGCTGCTGTGCTGCACCCTAAAATGCACAGGTAGAAGCACAAGAAGTTACGTACAACTGCGGGGGATTGGTTGGCATTACATCCCAGACCGGGCAAATCGGCAAATTGATACAGCGTTGTGAACGTGGGAGGGCGAACATCAGGCAGGGTAAGCTCAGAACTCGGGAAGTTTCAGAACGTGAACCACGCGAGAGGGAGTGAGTGAGGGACGGTCGGACCACCAGAAAGGCAGCGCTGATGGGAAGAATCTGGGACTTTGTGCAAAGTTGTGTGAAGCTACCGCGAGACCGCGGGACGGAGCTGGGACAATCAGTACACGATCTGCCTTTCCAGCGGCCGGGCACTTCAGATCTAGTCGCTGTGCTAGTACTGCTTGTCACCAGCCGGCAAACCAAAACTTTTTGCTCACTCACAGAAATGTGGTTGATTAGACCCCTTTGCTGTTAAAGAAGATGAGAGTGCATGTTGCTTTCTTTGGCGTCGACAAAGGAACGAAGTCTCTTCTTGACATGAAGACACCCAGGGCATCTTTTGAAACACGGGATTAAAAAAAAAGAAAGTATAAAAAGCACAAAATGTAAAACACACATGGCTCCAAATAGGTCCTTTTCTTACTGGTTCAAACACACCTCTGTTAGTCCTCCCTAAGTTCTCTCCCCCTTTTTTTTTTTCCTTTTTTGGAAAAAAAAATCTGTAGTCGATCATCTTAACACCTGTGAAAATTGGTTTCGCATGCGGTTGTGATGCTCGCAAGTGAATATTGTGATTTTTCACATACACCTGGAGCTAGACAGTTGCTTCACCCACCAGCAAAAAATACTTTTGGCTGTCTAAAAAGGTTTCTTTGTAGCAGTAGTAGAAAAAGACTATCAATAATAGATTTGAGTACTGCTGCTACAGTACCTTGTATAGTATGTGCTAATGCATGGAAATGCAGTAGTACAAGACTTAAACGCTGCGGTTTTTTGATAAAAAAAGGTGATATAAAAGGCTTTTAAAAAGATTCAAGTATTTTTTAAAAATCTATAATAGTTAACATTAATTAATGATGCGATAATTGAGTGTGTTCTCCGGCAACCAAAATGACAACTCACCTCACAATCTTCAGGGGCTTTTGGCTCTTTTAAGGATAGCATGGCAATTGAATGCCAATTTATCGAGAAAGAGAGATGACACAACTCAATAAGATTTTTTTATGTGTCCCTATAATTTTGTTAACACCTCACCATTCTTAAAAATGCTTGATTATGGGGAGTAATTAAATTGCATGTGCGGTACACAGAAATATCATACATGTGCAATTAGTACATAAACTAATAAAAATATTTATTCTAGTGCATAAACTTGTCTAGTACATATGAATCAAGTCTTCAACGATATATTATAACTAATTAGGATGTCTCACACACATATAAGGCCATGAGACATGTTGTATTCGTTGCATACTCCCTTTATATTTTACGTTTTTTATTCGTATAATAAACATTACTTATTTCATGTTTGATCAAGCATATGTATACGTAGGTAACATCATATCATGTTGACATAGGAGTCTACGTAATATTCCAATTAGCGTTCAACTTAGTGATATTAGTTATGACTTGCTTTTTCCCCCCTTTATTTGCACATACCAAACAAGTTTATATATATATAAAAAATAATTTACAAGTTATTACTATTCTAAATTACACATATCTCGCAAGTTCACCGACACTGTTCAATACGTGGAATTGCTTAATAAACCGGTCAAAGTTCAAAAGTATTTAGAGTAAACTTTAAAATTTTAGCAAAATTTATTTGAAACTGATCGTTTTTTAATCGATAACTGCTCGGTTAAGTTATGGATGAAGCCACTAGGCAGCGTTTTTGATAGAAACAAATAAGCTAGAGGGCATGCAGAGTAACCTTTTATCCTTTTATGGATGAAACCACATCCATCAGTAACATTTCCTCTTCTTTCCCAACTCACCTCTTTTTTCACGCACATATTTTTCAAACTACTAAACGTTGCATTTTTTTACAAAAGTTTTCTATATAAAATATCTTAAAAATTATATTAATCTATTTTTTAAAAAATAGCTAATACTTAATTAATCATGTGTAATGAGTCACCCTATTTTACGTGCTCGTGGGATTTGTTCCAACACCACACGCCGACAGCAGCCTTAAGGGAGGCAGGATCATGCCACTCATTCCTTACCACATTTAGTTATTTTTCCATAAAGATTCGCGATTCACTCAATGCGTGTAAGATTCCCTGACATAGATCTGTGGATCTGGGGCAAATTGAGGTTAGCCCATATCATCTTGTTTAGAGGATCTCAAGTTCTCAACTGCTTCATGACTCTGGAACAGAGTTTATACCCAATGCGATCCTGTTCCTCAGAATACGAAACAGAGTGGCCTATACGCAAAACAGAGTTTGCACCAACTGATCTTCACGATTGGCAAAATGGGAGGAAACGAACCAACGAACCAACCCAAATTTCTGTACACCTGCTTGGATGGAAAAATAACTATCGAGGAAGAACTCGGTTAGTTCAAGTCACCTTTCTTCCGATGGTTTGACCTGGGCCGTGCCTGTGCAGTGCTGGTTCATCACGGAGAGGCCCTTTTTTCATTGGGCCATGCTTGGGCCACGCACCTGACCCACGCGTGCCGGCAAGGCACGGCGAGCAGGCCGTGCCGGTCCGTCACGGCCCATCTAAAAAACGAACGATATCGCTAAACATCTGTCGATAAATTTCTCTCAATTTCAAAAGTCTTTTCAGCCAACTGATTTTCCTTAAGATCCTTTTTTTTTGCGAAATATTAAGATGTGAGAGAGAGAGAACGCGCGCGCAATTAGCCGGAAACCCAGCCGGAGAAAATACGGCGATGTTTATAGTAAGGAAACGAATCAATCCACGGCACAGTCCAAACACTGAAACACACACACACACACACACAAAAAAAAAAAAACCGAAAGGAAGCAGGCAAGCAGCACCGCGCGTTTTGGCCGGCGCCGGCGTTTCGCCTCCTGATCGACTAAAGAGAGGAGGAGAGGTGCAGCGCCGCCACCCCCTCCCGATCTCCAAATCCTCGACGACATCGCCGCCTCCACCACCCGATCCTCCAAACCATCGACTATAGATGTCACACCGGAGCGTCCCAGGCGGCCGCCGCCACCTTCCCCGCATCTACGGGCCAAGAAACTTCAAGGACGAATACTCCAGAGGCGACACGAAAGCCGAGAGTGTGCCGGTTCTTGCCAAGATCGCGAGGTGCTACGACCACTGTCGGTTGAAGTGTCTCGAGGAGGAGTTCATCTCCAGCGGCGGCTTCTGCTTCGGCCTCCTCTCCCACCTCCAACATCGTCGTCAACAGCGTCATCACGTCCTCTTCCCGGCGTCCGGAAGTCGGCGGCGGCGGCGGAGGAGAGCATGCCGCGGACATGTTCCAGCGGTCGCTGGATGGGCTCGTCGCCTTCCTGACCTGCCTCTTCCCCTACCTCCCCGAGGTGGAGGCACTTCGCTACCTCGACGCCGCCGGGGCGGACGCCCTCGTCGCCGCCCGACTCATCGTCAACCGGCGCGGAATGGAGCAGTCGTTCGTGGTCGACTCCGGCGCCACCGTGATCACCGCCGAGATAGCCCTCCGGTGCGCCGCCGTCGCCGCCCGCCACCCCTGAAAGAAAACTCAATCTAGAGGTAATGTCGTCGATGCGACGGTTCGTGTTAATTCAGCACTGAATCGTGCGATCATTTACAGATATATATGCGCCATAGATGGGAGGAACCGGATCTCCTATACATGCTCTAACAACCTTATCAGGTTAACAAACTACCGGCCTCCTCATCTTGCGCATACAGAGATTACAGGAGATTGCATTATCTCTAACAACCCCGACCCTCGACTGCTCGTGTTAGGGTGGAAGCTCGTCTCGCCGGTGACCTGAAAATGCTCATCACGCCCAACAAATCTCGAGTCAAGGCGCTACTAGACAACACCATGATGAACCACGCCACAGTGAAAGATGATGAAATTCTCCATCTGAAGCAATCCTGGGAGCTCGCCGAATCTCGGCTTGATCACCACAACACAAAAACCAAACTGGCAAAATCATGGGAGCGACTCGCAAAATCTCTGCTCCTACGTGCAAAGCCTCAACCAGTTCTCCCTCATGTCCGGGCGGCCAAGAAGCGAATGCTCTTCGCAACGATCCGCGGCTTCTACCTGCAGGCGATGGCGAGGCTGCCGGCCGACGAGCTGCGCGCTCGGTATCACCGCAGCATGCTCAAGGCCGGCCACTGCTACGGCCCGCTGGACCCCGTCTCCAACATCATCGTCAACACCATCTGGTACGATCAGGCGGCCTTCTCGCAGAGCAAGCCGTGTACACTGCAGATGATCAGCACCAAATGCCTGATGCGAATCGTGGCCCGATCTTTCTATGGCCTCCTGTCCTTCCTGTGCACTCGTTACCCGGACTGCTCACCTGACCAAGCGATGGGGTGGCTGCAGATGGCCAACGCTGACTTGCGGATTGTTGATCCTGCCCTTGGTTATATGTCCAATAAGATTACGAGAACAGACAACATCAGCATGAGCTTCTGTTGTAACTTGCCACTGCAGGTTGGGATTGGATGTTTGTGTTTCAGAGCTGAGGCATCAAGAAGATCGGTTACCCGTCTGCCGGTGTCCACGAAGCTTATGCTGCTGCGGCTGCTGCTGCTTTCCACCCAGCGCCGCTTGCGCAGCAAGAGCTTCTCGCATCACCTGACAACCTGGCTAAGCTTGGGTTTGTATATCTGCATGCGTTGCAGCACGGTGACAGGCTCTGCTCTGACGATGTCACCTTGATTTCCTTGTTGTTTCGCAAGCGTCACTTCGAGTTGCGACATCAACAGCAGCCAGAGCCTAAAAGGTTATGCAATGATGCCTACATTGCGCTTTGTCACCGGCGTTTCAAGTTTTGGCTACATCATGACCTAGTCTGCAAGAACGTGGAAGTTGCATTGGCCACATTCAACCTTGACAAGGTTTGGTTTCTTCAAGTTGACCCCCCTCTATTTTTGTTGTATATGCTTAGCCTCAAATGTCCAATTAACTCTCTTCGATTGTGTCTTTAGTTGAAGGTGCACAAATATAGGCTTCATTTTATCTGTGGTGTCAATGAGTGCGTATCTGGCCTGGAGTACGGCCCGGTCAGAAGCAATAGCCCATGGAGGATTTACAAATATAATCACTCTCATATCAACTTTCTGGCGATTTGCGATGACCCCCAATCTGCCAATGATCCTGCAACGCTCTTCTTTGCTGAATGTAGCAACTATAGCGTTCATGAGGAGTCTTGGTGCATCCCTGTGGTTTCGCCGCATCGAGATACTGGTATGCTCTGGTCTTGACCTTACGATCGAAAAACCTTTCAATATCCATCTCAATATTTCCCTTCCAAGTAGATTTGTCTATGCTATCGTAATCAATTTCATATCAGTATATATCTCTAGTTGAAAACTCACCGACATAGCAGAGGACCAAAGGTTAAGCAAAAATAGTGATGTGATGCCCAGAAAAGAAAAAAGAATGCTGCTAAAATCTGTCCAATAGAAAGATTATATTAGATCTGTCTATGGTAAATAGATGCTAACGTGTGATAGATTACTTATGCAGGATGCTTCATAGATGACATAGGTGATACTCTCTCTGTCCTGTTTCAAAAGGGCACAGTTTCTTGATCTGTCCAGTTTTAAAGGGAGTACGGATACTATTCACTGTCTGATTTTATTATTTTTGTTTCTTTAATTGTAGATCAAATTTAGTCATACATGTTTGTGTATAGACTTATGGACAAGGATTTTCTACACCTAGATGTCATGGCACCCATCATTTGCATGTGATTCAAATAGTTACAGGAAAAAATGAAAAAAATTAGTAGCATCGATTGTGATGATATAAGTCTATACATAAACATGCATGACTAAATTTGATCTACAACTAGAGAAACAAAAACAATAAAATCAGACAGTGAATAGTACACGTACCACGCAGATAAAATTTGTTATTTTTGTTTCTTCATATGTTGATCAAATTTAGACCTTCATGTTTGTATAGTGTCTTATATTATCATAATCTATCTTATCAAATTTTATAAAATTTTTATATAACCTTTTAAATTACATGCATACATGTAGAAAATACTTTCCATAGACTTATATCATCACAATCGATGCTACTAAACTTTTTCAATTTTTTCTATAACTATTTGAATCGTATGCAAATGATGGGTGCCATGGCATCTAGGCGTACAAAATCCTTGGCATTTAGGTGTTATTTTCACTTTAATTTGTTATTTTTGTTGCAACTTATAGAAGTTGAATTTGGTCTTGCATGTTTGTGGAGTGATATATTTCGTATTAATCTATGTTGTCAATTTTTTTAATTTTTTAATAACTATTTAGATGACATGCAAATAACGAGGGAATGTCCCCTCAAGGGATGAAAATCCACGTCCGATTTCTGTTCTCAATATGGAGTGTGCAAATGTGACAGAAGGAATTCTACTCGCGTTAATAATCAATTGTCACTACCATACTATTATTAGTTTATAACGTGTTGTCATTTTTGTATGTATGGCAGAATTAGTCCGTTGCATTTACTGTGAGAGCAAGGGGACTAGGATTGTGCATCCTGGTGAGAAGAGCTTCCATGGACGTGACACGGAATTTGAGAAGGTGATGCGTGGAGAACGACTCTTTCCTGGATTACAGAGAGGATCCTACAGCAACATTCGGCTCGCTGAAAGAACCGATGCAGATTGGGTGGATAATCTGGAGGAAGATTGCATCTACATCACTGCCTGCGCAGCGGATAATGATAGAAGAGTGAACCCGCTCAATTACCCGCCTATGTATCGAGAGCGTGTGCTACCGTGCTGCGAAGCAGCAAGTGATCGTTCCTAGTTATCAGTTTTTTTTTTCATATATTTTTCTTCACAACATTATAAGGTGGCACACTGATTCGGTATCCACACAACGCTAATCTCTCTACATGCTCCCGTGCTGAAGGATCAATTATTCGTAATCGTAGGTACATATTCAGATTAAGATCGGGAGCTCAGATTTCAGATCGAGATGCTGTTGGGGATGCCCTTGGCGGTGATGCCGGCGGCGGCGCCGGTGACGTCGGAGGTGTTGGGGTAAAGCAGCATGTATGGGAACTCGGCTGGGCCATTGCGGTTCTTGAGCCCCGCGTCGCCGTTCATGCCCACCACCTTCCCTTCGATCTCCACCAGCCGGTCGCTGAACCGCCGGAACGCCTCCAGCGCCCTGGCGTCCGACGTCCACGCCGGCGTGTCGCGCTGCCCGAGGTACACCTCGTCGGAGGAGTGCTTGGACAGGACCTCGATCAGCGAGATGCCGATGATGGTCTGGAGCTGGCTGGTGATGGTGCGGATGAAGGCCCGCTCCGGGTCGCGCCCCAGCTCGCCGTACGCCTCCGTCCCGGGCTCCGGCATCCGCCGCCGGCTCACCGTCGGCCGGTTCGGGAGGTAACCGGCGTACGGGTACTGGCCGAAGTTGACCGCCGCGTGCAGCGCCGACGCGATCCAGATGATGGTGGTGCACGCGTCGCGGAGCTCCGACACGGCGTCCATCCTGGGCCACCACGCCGCGCCCTTGAGGTCGCCGTGCCCGACCTCCCGCACCTCCGCCCACCACGCCTGCAGCTCCGCGTCGCCTCGGAGCACGCCGTCGTCGGTGTAGTAGATCGCCAGGTACTCGCCCACCCACTGCTCGATCGCGTGCCAGATCTCCAGCCCGTCCGCCGCGTACGGGTAGTCCTTGATCAGCAGCCGCACCTTGTACGGGCTCGTCGCGTCCTCCACCGCCACTCCCCTGCAAAAAAAATTCACACGATTTTGCACTAAATTGTACATTCTTCCCACTGATGCCTTACAAAAATCAATGGAGATGTGTAATACTACTACCTTTTGATGAGATCGGCGGGGAGGCCCTGCTCGGTGAAGTTCCAGTTCTTGTACACCATGGACGACATCCAGAGCGCGTACTTGCCGGGGAAGACGGTCATCTCGAAGATGCCGCCGGCGTTGATGAGCGTCTGCCGCGCCAGGGCGTTGATGGTCATCGTGTCGCGGTAGTGCGGGCTCAGCAGCTTGTGCACCGGGTGCGTCACGCTGAGCTGCCGGTTCGTCGCGATCACGAACGGCTCCATCACAGCGTGCGTGTTCAGCCTGATCAACCAACAACAACAACCGATGAGTACAAATCTCCGTCGATGAAGCGATCGATTGCTCTGGTTTTGAACGTACCAGTGGCTGATCAGTTGGTGCCAGCCGGAGTCGTTGACGGCGACGTAGGCCTTGGCGAGCTGCCACACCCAGGCCTCGACGCCGGTGGACGCCGGCGTGTACACGGTGCTCTTGGCGGCGGTGACGTCGCCCTGGATCATAGGCTCGCTCAGCTCGATGGCGAGCGGCGCCAGCGTGCCGTCCCCTCGCAGGAAGAAGAGCGTCCTGGTCGCGTAGATGAAGTTGCCCTCCAGGCCGTTGACGTCGATCAGGAACGGCATGAACCGGTCGTGGTGGTCCAGAATGTACAGCCGGTTGCTGTCCAGCGCCTGCAAATCGCGACACAGTAAATTTCCACACACTATTGCCATTTGCCAGCAACAATTCAGGTTTGCAAGTCACGATTGATAGCAAAATCTGCACGTACGAAACCAACCTGCTGCACGGTGAGGCCCTCGAGGTTGCTCCCGATGTGCGCCGCCGTGATCATGCTGGTGTGGTCGCCGAACTTGCTAGGATCGAGACTACTTTTCGGAGGGAATTCCTGCGGGATCAACATCGAGTTAAATTTGCCACATTTCACGTTGCAGCAGCCGTGTTCACTATCAATTTGGCATGAACGCATCACTGATCACTCACCGTGAGACGCGTGATCATCATCGGGTTCACGCCGGCGAGCACCTCCCGCGCGAACTCCTCGTCTGTCCTCCACGCCTCCTTGTCCTCTGCATACATAGCCAAACATTACATCGATCGTCAGTTTTCACCTAAAGATTCTGATGAAAAGTCTCTACGATGACAGGTTGCGCTCACGTTTGATAATCTGAGGCATGGGGAGCTTGAGGATATAGTCGCCGGCGGCAGGGAGGAGGTCCTTGACGAGCTGGAGCGGGAATCGCTTGCGGAGCTCCTCCAGCGCGGGGACATCGGGGAGCTTGAGGCCACCCTCGTACAGGTCGAGGATGTCCTGGAACGAGTCGAACTCGCCGGGGGTGGTGTCCACGTACGTGCGGATCGCCGGCACGATCCCCTCCGCGATCGCCTTGATCGAGTAGCCCAGGAAGTCCGCCATCTTCAGGTGCCCGAACCGCTCGTCCCGCGGCACGTAGATCTGCTCCACCAGCGACAGCCTACTCTCCGAGTCCGGATCTGCACGCACGCATACGTGTACAAAAAACATCAGTCAAAGTCAAAGTCAACGGTCAACCACACAAACCGGGCCCACCGTCAGTGAGACATTGCAGCTGAACATGGACCAGTTCTGGTGTTTCACTATGACAGGTGGGCCTAACTGGGAGGTATGTGAGTGAAGGTGCCACATTCTAGTGTAAAAATGTATAAAAAACTTTTTAGACCTTAAAATGTTTTTTTAAGAATCGTAAAATTTTTGGTTGGGGGATGCGTACCGGTGGTGGTGGGTTTGCGGCCGGTGCGGCCGCGGCGAGGGTAGGGGGTGTCGGGGGAGCCGCCGAGGATGGGGCGAGGGTTGCCGGAGTCGGGGGAGCCGAGGTCGTTGTAGACATCGTAGCGGTAGACGCGGTCGTGCTCCTCGTAGGGGCCCTGCTGGTCGTCGCCGCGCAGGTTGCGGAGCTCGTCGTCGCGGTACGGCTTCAGCGCCGCCGGCATCTGGCTCGGCAGGTAGGCCTGCGCGTCGCCGCAGAAAATATATCACAAAGTTAATTATAGCACGTACTCGTATTAATACGCATCGCTAATTACTCCTACTTAATTGGTTAGTTGATTGCCCAAATCAGTCCCTTGATACGGCACCGGCCTTGGACACCTGGCTGCACGCTGAACAAGAGGCAGGCAACTATCTGTTCACTTTAAAACTTTTACCGTGTCATGTGTTCGCAAAGTAAAATCGAGTGCTGTGTCGTTGATCTTGTTGAAAAAGCTTCTCGGGGCCATGAAACAATGCCGTCTAAATGGGTGTGAACTGTGAACTGTGGCAACTATGATGAGTTGATGACTCACGTGAACTCACATGCCTTCCTGAGTCCAAGGACTATTCCAGATTTCTAGTACTATAGCCACTTTTATGT
Source organism: Oryza sativa Japonica Group (assembly GCF_034140825.1). Lineage (NCBI taxonomy): Eukaryota > Viridiplantae > Streptophyta > Magnoliopsida > Poales > Poaceae > Oryza > Oryza sativa. The sequence goes on along the minus strand of NC_089037.1, from coordinate 28,965,015 downwards.
TGTTATCATCAGGAAGCATATCCATTGTAGAGCTGCTTCTTTTTTTTGAACAGTGCTACTAAATCCACTTCACCTACCACATAAACAACTTACATAAAGTCCATTCACTTCTCACCTAACCAAATATCTTCCCTATGGACGCCTACCAAACGACGTGAATCAAGCAACTTACTACATAAAGCATCTACGAACTGGCCAAACAAAGAAGAACGGCAAATGGTTACTGTAATAGTGTAATTTACATGCAGGGTAGCATAATACAGTATGCAGCAGAGAAGAACTCACATCGTTGGCGAAGAAGACGCGGTCGTAACGGTACTTGTCGGCGGGGTAGACCCAGGAGTTGGCGAGGAAGACGACGGCGCCGGCGCGGCCGGGGACGTCGTCGAGGGTGATGGTCTTGAGGAAGAACTCGTTGCTGTGGTGGTTCTTGACGATGATGGCCCCCGGCACGCCGAGCTTGTCGACGTCCCAGTCGAACGTCACGCCGAACCGCGACTCCCCCGTCGTCAGCGACGGCAGGCTGCTCGTCAGCCACTGCTCCAGGCTCGCCTCCGCCCCCACCTTCCCCCGGTTGCCGTTGTCTGCACGCCGATGAGAGGATCATGCCCAATCCGTTCCCGTTAATTAGTCCAAACCAACGACTAATCATGCCCCAGCTGTTAATTATACTACGTGTCACCACCTCGCGACACCAGCTATAGTTTCAGGCATCTAGTTCAAAGTGAGGTACTACTTCTTCTTTTTTTTTTTACTTTTTAGCTTTTGTACTTTGGGTTAGCATCTGGTACTCCTGCCCTGGTTGTCTTTTTCCTCGACGTTGGTCTCTTCTTTCCATGTCCCATCAAAAGAGGACCGAGCTAGCTAGGCAATGGCCGCCCATACAGTGTTTAAGTTTGTATGGACAAAAATGAACAAGAGAGGTAAATCGACCAAGAGAAGAGATGCAAGGGGGTGAGAGGGGGGGGGGGGGGTGTGCTCACTTGGGTCGACGGCGGTGGAGCTGATGAGCTGGCAGGTGACGCCCTTGCCGAGGAACTCGCCGAGGCCGTCGATGACGGTGGCGCCGAAGTCGTTGAGGTCGAGGACGTTCTTGCGCATGAGCACCACCGTGCCCTTGAGCCGCGACTGCTTCGACGACCCCGTGATGGTGTCGATGATCCCTCCCAGCATCTTCGCCTCTTCTGGATGTCTCGAGCTCTCGACCTGGGTTTGCCGTGGACTGATGAACTGATCACTTTAATCAGTACGTTTCGCTCTGAATCGAGTTGCAGTGAGCGTGAGCTCGCTGGGTATTTATAGCCACAAGAGGGTGTAACTGGGAACAGTACAATAGGGCCGTGACTGAAGATTGACTGGTGAGTGCTAGTGGGGGATACTCTGCTTAAAATTTATTATCTCAAATCATTTGGCACAATTTAATATTCTTGAGAGCGAGAGTTCGGTTTATCATCTTACTGAAATTCTTTAGATTAAACTTTTTGATAGGTAAGTGAATTAAGCACTCGTTTCAAAATTATTATGGGTGCGTTTAGTTCACGCTAAAATTAGAAGTTTGGTTGAAATTGAAACCATGTGACGAAAAAGTTAAAAGTTTGTGTGTGTAGGAAAGTTTTGATGTGATCGAAAAGTTGAAAGTTTGAAGAAAAAATTTAAAACTAAACTCGGCCTATGTCGAAATTATTGACATAGTTTTGGTAATACCAAACATTATCGTCACATCTCTACGACTCTATCAGCCCAAAATTTAAACAACATCAGAGATTTCGGTACCCAAATCTTAGTAATTATACTTTATTTTTTAAATATAACATTATTAACTTTTAAACATGATATTTCATCATTTGCTTTGTTTTATAAAAAAAAGTTATATAAGCATTATTTATGTTGTTTCTACTTTTTATAAATACATATATGTATTTTTATTTTGTTTTTACATACTTTATCATTAAAGATATTTCAAGTATGACTTATATGTTCATATATTTATATCAAATTTTTAAACAAGATGGAAAAATAAATGTCTTGTCTAGAAATGAATGACATAATTTCTGCTACTATAGAAATGAATTGGAGTTGTCATACTTCCCTCTTGTCCTCCTAGCGAGTCTGTGCCCTCCATCCAAGTGAGTAATACTCCATCCGTCCTATAATATAAGGGATTTTGGGTGAATGTGACATATGCTAGTATGCTGAATCTGGATATTGTGGGACAGAGAGAGTACGTTATTGTATTCTTAATCACCTCCTAGTCTATCGTTTGTTGTATCGTTTTGACTTTTTTTCTAATTAAACTTCTTTTAGTTTGATCAAGTTTATAAAAAAAATTACAATATTTTGACACAAAACAAATATATTATCAAAATATATTAATTTCTATATGTTATTAAATATTTCTATATTAAATTTAAAGAATTTTAATTATAAAAAAGGTAAAAATAATTTATAATATAAAACGGAAGAAGGCTAATTACGACCGGTCACGTACGGGTGCATTAAAAAGGAAAACAGAAGGAATACGTTATCAAACCAAACCACCCCCCACACTGGTGCTACTGGCCTTAATTAGGACTAGGGCCATGGCATCGGCCACGTTTGCGATAGCTTAAAATCGATTTGAATATTTGGGAAGACGCGAGCGGCGTGGGAAACGTCCGCGTGCACCGTGCAGCTCGTCTCATTCGTCTCGGTTTCCCCTGCTCCTCCAAATCGCGACGTCGACGTGCACCGATGCACGGTGTGCCGGGGCGGCTCGTGTTGTGCGTGATTTTATTTCATAATAATGCTGACTCCAAACTCCTAACTGCTCAAGTCCAGCTATATCTGATTTGCATTGTTGACATAACAACTTTTCGTTAGAGGGGAATACATTTATGTGCATATAAGTTTTTCCTGTTTACATCGCGTACACCAAGAAATAAATTATACTAAAAATGTTAGAAAAACCCATACATATAATTTTAAGGAATTTGCTATATTCTTTTAGTACTTAGTACTTGCCAGACTCATTATATTTTAGTTGTAATAAAAAAAATAAAAGTTTCGACAGATTTGAAAGTAAAAAATATGTTAGAATTTCATCGCTCCCTATTTATAATAAATTTGTAGGTATGACTTTATACATATTTGTAAAACTACTGAAAGATTATATACATTGTTTTAGAATTTTTTAATCATATTTTTTAATTGATGTATATGATACTTATAAAAAATAATTATGTGTATAGGATATATCTCTGATTAGAGATACTAGCAAACAAATTAGCGGAGGTGAAATTTCAGTATCAATTTTAGACCGATATAGGTATCGTCTTCATCATCGATCTTTGTCATCGTGAATTATCCGAAGCCATCGTTTCTCTTATTCGCGATATAACAGAGAGCCTCGTAATTAATTCTTCCTCACCACCAGGATCTGTTTGATGTTAGAAAAGGGTAACGATCGAGCTCTTGATTCTGAATTGAACCACGTGTACTCCCAAAAGCTAGGGGAGAATAAAAAGGAAAAACAGAACAATATCTGCAGTACGACTCTGAATTTCGTGTCAGCAAACAAGAGAGAGAGGGGGAACTGTGGCCATGCGATTCACACGTCCATTTGTGATTTGTGTGCCTCGACTTCCGATCTCTCACGTCAGTCCGTGATTTGTAAGAGCAGGTACAATAGCAGATAATAGTAAACTATTAGCCAACTATAAACATATTTTAATAAGATAAAAGATGAGAGAGAAGAACATCGGACTATAGATCTATAGTCAGCTGCAGCACGGACTCTAAGACGTAATGTGTGTATAAGAGCAAGGTCAACAAGAGAGCCAACTGCTGGCTCCAATTAGTGTCCATGTCATCTATAGTACTCCCTCCGTCCCAGAAAGGAGGACGTTCTAGGTTAGTTAGGAAAAATTAGTGTTGTGTGAAAATGACCATTTTGCCCTCAATTTATAGAATTGGGGCTAATCATTTGAATGCTTAGTAGGAGTACGACAAGTACACTGCCACATCTGTACAAAAGGAATATTTGAAGCATCCAATTAATGCTGGGTGCTACTACTAGTATCAACACTACAGATTGGTGTTATACACCTAATTCGAGTGATATGGCGCCAAAACATAAGGGCTTAAAAGAATCCAACCGGTCTAATCAAATTCAAAAACTCCATGGATGGTGCTTTGCCACCCAAGGGTACCCTCCATAATCCTCAAGCAGCGAGGCAGTTACAAGCCTTTTATCACTTCATCCATCATCCTACAAACCAACTCCACACCCACCCATCACAATGGCTATAGATCTAAACATATTAGCAGAAGAAGAGGAAGATGGAGGGGCTTTACCTGACCTCAATGAAGCACAAGCCAATCTAGAAGAAGAAGTTCCTGGAAGGTATGTTATCCAGGTAGATGACCTTGCTCGAGTTGCTTGCCATGGAAATGATCAAGTTGTACATTCTTTTGATCTCAACTTGGGAGCTTTTGATCTCAACTTGGAAGCAACAGAAGAACAAGAACAACTGCATCCAGGTTTTTTACTTCATCTAATCTTTCTCAATGCATAAAATGGGTTCTTTCTCAGTGCATGTTGATTGCATTAGTAAATCTGGCTCTAAAAAACTATGGTGTTGTATGACATGCAACAGCAGATTATACCCCCTCATCAGCACACATGCTCTCTCTCTCTCTCTCTCTCTCTCTCTCTCTCTCACACACACACACACACACACACGATCTGAAAAGAACAAAAGGTTGCTACTGTGACAGTTTTGCAGAGTTTAGTTCTTCTAGTTCCATTATCATGTATCAGAAGACACTTTAGAAACTAGATAACAGGTGTAGTAATCATAGAGAGTAAAACTCAAGACATGTCACTATGGTTTCAAACAGATTAAAGCATTGGCAAACAAATAGATTAGATTTCAGAGCCTAGTATGAAATTTTAGTTCACATCTGACCATTTCTTTTCAGAATCCTAGAGCATCTGGACTTTACAGAAGATAGAGAAAACAAATGAACTGTAAATAGCACATTGTTACCTAACATCGAATTAGGGAGGAAGTAACTTTGGTCATGGCCAGAGCATGTTGGAAGAATTAACAGGCACAACCTATTGGTGAGCAGAACGATGTCAAGATTTACTAACTAATTTTGTTAATTGCTAGTACAAAGAACCAATTTATTGCCAAGAACCCACACGTCTTGCCAAATTTAAGTATTTAATATTCATCAACAAATCACGTGTTTATGATGCGAAATATTGAATCATGCTTAGATGGTCACATACTTGTGAAATTTGAATTGTGAAACATCCTTAACTCCAGCTCCCAGTCCCAGACACAATATTCCTGTTGACCTGCTACTGAAAATAAGCAAGAACTGAATTAAGTACCTGAAAAAAATTACTTGTACAACACTAGAACTTAAATAGAGCTAGAGGTAGAATTAAATACATAACTGAATTAGCATGACAACAAATCAATGCTACCTTACGAACAGATGTATGAATAAGTCATGGATCTTGATATGGAAATATGGAAGAGTTAGTACTATTGTAAACTACAGTTATGAGTCATGACATTGCAAATCCTAAACATATTCAATATTCTTTGTGCGGCACTGACCAGCAAGTAGTTTTTTTTAGACAATTATCAGCAAGACATGGAGCATGACCTGGATATGCATGCAAATGGAAATGAGGAACAAGAAATTCAACTGGGTAAAAGTTCATTACTCTTTGATCAGTTACAAACATGTTTACATTCTTGATTTTAGGACTGAATAAATCTACACAATCTGATTAACACACATTAACTTACCATGTAAATTTTTTTGTAGACAATGACAATGAATTGCAACATGAGCTGGAAGCCTTGGAGGATGATCTTCGGGACTATGGCGTGTATACAGATACTGTCAATGTTGTCTTTGATAGAGAGGAGTTGTCAGACTCAGAAGAAGAAGAAGATGCAAATGCAAATCCAAATCCAGATGCAAATGGAAATGAGGAAAACAGTTCTAGAGAATTGACAAACACACAAAGGCAAAGAATTTATGAATTGTTGCTTGCAAAAAGTAAGGATGGAAAACTAGAAAAAGACACCACACGTGCAGTTGCTCAAGTGTTCAATGTCAGCATCCGTACAGTCCAGCGTATTTGGAAGAGAGCAAAGCTTTGCATCGCACATGGAGTACAAGTTAATGTTGACTCGAGGAAGTGTTACAATTGTGGCCGCAAAAAGGTTGTAATAGACTTGTCGGTTGTATCAGCTATTCCATTGCGCCAAAGAAGCACTATACGGTCACTTGCTGAAGCCCTAGGTGTGTCAAAAAGCACATTGCATAGGTTGTTCAAAGAAGGGCATCTACGACGTCACTCTAACTCACTAAAGCCTTATTTGAAGGAGGCAAACAAAAAAGAAAGGCTGCAGTGGTGTGTTGGTATGCTAGATCATCGTACGTTACCAAACGACCCCAAGTTTATTGAAATGGAAAACATTGTCCACATAGATGAAAAATGGTTCAATGCCACCAAAAAGGACAGAACTTTCTACCTGCATCCCCTTGAGGAGGAACCCTATAGACCTGTCCAAAATAAGAATGCAATTGAGAAAGTAATGTTTCTATCAACAGTTGCGAGGCCTAGGTATGATGCTGAAGGCAATTGTACTTTTGATGGTAAGATAGGCATTTGGCCTTTTGTTAGAAAGGTAACACAACCTTCTTATACAAGTGTTATTTACTTCTGTTTTTTATGTTTAAACCTAGCCTATTTGATGTACTAACAGGAACCCGCACAAAGGAGAAGCCGTAATAGAGAGAGGGGGACACTTGTAACAAAGACAATTAAGGTTGATAGAGACACTATGAGATCATTTATAATCTCTAAAGTTCTCCCAGCTATTAGAGCATGTTGGCCTCTAGAAGATGCAAGAAGAACAATATTTATTCAACAAGACAATGCTAGAACTCATGTACCAATTGACGATGAGCAGTTCAGTGTTGCAGTAGCTCAAATGGGGCTTGATATTCGCCTCGTGAATCAACCTCCCAATTCCCCCGATATGAATTGTCTAGATCTTGGCTTCTTTGCATCACTTCAGTCCTTAACTGCTAATAGGGTGTCTAAAAACATGGAGGAGCTAATAGAGAATGTTCAGAAGGAATATAATGACTACGATCCAAAGACTCTGAATAGAGTGTTCGTGACACTACAAAGCTGTTGCATTGAAGTAATGGAAGCTAATGGAGGGAATAAGTACAAGATCCCTCACATGAACAAAGCGAGGCTAGAGGCACTTGGCATTCTTCCTAAAGCCCTTCGCTGTGATCGTCAGTTGTATGAGAAAGTCATACAACTTCTAGGCAACTAATTGTGCACTTGTGTCATAATATGTACTTTTGTCATCTATGTACATGTGTCGTCTATGTAATTGTGGAAACTAAATATATAATATGTTTGCTTGTTTGAATGTTTTATCCTAGGTTCTATTAACAAGTTGATTGTCCATATGCACAATAAAAAAACAAGCACTAGTATTTCATAGAGATGCATGACATTTCAATAAGATGTTGAATAACCATATATTCCAAAAGATGTCACCAAACAGAACCACATAATATATAACATGATAGGATGCCACTATGCAGCTGACTAATTATGAGTTCGTATTTTGGACTAACAACAAGAAGTACGTAGACGGCACATGTCACGCCCAGAAATTCTCGAACCAGAATTTCTAAGCTGAATGTGCATTGAATCCCTGTCCAGGACCAGCCAGGGTACACAAACGACAATTGTTGACATACGGATCCACGTCTTACAAAAATAGAAAAGATTACAAATGCAGCGGAAAAGATAAAAGCGAGCTAAACCGGGAAGCTTGACTTCAGCAGCGGGCGACTCCACTCCACAGGCAATCCTTGACGGCAGCGACGAAACCAAATTTGACAAAACAGCTCCAACTAGGAAGATCTTCAGCTCTGGTGTGGGGGAAAAGAGAGCAAGACTGAGTACTACCCACTGTACTCAGCAAGTCATACCGGAAGAGGAGGTATGATGCAGGATATAACCAAAGGAGGCTAGAGGTTCTTTTGCATAAAGCTAGCATTTAAAAGCAGTAGTTGAAAGCAGTAAAACAGTTGTAGTAATTAATCAATATTAACCAAACACTGTCCAACGCTACACCACGTTGCAACAGGCCCAACCAACCACCTGAACTACACCAGTTCATTAAGCTAAACTAGGGGTGAGACTAATCACGGTGAATCTGGTTGATCGCCCATAACCGCGGGCACGGCTATTCGAATAGTTTTACTCTGGCCAGAGGTGTACAACTGTACCCACAAGACACGATTCCACACATGTCGCCATGCCCCGAAGTATCACCATGATACTGCAAAGGGGGAAATCGTGACAAGACCCTCCACATAACCCTCCCCTAACCATCCACACCACGCTAAGGTTTCACCCCCACCCCTCAAAAGGCAGTGGGCGGTCCCCTCTTGCGCCGCGGTGAATCCGGCAGCTGGACAACCGGACACCCCGGCCGACCCAACTCCATCACGCCCACCCTCGCCACCGGTGCCTAGGAAAGGGTCGAGCTATACTTCAGATCAAGCAGTTACCCACTCCCGCTTGTGGTAAGCACGGTAAGTCTCCCAGGGTTTCCCGTGAACCGGTCCTTAACTGCCATGGGTGCGACCAGCAAAACCATGCACCCACAACCCACCATTCAATGTATTTTAATTAACTAACACCATTGCGGTGGCACCAATCCAAAGCTATGCTCATAGTCAAAGTCTATGTAATAAGGTGATCCCCATTTGTGTGCTAGTTGAACTAAGCATGGCTAAGCATTTCCTAAACCAACATCTAGTCATTTTGATACCCAGGTTATCAATGTCATATGGTAAACAATAAATGGCTGAGTAATAGGACCCATTCCACATGATATTGTAAAAGAATGCAACATTTAATAGAAATGCGGGATATTTGTAAATTGGGTACAATATGATCAAACGTATTGCATGACTTGCCTTGCTCTCGCACTGACGAGACCTCAGCAACGTCTTCGAGAAACCGTGGATCGACGAAACGGCCGAAACCTACGCGACAAACAAAGCACACAAGCAAAACAGGCTATAAGACTACTGAAACAGAGAACAAAACCATTTTTAATGGATTCTACACATTTTTCTTGATTTACTGAGACTTGAATGGGATTAAACGGAGCTCGGATGAATTAGATATGAATTTTAGAAGATTCACTGTGTTTATTACTATAAAAGAAATCCTTAAATAATTTATTGCGCAATATTAACCAGGGCTGACGTCAGCACGGAGGGGTGCGGCGCCGACAGGCGGGGCCCACTGGTCAGCGGCACGGGGGAAAGGAGGGGCGGCGGCGCCACGTGGCGGCCGAACCGACGGCCCCGATCTACCCAAGGGTAGATCGGACGGCGGCGGGACCTCGCGGCCGGGGCGCGCGGGCGCGGCGCGAGACGGCGGCGACCATGGCGCCGGCGGCGCGGCGCCCACACGGCGGCGGCGCGCATGCGGCAGCGGCGCAAGGCGGCGACCGAAGGCGACCGACCGGCGGCGGGGAGCGGCGGCTAGAGGAGGAGCGGCGGCTACGCGGCTAAGCGGCGCGCACGCGGCTACACGGTACGGGGAAAAGGAGAAAGGGGAGGGGGAAGCCTCACCGACAACGGTCGACGACGGCGGCCGACGGAGGACGACGACGACGGCGGGACGAGCTCCGGAACCTCCTAACGAACAAAAGGAGAGGGATTAGAGAGAGAGGAAAGAGCGTGGGAGGGCGAGAGCGCCGGCCGAAGGCGGCGGCCATGGCGCCACTTGCCGGCACACGACGGGGATGGGTCTCCGGCGGCGAACCTCGACGGGGAAGGGGCGGCCGAGGTAGATCTCGACCCCGCGAAGCTAACGGCGGCGACGGCGCGAGACGGCGACGAGCCTAGCGGCGGCTAGCGGCGGTCGGAGTAGCAAAAGCGGCGGCGGCGGGTGGTTGCACGGCGCGGAGGCGATGGGGAGCTCGGGAGAGATCGGCGAAATGGGAAAAAAGCGAGAGAGGAGGACGGCGATGCTTAAAAAGGGGGAGAGGGAGCCGGACGTGGCCGGGAGCGGCGGGATTCGACGGCCGACGTGGGGGAGTGGGGAGGAGAGAGAGGCGGGATTCGGTTTTCGAATCCCGGCCATCTCGGGCGCGGGCGCGAACGGGAGGGAGAGGGGAAAGGGCGCGGGAGACGCGGCGCACGCGCGGGCGTGGCCGACGTGGCCCGGGAGAGACGGAGGCGTGGGCGCGGCGGCGGTTTCGGCGCGGCGGCGCGCCGGGATCGGCGGGAGGTGGGGGAAGGACCCGACAGGTGGGCCCCACCTGTCGGCGACCCCGAGAGAGGAGGCGGGCGGCGGCTGCCAGGCTGGGCCCTCGGCCTGCGGCCGGCCCAGCAAGGAGGAGGGGGAGGAAGGAGGGGAATGGGCCGGCGGCCCATCCGAAAAGAAAAAAGGAGGGAAAAAGGGAGGGAAAAGAAAAAGAAAAAGGAAAAGGATTTTCCCTGGAATTAAAAATTGCACTTTGGTGATTTTTAATTGGTTAAAATTATTTCCAAGGCTCTGAAAATTCCACTAAAAATCCTGTTAATAATGTAGAATCCAAGAAAAATTCCACATGCCGATTCCGATTATTATTTGCATTTATTAATTAGGGAATTAGCTCTAGGTTAATTAAGATAATTTCTTCGGACGATTTATTTAGCCAAATTTTTAAAGCAAGCAAAAAGGGGGAAAACTTCAGGGCGTGACAAACCTACCCCCCTTAAACGGAATCTCGACCCCGAGATTCGGAAGAGCTGGCGAAGAGGTGCGGGTGGGTGGCCTTCAACTCATCTTCTCTTTCCCAAGTGGCCTCTTCCTCTGAGTGGTGGCTCCACTGAACCTTGCAGAATCTTATTACTTTGTTTCTGGTCTTTCTCTCGCTGGTTTCGAGGATACGAGTTGGCTTCTCCACATACGTCAAGTCTTCCTGGATTTCGATTTGATCCGGACTTGCCTGTTCCTCAGGAACTCTCAAACATTTCTTCAACTGGGAGACGTGGAACACATTATGGATGCCAAGCATGTTGGAGGGAAGCTCGAGCTGGTAAGCAACTTCACCTCTACGTTCCAAAACCCGATATGGTCCCACAAAGCGTGGTGCCAACTTTCCTTTGGTTTGGAAGCGATGTACTCCCCTGAGCGGAGTGACACGGAGATACACATAATCCCCTGTTTCGAAAGCGAGCTCCCTTCGGCGGTTGTCTGCATAGCTTTTCTGCCGAGACTGCGCGATTCTCAATCTTTCCCTAACAGCTCTGACTTTCTCTTCTGCCTCATTTAAAACTTCTGTACCAAACAACTGGCGTTCCCCTGTCTGATCCCAGAAGAGCGGAGTACGACACCTCCGTCCATACAGTGCTTCAAATGGTGCCATCTGCAGACTAGCTTGGTAACTGTTGTTGTACGAGAACTCAGCATACGGCAAGCTTTTGTCCCATGCCCCACCAAAATCAAGCGCACAGGCTCTCAACATATCCTCTAGTATTTGATTGACTCGCTCGGTCTGGCCATCTGTTTGTGGATGGTAAGCGGTGCTGAAATTCAACCGGGTTCCCAATTCTTCTTGTAATTTCTGCCAGAACTTTGAAGTGAATTGGCTTCCCCGATCAGACACGATCTTCTTAGGTACACCATGTAAACACATAATTCTTGCCAGATAGAGTTCTGCTAATTTCTTCCCTGAGTAGGTGGTGTGCACCGGAATGAAGTGGGCCACTTTGGTGAGTCGGTCAACGACTACCCAAATAGAATCATGCCCCGATGACGTCCTGGGCAAACCGGTGATGAAATCCATTCCGATTTCTTCCCACTTCCATTCTGGAATCTGAAGTGGCTGTAGCAAACCTGCTGGCCTTTGGTGTTCTGCCTTTACTCGTTGACAGACGTCACAGAGTGCTACGAATTCAGCTATTTCCCTTCTCATGCTGACCCACCAAAACTTCTCTTTGAGGTCTTGGTACATCTTAGTACTACCGGGATGAATGGAATATTGAGTTTGATGAGCCTCGGTTAGTATCAGGTCTTTTAATTCCTTGTTTTCGGGTACACACAATCTTTCTCCCATCCAGATTGTTCCTTGTTCATCCTCAACAAAACCTCGGGCTTTTCCGACCCTCATGTTCTTTTTGAGCTCTGCTATTTCAGGATCACTTGCTTGAGCTATGCGAACCTGCTCCACCAGTGTGGGCTGTGCCTCTAGGGCAGCCACGAATCCGTGCTCAACTATACCAAGGTTCAAATGTTCCAAATCATGTTGAACCTCACAGCATAGTTCCTCTACCCATGCGACGTTGCAGTAACTCTTCCTGCTCAAGGCATCTGCTACCACATTGGCCTTGCCGGGATGATAGTGTATTCCCATATCATAATCTTTGATTAGCTCCAACCATCTTCGTTGTCGGAGATTCAGATCAGGTTGGGTGAAGATGTACTTTAGACTTTTGTGATCTGTATATACCTCACAACGGTTACCGATGAGATAGTGCCGCCAAATCTTTAAAGCATGAACAACTGCGGCTAATTCCAGATCATGCGTCGGGTAGTTGCCTTCATGAGGACGCAACTGCCGTGAAGCATAAGAAACCACTTTGCCATCCTGCATCAACACACATCCTAGCCCCTGGCGAGATGCATCACAATAGACCTGGAAATCTTTCGTCTGATCAGGCAGGATTAAGACTGGTGCAGACACCAACCGTCGTTTGAGTTCTTCAAAACTCCTATTGCATTCAGCAGACCAGATAAACTTTTCTTCCTTCTTCAATAGCTGTGTCATTGGCTTAGCAATTTTAGAGAAGTTCTCAATGAACCGGCGGTAATAACCCGCAAGTCCTAAGAAACTCCGAACCTGAGTGACTGTCCTTGGTGGGGTCCACTTGGTAACTGACTCCACATTTGCTGGATCCACAGCTACTCCTTGAGCATTCACGATGTGACCGAGAAACTGAACTTCCTTAAGCCAGAAGTCGCACTTGCTGAACTTGGCATATAGCTGGTGCTCTTTTAACTTTTCAAGTACCAGTCGAAGATGCTGCTCATGTTCTTCCTCGGACTTGGAGTAGATTAGTATGTCATCGATGAAAACCACGACAAACTTGTCTAGAAATTCCATAAACACCTTGTTCATCAAATTCATGAAGAAGGCAGGTGCATTAGTGAGTCCGAAAGACATAACTGTGCATTCGAACAACCCGTACCGAGTGATGAATGCTGTCTTTGGAATATCCTCTTCGCGGATCCTCAACTGGTGATAGCCTGATCGCAGGTCTATCTTAGAGAACACAGTAGCTCCTTTCAACTGATCAAACAGATCATCAATCCTTGGCAAAGGATACTTGTTCTTGATGGTGACCTCATTGAGTGCGCGGTAGTCAACGCACATCCTCTTGGTTTTGTCTTTCTTCTCCACAAAGATAACCGGAGCACCCCAAGGCGACGTGCTCGGGCGGATGTATCCCTTCTGTAACTGTTCATCAACTTGCTTCTTGACTTCCGCCAACTCGTTGGCTCCCATTCTGTAAGGCCTCTTGTGGATCGGTGCAGTTCCAGGTACCAAGTCAATCCGGAACTCGATATCCCTTTTTGGTGGCATTGTTGTCAGATCATCCGGAAAAACCTCTGGATACTCTCTGACTATGGGAATATCCTCCAGCTTCTTAGTGGTTTTCTCCACTGCTACCTCTTGTTCTTCACCAGCAGCCTGGTTTAAACTAATCCCTGGCTTCTGCGGCACTGGAGACTGGAAGATTACCACCTCTCCTTTTGCATTGGTCAACTTGATGGTGCGGCTGGCGCAATCAATCACTCCTCTGTGCCTTGCCAACCAATCCATTCCAAGTATGACATCTAGGTCCTTGGATTCGAGAAGAATGAGGTTGGCTGGAAAAATCAACCCTTGAATTTCAACTGTCACAGATGGGCAGTAGTGAGTTGTGGTCATGCCACCTCCAGGAGTATGAACTCGCATTGGTATCTTAAGCTTCACTAAAGATAACCCATGTGCACCAGCAAAACGCTTGGAAATAAAGGAATGGGTTGCACCAGAATCAAACAATATTACTGCCGGTGTCGAGTTGACGGGGAATGTGCCCAATATAACCTCTGGTGCTGACTGCGCCTCCTCTGCAGATGCATGATTAACACGGGCCTGAACGAACTTGGGTCCGGCACGTCTTGGCTTCGGGCACTTTCCAACCGTGTGTCCGGGTTTGTTACAATTGAAGCAGAGTTCGGGTTTTTCTCCCAACCTCTTGGGCTGTTCTGGCAGAGCTGGCTGAACTGATTGAGCTGGAATCTTTAGTGAACTCGGAGTAGGGTTGAGGCTGTGCTGCTCACTATTGTTGTGACTGTCACTATGGTGGTTCTTGTTGAAGTTACCCGGGTGGTAGGGACGGTGCTGCCGGATAATCATGGTGGAAGGGCTGCACCCCTAGGGCTGCTGCTGTTGTAGCCCTTAGGGCCTCCAACATCGCGGCCCCTACAGTTTCCGCCTCCATCATCACCTCCACAACCCGATCTCTCGCCAAAGCCAGCGCCGTAGCCATCCCTACGGCCTCCACCGCCATAGCCCCTAGGTTCGCCGCCACTGCAACCCCTAGGGTTTCCGCCATTGCTGCTGATGGCGCTCTCAGTGTTGCCGCGGCCGTTGAGCATGTTGTCGCACACCGGATATGGCTTGCTCGTCTGGGGGTGGGGGAGGGGGGATGGATGGGGATTGGTGCGGTGTGCTGATGGGAGGGAGAAGCGGGGTGCTGGTGTGGAAGACGCGGCGTGGAAGGAGAAGAAAACGAGAGACGAGCGATGGGGAAGAAGAGAATACGAGAGGAGAGGATAAGGTAGCGCTTCAGAGCAAAAATCGTTTGGAGAAGAAAGAGTTCGCTAGTACTGTTTTAGATGGCCCCACTTCTTTTTTTTATTTACCCTTTTTTTTATGTGTGCTTGTCTAGGAGTTTGCTAGTGCCTGCCAGGCTGCCAGGCTGCCAGCGTCAAGAATTATGGGACAAATGGTTAGGAGCAGAACGTCCTCCTTTCTGGGACGGAGGGAGTAGACATTATAGTCCATATGTACCATGAAGAAATTTTATGTTTACTCAACATAAATATTTTATTATTTTCGTGGGTCCCACAGTCTTATCCTGTCTCTTCTCTTTCTTTCTCTCAGCTTCTCTTCCTTTCTTTACTTCTCTTCGTTTCTTTTGCCTGCATATGCAAAGTATGCAGCGATGAAGGTTACAGCCAAGCCTGCCAGGGATACAGGCGACGAGTGCGACGATGGACGAGGCTGGTCGCCGCGGCGGACGTAGAAGACGGCGGGCGCAGGAGACGGCCGTGGTGGACAAGGCGGACGCAACTGACGACAGGGGACACTGGTGGAGAAGTGCTTTTTAGTCCCGGTTCGTAACCCCCTGTAGTCCCGGTTTTCTAACCGGGACTACGAATCCGGGACTAAAGATCGCTATCTTTAGTTCCGGTTCAAATAACCAGGACTAAAAATCGATCTTTAGTCCCGGTTGGTGAGATGGTTGGTAACACCAACCAGGACTAAAGATATTTTTTCTTTTTTTTCTATTTTTAATATTGAATATTGATTTCACACCATCCCCTCCCATATCCAAATCATCACATATCACAGAACATCTCCAAATCCTCAGATCCTCAAACAAATCATCTCCAAATACATCACAAACTCTTAAAAAAATTACATCACAGGGTTCTAAAAAATTCATCACAGATTCACATCTCACACAAAAATGCATCACAGATTCACAGCTCAAAAAAAAAAAGAAAAAAAAAATCCGGCCGGCGGCCACTGCCGCCTCCCCTCCGCGCCGGCCGGTCGGCCGGCGCCGCGCTGCCGCCCCTGCCGCCGCGCTGGTCCCCGCCGAGCGGCCCCCCGCGCTGCCGCCGCACAGGCCGCCTCCGCGCGGCCCCCCGCGCCGGCGCGCCGGCCGCCCGTCGCGCAGGCCGCCTCCGCGCCGGCCACCCGCCGCCGCCGCCGCGGCGCTGCACGCTTTCTGCACTGTGGGTGAAGGAAAAAAGGAAGGAGAGGAGGGGAGTTAGAGATAAGGAAAGAGATAAGAAGTTAGAGAGGAAAAAAAAGAGATAGAGGGAGGAGTTTGTTGTGTGGACGGGAAAAGAGGATCGGTACTATGGATTATATAGTGTGTTTTGATTTTTATTCCCGGTTAGTGTCACCAACCGGGACTAAAAATAAGTTTTTAGTCCCGGTTGGTGTTACTAACCGGAACTAAAGATCCTAGGGCCCTGACACGGCCTGACATGGAATCAACCGGGACTAAAAATGAACTTTAGTCCCGGTTGGAGTTACCAACCGGGACTAAAGATCTTCCTCTTATTAACCGGGACTAAAAATCATTTTTAGTCCCGGTTTTTAATGGAACCGGGACTATTGTGGATTTGGGTCGACCGACCAAAGATGGTTTCTCTACCAGTGGGACGCAGGCGATGATGGCGGCCATGGCAGCTGTGGCAGACGAGGCGGACGCACGCGACGGCGAGTCGGCAACTGCTGTGGTGGATGACGGCGAACGCATGCGACAGCGACGAATGCAGTGGACCATAGTGGCGGCCATGGCGGATGATGATGGATAGGCGACAGCCACGACGATGGCTGCGGAGGACGGGGCGATGGTCACAGCGGACGCCGCCGCCGCCGACGGTCGCAGCGAATGAGGCGGACGCCGGTGATGACGCCAACCTTGGCGGAGGAGGCGGACGCACACAACGGTTACAACGGCAGTGGACGACGACGATGGGCACGGTGGCGATTGCGACGAACTTAGACACGGATGATCGGTACAAGGGGCCCCAGAACCTTGGGCGGAGCGTGCAGCTGGGCGACAAATTAGTCGCCCGCTCGCGCTCGCGCTTGACCCCTCTCTCCTCCACGTAATCGCAAAATCCGAGCTGGCGTTCTTATCGTCGATTATTGTACCCGCTCTAACAGGTGGGACCATATATTAATATTATAGTAAGCAACTATTGTATAAATTGACTATTAGATTAGCTATAAATAAATTGGAGCTAGTAGTGGACTATACTATTAAACTTCAGTTCTGATCTCTTGCTGCATACTTGATCATGTGGTTAATTAGCGTTGCCGAGATGCGTAGCCCGGTTGGCCTAATAAACGTAAAAGCCTATATTTAAATTTTCAAAATTTTCAAAATTGAAATTGCAGATGGTTTTAAGATATTTTCAATATACTTTTTTTCTAGTATTGACTTCTAAGTCGATACGAACAAATATATAAAAAGTTGTACCTATAAATTAACTCTTTATTTTATGTTTAAGCTTATTAGGAAATATGGACAACCAATGAGGCTCCAAATGATGTTCGGAAGGGTAACTTTACCATCCTTAAAAAAGTATATCGGGAGATACCATACTTTCTAGTGTAAAAATTTAGTATCTCCGGATACTTAGTACTTCGATGTACCAAAAACTAAAAACTTTAGTGTAAAATTTATATACCTCGAGGTACTTTTTAAAGTAACATAAAATTTCTCTTTTCGGAAGCTTTCCCGGCCGTTACCCGACGGGGTTAGTATGATTTCAAAATTCAAATCAAACCATGGCTAATGACGGTATATAACATTTAAGTTCTTGTAGAGTATAATGACGGTCAATAACATTTAACCATAGCTAAAGTTTTTCTCTGCTACTAGTTATAGGTCCACGCGTTCAACATTTTCTTTATTCACTTTAGTGGAGGATTTGGATCAAATGGATTGTTGGTTTTTAAAATGATTGGTTTTCTTGAGAAGTCAAAGTCAGTTTTATTTTTTTTTAGAGTGGACGGTTTTTATGGAAGAATAATCTGGTGCGCATAGTACATACTTCCTCCGTCCCATAAAAAATCAGCATAGTAATGTACCACATCCTAGCACTACAAATTTAGATATACGTATGTTCAAATTCGATGTATTAGAACGTATCACATCCATTTTTTTTTACGAAGCGAGTACTCCATATATCAACATATGCTAAATATGCGCATGGAGGAGTCGGATTATAGCAGGTACAATAGCAGGCTATAAACCAACTGCAAACATATTTTAAGGAGATAAATAAGAAGAGAGAAGAGCAGTGGACTATAAATTTGTAGTCAGCTGTAGCACGAACTTTAAGACGTAGTGTGTGTAACAGGTAGGAGCAGGTATTAATAGTGTAGTATGTAACTATTGTATGGATGAGCTATTAGAATGGCTATAAATGAATTGGAGCTAGTAGTTAGCTATACTGTTAAACTTGCTCTTAGCTCCGATTTTTGCGACCCTTGTCACAATCACAGTTGATCGAGTACCAAACTTTCCATTCGTGGATTCCGTTGGTGGCGTTTTTTCCGAGGGTAGTTGGATTCATCCACAGGATGATGCAGACGTGTCAGCTGCTACTATCGTATTGGCAGGCAGTACAATCAACACTTATCCAGACATTGTAGCACACAAGTACTCCTGCTCTTACCACAACAAAAAAAAAATTAAACAAATATTTATCCAGATTCATCCTCAGAAGTTAATTTTTTATGGGACGGTATGTATATTTTACACCTTCAATAAAAATCATTTTTTATTTATAAACCTTTATCTTATAAACATGAAAAATACCATATCAAAATCATAGCTAGAATTGATTTTATAAGATCATAACTATCACAGGTTGGAATGACAAGCACATCAATGTAGAATCAAATGCTGGCTCTAGACACGTACTCCCACTGTCAAAAAAAAAAAACCAAATCCCAGTGTTGTGGAAGACGGAATACGGATGTCGGACGGGGAGAGTACCGCCAAACGATTAATCGGAATACGGATGATTAGTCGGAATATGACGGAAATTTAACGTTTTGCAAATATAAGTACATAGTTAATAATAGTTTGTCCTTTTAGAGGTAATTAAATCCATATGAACACATTCTAGTTTCCTAGTATATATATTTAAATAGAACAACCATAACATGACATTAACTTAACATACACGTACTAAAGTTAATAATGCAAAAAATATCATAATGCATATTTATGCATTAACTAGTGGTAGGTTCAGTTTATAATGCCTGCCATTGCTGCTATAACAAATTATATATAATAATACCATGATAATTTGCATTACACGTTATTGAAATCTTATACTAGTATTAGTGCATTTGAAAAATATTTGGTCTTCAAAGAGATTAATATAGTAGTACATGCATGCTGTACAGGAGTACGAGAGAAGACAACTAACAGGATAGGCTATTGTGCGTGGGCTGGGCCCAGTGAATTTGATCATGCCCGATTATATACTGCCAATACGGCCGATTAGTCGGAAAAACGCTGGATTAATCGGTAATAACAGGAATTACGCGTTTTTGGACGACTAATGAGGACCGTTTTGCCAAAATGTGACGGACTGCTTACCGTCACCGTTTTAACGGGCGTCATAGCGGCCGTATCAACCGTCTTCCACGACACTGCCCAATCCTGAGTTTAAAACTGGACACCGTTTTTTTTCGAGACGGAGGGAGTATGCCTTAGGCTGTATTCTTAACTCAAAGTTCCCAACCTTCGTCTCTCATTTCTCACATGCAAATTTCCCGAATTATTAACCGATATATTCTTTTAAAAAAATGTATAAAAAGTTGCTATAAAAAGCCATATTAAATTATTTTTAAAATTTCTTTAGCTAATACTTCATTTATCATATTTTAACTATCGTTCCATTAGGTTAGGCGCTCCTAACCCCTTCGGAATTTCTTTAGCTAATACTTCTTCCGTTTCACAATGTAAGACTTTCTAGTATTGCTCATATTCATATATATGCTAATGAATTTAGTTACATATGAAACGGATGAAGTACTTCATTTATCATATTTTAATTATCGTTCCATTAGGTTAGGCGCTCCTAAGGGCAAGTACTATAAGCCTCTACATGTTGCCCCTAAATTTGCCACATAAAATTAGGTGATGAGTTGGAGGAGAGAAGTTAGGAGAGAGAGAATGAGCCACCTCTCATGAAAGGGGCAACCTCCACATAATCTCTAAGAAAAATATAAGATGATGTGAGAGTAAACTAATATTGGGGTTTGTGTACTAGAGGTGGCATGTTGTACTTGTTACCTCTTAATTAATGAGAATATGACATGATTTAAATTAGATCTGGTACTCACCTCCATTATAAAACTTACCCTAACCCCTTCGGAAGAACGCGACCTTTAATAAGCTCAAGGAAACAAACCCAGGCAATTCGGCCGTTCAGTTCTTAAAGGCCCATCCACTATACGTGCCAGGCTATGTAGGCCGTAATCCGGGCTTTCGACGCGTTGAAGTCACTAGTTAGCCCATAAGTATACGGGCCTTGGGTCACCCTAACCTTGGCAACCCAGCCGGACGAGGATACAGACCCAGCGTACGTAAGACGTACCTAAACAATTCTTACAAACTTGTATGAACCGTTTGATTTAGTTAACTAAATTTTTTAAAAAAAACAAGATTTAATCACATCATGATACGTCAGGATTTGTAAAATGTTTGTACAAGAAAGTTTGCATATATCTTTTCCCTGCCGTGGAAATTACTACTCCATGAAAAGAGCTAGGCTAGGACCAAACTATTTTTTTTTCTGCTTTCTACTTAAAAGCTCAGCTGGTTTCTATAGACTAGCTATACTGTGGGTGACATGTCTTCACTGTCATGCATATCTATATCCAAAAGTCAGAATGAAACTTATATATAGACGTAATTTAAGACGGTAAAATCCCGCTTATATATAGACCAGCTTAAAGAAATAATAGCGGATGCTCTGACCGTCTATATGTGATAAAATAAGCAGACAAACAAAGGCCATCTAGAAGAGAGACATACTTTTTCGAACTGAAAAACCCTTTTCAAAAGATCATGGAAGTAAACCGGCAATGCAGACAAAATAAGGCGTGTTTACGAGCGTAGAGGAATTAGGCCTCGTTCTTTTTCTAATTAAGATGAGATTCTATCTCAATTTGTGTTAGCACGCCTTTAAAATGGTTGAACGGTACAACGTTACTTTAAAATATCAAATAAATCTATTTATTAATAAGTTGTAATAATTAAAATTTAGTTAATCACGCGCGCTGATGACTTTTTTGCATGTCCCTTATTTAATCTTAATTTTAATCTTACTCTAAACACAAGTGATACTTGTTCTTTGCGTCTCAGCTTATTACAAGAGTTACATATGAAAAGATAAAACTGCTTTCGTAACATGAAAATAATCTAGGACTATTATAGCATATTCTCGTACCCTGCGGCTCCGACTAGCTGGCCAGCGGCCTAGCGTTGTACTCTATCCATCAGCTGTACTAAAAAAAAACTATTTTTACGTGCGATTAAAATTAATTTTTCACATATAGCTGCCAGTAACGTAAACAATCATCGTTCCACCGTCATCGAATATAACTCAGATAACACAAAATCAACAAAAATACCTTGGGAAGCGGATCACGGTTTCAGAAGTCAACGTTCAAATATCATATCCACGCCATGTTAGTTTGCGTGCATATGTAATCTAGTGACCAAAATCTGCATTCTACTATTGCGTTCACCGCCTATAAATACCGTTGCCTAGCGCTGTCACAAATCCAACACAAATTCCATCTCAGCATTTTCTCCAGTTTTTCTCCTACTCTTAACTCGCTTGATCAGCGTCAAATCTAACAGACAGATCCATCGATGGCTGCTTCCGAATTCCGATCCGGCCGTCGTGCCGTCGCGCTCGTCGTCGTGATCTGCGCCGTCCTGCTGCTGTCCTCCGCCGTGGAGCGGGCGGCGGCGCAGGTGCCCTGCAGCAAGTGCGACCACGCGTGCAAGAAGTCGTGCAAGGGCTACGGCCGCGACTCGTCGTGCAGCCTCCCCTGCGGCGACCCATCCAACAAGGCCGGCTGCGAGAGCTGCCTGGACGCCTACTACCTGAAGTGCCTCAACTACTGTGGCCAGTCCTGCCGTGTGACCTGCACCAGCGGCTGAAAAAAACCGTTCACGCTTCAATTCGTCTCTGAGCTCACGGCGCCGGCCGCCGTCGTGAAGCCTTTTGATGTGTCACGTAAATGTATGTACTGTCTCGATCATATGTAGTTCTGTTACTTTCTCCGTTTCATGCATATTGCAAGTTATTTTTGTTTTGTCCTATTTCAGAGTACTCCTTCGTCCCAAAAAAACTCAATTAAGGAGGGGTCACATCCCGACCCCTCCTAGGATGATAGGATGATGAATCTGGATAAAGGGTAGTCTAGATTCATAGTCCTAGGAGGAGATATTGAGTTTTTTTTTTAGAACGGATGGAGTAGTTTGTCACTACTAGTACTCTAGTAGTTCAAATAAGCTAGCGTGTGGTGATGCACGCAGCAACGCGCTGGCTCGGCTCGAGCTCAACTACAGAGCTTGATTTTTAAGTAAAACAATATATATTTCAAAGATAATCTTTTAAAAATAATTAATTTCTAGTTCATCATATTAATAGAAGAGGAAAAAAAGAATAAAATAAATATATGATGTCAATATAAGACATACAAATAATATATTTGATCTCCTAATTTATTAAATAACAACAAAAAATCATATATTATTAGGCTCGTTGGAAGCTCGAGCTCGGCTCGATAAAGCTCGCGAGCTTAGGGAGAGGCTCGGGCTCGGCTCGTTTGGAGCTCGAGCCGAGCTTGAATCGAGTCTAGAACGAGCCAAGCTCGAGCAGCTCCAGTTTTCGAGTTTTTTGACAGCCCTACGGCCGGGTCGGCTGCAAGATGTGTTGGGGGCGGTAAGCGATGTATCAATGGCTTAATGCTTTGTTTCGTTAATTGAAACTCTTATCGACGTCTTCGATTTTCTCACTGCTGCGTAAGCGAAACTGGCTACATTCTTTGGTGAGCTCGATTCTCCGATTATCCTTGTAAAATTTAATTAATCACACTTCGAGCGCTATTTATATGGGGGAAGTTTTACCGTGCTTAGTGCTGACCGTTTATCACATCCGATCAATCCAATATTGGCTAATATTTACCTTTGCCTTTTTAAAGTGGGTCAATTGGATCTATATTATTACAAATATGTCATTCTAGAGAAATATCATTACTATTCGTCTATTCGTATCCATATCATTCGAACACGAACAAAATTAAAACCATGCTATCGCCATCACATTTTCTATCACATATCCTTTTCTTTCCTTCTCATTTTCTTTTCTTCTCCTCCCCGCCAGCAAGATTCGAGAGGCTGATTCAAGCGTCCATGGGATGGGGTCAACGACAACGACGGCTCTTCCTCCTTCTTTCCCCTCCACCACAACCACCGCTGCTCCAAGTATAGATGCGCTGCCGGCTAGGGGGAGGGACCACCAACCATGGGCGCTAGCGTCGACTCGGACTCTAGGAGGGGCACTATGGCCTTGCTATCGAGGACGAACTTAGCCTTGGAAGAGACGTTGGCAGTGTTGAATGCTTGGGGAAGATACCGAGGTCGATGGAGGTTAAGCATGAGCTACCCATGAAGGAAGACGGGTACGGTGCTAGAAGCGGCTCAGATCCTCACCGGCGAGCTCCGCCTCCCCTCTCGTCCATGACCCTCCGCTTCTCACCGGCGAGCTCCTTCGAGGCGCGGGGTAGGAGTAGCAAGCGGGAATGGCTTCTCCAAGTCTCCGAGAGGCGAGGGGTGGGCTTAGGGTTGGGGGAGGCCGGAGCCGGTGAAGTCCGCCCAGGCATTTCATGTGGATTTGGCTGCCGGCGACCCAGGATTGGTGGAAGGGTGGATAGTGGGGGAGAGAGAGTAAGGAGGATCTGGCGATGTTGTGGATCGACGGTGGAGGGTGATAGCAACGACGATGGAGTTGCAGCGCAATGGCCCTGATGCGGTGACAATGATGGTGCGGAGGATTCAACGGTGAGGGAGGCGATAGGGGAGGCAACAGCCAAGGCTGCCTTTGCCCGGTCGCTCCTCCCTGTGTCCCCACACTTTTTTTATCAGAATGTCCCCACACTTCATTGTGGGGGCGGCATTGGCATCGACATCGCTGTTGTGGTTGGCTAGCTGAGAGGGGAAGGGAAAGAGAGGAGGAGAAGAATAAATTGGGGGAAGAAGATGAAAAATATGATAGCGATGACATGCCAACGTCTCTCTGTGATGTGTGTAGGCCCATGCACATGTATGCGTCTATGGGTACATGCTGCCATCTAAGCAACCAACCAACTATGTGATATGGCGCTATCAGCTGCCGCAACGGTCGTGTCTTCATCTCTAAGGAGGTGCTCGATCACAACAACAATCCTAGCTAGCCTGGCCATCAAAGCACTAGTACAATAACGATTTTTTCATGCGGTCGAAATTGGTTTTTGCGTGCGGATGTTTCACCCGTCTAGTACGAGGTGTCTGCGAAAATCATCCGCTCCGTTCCCACCACCATGGCTGATGCCGCCACCGCACTCGCCTCCGCCGCCGCTTCCGCCACTCTAACCCGATGTCTCCGTCTCCGCCGCCCTAGCCGAGACCGCCGCTGCCGCCGTCGCCGGGAGATAAGAGGAGTGGGAGGAGGAGGCGGATAGGGAGAGGGAGGAGTGGGTGTGGGGGCGAAGAGGGAGATGGGAGGAGAGAGTGGGTGTGGGGTGATCTGAGAGGGTGATGGGATCTGAGAGTCGGTGTGGGGCGGCGACGACACGCGCGATTAAAAGGTGGGTGGCTATTTTCGTGTACGGGCCACTTAGCATCTATTTTCGCGTGCGGACCTATTAAGTGGCCTGCTTGTTAAAATTAATTTTTTTCGTGCAGTCGTCTTAAAGAGCCGCGCGTGAAAATGGAACATGATTTTTTTGCAGACGCGACTATTTACGTTTCGTATGCAATCTAAAAATGACTTATGTCCAGAAAAATCATATCATTTATGTAGTAGCGACCTCGGCAAGCTTTCGAGAGCTCGGAGCGCATGATGAGCTTTGAGCGCAAGGGCAGTGCCTCACCGCTGATGACATGGGTCACACTCTCTGGCGCTCACACCTCGGCCACTCCCACTGCACGAAATGTGACTATCAACAAAGCTCTTCCCTGCTGTCGAAGTTACTACTGCATGAAAAAAAGCTAGTCTAGGACTGAAGTAATAGTTTTTTTTTTTCGTGCTGCTTAAAAACTCTGGTTTCTATAGAATACACATTGGGTGGCGTGTCTTCACTGTCATGCATATCTATATCCAAAAGTCAGAATCTAACTTCTTGGTCATGCATGGCTCATCTAAGACGTAATTTAGGACGGTCAAATACCACTAATATATGTAGAACAGCTTAAGATCAAAGAATTAAAGCGGGTGCTCTGACCATATAGATATATGCGATAAACGGACAGACAAAGAAGTGATCAAGACATAGTTCTACACATTGAAAAACCGCGGCCCTTTGAAAAAACCACGGAAGAAAACCAATAATAGCCACGAACATAGTTCAATAAGAGGGACATAAGTTACGCTTAAAAGTGGTTGATTTGGTGCTAGCCTTCTCTTTGGATGTGTGTAGACGCTGTCGGTGCGTGGTGGTTAAATTTTTTCTTTCCTGGCGAATGTCTCCTAAGGCAATAGTTTTGTAATTTCTTTCTGCTCTATTCAATGAATGATCGTGTTGTCTGTAACTGATCGTTTTAAAAAAATAATAGCGACCAAATGAGGAATGTTTACAAACGTAGGGGATTACTCAATCTTTGTGCCTTGCTTACAATATTTTTTTAAAATTACACTTTACAACATAAACACTCACAATGCACGCATACTCACCCTATGAATGCACGTACGTAAACCCTACCCTTATGAGCATCTTCGATAACTGAGCCGGCAAATCTTGGAGATTGACGAAGTCACCACAGGCGCCTCGCTATCGACGGGTACATCGTCTACCACTGAAAACATAATAATTACATATAAGATAAAGAGTGAATTTCACAAAACCACAGTTATTGGAGTATCCGTTACATAAAACCCTGGTTACTGTGATTTGTTTCACGAAGCCCCATGTTTTGAGCCAAATGTTTTAAGAAACCTCATATTCATGTAAAATACTCATATTTTATTATTACATAAGATTGTTTTCTACATCAATTCACATTAGTTGGCTAAAAGGACATATTCTTCTCGTCTACTTCATTTTTTTTCTCAATTTTGTGCTGAAAAAGATTAACATAATACATGTTAATTATAATATAATAATAGGTTAAATATACACATAAATGATCAACGCTTGTTAAAAAGCAACTAATGTTATATATGTACTAAAAAGTATCTCATACATTCTCTAAGATAAAAGTGCTTACAGATAAATATATAAGACAAATAAACAAATTGCAAAACTGGGCGTTTTGTGTTACAGAATCCCCAAAACACGGGTTTTCTTTTTGAAATTTTCTCTAAGATAAAAGTGCTTATAGAATCATAGCAGGAAGATAATCCGGGAGTATTATAGCATCTGTACTTCTCACCTCCTAATTAACCCTGCACCACCGTAATTAAACAATAATCGCTCCACTGTTATCAAATAGAATTCATATAACACAAAATCATCAACAAATATACATTGGGAAGTGGAGCACGGTTTAAGAAGTCCACGTTCAAATATCATCATATCCGTGGCACGCCATGTTTGCTTTGCATCTGCAATCCAGTGACAAAAACCTGCAAGTTGAAGTATCGCGTTTACTGCCTATAAATAGCGCTGGTAATCTGCCACAAATCCAACACATACGCATATCTGCATCCCCTGTTCTTCTCTCCTGTGACTTGCTTGATCCACATCAAATCCAACGACAACACCAACAGACCAAATAATGGCTGCTGCTTCCGGCCGCCGCCGTGCCGCGGCCTTCGCCGTCGTGATCTGCGCCGCCCTGCTGCTGCTGTCCTCCGCCGTGGAGCGGGCGGCGGCGCAGGTGCCCTGCAGCCAGTGCGACCAGGCGTGCAAGGAATCGTGCAAGGGCTACGGGCGCGACTCGTCGTCGTGCAGCGCCCCCTGCGGCGACCCCTCCAACAAGGACGGATGCGAGAGCTGCCTGGAGGCGTACTACTCCAAATGCGTCAACTACTGTGGCCCGTCCTGCCATGTCACCTGCACCAGCGGCTGAAAAGCCCAGCCGGCCGTCGTCTTGGGCCTTGTTTGGATACTCCGTAATAATAATTAGCCCTCCCAAATTTTACTATTTAAGAGTATTAAATATAAATTACTGATAAAACTCATTTCATAATCTCTGGACTAATTTTATATTCGTCTTGCAAATTAGCTTGGTGGTTATAAAATAAGTTTTATCAGTAATTTATATTTAATACTTCTAAATAGCAAGATTTTAGAGGGCTAATTATTAGCCCGGAGGATCCTAAGGCCTTGATGTGTGTCATGAGGATGCACCGTGCATGTACACGTACTGTTAGTATTGTATACTAGCAATAGTTAGTACTGCTATTTCGAATAAGCTAGCTGGCGTGGATGTACAGTATATGGCTATATGCCGACCGGCTCTGTATTTCATATATTGTGGTCAATGCTTCCTTTCGTTGTTACCAAGGTCTTCTAAGACAGTGGTATGGTCACGAAGAGAGGTACTCTGTCTGGTTTTATTTTAATTAACGTTTCGGATAATGGCACTGTTTACAAAATATTACCTTAATTTTCTATTATAATATACATAATAAATAAATGCATGTTTATTTTTATTATAGTGTTTTGAAACACAAATCTATATATCTATATATGTTATTCTAGTTTCTTTAAACTTTATTAATGGTCAAAGTTATAAAAGTTTGACTTTAACCTTGTCCAAAACGTTAATTATTATATAACCGGAGGGAGTACTCCTAAAACCTATCAACAAATATTTAAAACTGTTTTAAGACAAATCTAACCCTATGATTTTTCAACGATAAATTTATATCTCGAGAATTTTACGGATTAATCTGTTTGATAGGTGGACTACTGTATTACTCCCTCCGTTTCAAAATGTTTGACACCATTAACTTTTTAGCACATGTTTGACCATTCGTCTTATTAAAAAAATTTGTGGAATATGTAAAACTATATATGTACATAAAAGTATATTTAACAATAAATCAAATGATATAAAAAGAATAAATAATTACTTAAATTTTTTGAATAAGACGAATGGTCAAACACGTACTAAAAAGTCAACGGTGTCAAACATTTTGAAACAGAGGGAGTATCATACTAGTACCAAGGAACCTTTGGTTTTAGTTAAACTTTGTCACTCCCTCCATAAAAAATATAAAACTTATTTTGTTTCGTTAGGATATGAACCTTTGACAAATGCATATGATTTTGTGATATTTATGTTGTTAGATTCGTATTTAAAGTACGAAGAAGGTGTTCAAGGCCAAGTTTGGTTCTATTTGACACAGTTATAGCTCCCAACTTCAACTTAATTAGAATCGGAGTTGTGCCAAACAATTCAGATCCTCTGTTTTTGGGAGTGTAGTTAGCAGAGTTATTCCTAAAAAATATACTAGGGGGTAGAGCTGGGTTGTTGCTGCTCCACAACTCCACTCCACCACAAAGGACCCACTACCCTTTAATTTTAAGAGAATCCACTCAGTGCCACTGAGTTTATCGCACTTCTATAATGTACCACTGACTTTATCAAGTTCAATTATATACCATCGAGTTTTCTTTAACATCTACTGTGTGCCATCACAGTCCAGTTAACATCTGTTACCTCTCTAAAAAGACCTATTTGCCCCTAACTCATTGTACATGGTATTTTTTTTGTCCAGGGAAATATGTCATCGACGGTGGAGGTGAGGTCGGCGGCTGGTCGCGGTGACACTGGGACAGGTGGTTGCGGCGAAGGGGATAGAAGCGCCAGGACGCCGGTGGCGAAGGTGTAGTCGGTCACCGGTTGCAGCCACGCTGCTGGCATCGTTACTTGGGCGGACGGTAGCGATGGCGGCGCCAGGTCATCATTGGGGAGACTGGCGACCGGCGGCGTGTAGACGAGAAGTCGGCCGACCGGCGGCGCGTCGACGGGCAGTCGGTGGGCCAATTGCGCGTCGACCGGGAGTCGGCGGGCCGCCGACGCGTCAAGGGGAGTCCGGCGACCGGCACATCGATGGGGAGTCGGCGCCGTCTCGCTGGGAGACTGGGAAAGATCGATTTGGGGGTGGACGGTGTGCTAGGGTTTTCAGGTTTTCAGTCAACTGATTTTCTTGGATGGATATATTAGTCAAAGGGTATTTTAGTCATTAACAAAAAATTCAATACAGCAAACAGATGCAAACTAATGGCTCATGGACGGCGATGGCACGCAGTAGAGGTTAAAGAAAACATGATAGTATATAATTGAACTTGACAAAGTCAGTGGTAAATTGTAGAAGTGTGATTAGCTCAATGGTAGTGAGTGGATTCTCACTTATTTTTTTTATCATATTTATGTAAAAATGCCACTAACTACCCTAAACCACCTCACCTCTCCATCCCGTAACCCACACCTCACCTTGGAGCAGCAGGCGAACAAGTTTGGCTTCCGGCGGCGCGCGGTTGGCCGGCGAGTGGGCGGACGGCCGGCGCGCGCACGGGCGGGCGGCCCACAGCCGGTGACGCGCGCGCGGCGGCTAGGAGACGCATGGCCGGCGGCTGCTAAGGCAATGAGCAGGTAAAATCCGCTCAACCCCTTTTCCATTTTATTTGATTTCAGATCTGGACCAATAGAGAAATAGGGTGATTTTGCATTATATGTTGTGGGTGATTCTTTTAAGGAGATATGCCACTTTTTTATCACTGTGATGTTCCATATGAAATTATAGTATTGTTACCGTTGCCACCATGATCAAGATTCAAGACCCATGATCTACATGTACATGTACTCTTTAAAAATAAAAGATCTACATGTACTAGGTTTGGTACTTATGGTACTAAGCATGATAGCGAGGTACCACCCTTGGTACCTGTGAGAGCATCCCAGCAGATATTGTAACCGATCCTCCATCCCGGTTTTGGCGTGTAGAGGCGAAAAAACGCCCTCCAGCGGATGCGCTAACCCACACGCTAAAATTAGCGGATGCGCCATAGTAAGAGAGAAGAGGTAAAAATAGTGTTTCTCTCTCCTCACGCCATTTCACCCCCAACACCTCCGGATCGAGATCCCGCCCCCATCCAGACATCGGCAACCACCTCCCCTCTGGCGAGCCTTCCCCTCTATCGCCATTGTCCCCAACCGGCGTAGGTGAGTTCCCCATCCCTGTTTTTTGCTTTTTTTCAGCGATTTGTGGAGCGAGCCTTACCAGATTTGGGGCGCCGTCTCCATGCGCCTTCCTCCTCCGGCGTGCGCGCCTTTCGTCTGTTGCCGTCTCCCCGCGCGTGGTCACCGCCCTGCGCCCGCCAACCGCCGCCGCCCCTCGCTTGCCGCTGTGGCCCTACGCCCACGAGCCGCCGCCGCCGCCCTGCGCCCGTGAGCCACCGCCGCGCCTCCCTTGCCGCCGTCGCCCAGCGCCACCCCTGAGCAGCCCGCCGCCGCCGCCCCTCACCATCTCCCCCGTCCCTTTGCCTGCCTCTCCCTGTTTGGAAAAGAAGAGCTCTTTGAGAGCATAGAAGAACAGATAAAACGAAAGTTTGGAACAGAAGAGCTCTTTTCAGTATAGAAAATATAATTGACACTTGACACTTTATTTATACACCACATTTTAAATATATCAGTTAAAAAGATTTCCGTTAAAATCTAATTGAAATATTATCACGATAAATAAGTAGTTCAAAAAATATATCTCTTAAAATACAAATGTAAGGTTAGTTGGAAGATATTCTTAAAATACAAATGTAAGGTTAGTTGGAAGATATTACTAAAATATAGAATGATGGGATATGGATGAGAAATATTTTTTGGATGATACTTTATACGGGCATTTGGAGAATCAAATATAGATCATCTACTGGGGATGCTATAAGTAACAAGACCGGTATTCACGTGGTAGCAAGCCTAGCTAATATCCATCTCGTATCATACCGTTCGGAATGGAGAATTCCGTTTAATAGCAGTCAACATTCATTTGTCCCTGCTCATAGAGCTTGAGCTAGGAGTACACCCTCCTCACCCTAGTGCGTAGGTCAGTGTACCTAGAGCCGGCGCCTTAGGTCTTGTTGAGTTCGCGGAAAGAAATATTTTGTGTGTCACATCGAACGTTTGACCGGATATCGGAAGGGGTTTTCGGGCACAAATGAAAAAACTAATTTCATAACTCGTCTGGAAACCGCGAGACGAATTTATTAAGCATAATTAATCTATCGTTAGCACATGTGGGTTACTGTAGCACTTATGGCTAATCATGGACTAATTAGAGCAAGTTTAATAGTATAGCCAACTGCTAGCTCCAATTTATCTATAGCCAATCTAATATCTCATTCATATAATAGCTACATACTACACTATTAATACCTGGTCCTACCTGGCATACATACACTGCGTTTTGGAGTTCGTGCTACAGCTGGCTACAAATCTGTAGCCCACTCCTCTTCTCTCTCCTTATTTATCTTCTTAAAATATATTTGCAGCTGGCTTATAGCCTGCTATTGTACCTGCTCTTAGGCTCAAAAGATTCGTCTCACGATTTTCATGCAAACCATGCAATTAGTTTTTCATTTTATCTATATTTAATGTTCCATGCATGGGTCTAAAAATTTGATGTGACGTTTCTGGGAAAAAAATTTAGAGAACTAAACAAGCCCTTATTGTCGTCACGAGTTTGCCGCTATATTGGGATGGGGCGACCTGATTCAAGTTTTGGTTGGGTGTCTTTCTTATATATGTAGAGTTTCTATTTTAGATAAGCTACTAAAGTATTTTTTAGACCGTGTAATATACGGATTAGCGACTAGCTAGTAATATTGCTCAATAGTCAGTCCTAAGTCAAACCTCTAGGATCTAGCTCCAAAAGAGTTGGGTAGTCGGCCAATCAACACATGCATATCGATTTAACTAAATCAGAAGCTCTGACTTTATAAAGAAAATAAAATGGCGCAAGGTCACGTTTGAAGTCAACACTTACCATGCCTTATCTGATGCATGACGTGCACATGCGTTGAGTATAAATATATCCATACTGATAACTAGAAACAATGTTGCATTTGCCATATCCCATATGCCTATAAATAGAAATAGAGAGATACAGTAACTCTCGGCCAATCAATTCATCAGAGCTAGTTAATTAAGGGCATGTTCAATTTGATACCATTTTCAATCTTATCAAATTTTGGTAAAGTTATAAAAAAAAGCTAAATTTAGTTTGCTGCCAAATTTTGGTAACTATATAAGAAATCCTGCCAAAATTTTAGCAACTCGCCGAAATTTTGGCATAGTTGCCAAAATTTCAACAATGCCAAAATTTATTAATGTTTTTTTTATATCAAAGTGAACAGGCCCTAACTCAAACTCACAGTTGCCTCCTCCTCTCCTATGGCCTCTGGCGCCGTCGCCGTTTGCATCGTACGTGGTGCTGGTCCTGCTGCAGTCCTCCGCCGTGGAGCGGGCGGAGGCGCAGGCCGCCGGGCCGCAGGCGGCGCCGATGGCCTGCAGCCAGTGCGACCAGATGTGCAACTCCTCTTGCGAGGGCGCCGGCAGCGAGCCGTGCAGCTACGCCTGCGGCTCGTGCCAGGGCTGCATGCAGGCCTACTTCTACAGGTGCCTGCCCCGCTGCGGCGACTACTGCCGTTCCAACTGCGTTTAATTAGCAGCTGGATGCCACAACTGGAGAGACGGGCGCGCGCTTGCTTTTGTTGCATTTGAGTGTTATTATGTTATTTAATTATCGCTATCTTGGTCCTCGGTAGTTATATTTATACTCCCTCCTTCCTTAAATATTTGACGTCGTTGACTTTTTTAAACATGTTTGACCATTCGTCTTATTTAAAAACTTTTGTGAAATGTGTAAAACTATATGTATATATAAAAATATATTTAACAATAAATCAAATGATAGAAAAAGAATTAATAATTACTTAAATTTTTTGAATAAGACAAGCAGTCAAATATTTTAAAAAAAAGTCAACGGCGTCAAATATTTTGTGATGGAGGGAGTATTTTTAGAAGTTGTGTTTGATCGATTTGTGACTCTTTATTAGGAGTATATTTGTAGAAGCCATTGATCCTTTGGGTCTATGCATAGCAGCCTTGCACGTAGGTAGCTTTGTTGACACTGTTTCTATTTGGTTAGAAACAAAATCAATGAACTCAGAAGCAAATATTTTTTTAATTATCTTCTTATAACTGAGAAACAACAAAGCTAAAACGCTACTTTCTCCGTTTCATATTATAAGACTTTTTAGCATTGTCCATATTTATATAGATGTTAATGAATCTAGACACATATATGAAGTAAAAAATACTAGAAAGTCTTATAATATAAAACGGAGGGAGTAAAAGACTAGTTTCGATCTTCTGCTGCCTAACGAGCCATACCACACAAAAAATGGAATAAGCCAATCTCGATAGGCAGTCCGAACTCCTACAACCCTCATTCATGTTTCATCCATCTTTGATTGGTTCGTTTGCCACCTTGTCTTAACCATTGGCTGGATCCAATGGATCCAAATTCAGCAACTCATGACCCCCCCCCCCCCCTGTGCCTTTGCTCGCCGAAGTCATCCAGGCAAGGGATGCAGAGGAGACACCCCACGCCACAATTTAGCCTTGCACGAACAGATCCGAACACGAGCAAGGCAGATCCAGCGACACTTTCTAAGGTGAAATTGGATCGGGAACGGTCGGATCCAGGGGCGGATCCAACGTGGGTGCAGGGGGACTTGAGTCCCCCCTACAACCACAAGATCGATGGATACCCCCAGAGCACCCCCTTCAATTTTTTTCACCACGAATAATAAACTAAAGGTTCTTAGATGGCTGGATGTTAAAGAAACTGCGTAATTGAGCCCCTTCCCCCCAATTTTTTGTTCCTGGATTCGCCCCTGGTCGGATCTCGACAACGCCATGTCCTAACACTTCTTTTTAGAGAATGGTTTTTTTTTACCTGACCTCTACATCCAACCAGATATATGATGCTATTTAAATTGGTAACTTAGCCCCGCAAACAACCCAATCTAAAATTCACTCCTATGGAGATTTAAACTCAAGACCTTGTGGTGCTACTCATGTCACTGCAACTACTAGGCTACATGCCCTTTCGCAAGTTCGAAACCCACTAGGCTAAGTGCCCTAACCCATATTTTCCTTTCAAGTTCGGAACCGGTATGAATAACATATCATTCATCCGATATCCTATCCTATATTATATTTTTAGAATTAAATTCGGGAACAGATATCTATTTGTATAATATATAGGGAGACAATTAAAGTGTTAAAAGAGATACATTAAGGAAAAAATTATACAATATTACATGTGAGTTCGTAAAATATTGATTAACCAATCTTATATTATATCCGTAGGTGAATTTATAATAGATTTACATTTTTAGATAATGGAATCAAACATCCTGGCCTTTACTCAGAAGAGCTATAGCCAATTATTACAGTCTAGCAATAAAAAAAGAGTGTAGTTTAATGAAACATTGAAAAACCCACCGAACCAAAAGAAATACCCAACCAAAGATACGGAGTACACATTTATTGAAGTATACTCCCTCTGTCCCAAAATACATCAACTTCTGGAATTCAAACTTTGTCCCAAAATAAATTAACTTCTACCTTCTCATCCATTATCGGTTCGTAAATCGAAAAATTGTATTCCTTCAATACCCCTTATCTACCTATCTACCAATACTAATTTGCTATTAATGATGGGTATTTTGGTCCTTTATCCTCTTCTTTAATCATGCATTGGGAAGCTAGGAGTTGTCTCTTTACGAGACAGAGGGAGTATTTGTGAATCTCCATCTATAATTAGCAAAAAGTTAAATAACCATCGTTTCAAGCTTCCAACATGCAACTCTTCTCGTATTTTAACCTATATATCCTTACATATTTGAATTCGAAATCGAATGGTACCAGTATATCATTTTCTCAAACATACCATATTCTTTCCGCGAGCCATAGGTCAGATGAGCCGTCGAGAAATGCCGTACCGTTTTCATCCAGTAGAACTTAGGTTGAGAATAGCTCATCATTGTCCTGACGATGCCGCTCCAGGCCCAGTTTGGGCGAGGCGACGTTATCGACGTATCCGAAAGAGGAAACCCATCGCAAGTCCAACCGTACGTGCACGAGAGGCTGCACGCGACGTCGCGTCCTCGCGTTCGTCGGCGGCGAGCGGCCATCTGCTCCGATGAAGCCGTGACAACTGACAAAGACGGAGGGACAGCCTGGCATTGGTTATTCATCCACTCGCTCTGACGCTCTCCATAGATCAGGGTTTTAAATATCCCGCTATAGCTGCCGCTATCTCCCGCTATAATTGTTTGAGAAGGGTTAGCTATTTGCTCTCATGTACAATTTAGCCGCTATAGCTCCATTTAGTCCGTTATAGCTGTCGCTATAGCTGTTTGAGAAGCTAATCGCTAAATGGCTTAGCCCGCTATTTAAAACATTGCTATAGATGGGCCGTTAGTTTGCCTGATTGCAGGCGGCCGGGGGTTCGGAGGCGTGTCTTCGTCATCAACTCATCATCCCGCATCTGACCAAACCAATACAGCTTCTTATGTTTGTGTTTACTTAAACCGATATATGCTTATCTGTAGTCGTATGTTAGCTAGGATGGTCAAACAATCATCATGTACGAATCTGATTAAACCAGGTCTAGATGCTCTGACTTGCAATATATTGAGCATCGACTTGCCATTGTAAACTCCTTAATTAGTCAACATTTTACCACGATCGGAGCATACGCACGCTACCCCCACATGCACGCATGCTGATCATGCACAGCACATCTCGGTACCCGGTGGTCGCCTGTACTCGCGTACTGCCTATAAATAGGCAGCCGATCGATCAAGCAGCTTAATATAAACTCCTCGGTCACTTGCAAATCTTCTCTATCTTATAAGTTCTGAACAATGGCAGGCGGCGCCTCTTCTCCTAGGGTGGTCGCCTGCGTCGTGGTGGCGCTGCTCCTCCTGTCCTTCGCCGTGGAGCCGCTGGAGGCGGTGGCCGCGGCGGCGGCGCCGGCGACGGCGACGAAGCCGATCCGGTGCCGGAAGTGCGACCACGCGTGCAAGAAGTCGTGCAAGGGCTACGGCCGCAACTCGGACTGCAGCGTCCCCTGCGGCGACCCATCCAACAAGGCCGGCTGCAAGAGCTGCCTCCAGGCCTACTACTCGAAGTGCCTCAACTACTGTGGCCAGGCCTGCCGCGCCGTCTGCATCAACTGATCAATTTCTACCGGCTAAATTCGTCCGAAACTGGGTGCATCCATATGTGTTGTGACTTGTGTAGACGACAGTGTTGATTACTGGGTGTGATCAAATAAGGGAGGCTCTGTGCTGCCAGCCAGTACGAATATGCATGTTTAATTTGCAAATGGAGATGCTCACACACTAATTGCTTGGTTAGTGTTCCGTTCAAGCTAGATTTGTGCAATTATTAGCTATGTGCTGAAGTGATATGGAAAGTTGTGCACGCTTGTTAACCGTTCCACTTATGTACTGTTCTGTTTTACTTATTTACATATTTATGTTCAGATTCGTAGCTAGAATTAGGTTTATTTTGCACGGAGTGGTATATCATGGAACATTGCCTAATCACATTGCATGTAAGTGGTAGGTTCACATGTTAGAGAGAACCAGGCCCGGACGTCCAGGCTTATGGGCCGTAAGCCCAGGTCTAAACTGTTACTACCTAGTTTCGGCCCATTTATCTCCTGGATTCGGCGGAGCAAACGAGCGAGAATACAAAGCCCAGTTCGATCGGGAGACAAATCGGTTCCTCCGGCTCCGATGACCCCGCGGCGGCGCCGGCCGGCGGCGGCGATATGGCGGTTTCGTGGGGGGCTTGAGCGTGTCGACCACCGGTGTGCCCTCGCCGCCGTGGACCGAGACGACGGCGGCTCCCTCTTCTCTGCTTCCCCAGGTTCAGTATCTCCCCACTCCTTCCCTTCCCCTCCCCTCTCATCCCCTTTAAATTTTGCAATGTCCACGTAGTTAGATGCTCTCTCTGCTTGCACGTAGACTAGATGGATTTGTGCGCAATGCGATGGATAGTGACCGTGTTGTTGTCTAGTAAGAGCTTCTGACATGTGTCGAAGGTGGTGTTTTGCTGAATGCTACAACCTATGTGAGCAAAAGAGCAAAATGTCGATGCGGGTTGCCATGGAACTAATTAGGCGCGCGCGATATATAGCTGTATGGCAAATTGGCAATCAAATCACTTCGTAGCCCTTGTTTTCCTGCCTTGTGGTTAATTTCTGATTCCGCTACTGGTTATGCTAGATTTACAAGTAAGAATCGATCTGTGACTGAATGAGATATAATCATTACATTTGAGGAAATTTGAAGAATTTTATTGCTGCAAATTTGACCACAGAAGCTGCCTCCCTAACATCATAGGAGTAAAGCTGCATAATTAATCATCCATATTGCAGCATTGCCTCTTCATTTGAGCTTGCTATGTGAAGCTGCTTAAAAATGGGACAAACACTACAACAGTAACTTTATTATTAGCACTAAAACTTTATTCTTGCATAATTTGTAGCAAATAGTACTATGCAGCTTCATTGCTTGTGCCCTAGGGCCTAAGATAACAGCCACAAACCTACACCAACTCAGCAGCGCGTGACGCGTGCAGCAGTCTCATATTGAGATGCTATTGGGGATGCCCCTGGCAGTGATCCCCTCAGCCGCCCCCTTATTGTCTGACGTGTTGGGGAACATCAGTGTGTAGGGGAAATTGGCTGGACCGACCCGGTTCTTGAGCAGGGGGTCCTTGTTCATGTTCAACACTTTGCTCTCAATCTCCACCAGCTGCCTGCTGAACCTCTTGAATGCTTCCAGTGCCTTGGGGTCTGATGTCCACTCTGGCGTGTCACGCTGCCCAAGATAGATCTCATCCGCTGAGTGCTTTGATAGAATCTCAATGAGCGAGACACCGAGAATGGTTTGGAATTGGCTGGTGATGGTGCGGATGAAGAACTTCTCTGGGTTCTCGTCCAGCTCTGTGTACTCCTTGGAACCCGGCTCGGGCATCGGCCGCCGGCTTATGGTCGGACGGTTTGGAAGATAGCCCGCGTATGGGTACTGCCCGAAATTGACGGCTGCGTGGAGTGCTGATGCAATCCAGATGATTGTGGTGCAGGCCTTGGTGAGCTCAGGCAAGCTCTGCATCTTGGGCCACCAGTCCGCGTCCTTGAGATCACCATGCCCGACTTCCCGCACCTCCTTCCACCATGCTTGCAGCTCCACATCTCCCTGGAGGACACCATCGTTTGGGTAGTAGATGGCACAGTACTCAGTGACCCACTGCTCGATTGCTTGCCAGATCGCCAGGCCATCTGTTGCATAAGGGTAGTCCTTGATCAGTAGCTTCACCTTGGATGGGCTTGATGGGTCCTTGATGGCAATGCCTCTGCATTACAAAATTAGGATGTTATTCAAAGTTATGTTATTGTTGGTTCTTGTTGTGATGTGGCTCTCGGTGTTTAATTACCTCTTTATTAGATCATCCGGAAGGCCCTGTTCCGTGAAGTTCCAGTTCTTGTAAACTGCTGAAGACATTGCCAGAGCATGTTTGCCAGGAAAGACAGTTTGTTCGAAAATGCCACCGCCGTTGATGAGTGTCTGGCGTGCCAATGCATTGATTGTCATCGTGTCGCGATAGTGTGGCTGGAGGAGCTTGTACACAGGGTGTGTCACACTGAGCTGGCGGTTTGTAGCGATCACGAAGGGCTCCATCACAGCATGTGTGTTGAGCCTACAAGAGTTTACATCAATGATGAGGTTAGCTTACTGCTTTCAGGAAAGAACTACAGTTTGCCACTGCCAGTACGTACCAGTGGCTGATAAGCTGGTGCCAACCGGAGTCATTAACAGCAACATAAGCCTTGGCCAGCTGCCACACCCAAGACTCAATGCCACTTGATGCAGGTGTATGGACCTTGCTCTTTGCAGATGTTAGGTTGCCCTCGATGTGTGGCAAGCTCAGTTCAATTGCTAGTGGCTTCAGGGTATCATCATCACGTAAGAACAACAGGGTCCTTGTGGCATAGGTGAAGATACCATCAAGGCTGTTAATGTCAATGAGGAATGGCATGAAATGATCATGATGATCCAGAATGTAGAGCCTGTTGCTATCCAGTGCCTGTGCAGAGCCATAATTGACAACAAATCAACTTTGGCAGTTTGTCAAATGACTATCGATTGCACTGTAAATGAAATGGATCACTGCCTAACCTGTTGCACGCTGAGGCCTTCGAGGTTCTTCTCAATGTGAGCTGGGGTGATTGTGCTAGTCTGGTCACCGTACTTGCTAGGATCAAGAGTACTTTTTGGTGGGAATTCCTATGAACAGAGAATTATACATTAGCATCAGCTTGTTTTGTTCATGCTTGCTAGGAGCACAAAACATCAAAGACTATGTAATGTTGGATAGTTCACCGTGAGACGCCTGATGACCATGGGATTCAGACCAGCAAGAATCTCTCGTGCAAATTCCTCATCTGTCCTCCAAGCAACCTCGTTCTCTGCAACAATGCATAGTACAACAGTTCGCTAATTGTCCACTGCTCATCGACTATGGCAATTGACACAATGGCTAAATCATGGTACCTTTGATGATATCAGGTTTGGGGAACTTGAGCAGGTAGCTGCCTCCAACCGGAAGCAGGTCCTTGATAAGTTGGACAGGGAAGCTCTTGCGCAGCTCCTCTAGTGCTGGGATGCTGGGAAGCTTCAGGCCTCCCCTGTAGAGCTTCAAGATGTCCTCGAACGAGTCAAATTCACCAGGTGTGAGATCAACATATGTGCGAATGGCAGGCAAGATGCCCTGAACAATTGCCTTGATCGAGTACCCAGCAAAGTCTGACATCTTGAGGTGCGCGAAGCGCTCATCGCTTGGCACGTAAATTTGTTCCAGCAGTGATAATCTGCTCTCCGAGTTTGGGTCTGCAGCCATGGATATTCACGCAAATTAGATCTTACTAGTTTATGAACTTGTCTGTCAAGAAGTGCTCTCTAGATGCACAGAACCAAGAGGAACACTGTACCTTTTTTGGTCGGAATTCGGCCAGTACGGCCACGACGCGGGTAGGGGTGCTTCTGCGAGCCACCTAGGACAGGGCGTGGGTTGTCCCTGTCTGGTTCACCGAGGTCATTGTAAACATCGTACCGGTAGATGCGGTCATGCTCTTGATACGGCCCTTGCCTGTCCTCCCCTCTGAGGTACCTCAGCTCGTCTTCACGGTATGGCCTCAGTGCTTCTGGCATTTGGCTGGGAAGGTAAGACTGCATCCAATGGAAGATAAAACTGTAGGAATTAATATCCAGATTCCAGAACTAGAGAAGTCCTCACTTTGCATCACAGACTTCATTCTCTTAATTATTGGCATAATAGATGCATCTGATGCACTCTTGCAGTTGCCACAAACTTTCCATTTGTGTCTAGTCATTAATTTTGGTGTTCGTGATTTCACAGAAACTGTTGCTCCCTATTACTACTTCACTTTGGATGTTCTGCATGTAGTTTAGGAGCTTAATTGCAGAACTTTTTACTAAGTATATGATCGATGATTAATTAAATATAATATAGTCATTCACTATCGTTTAAACTATGCACTTACAAGATGTTAAATTACTCACGATAACCTTAAACAGGATAAGAAGATCTGCCAAGAACAGAAAGGGAGGCGTTGTGGTATTTAGACTTGCTAATCACTCCTGACTTACATTGTTTGCAAAGAAGATACGATTGTAGTGGTACTTTCCAACAGGGTAGATCCAGGAGTTGGCAACAAACACAATAGTGTCACAGCCAGGGACATCATGGAGGGTGATGGTCTTGAGGAAGAACTTGGTACTGTGGTGGTTCTTGATGATGATGGCCCCTGGCACACCATGCTTGTCCATCTC
Source organism: Oryza sativa Japonica Group (assembly GCF_034140825.1). Taxonomy (NCBI): domain Eukaryota; kingdom Viridiplantae; phylum Streptophyta; class Magnoliopsida; order Poales; family Poaceae; genus Oryza; species Oryza sativa. The sequence continues at coordinate 28,923,922 of NC_089037.1, read as the reverse complement.
CCAGTTGAACCTCACTGTGAGCTTGGACTCCCCTTGTGATACCGATGGTAAATCTGTCAACCCCTGCTCCAGATTCGCCTCTGATCCAACTATCCCCCTGCCCTCATTGTCTGCACATAGCATATAAGACAATAGGTTAGTCACTTCATTTGTGTCACTGGCCGTTTTCACCTTGTTTCCGTTCAATCTGTGCTGAGTACTGAGTACTGATCCTTGATTCTTTCTACATAGCAAACATGTACAAACTCATGCAAAGTAAGCGAGGAAGAAATGGAGAAAGATCAGTACTTTGGTCGGCAACAGTGGCGCTGACAAGCTGGCAGGTGATGCTGTTTCCAAAGACCTCATGGACGTTGTCGAGGAGCGAGGCAGTGAAGTCCCTTGGATCCAGTAATTTTCGGCTCATCAGCACAGCCAAGCCTTTGATCTTATTTCCATTTTTCCCTGTCAGCTTGTCCTTGAGCCCTCCCAGCATTCTGTGATACTGTAGTCAGTGACAAAAGAAGCTATGTTGGTGGTGGTGTGTGTATGTTGCCGTTGCAATGGATGGGGAAGAACTTAGCAATGCAGCTGAGTTTTTATAGAAGGGGGAGAGGGAGGTTCGCGATGTCAGTGTGCCCATGAGTATTGGCTACTAATGCGACTATGCAAGTGGATACTATGTCAAGTGGAAGACCGAACCCCAAGGCATCAACTAGCCCATTCACTTGGACAACACACTGTAAGTTGCTTTCTTTTAGTCGAGAATTGTAGAGATATTTCTCCTGTTTTGAAACTTTGAAGAGTATCACATTTTAGCTTGAAAATTTTTTAGGGTGTAAATTCGAAGTCTAAGAGATCGAGCTGGTCATCCTTGTCTCACAGCCTTGTCAAAATATTAATACTTATTCCCTTGTTGATAGAACCAGGCAAGGGTTCGACATTTTTGAGTCGTATGAGCTGGGTTCATATTGGCATTGAAATGAACCATCTGTATGTGAACCTTACCAACTCTTGGCTCTTGAGGTGTGCTGCCAAAAATATTCGAACAGTTTTCATGGGTGTGATACACATTGGCCTCCTGCCTAGTACTAGTATATTTCTACATTATCCTTTTTATTATGAGGTTTCACCCTTAGTGATCCTATAGAAGTTATGGCATTACATTAGTATCAACTGTCATTTACAGTAAGGTGTTAATTATTCCCTATTGGCCTCTTGGCTTTACTTGCTGACAGGTCCACTTCAGCTGCACAGTATACTGGATAAGCACTGAACGAAGACTGTATTAACTTATTAGCAGTTTGAAACGTATTTGATGCCCGTGCCAAGCAACTAAACAAGAGGCCTTCGAATTGTCATTGACGAAGACCTGAGCTACGGGCCTAAGGTGTGTCCATGTTTTACTCCAGTTTGGATCATGTGACCGGCATCTTGGATCTTGCCAATTGCAGTCCCAGAAATTCAGGTAGGAGCAAATGAAATGAGGAGCATATGCAAATTGGGACTATCTTTAGGACACGTTTGCAGGCAGGATTATTTTTGCCGTTTATATGGGAAATCGAGCTGATTTGAATTAGATTCCTGTATTTGGTTTCATGTACTTGAGTTGAATGCGCTTAAATGCGTCCGATTTCCATAGGCTTCAGTAGAGCGTGTTTAATGTTCTTTCTACCTCCAATTTTAGCAACTCTTTGATTCTGTGCGCATGCAGCATATTTCTTCCAAGGAAGTACACCTATCATGAAAGATTCGTTGTAAAAATATGAACTAAAATCGAACCTTCCAATCATTAATAGGACTTCTCCAGATTTGACCACTAACATGGCAACACATAATAAGATTAAGTAGAACGGCCATGTAACGCTTTGAAGCAAATGTAACACGTGCCTTTTTCATTAGCATGAAAAATACTATTCGAACATAGAAGTCGCCGAGAGTTCTCAAGCCCCACGGTACATATTGGCGAAACCCATATTTCAGGACATAGACAAGAAAAGTTTAACAAAAGCTCAATGGACAATTTCACGATAAAGATGGACACCAGCCGAAAATGCCATGATCATAACATGAGTAATTCGTCATACTTATATATGTAAAGAAAGCAATTGCTATGGATTTCATCAAGTTCATCACACCGAGAAAAAAAAAGATGATACATTACATATGTTCACAAATTCACATTATTACATGTACAGAGGGTAAACCACATATATATTGTTCAAGCGGCCAAACAGGTAGTAGTGATCTTCCAATAACCTGCATCATTATGCCATGCCCTTATCTTCCCATTGACCTTACATGATTACATCTAGTGGCCTGTTTGTTGCCGCTCCCACCTTAGGTCCTCAGAGTACTCCATCATGGCTGCCCTTGGATCACCGTCTGTGACAGATAAGTAGTACGCAGCGGCAAATGCCATGCCCTTATCTTCCCATTGACCTTACATCTAGTGGCCTGTTTGTTGCCTCTCCCACCTTAGGTCCTCAGAGTACTCCATCATGGCTGCCCTTGGATCACCGTCTGTGACAGATAAGTAGTACGCAGCGGTTCTGTCATCGGTATGCAAGCTTCGCTTGACTGACTCCAAAATCCTTCTGCTTCGTCGTTCTGCAGCAGCAGTGTTCGTCGAGGATTCTGCTTTTCCACTAGGGCGTCCCTGGGGATAAAAGACTGCAACCTCTCTTCTAGCGTTATAATCCATCTCAATGTAGCATGTGCTACCCTGAAGAATTTCAGGATTGCTGATCGGTATCAGAAGCCTCTCCCTCAAGTAGATCCCATGGTCGCTCATCATGTTGTTGAAACGTTTTATATCGGTCACCTGCTTGCAATTCATAGAGCACCAAAGAGTGAAGAACGTTGCTCACACAAGCAAAGTGCATCTTTGTGGAACAAAGGAGACAAGTGTGCAGAATGGTATAGATAAACAGAATTCACAAATGTACAAAGTAAAGTTATGTATGGTTTTCAAAGTTCAGCTGCATCAACTATTAAAGAGAGTATTCCAGCAAAATTCACACCACACAAATGGCTATATCTATAATCAACTCTACACGGCAACAGATAGAATCTAGCAGCTGAAGGTGCATAGGCATTGTGCAGCAATCCCTAAATAATCTTCTTTGAACAAGAGTGAATCTCATGAATTTGCAACTATCATTAACAGTTTAGCACATAGCAGGAATCGTCCAACTTTTGCACAGTCAAAAATTAGTGGTGAGCTCCACAATACTGAGAATGGCCAAAGGTGTCAAACGCCAGGTCCTAGATTATTTAAACCTTAAAAAATGTATTGAATTGTCGTGCTTGTTCTTATGGCTACACATTATCAGCGTCTCAGTGACTAGTAACCTTTGTTCATTTCATTCCAGATGACCTCCCTTCTCAGCAACCACTCAGAATATTCTAAGCTCCAGTGTCTCCATCTTTGGATAAAAAGACATGTTACTGTTGTTTAAAACTATCGGTTGTCAAAATTAAGTGCTGCTTGGATCTTCCACGGGGTAATTAGGGGCAAATCTATATGAGAATCATACCCTTTTGTGTATAACAAGAAGGATAACTAGGCGCAAATATGCATAGAGCTAGCGATAGAGCCATAATCGAGCATCAGACGGGCCGATGGTTAGTACCTGGATGGAGTACTTGAGCGCGATGCCGGGGACGGTGTCCCCGCGGCGGACGGTGTGCGAGAGCGCGAACCGGGCGAGGGACGCGGCGCGCCAGAAGGCCCTCGTCTCCGGCTCGCCGACGACGCGGCGCACCCCCCAGGGCGACGCGAAGGCGGCCTCCAGCACGGCGCGGTCGGAGGCGACCCCGCGCCACAGCCGGCAGACGCACGCCGCCCTCGCGAGGTCGGGCGGCGGCAGCCTCTGCAGGACCGCGCGCAGGAGGTCCCCCGGGAAGTCGTTGCTCCCCCCCTCCATCGCAGCCGGGGTACGATCGGGGCAAAGGCAAAGACGGATCGGAGCTCACCTCGGGCGAGAGGAGGATGGCTGTGGCTGGGGGCGATCGTGCGCGGCGCCAGCTCCGCCGCTACCGCGGCCGGTGGAGGATCGGAGGAGAGGAGGGAGATCGCGAGGTGAGGCGGCTCGCGTGCGGTGGCGCGGCCGTGGCGGAGTCTGGGATGATATGTGGTGTGGTGTTGACGAGTGGTGTGCGTGCACGGCGCAGCAGCCGCCGCGTTTGCTTAACGATCCAATTTTTATCTGAAAAACAAAAAACATAAATACGACGGTAGTAGTATTTTAACGGAATAGCTAACGCGGGCCTAGAAAACCATGACTAAATTTAGTCCCTCTCACATGTTTCTGTGAGAGGGACTAAAGTTTAGCCCTACTTTAGTCCCTCCAACCAAACACCACCTAATAGCTAATCTTATAATAACAGTAGTCTACTTATAAATAATTTGTTCGAGAAGTTTAATATTTTGAAAAGCAGACGGTTGACAAATCAGCTTTTGAGAATTTGAAAAACTATGTTTTCCTAGCTTTGGACTTTTAGCTTATTTTTAAGATTCTACCATTACAACTTCTCAAAATCTAAATTAAAGGCTGAACTATTTGAGAAGTTTCTAATTCTGGAAGAAATTGAAACTAGAAATTTCTACAAAAAGATCCCGAATCTTATAACTATGATTACCACAAGTAGATCGTAAATCTTATACCTATGTATTGTACCGATACTAAGGGTCTGTTTAGTCGGTGAAATGAAAATTTTTGGATGTCACATCAGACGTTTGACCAGATATCGGAAGGGGTTTTCGGACACGAATGAAAAAACTAATTTCATACTCCCTCCGTTTCACAATGTAAGTTATTCTAGCATTTCTCACATTCATATTAATGCTAATGAATCTAGACATATCCCACATTCATATTAATGCTAATGAATCTAGACATATATATCTATCTAGATTCATTAACATCAATACGAATGTGGGAAATGCTAGAATGACTTACATTGTGAAACGGAGGAAGTAACTCGCATGGAAACCGCGAGACGAATCTTTTGAACCTAATTAAGCCGTCATTAACATATGTGGATTACTGTAACACTTATGGCTAATCATGGATTAATTAGCCTCAAAAAATTTGTCTCGCGATTTACATGCAAAGTGTGCAATTATTTTTTGGGGCAATTGTGTTTCAGTCCTTGATTTACAATTCAATTGTGATTTTACCCTTACTTTTTAGGGTTTGTGATTTTGCCCCTGCTTTTATGAAATGAAGCACCCGTCTGCCTCTGGTTTTGACATAAGTTTGGTGGGCCTGAAATTTCCGAATTAAACGAATAAAGAAAATGTTATTATTATTTGTGAATGACCATTCTACCCTTGGTTCAATGAGCAAAATCCCGAATTCCTTTACTGTCCGGGTTGCAAGCGCTGGGTTGCAAGTGGTGGCGGCGGCGACGCGCGGCCAGCGCGCGGCAGGGAGGAGAAGCGGTGCGGGCCAGCGCGCGGCGGAGTCGGGCGCGGGCAGGGAGGTGCGGCGGCGGCAGCGTCGCGGCTGGCGCGCGCGCAGGGAGGTGCGGCGCTCGCGCGGCTGCACGCGCAGGGACGGCCTTTGGAGGCGCCGCGACGAGGATGACGGCGAGGAAGAGGACATTGCCGTCGACGAGAGGGACTCGCTCGGGCTGCCGTTGCCGGTGGTGAGCAACTGCTCCTCGTCGGAGTGTGAGTACATGGCCGAGTCAGAGGCTGAGCTGGCGAAGACGGAGGAGAAGTGCGCGTCGGCGTCGTCAGCGTCGGAGTACGAAAAGACGTCGCAGTCGAGCACGGGGAGCGTCGCCTTCCATGGCGCTGCCGACGCCGGAGGAGACGGGCATAAGGTGAGTGTTAGTGCTGCTTCTATTATTCTGCGTTTAGTTAGTTGGGATTTGGGATGGCATAAATACAATGGTGATCGATCACGATGCCCATGCATGCTGTGGGCCAAAATCATCCATGCAACTGTTCGTTTATCAAGACTAAATCTCTATCACGAGCAAAAGTGCAAATATTTGTCACTTTTTATCTCCTTTTTTCTAATCATTAGGCATTAGTGTTCGTTTTGCTCTAGAAATTATCATTGAATGCCAAAACATTTCAGGGGTATATTTGTCCATTCACCATAAATTTAACACCGGTACCATTAGTTAACAAAGTAGGGGCAGACGGCTACTTCATTTAAAAAAGTAGGGGCAAAATCACAAACCCTAAAAAGTAGGGATAAAATCACAATTGAATCGTAAAGCAAGGATAGAAACACAATTGCCCCTTATTTTTTTTATCTATTTTTAATGCTCCATACATATGTTTAAAAATTCGTGTGATGTTTTTTAAAAAGTTTTTAGGAACTAAACAGGGCCTAATCTGGTTCATGTCTGGTACCATAGTAATAGAACTGGTACCTACCATACCGTGCTGAAGTTACGTTAATGTAATTCCGTTCAACGGTACGGCGTTATGTGGTATGAAAATGCTCCTCTTCGAACGTTCAATCAAATGAAAAACGTCGGATGCCTACGACCAGCTCAGTTCTTACATGCTAATTTCTCCTTTCTTTATGTTGATGCCAGGGAAATGCTGCAAATCAGCAGTCTGGTGGATTGGACGAACCCTTATCGTACTGTAATATACATGCACATGCCTAGTTGTTTCTTTTCATTCTTTCCTCCTCTCTTTAAATATTTTTTCTCCTAAATTACTTATCCGATCTATGGACCGATCACACCGTTGTATTCGTTGCAATTAAATATTTACAATAAGATATTACATGATTATATTATGTCAAAAGAAAAACATGTGTTTCAAACCATTAAAACAAAATGTTTCATACGTGTTAGTGATATGTTTCAATATGTGTCTTGTTTCACAAAATTCCTGAAACTACCTGCTACTACTCTCTCTCCACCTCATGCATGCATACATGCATATGTTTTAGCAAGCTTCAAAATGATTTTTCCCTCAAATTACCTATTCAATTTATGATCCGATCACTACATTGTATTTGTTGTAATTAAATCTTTACAACAAGATATCGCTTGATTATATTTTGATAAAAGAAAAACATGTGTTTCAATTCGTTAATACTTGTTGTTTCATATGTGACAGCGGCATGTTTCAACGTGTATCTTCACCATATTTCATAAAATATCTAAATGTTCCAATTGCTGATTTTCTTTTTCACCATATATATAGCATCATGTTTTACTTGTTGGTTAACTGCAATATTTAACCGTTCGATTTTTTTTTCAATTTAAAAATGTTTCACCTAATATAGTCATGATGTTTCATTCTGTAATGATCAAATGTTACCGTGAATTGAAACATTCTTTCGCTATTCGCTGAAACATTATTTTCATATAAGATGAAACAGCATCCGATAAAACATTTTCGATCTACTTAATGAAACAATTCCGATATACTTGGCGCAACAGCGTGCAACAGTAAAATAATTCAATAATAAGCTAATTTTTTTTATCGGATTATATTCATGTGTGGACTTGTTTTAAAATTTTAATTGCAATGAATTTAATGGTGTAATCGGATCATGTTTTGGATAAATATTTTAAGAGAAAAAATAGTCTAAAATTTGTTTAATCCATGCATGATGGATGGCTGGCGCACCTGTGCATGGATCGAACTGTCGCGCGAGACGTCCGATTTTTCGTTTCGCGCCGTACGTCCGACGCGTAGCATTCTCCGAGTACTCGCTAAAAAAATGATCCAATTTGGGATTCACACTCGTGGGTTTGATGAGCCGGAAGGGAGCACGTCAAAGTGGGGCCAGTTAGGACGGCCCATTAGGCCCGGAGGAGCGCCTATCTGAAGTCCAACACCCGTCCAGGCACCGGCTCTCCGCCGCTCGAAGCTTCTCTCTTCTCACCGGAATCTCGAGAGCACAGCGCCGCCCCGACGACGAGATCCCTCACCGGCGCCGCCGCCGCCGCGGCCAGGAGGCCGAGGGGCCATGACGACCATCCGCCGGTTCTGCTGCGACGACCTCCTCCGCTTCTCCTCCGTCAACCTCGACCACCTCACCGAGACCGTGCGTCCGCCCTAAACCCTCGCCGTCTCCTTTTTCTTCTCTTGATTTCGAGCTTACCCGTCGGTATGCTCGTCGCAGTTCAACATGTCCTTCTACATGACGTACATGGCTCGCTGGCCCGACTACTTCCACGCCGCCGTCAGCCCCGGGGACCGCGTCATGGGATACAGTACGTGTTCTTGCCCTTGGGGGCGGCTGGGTCTGTGCTAGCTGTTGCTAGTGATTCTGCGTCTTTGTTTGTCAGATTCGCTGAAATTGTAGAGTAAACCCTGCATTTCCTCTGGAAAACATGAGAATTTAGGGATCTTTTGGGCGTTACAGTGCCCGATTGGAATGTGGTTCGCAGGAAATTTATGATTTGTGGAGGTTCCAGTGGAGTCTAATGTAATCTTGGTAGTACTATTTATTTGCCGATTAGGACTTATTATTTGCCTCTTTGGGAAGGGTGGAACACTATGACCTGAATTGGGAGCAGGCGAGCATGTTGTTCATAGTAGTGTTAAGAGTAACCCTTTTAGTGCTGAATGCAGTATTCTATAGTGGAGTATTGAGATGATTCACCTGTCTGAATAGATGAGCACTGTGCAATATTCTAGTGGATATGTATAATTTTTAAAATTTATATATTTTCCAAGTAATACAAAGTTCACCTGCAAAAGGCTATGGGGTCAGTTGACCCCAAATCTGCATTTCCACCATTGTGTAATGTTATGTCTGCAATATTTCTTCCTCCTCCACATTCTCCTAGTTTAGTTTATGTCTTTGTGGCCATTCATTTATTTGGATGTCTGTTGCAGTCATGGGTAAGGTTGAAGGACAAGGTGAATCTTGGCATGGACATGTTACAGCAGTGTCTGTTGCCACAGAATTTCGGAGGCAGAAGCTAGCCAAAAAACTTATGAACCTTTTGGAGGAAATCAGTGACAAGATGTAAGTATCTCAACTATGACTATCCCTATGATTGAACCTTCACGCCGATTTGGTGATTGTAAACTATACTGACTATTATTGAATTTTGTGCTTATTGTGCATAAACAACTGTTCATTTGATATATCATGTTCTTCAATCATTCATTTTCTGAATTCCTTAGCAATACAGTATTTAATCTCATTGTACTTTTGTATCTGCATGATATCAATATTGGTTGAAACTTATATATTGTCATTCTAGCTTTGCTAAGATCAAGGAACTTATCCCTGTTTAATGAGCTTAGTTCAAGTTTAAGGTCCTCTTGTATCCTGTGGTCTGTGGGGCTGATGACTGACCATGTGAGCTGTAGTAGTTCTGCTGTTAATTGATATAGGCCATAATTGTCCTTGCACAAGTATTAAGGAGGTGATAAAATTCCCCGCAAAAAAAAAAAGGAGGTGATAAAATTGAGAATGCTTACTAGGAATTTAGTTCTGTTATGTACCATCTCATGATTGTTTTTGGAGGATGAGGGAATACTTAGTAGTTTGTATGGGTTTTAACGAAAGCTGCATACTGAGGAAAGATAATAAGCAGGGGCATGGTTGGGAAGCTCATTCCATCGACATGCAGGCATTATAAAATCAGAAAATATCTCAAATATATACCTTAAATTTTCAATTGAGGACTGATTATCATATCAGATTATCAGCTATGATCATAAGCATTGCAAGCTAGAAATTGTAGTATGGTAAGACGGTAATGTATTACTGTTCTGGCCTACTAGTTCTGTGAACAATTTCCATTCAGTAGGATTCTGTAGAGTTTAACTGGGTATTTCCTTCCACTAAGCACATACCTTAGATAAAGAATTGGATTCTTGAATTAAAAATATCAGCCTGTTCCATTGCTCTATTGTGGTATACTTGTTTTTGCTAATGTCCCATTTATTTCGACTTTATGATTCCATAACTGTTGTTGTCATGTTATTTATTATAGATTCTAATATTACGCTAAAAATGGTTATCCTTTCAGGGATAAGGCCTACTTTGTGGATCTCTTCGTAAGAGCATCTAACATGCCAGCAATAAGGATGTATGAAAAGGTAAGCTTCATACAAATTTCATGATCATCTAGCACTCTAACTCACTGATTTATATGATTACACATTTATATATGAATACTGAATAACAAACGCTTGATCTTTCAAACTAGTTTCTTCTACTGCCCCTAAACAGAATTGTTTTAGTGAAAAAAAAAATCATGTATGAAGGTTTCAGCATAGAGTTTATTCTTGAAAATTTGAATCCAAAATGACATTATTTCTAGTGAGCTTATCAAATTATGTTCCTGGTTTCCATAGCTTGGCTATGTGGTTTATCGAAGGGTGCTCCGCTATTACTCAGGGGAAGAAGATGGCCTTGGTAAGCACTTCCACAGTGCCAAATCATCACTTTGTGTCATATTCAAATTCATTGTTCTAATGGCGTTGCTCACTTCTGTCCTTGTTTTTGCTTAGATATGAGGAAAGCTTTGTCACAAGACGTTGAAAAGAAGTCCATCATACCACTGAAGAGACCAATAACACCGGATGAACTTGAATATGATTGAAGTTAACTTCTAGTTACTTCCAGTGTTTTGTTTGCTGTTAACTTCTATGGTGATTTGCCAAGTGTCTTTTGTCTCCAGTAGTATCATCTAGTGATCGTGCTGTTTTCTTTTCTGCATCCTGATAAGATTCAACATAACTCTGAAGGTGATTCTATCGTTTTGGAATGGAATGCAGCACTTAGTAAGTAGTCTATCTTGGAATGAGGTGCTATCTTGTAACCATACCGTTATTTTCTTGTATCGAGGAGTTCCACGTCTGTATCATTAGCCTCCACACGATTAGAAACCAGATGAGACCTTAGTATAGATAAAATGTGAATGGGCCAAGTCTGATATTCTGCAGATGTGGAGTTTTGACCTTGGTAGCGGGCGTAACGCGAGATCACAACTTCACATACGTTAGCACTGCAGAGAGGAGTAAGAAAATTCATCAAACATTTAATATAAAATTGCCAAATTTCTTAAGATTTCTTCTCAAAGTTACATCAACCCTTGGAATACTGATAAACATACGTGAAGAACTTGCACTCGTGTTTGTTTGAGCTATGAACGTCGATAGGAAAAATCATCGATGTATGTAAGTCGTCCTCTAATTGGCCTTAAATATGACTGTAGCCGGTAGCTCCCATATCCGGCTCTCATTTTATCGTGCTCAAAATTCCACTAATATATTGACAATAGCTAGAAAAAGAATATCCATTGGACAGCAGCGGGGACCGTATTTAATCTTGTTAGGGCAAAAAAAGATTTTGGAATTCCTACACCCTCCAGGCCTTTATACAGTCCAATCAACCAGTGTCTTTCTTATTAGGGAATAACAAAATTGGTATTGCCCTAAACAACGAATTTGATAGGATACGTGCTTCCTGAAGTCCCCCTATTTGTATATGAGAGCATCACGCCCTGGTCCTACGCCGATGTAATGGACTGGGATACCAACCAGCTCTTCTATCCTCTCCACGTACAAACGAGCAGTCTCTGGGAGATCGCTGTAGTTTCGTACAGAGGAAATGTCGTCCTCCCACCCAGGTAGAACCTCATATTTGACCTATACCAACAGAGAGAACATAAGAATTTTCATCAATTACCAAGAGTCACATTGAGTGATTTAGTGCTCTCATATGCTGCCTGTAAAATTATGGCATGGAATATGAGTAAATGGAACAGGATCAACTGCTCTTCCTCACCTTAATTTTCTCCAGAAGATCAAGGTCTGCAGGGAATGATTCAATTTCTTTACCATCTTCAGTACAATATGCAATTCCCAGCTTTACTTCCTTGAGGCCAGTTAACACGTCGAGTTTGGTCAGATTTAAAGATGAGAAACCGTTTATTTGGCAGCAGTACTTGAGTGCAACTATATCAAGCCAGCCACAGCGCCTCGGTCGACCTGTCGTTGTCCCAAACTCCATTCCAGAAGCGCGGAGCAAATCACCAGTCTTACCCAACAGCTCTGTTGGGAATGGGCCAGAACCTACCCTGGTTGTGTAAGCTTTTACCTGCACATGGAAATATTAAGTTTTGTAGGGAGAGGAAAAGTATGGATTGTTAAGAAGTTTAAAGATAGCTGTACCGACCACTCCAATGAGATCACCGATACTTCTAGGAGCAATACCAAGGCCAGTGCAAATACCACCAGCTGAGGGACTCGAGGAAGTAACAAATGGGTAAGTACCAAAGTCAATGTCTAACATGGTGGCTTGACCACCTTCAACCAATATTTTCTTATTCTGCAAGATTGATTGATTCATGAAGTGCACGGTATCAGTAATATAAGGTCCTAGACGCTCGGCAAACTTTTCGTACTTCTCAACCTCCTCTTTAAGGGTCTTGGTACTGTATTCAAATCCTTCAAAGCGCAGAGCTGCATCTCTCAGCAAGGTATTGAGTTTAGCACCAAATGTATCCATATGCCGCAGATCACTGACTCTAAGTCCATTCCTTATAACTTTGTTTGAATAGCATGGCCCAATTCCCCTCTTTGTTGTTCCTATAAGGGAATTTCCAAGCTCTACCTCTCTGAGCCCGTCAACAGTTTGATGAAAGTCAAACAAAAGATGGGCACGATCTGATACTAAAATTCTTCCTTCACAGGAAATTCCATTTGATTCTAACCCATCAATTTCTTTGAAGAACCCAGGAAGATGAACTACTGCTCCATTACCAACTACACACATTGTCTTCTCATTGAGGATACCTGATGGAACAAGATGTAATGAAAACTTCTTTCCCTCTGAATTATATATAGTATGCCCAGCATTAGCTCCACCCTAATAACATAAAACATTCTACAAGTTAAAACAATATATATATATATATATATATATATATATGATCAAATCCTATTGGACAAAACTAAGTCTAGTCTTATTGCCACCTTAAGAAAACTGAACTTCATAAAGGTGTGCAAAAACCTATAAAAATTAGTCAATACAACAAGTGCAGAGAGAACAGTAGGAGAAATGAGCACTATGTAATCAAGGTTTTCCATGAAGCAGGATAATCATTTTTTTTAACCCATAAGAACTGCTTGTGTAAAGTGAAAAGGCAATATCCTTGCCATAAAGGAAATGCACCATTAGTTATCAATACTGCATTACTGCCTCGACTAGATAACCGGAAGGGTTATCGGTATTTTAAGATGTTTTATAATTCTATTTTGTTAGTACGAAGGATTCGACATTAAAAAAATGAACATATAGAAGGAATATCCATTGTGGTTATGGGTTTAGAAAAATTGGGAATAGACAAAATGCTTTCTGCAGATATATTAAACTGATGCTTAGAATAGTTCAGCTATCCTTATTCGTTAATGATGATACAGCCATAAAAATTATCATCATAAAAATTAAAGATATATTCAAGAATGAGAAAACAGCAAGGCTCTCGAGTCTCATCAAGAATACGTTGAGATCGGAAGGGCTTCACACAATTCAAGAAAACTGGGGACCAATGGTACAAGTACAACCCATGCTGATATCAGTACTTATCATCAAAACCAAGCAAGAACCAAAATGGAAGGGAGCCTTGGACTACTAAGCTTCCTTCGTAACACGGAATTTCTCCTGTTCTGCTAGAGTTGAATTTCCCATGTATAAAACGACTTTCTGTGATAGTGTTGCGATCAAAGGAGTACAAAGTAGCAGTAGCTTACAGTAGTACGGTAAAGGCAGTCTGCGTGGATGGCGCCGGAAGATAAACACCCTTCAAGTAACGATCATAAAGCAAACTAACGCAAATTACTACTCCCCTCTGTCAGAAAAAAACCAACCTAGTACGGAACGTGAGACATCCTACTATGTTGGTTTTTTTGGACAGAGGGAGTACATCTCAGCTAAAGGATCGCCTCTGGAAACTCACCAGCGCCAACGTGAGAACTCGTACTATCCTACCACAAGGAACCAATTAATCGAACACCTTCCGGACAAACTGACAAAGCAAAGAGGAGCAGAGAGCGGGTGTGTTTGGTTGCAAGCCACACTTTGCCACAGTTTGCCACGCCTAAGGTTAGGCAGATTTGACAGGTGTTTGGTTGTAGCAACAGTTGTGGCAAGATTCCCCTCTAACAAATTGGGTCCCACGTGTCAATGGCTCAAAAAAGTGTGGCAAGATTCAGATTCCCTTAGACTTAGTAAGTTGTGGCTAACAATTTGATCACCTCACCTTAGACAAGGTGTGACAACTTTTATTAGCAAGTAATGGTAAAGTGTGGCTGGGAACCAAACAGCCCCACCCAGCAAAAGAAGCGCGCGCGACGGCGCGAGACGGACCGACCTGGCAGCGTGCGACGATGTCGAAGCGCTGCGCGAGGATGTCGACGAGCTTTCCCTTCCCCTCGTCGCCCCACTGCGTGCCCAGCACCCCGGCCACCTGGCTCAGCGACTCCAGCCGCCCCTGCGCGGCCGCCGACTCCGGGGCCGTGGCCACGGATGCCGCCACCCTCAGCGCCCGGCGCGAGCGCGGCGCCACCGCGCATGGCGCCGGTGGCCTCGCGGCGGCGGCGGGGAGGAAGGAGAGGGAGGCGGCGGCGGCGGCGGCGGGGTCCAGGCACGGAGGGGAGAATGGCATGGCGGCGACGGTGGAGGGAAATCGAGGAGAGAATGGCGGCTGGTGGTGGGCCCTCCCCGCCTGCTGCTGGGTTTGGAGGCGACGGTCGTGGATGTGCCCGTTCGTTATCTTCTCTGTTCGATTCTCCCGTCGCGAGATCGGACGGCTCGGATGTTTCAGAAATGATTTTCTTCAATTGTGTGTTCCAAATCTTCAAAAATTCGTTTTGGTCGAGTTTTGGGGGAAAGTAAGTTGTTGAATTTCAGGAGATTTGGTGAAATTCGTCATATCGCCCGGGCTCGCATTTCAAACAATGACTTTCAGAACGCGTGGTTTGCTTATTTGCGTTGTACTTTGGGAGCAACAGTTTGAACACAGATTTAAATTTCTCGTTTAAATGTGAATCGCGCTGCTTGTAAATTTTCTTAATTTTGATTTGCTTTCATTCTAGCCGTTAAATTTCTGGAGCTAAGATCGCCATCTACTCATCATGTTGCATTTTGCAGCATCACCAACCGGCCAACAGATATCAGGCCCTAAACTCCTGATTAAGAATTATGTAGCTAGATGAGCACTTGAGCAGCAACCGCGTCAAAATTTGGAAGAGTAATAGCTACTAATCATCAGGGAACACACTTTGGACACTAGGTAAATAGCTCAAAATTTTCTACTGAGGTATCTGGGCATATTCTTAAAGCCCATGTAAAACACCTAAACATCAAAATGGAGCTGCTTATCATGCATAAGAATACGTAGGTGTGCAGATCATGGCAGCAACTCCACAGAAGCAGCGACCGATGAACAATTTGTCAAAACAGATACAGCATGGAGCAAATGAAGTTCGAGCCTCAGCGACCTTTGGCCGAAGCACTGGAATCAGCATTCTTTTTCCTTTTCTTCAGCAAGTTCACCTTGTCCTTTTTCCTTTCCTGGTTAATCTGTAGTTGCAAAGGGTAACAGATTAGTTTAGCTCAAAGCCACTTAAATTTACGCTGAAACAGGGAAATGCTTGTGGCATCTACAAGGCATATGTTATAAAATTTGGCAATGTGGCTAAAATTTCAATGGATGACATGGCTGCAACAATGAACGGATGTGAAACAGCAAGCAAGCAGAAAGTGACAAATACATGCAAGGCATAAGAGCGCAGACCTCAATTGCTTGAAGAAGG
Source organism: Oryza sativa Japonica Group (assembly GCF_034140825.1). Taxonomy (NCBI): domain Eukaryota; kingdom Viridiplantae; phylum Streptophyta; class Magnoliopsida; order Poales; family Poaceae; genus Oryza; species Oryza sativa. The sequence goes on along the minus strand of NC_089037.1, from coordinate 28,908,168 downwards.
CCTCTCTGCTTGCGAGACATAAGGGTCTTGGAAATGTCAGCAGCATCCTTCTCGGCTTGTTTATGAGAGTCCTCCATATGATCGTCAGCTTCTTTAGTATCACTTTTGTCCACAACATCTGGTTGGTTATCTGCCGTCCTATTTGAGAAGGTCTTTCCTTCGTATTCCATCCTCAGCTCATCGTGGTACTGCTTCTCTAGCATCTCCAACTTTAGAAGAGAAAAAGGCAAAATGAGACAACAGAGAATGCTTTCTGTACAAGAAGCAAATAAGATGACAGCAGAAAGGACTAATGTTTTGTACTACATGGTGTTGAATTTACCTTCCTCTTCTTGTCAGCAATTTCATTAGACTCTGATCGATCAATAATTGCCTCTACCAGTGAATTTTCCATATCTTCGTCCCCTAAACTTGGCAGAGGCAACACCTGGCTTTGAGCAGCAGCTTGCAGCCTCTTAATGGTCTCTGCATACTCAGGAATGTAACCCTCTGCATCATTGTCCACAAAGGGAGATAAATGTGGTGGAGGCACCCTGAGACCAAAAAAAAAAGGAATATTGATGGCAAAAATTAGGACAAACATAAGTATAAAAAATTAGATCAACTTTTATGCATCTTTATAGTTCATTTTTGCAAACTGTGCAAGTACAGACAGTAAAAAAAGGCTGTCAATTTAACTAAATGTTAAATTATACATGAACTATATTTCAGTAAAGTTGTTTCCACCTAAGAACCATCAATATGTGCAACCAAAATGTGAAAACAGCATGCGACAAATTAAGGTATTGCAGTACAGTGATTTTTAATTAAGTTGGAAGTGGGACAAACATTGGGCTCTCAACTACAGGAGTGCAAATATTATATAATCAGCACTTAACAACTATTAAAGGGATATCTCCATATGATGTTAACAGCAAGCAATTGTCATTAGTGAAGGCTGCCCCCAACTAAGGTTGGAAATAAACACAAATATCCACCCACAAATTTTAGCAAACATATGTAGAAGCAACACACAAGGCCACACAAATAATCAATAAAAATTACATATATAATACATGTGCCATGAGGTATACCTCCCGACAATATAACCTTCTGTCGGCAATATGATGCGAGCATTCACGCAATCATATATCCACTGTGGTTGAACATACTCCCTAGAGAGGAAAACGTGGCTTTGGGTCGGTCTATCAACAATCTGCAAAATAATGAGTGATATCAGTAATCTGCAAAATACCGTAACTACAAGATAAAACTACATTAGAGATAAATTGGAAACAAATGGCTGAGCTAATTGTTATATATGATTATTTGATATTTAAACAGTATTTTATATTTAACAAAAGGGTAACAATAATTTTATCCATCAATTTGGGCAACCTCTGGTGTAATCTTACAGAAAGATAAATATACCTGATGAGTGATGTCTTCATCTGTCTCATCAAAAGGAGCTCCTTCTCCTTCCCATGAAACGGTACCACCAAATGCTGGAATGATAAATAAGAGAGATTCCCTAGGCACCTGAAAGTGGAAAACAAGACAGATAATAAGATAAGTATATTGAAGATGATCTAATTGAACAAACATACCCCCAGGGATATCCCCAGGGTACATAAGTTTCCACTGGCCTACCTCACGACTTAGGTAGAACTTCAGGTTTTTGAATAAACTCCTGCATTCTTTGGCATCAGCGTCGTCTGCATCAGCAGCAGTAGATTCTTGTACAAGATGCATCAGCGCTCCAGGTTCATTAGTTGGGAGCTGGTGTTGAAGTTGTGCCAATCTGAGTTCAGACTCATCTGTTTTTGAGCTCTCTTTATTGTCTTCACCCTCTTTGTCTTCAATTAGTCCAGCAGGTTCTGAATTTCCAGGTACTCTTCCAGAAGACATGTACCGGCACAACGCATAGAGCTCTAATAGGAGAAAAACAGTGTTGTCAACCAAAAAGATCCCGAAAAAGAAGAAATTAAAAAATAAAGGGAAATTATTAGCTATTTGAGAAGGATAAAACGTAGGTTCACCAACAAAACTACAATAAGCACCAACACTTACCAGAAGCTAAAGCTTCCAAACGAGGATCCAGAACAGGAGGATAATTTACATTTATCGAATGGTAAAGCTTGAAGTTTATAAATCCCAGAAGTGTCTGCAGGTAGTATAGAACAGTCAAAAAATTGAAAGAACCATTGTACCAAACACTGTTGAGATCGGCATTTTTTTTATATATACTAAGTGATCAATCTTGAAAAGTTATTGCTAGGTATCGTAACATTATATCTGAACATTTTCAGCATGATCATAGGTCTGTCAGGTGTACATGGTTATAGCCAGACTGCAACATAATTTATTTACAATAGTCATATCTTCCATGCAACAGAATATTAAATATTAAACAGAGATTCCAAAACAAAACAAGCATATATGGCTTCAGACCTACAATTGAAACAATAGCAGCAATCATAGAAGATTGTAGCCTGCAAATTCTTGCAAGACAGAACACACAAGAGCCAAGATTGTTGCACTCAAAGAAATGTGCTTGCATTTACCCCCATGATATTTCCTTTTATTTTACCGCGTGCAATCGCATTTTATTGTGGATCAAATTTTCGTAACAGTTCCAGTACTATTTGGATAGAAGTGGTGCTATATTGCTGAATAAAGCAGGAAATACATAGTAATTAGGAAATTAGGACAGATCATCGTCATTGTCACCTCATAGAATTCCAAAAAGGTAAGCATCACATTGAAGTCAACGTCATCAGTTAAAACTTGCTGAAGAGCATGTGGAGTTAGCCAGGTGATCTTTTGACCTTGAACTTCAGCCTGCAAAAAGTAGTTATATTATATAAATATATATACTATAGCATGCACAGTTACAGTGATTTTAAAGGCAAGGACTGCAAGTAGACATAACTACACAAGCTTACTTGATAATATATGCCCTTGACGGATATAAATGTCTTTCGCAGGGAATGAGTTCGAGATATATATGCTTGCCATTCATGGCTCAACCTACAAAGTACAAACATGTCCCCCAAATTAATAAAAGGTATTAGCAACGCCAAACAAAGTCAGGTACAGCAATTCATTATAGCAGCAATAAAGATGGGGCAAATGTCATAGACTTGTAGCATGATGAACAAATGAACTAGGAAACTACAAGAGCCCCTTGGCTGGGAGTGTTGTGTGTGAATTTGAGGGAGGGGATTCATTTACAACAGAGCATACCTGCGGCAATTATGAATCCGCTGAACTTGCACACGTTCACCTTCAACAGCAGGCAACGCAGCAAAAAGATGCACCATTGTTAGGCAATCATCCAAGTCACGAAGAGCATCAACAAAAGTTGGATATCTGTAAAGCAAAAATATGGGGATGATTTATAGAAACAAATACGGTATGGATGTCATCAGCAAATCACTTTAAACCTGGTACCTTTCAAGAATAAGCCTGTCAAGTTTGTAAGTTGGTGGTCGGTTCAATAATCTGTCTGCAAGATCTTTATTTTTCTTAGCAAACGCCTTTTTGACCTTCTTCCTGTGGACCTTGATTTCTCTGAAGTCAAACAACAATGAAATGTCATTAAGAGTGGAGACATCACAAACCAAGAATAGCATGGTCTTATAACTCACACTTTTTAATGCAAAGACAACATGCACCACACTGTATCAACTAAAGTTCTAATGAAACTCTAGATTATATATAAAGCATGAATTATGATTCCCTTGTCAACGATCAAGTAATTGTGAGCAACTAGTCTATCTGCCATTCTGCCAACCATCAAAATATCATTGATGAAGCACCGAGGAGAATAATTCACATGGCCTAGCTAATGGCTCTCTGAAAACCTACATTATAATTATTTCCTCAATTGTATTCAGTAATAAAATACAAGTTTCTATCTTGCTTGCCATTTTCTCCGCTGCATAAACTGTGACAGAAACAAATTGCACAATTGCAGCAAACAAATCAAATAACAAGAACACAACACAAACCGATCACTAGCACAATTAAGATATTTTCATATTGCCTATCTCAGTGGCCTAATAACAAATAAGAAAATTGAAAGCATTGTTATCTCATTAAAAATTAAATATGTCTGCAGCTAAATTTTGTGATAGTGATACATTATATGCCCTTAATTGCACAGAGAAATGTGCAATCAACCAAAAAGGCATGCAATTCAAATGCTCAGTGAGTGAATACTGAATACTTCTGTAGCCGCCAAAAAAAAACACAGATGGTAGACCTTTTGCAAGAAAACTTAAGTACCTAAACTTCTCAATCAAGGGATCATGGGCCAGGAAGGCAATATCCTTCATGTGGTAGTAGGTCTTGTGGTTCCCTTCCACCTTCTTCTTTGGATCCCGGGGAAAGACGCCCTTGAGAATGCATAGCTTCCTGCAACGGATTGCAAAATTTTAAGCAGTCAGAAAAAAAAAATCCTACATCGCTTGCAGTATAAAAGCTATACGTAACGCAGAGAATAGTGAAGGTAATCCTAATGGCCAATAGGCGTATCGAACAAATTAATTAGCTTAATGGAGTGTACAGCTTAAAGCTTCAGCGTAAAATGTGTAAAATTTCCCAGACAGCTTTGTTAGCTCCAACAAAACCAATAAAAATAGCCACAACTACACTCGTTAATAGCTCCAAAATGACCCAACATATCATTAGTCAGTACTCAGTAGTAGCAGCTGGGAGATTAGAGGATGACCTGAAGGTTGCGAGGCTAATCTGCAGGTACTTCACCGCCTTGGTCCTGGTGATGTACTTCGCCGCGTTCCCCTCCTTCTTCTTGCCCTAGAGCATCCACGAAAGCAGCGGTGAGAGGCTCCGCGTACAACAAGGAGAGGGGTATTCGGGGGGAGGAGGCGGGAGGAAGACGGGGTGAATTACCGCAGGCCGGTAGTGCTTCGGCATGGCGGCGGCGGCGGCGGCGGCGTGGCTCCTCGGGGAAGGGGAGCGGGGGAAAGGAGAGGCCGAAGAGGGGAGGTGGGTTTTTAGGGTTTTGGTTTATATTGCGGCGGATGGCTTTGGGGCCTTGGGTTGGGCTGAAAGGCTGGAACCCGGCGCGGCGCTCACTGAGAAGAGGTGAAGACTGGAGACTTGGGAGGTGGGAGCCGGCCTGTCAGCGTCTGCTTAACGCTTAGTACATATTCTTCTCGTAAAAGGGGATTGTTCAGTCGATTTTAGAGAGAGATGTACTCCCTCCGTCTCTATAAAAAAACAGACACGCTAAAAAAGTTACGACAGTTTTTCCCTTAAAAATATATCGGTTTGTGGTGCATTGAATTGACGTTAAGATTAGTGCTAAAATAATAGTATGCTAAGGCCGGGAGTTCAGCATAGCAAACATCTTTTCTTGAAAAAAAAAGAGACACTTCTCATATATTTATACAAATTTACATAGTAGTTACATCCCACTTACACACCACTTACATATATAATTTTAGAATTTACATATGTAATTTTAGGACTTACATATGTAATTTTGAGACTTACATTGTAAATACACTAAAATTTCATATGCAATTTTAGGGACTTATAATGTAAACACATACCGACTATTTTTTCATGAAAAATATGGCGCCATAAATATAGCTACTCTCAAAAAAAAAAACCTATAACTATATGTAACATCCTACCTCCGTCCCAAAATGTAAGCATATAGAATCTGGACACATATGTGTCCAGATTGCTATATTTTGGGGCGGATGGAGTATTCTAGTATGAATATATGCATACCTTTGTCTATATTCATTGTACTGGAATATGGCAGATCTAATTCTAAGTTTATTTTTGTGGGACAAAGATAGTAAGAGTTTGTATCACTATTTTGCAGGTAACGTGGAGTAGATTTTCGGTCATTCAGAAGTACATTTTCTCTAAGCTTGTAGATTTCGGTCATCTAACTCTTTTATACCATGAAGGTGACGTGATATACCAACAAGATCAGTGTACTTTAATACCATATCGCCGTTTTCTTGAATTTGCCCTTGAAGTAATCCTTACATGAGCTTTTTAAAACCATATATGCATATTTTTGTCTATCTCGAACCGCTAGTAACAACTAGAAACCAAATTACGATAATATAGTCACTGCTTTAACCAGTTGCTACTTGTTTGTTGCAACGAATGAACCAGTCACATTATGCGGGCAACTCTGTAACGAGCAACTAACAACCCCATAAGAAACAAACACAAACACCTCCTTGTTCGAGTAATAGACTGCTTTGTTATCTCCGAAATTACGTGAGAAAAAGAACCTCGGATTTATTCTATGTTATAGTTTTTTTACTCGGAGTTATCAAGCTCCGACCAGTAATATATTATATACGATCTAGTATCAATAATTAACAATAAAAAACCATAAACTGGGCATATTCGGCTGCAAGGTACAGCGTTGCCTTGCAGCCAAACCGCGGCATATTCTTTGTTTGTTGTATGGTGTAACAGATGGCTAGTTATATAGTAGCACTGTACTTGGCAGCCGAACAAGTGTTGGTCGACCAACTTCTGTTGGTCAAAACCAACAAGTGTTTATAGACCGAGGAGTCACCACAGCAAAGAATGGCTTACGTCAAAATACGTACTCTATCCGGATGTTTTTAATACATGACGTCATTGACTTTTAGTTTTATATTTGATCATCTGTCGTATTCAATATATTTCAAATAGGATAAAATACAAAGTCATGAATATAATACACAATACATCTAATAACAAAATAATCACAAAAAAAAAACGATAACACAGTTTTTTTAGAAACATGGTATGAACGCAGCACTCACGACATTCACCCACTCACTCGTATGAGCACCTTCTAAACGTTGGACGACATATATTGAGATTAACCAAGTCACCACAAACGTTTTTACCATCGATGATAAAAAAAAGCAATATATATTTCAATAATACGAATCTCATATGTACACCAAAAAAAATGGTGTCATAAAAAAACTGAAGAAGGTACATCTTTTTACATGCTATCTACTCAAGAAGGTACATCTTTTTGACATGCTATTTACTCCCTCTGTTTTCAGGTCATAAGTCAAACTGTTTCAAATTTAACTAAATTTATAGACAAAATAGTAATATTTACTATAGGTGTGTTTAGTTCACGCTAAAATTGGAAGTTTGGTTGAAATTAGAACGATGTGATGGAAAAGTTGGAAGTTTGTGTATGTAGAAAAGTTTTGATATGATGGAAAAGTTGGAAGTTTAAAGAAAAAGTTTGAAACTAAACCCAGCCTATACTAAATTAGTTTCATCAAATCAATAATTAAATATATTTTCATAATAAATTTGTCTTGTGTTGAAAATTTTACTATTACTTTTTTTCTACAAACTTAATTAACTTTAAAGTAGTTTAACTTTTTCTAAAGTTAAAATGTCTTATAACCTGAAACGGAGGGAGTAGTACATTTGTATTCAAGGTAATACAATACGAAGGTAATATTAAAAGGTTTGAAAATGATAAAGAAAAGAAGGGGGAAAAAAGGTTTCTCTTGGGTTGGACAAGGCCTTATCAAACCCGGCCTGAACTATACTACCGCACAACACACAAAACGTCGACGACTAATGACGTCATCATCCGGGACCCCACCTGCCAGCGAGCTAACTAAAAATCCAAGGAAGCAAAACGAAACCGCGCGCCGCCAACCTTTTCGCGGCTTCACTTTGTTTTTCTTTTGTCTTCGTTTTTTTCCCGCGGCGCGATTACGAAAAGAGCTCTTCCCGCCGGCGCCACCGCCCGCCGACCAAAACTCCTCCATAAACCCCTCTCTCCCCGCCATTCCCCACCTCTCTCTCCCCTCCCCTCCCCTCCCTTCGCGCCTCCTCATCCGCCTCTCTCTCTCCTCCCCCTCCGATGGCGACGCGGCCGCGGTCCTCCCCGTCGTTCTTCGGCGGCCTCCGGGCACGCGAGCTCGGCGGCGGCAGGGTGCCACTGCCACGCGCCTCCGCGGCGCGGCTCCCCTACCTCGCGGACCTCTCCTCCTACCCCGGCGGCCGCGGGAGCGGGGTCATCGCCGTCGAGCACGCCGGCGACCCCGCCATACCTTTCGCCATCTCCTTCTGCAAGGTGAGCGAGCCTGGGATCTTTTGTCCCCCCTTCGTTTTCATGCGTTTTTTTTCCCGATTCCGACATCGAAAGGGTTAAGATTTGATGGGAACTGATTGTTCGATGAACCCTCGCATTTTTTTTTCATTTCAGGCGGAGCAGATCTCTCACCTTCTGGCGGTAGCTGATGAGGACGGGTATGTTGGCATCTACGACACCCGCCGGCGCCTCCCATCCAGCTCATCGTCATTGGGGAAATCAGGTTCGATTGGATCCCCCCTCTTTGATCTAGTTTTCGCACTGTTCGATTCAGTTCGTGGATGTCTGGGGCCACGCACTGGGTGTCATGTTCGATTCGTTCCGGTCTGAAACCGTGACATTCTCGCAGCTGAAACGAAGATGTCCGATTGGGTTGCCCACAACAATGCCATCTTTGATGTGTGCTGGATCAAGGTAACACCTGTTACTCTCAATCATTGAAACATGTTAGAGTTAGTGGTATAAAAGCCAATCCTCACTCACTTGTATCATCTTCTTTTTGGCGTTGTTTATTTAGGACGGTTCCCAATTACTGACTGCATCAGGCGATCAGACTGTAAGTATCGCAATAAGATCATTTTTCAGAAGTAGAATAGAATTGTTTGTTTGTTCTGCATTACAATTCATATTAATGTGATGGTGGACTGCCTTTTGATCATTGGGATTGTTTGTTCTGTATCAGGTGAAAATATGGTCTGTGGAAAACAAGAAATGCCTTGGTGTTCTGTCAGGGCACACCGGGAGTGTGAAGTCGCTGTCATGCCATTCTTCAAACCCAGGTTGGTGTTATGTTGGGAAACAAAAAATCAATTCTTCGTATATTTGTGCCTGTAAAATTTGCCAGGAACTTGTATTCAAGAACTTATTCACTGCAGAGCTCATTGTTACTGGATCAAGGGATGGTTCTTTTGCTCTTTGGGATCTAAGAATCGACCCAAAAACCCCTAATGGTCACCGTGAAGCTTGTCTCATGTATGTTGCCTTGGCTGTTGCAATCTAAATTTCCCCTTTCAACTACAGTGATACAGAAATAACAAATTACTATATTTATAACTCTGTTTGGAATGTGACACATGCTAGGTCTTCCCTTGTTGTCAAACAAGCACACAGTCCCACACAAAGAAATCGAACAAGGTCTAGAGCAAAGGTATTGAATTTGCATGGATTTGCTATTGCTGGGTATGATCATACATCCTACTGTGGTCAACTTGCTGACGCTGGTAATTTTTAGGCTGCTTCGACGAGTATCACATCTGTTCTTTATTTGAAGGATGATATCTCCATTGCTACTTCTGGGGCTGCAGACAAGTATGTCATTCCCCATTCATTTCATTCTTATAGTTCAAAAGGCATGATGTGTTGTCTGTGGTATTACATTTGAATACGAACATGATCACTTTGAATACAATTTACCTCATTTTTGTGTAACTCTGTCCAAATATTAATGTTCCACTTTCAATAATGTCTGCCAGCATTGTGAAGATATGGGATACGCGAAATATCAAATTGTCTCTCTCCAACAGAAGCTCTCAAGCAGCAATGCAACCTTTGGTAAGCAGCTAACAATCACTACGCAATATGTTTGTAGCCCAATTTCAAGACTTACCGATCATTTGTGCAGGAGGGTGTGAAACATGGGATCTCTTGCTTGTCTCAAGACTCGTATGGTGCCTATATTGCTGCGTCATGCATGGATAACAGGTATAACCGCAATCAACCACACTGCCTCAGACTTAATATGCCATTTGTGAAGGCTGCCTTTGACTTTATAAGCCTTTCAGGATCTATTTGTACAGTGCTCTTCATATGGATAAAGGCCCAATTAAGGCTTACACTGGCAGCAAAATTGAATCTTTTTTTGTCAAGGTCAGTGAGTGAACAAGCTGAGTTGATTTCCATTTTTCAAACCGCATGCCTGCTTGTTCTTAGGTAGTTTTATCTGCTATGTTTTATAACACCTGATATGTTGGTCAAATGCAGTCTGCTATCAGCCCTGATGGAACTCACATTCTTGGTGGTTCGAGTGATGGCAACGTGTACTTATGGCAGGTAGTTGTTGGATCATGTTATCATTTCGCACACGCATTAGCTGCTCTTTTACTTTCTATTCATGCCACTACTTTTTCACTGACATAGGTGGATCAGCCTGAAAGAGGTCCTATAATTTTGGAAGGCCATGAAGGTGAAGCTACTTCAGTTGACTGGTATGTTCTACATACAATTGTAGTTTTTTTTTGTGTAAATCTTATCAACCATCCAATGTTCAGATTTCAGTACGATTTTTTCACAATTTTCAGGTGTGCATCAGAGGTCGGGAAGATCGCAACGTCATCTGACGATTCCAAGGTGAGTATGTGATTAACCTTGCAAATTTTGTTCATTCAACTTTCATGAATCTTATGAGAATGAGATCCTTTTCTTTTTCTATTACACACCTACATGTTGCAAGCGAATTTAAATGCCTGTTTTGGTATGTAGAAAGGGGAGCTGCTGATATTCAGTATTTTTTTTAAGAAAACCACTGATAACAACACTTTATGATGTGTATCTATCAGGTTCGCGTATGGAATACTGAGAGAAGGGTGTTCCCAAACACAAGTTCCCCAACGGTCATCCGCAAGAGAATAACCGCACCAAACACTGGAAGCCGGTCTGCTAGCCATGAGCTAGCTACTACCTCAAGAGATGTAGGAGTAGCAGCCTGCACCAGTGCAGATGGTGAATTGCCAACTGGTTCACGCTCTCCCCTTCAGCCCAGAGTACTGGAGTTTGGCACACCGGAGTCAGCGAAGAAGAGAGCCTTTAGGTTGTTTCAGGAGGACTCATTGGACATAAGGAAAAGCCCAGAGGCTCAAATGAACAGCCCTTCTTCGGTTCTAAGCCCCCCACATTCACTGAAGAGGAGAACAATTCGGGACTACTTTGCTAGTAGCTCATCTTGTGAGCACACCAAGCATGTCCATGACCTTGCACTCTTGGCTCACTCGTCAACTGTGAAGAACCTCAAAAATGCTCAATATAGCTACAGGTGCCTGAAAAAATAACTTTAAAGTTTTGAACATCGATTTCACTAAACAACAATTATTATCTCCCTCTGAAATGTTGCTACCTAAGATGATAGTTTAGAACTCTAGAATCATTGTCGGCGGAGAAAGTAAATTATTTTCCCCAAATTTCCAGCTATGAAAAAACCCTCACCAAACACCATCAAACAAGAGTTCACCAAACCGCCCATGCGGCCATGCTGTCACGCAACGCACCGCATTGCCTGATGGCCGCTCGATGCATGCATGCTTCCCCGTGCACATATCCGACAGACGCGCCGTGTCAGCGAGCTCCTCGACCGACCTGTGTAGCCCATGCAAGCATCCACCCCCTCCACGTACACCCCCTCCTCCTCCCTACGTGTCACCGCTCTCTCCACCTATATATGCCCACCTGGCCCCTCTCCTCCCATCTCCACTTCACCCGATCGCTTCTTCTTCTTCTTCTTCGTTGCATTCATCTTGCTAGCTAGCTTAGCAATGGCGGATCGCGACCGCGCCGGGCAGTACTACCAGCAGCAGAGAGGGCAGGTGGGGGAGACGGTGAAGGGGATCCTGCCGGAGAAGGCGCCGTCGGCGTCGCAGGCGCTGACGGTGGCGACGCTGTTCCCGCTGGGTGGGCTGCTGCTCGTGCTGTCCGGGCTGGCGCTGGCGGCGTCCGTGGTGGGGCTCGCCGTCGCCACGCCGGTGTTCCTGATCTTCAGCCCGGTGCTCGTCCCGGCCGCGCTGCTCATCGGGCTCGCCGTCGCCGGCTTCCTCACCTCCGGCGCGCTGGGCCTCGGCGGGCTGTCGTCGCTCACCTTCCTCGCCAACACGGCGCGCCAGGCGTTCCAGCGCACGCCCGACTACGTCGAGCAGGCGCGGCGCAGGATGGCCGAGGCCGCCGCGCACGCCGGCCACAAGACGGCGCAGGCCGGCCACGCCATCCAGGGCAGGGCCGACCAGGCCGGCACCGGCGCCGGCGCCGGCGGTGGCGCCGGCACCAAGACATCCTCGTAAGCACGCGCCGCGCGCGCGAGTGGCTCGCGTCGCGTACGGGCTGGGTTTAGCCTGCTGGGTTTCGCTTCGCTTCGTAGTAGTCTCGCCCCCGACCGACCGAGTCAAGAGTGTGTCCCGAACGTGACCGTGCCTACGTGTCGTGTGATCCTAAAGTCTAATGTTGTACCAGCTGCTGCGTACTACTGCTACTAGGTAAGATCGATGTAGTTTTCGATTTAGAGTTGTGAATGATAATAAGCGAGGTCGGGGGGAGCAAGCGATCTGGGGAGTTTGTGCTTGATTTGAGTTGATGATGAACATATGTATGCATTCCGTGTTCCTCTGTAAGAAAAGAATTGGTGAATGAACCCATGTCTCTTTGCTCAAATGTCAGTACTTGAATGCTACATTACAGCCTAGCAATCTGCTGATTGCCGTTTTATTATCTCCAAAATGGCTTCCCAGATTAGTACATGTTCTCTCTGAAAACAGTTGAACGTTTTTCACAGCGAATGCAAACGAATCTGTCTAATGACATATTGTAAAGCCATTTTGTTTAGGACACATGGCCGCCTACTCGTCACGTGGACATTTTCAACGAGTGATGTGTCTTGGTTAGGCCACGTCGGCCTGATTGTCGGCCGTCGTGAGTGCTGACCGTTCTAGGCTAGCTATTGTTGAGGAAGTTGGGCTTTGTCCCATAAAGGCCAGCCCAAAACAATTAGGAGGTTAAAGAACTGGAATAAGTTGGTGTTTGAATCTCCTAATCTCCTAATGGTGTTTCACGCATAATAAGATGGTAATGCGTGAGAATAAGATTGGTGTTTGAATCTCCTAAAGTGTTTCACGCAAAACGAGATGGTAATAATATATGATTAATTGTGTTTTGATTATTACCATCTAAGTCATCTAAGTTTTCGCACGAAACGTACCAAGTTTTCGCACGAAACGTACCGTTTAACAGTTTGTGTTTCACGCAAAACAAGATGATAATAATGTATGATTAATTGAGTTTTGATTATTACCATCTAAGTTTTCGCACGAAACGTACCGTTTAGCAGTTTGTTTTCGCACAGAACGTACCGTATACAATTTGAAATACGTACTATTTTTATCCAAAAATTTATTCAACTTTTGTTTAGAAAAAAGAAAAGAACAGGGCCTCATCTTACTTGAATAGTTATAGGAGGTTAAAGAACTTGAATACGAACCTGTCTCCTTCGTTTTACTTTCTCCTCCTTTATATATTGTGTCTTCATTCTATTTTATACATCGTGTCTTCGTTTTACCCTGTTCTCTTTATATATTGTGTCTTCATTTTTCTCTATACCTACATAACCTTTCGAACTACTATACATAGTAGAGGGTTATCTTTCACTCTGCTCTCTTATATATTGTGTCTTCATTTTACTCTATACTCACGTAATCTTCTGAACTACTATACATAGTAGAGGGGTTATCTTCAGTCTCTATTTTACTGTCACCATATCTTGTGTCTCCATTTCACTCTGTTCTCCTCATATCTTGTATCTTTATTTTTCTACTTATGTGTTACGTAATATCTATAACTTTATCAAAAGTTATCAAGGTGTACACTAGCAACTATCTTTTTTAGGATGTACATGTCAATAAAATAATAATTTTATAACTAATAATGGGAAAAACTTTCCATTTATACCCGAATGACCGCGATGCACCTAGGCTAGCCAGAGTTGTTGGTGGTTCAAGCAGCTACGAATACCCTAGTGGTAACCATATATCTTCAATCCAATTCGCCCGAAAAATGACGGTTGAGAAGGCGAAGTAGTATACTGTAGTATATATTCTCGGTCTAATTCATATTTTTCTTTAAGATAATAGAATATCTCACATTTTCATTAAACAATAAAAATGAAATATCCGGCCTCTGCAATAAGGATACACACAAACCATAAAGAAAACAATCATAAAAAGGGAAATAAATAGACATCGTGAATATACCATGTTGTGCTCCCGCATTTTGCACAGCTAGAATATTGACATGTACGCTAGCTGAACTTGATTAGTCGCTACCAAGTACCAATTGACACGGTATTTAACTATATTGATTATACTCCACAGTATTGAACTCTATTGCTATAGGCGAAATGTCTTCCACTTCTTTTGCCTGGTAAAGTGAGGTGCTCTTTATAAAAACATCTCAGCAATAAACTAGTATGTCTACATGGGTATATATAGCTCTCTAATTCATTGTCTCGTTTTTCTCTATAGACTATCTCTAGATTAATAGATAATTTTGCTCTCTCTCTTCATTTAATCTTTTTCAAGTAGAAAAATATGTTGACATAAAACTCTTATAAAGAGTTTTTAAATAACTATTGGGGTGCCCTAACGTTGTTCAAGCCCTCGGGCCGGCGGCCGGCACATACTACCAAGCAGGGTCTGCTGGCCCTTTGGTCGATCCGACATTGGAATTCGTTATTGTACCATTATTAGAAAAAGAACTACCATTGGAATGTAATTGTTGTAATTTTTTTTAAAAAAGTAACAAATTTATAAATGCCCCTTTAATCAACAGAGGTATCCAGCTAATAAGCTTCTCGTATGTTCCGAACGGCCACATTACAGTTGCTCTAGCGGCAAGTGGATGACAGGCAATTAAAGAAAAAAAAAAGATCTTCAGATGTCGATGTGAGAATCACATTCTCTTTTCTCATCCGCCACCCAGTTCCCCGTCTGTTTGGCAAAATCAGGCAACTAGAGAGTCCTCCTCTCCCTGGTATATGCACGCGCCCGCGTTCGTGCCGACGCGTGTGAAACGGCCGAGGTCGTGACAGCAGCGGCGCGTGTTGTTTTTTCAAGTGACGGAAAAACTGACGATGTCCCGCGCCACCGGCCACCGCGCAAAGAGCGGGCGAGGGCCCCACACCAAAAATTCCATCACACCAAATATACACATACATGAGACATTAAATATGGATAAAAAACCAATGGATAAAAAACCAATTATACAGTTTGCATGTAAATTACGAGACGAATCTTTTAAACCTAATTACGCCATAATTTGATAATATAGTGCTACAATAAACATATGCTAATAACGGATTAATTAGACTTAATATATTCGTCTTTTAATATATTCATCTCACAGTTTATAGTTTATAGACAGAATATATAATTTATTTTATTATTAGTCTATTTAATACTTTAAATGTATTTTCATATATGTTAAAATATTTTTTTTCCAAACAACTAAACACGGCCACACACACCCCCTCCAACACGGGCCCCACCAACTTGGGGCCCCACGATCCAGTGGCTGACACGCGGGGTCGTGGGCCACGTCAATTCGAAGTAGAGAAAGCAAAAAAAGAAAAAAAAAAGGGAAAGCGAAACGAACGAAAGCCCAACAGATCCATCGACCGAGGAGAAGGCGAGAGCGAGCCGAGCCGAGAGCGCAACAAAAGGAAAGCAGGGAAACCTCGCCGTCCTCTCTCTCCATCCATGCCCTAGCACGCGCCGCGCAGCCTACGAGCGGGAGCCACACCTCGAGGTAACCACCACCACCATCGCCACCCTCCTCCTCCTCCTCCTCCTCTTCTCCCCTCGATCCCGTCCGATCAAAACCCTAGCACCCTCCGCGCGGCGCTGGCGGCGGCGGCGGCCGATCCGTACGGTTGCGGCGCCCGCGTCGGTGGGAGGGCGATCTGAATTCTGGGTCGGCGAGTCGGGCGGTTTTTGCGTGTGTGGTGTGTTGTGTTGGTAGGGAGGGGATCGTCCGGTGCCGTGATCGTTGGGTTTGCTCGTTCCGCTGTGGGGAGGGCGTCTTTTGGTTTGACCATCGGCGGCGCGGGGCGGGGTGCGTGTACAGATCTGTTCGGAAGTGCGTGGGAGGTGGGGGGATTGGGAATCGCGGCCGGATTTTGCTGGTATTTTGGAGGAGTTGTGATGGGATCTGTATGTGCGGGCAGATTCAGTTGTAAAGGCTGCCGTTGAGTTTCATTTCATAGGTTGTTTTTTTTTTCCTTTTGTGGGGATTGTTAGGTGTTATTCCAAGCCGTTAAGTGATCTGTTTGTGCTTTTTGGGTTTGGGGTTGGTCATTGGCGATGTTGACTTGGGTTAGGCCTCTGAAAGAGCGCGGTTATATTGTTGCGATACATTATGAACTATTATGCTGTTGCGATACAGGATGAACCACGTTTCTATTGTTAGACGAATTGTCCCGATGAACCCCTGTTCATCTCTAAATGGCTGCCATGTCTTTAATACACTGAAAATGCCTTCAGAAGCTTTGAACACAGCTTAGATTTACTACTACTGGTGTTGCCTGACATATCATTTTTACAGGTCTTCATCTGTTGCACTCATGATTTAGCACCAGCTGAAGTGACCTCTGAGACTGCGCGGTGACGTAGCCTGTTGCTAGGATAAAAATCTCAGTAGTTAAGCATGGCGGATTCTATGGTGTCAAGTTTCTGGGGGCCTGTTACTTCAACAACTGAGCTCTGCGAGGAAAATTATGCACACTCGTCATATATTGCAGAATTCTACAATACTGTTTCTAATGTTCCATGTGTTCTTCTGGCACTTGTTGGACTTGTGAATGCTCTTCGCCAAGGTTTTGAGAAACGATTCAGTGTCCTGCACATATCCAATATGATACTTGCTATCGGCAGTATGATCTTCCATGCCACCTTACAGCACGTGTAAGTTTTTCTCCCCCTAAACTCATCAGTATTGATATTGCAATAACATCACTGACCTTCAATGCTATTAATGGTGCTGCTCTCCAAGAATACTATTTTTTCTCTTATGTGCTTCAATATGATGGAACAATATGTTACATTTGTGTGTTAACATGCAAGCCATTTGATGAAAACACCATGACCTTTTTTTGTTATTTTCTATGGTTTTGCACATAAACATTATGGTTAACTTTGGTGCTATATGTTTCCTATAAAAAAATATTCATTTGCATAGGGCCCTTTTTTCCCTACTTCTAGTCGTTTTGTATAGAGAACTTAACAAAAATGAGTGATGTCCTTTTCTTGTAAGAACAAATTTGGCATCAAGTTATGGGGATCAGATAACTCTTGATTTGCCCCTTTACCAAGGGCATATTCTTTTGTACCCTTTGTTATTTTTTTTGTCTACAGTGGGCATTTGTTAACTTCTCAAAGGATTTAGCTCTTGTTCAATGACCATTAGCAACTAAGTGAACAGATTAAGATTTTTGGGCTAACTAATTCCGCAGAGGCTAATGGCTGATTAATCACCACATAATATATGCATTCTGATTAATAACCTATGTAAACTTGTACACTTCCAGATTAGAAAGTTAAAAACATGAGGTCTATTGGCCACTATAATATTATTGAAATTGGCAACACCTTGTTTATTATTCGACACTTTTGAAGCTGTGCACTTGAACACCGAACTTGTAACACTAACATGTTTCACATTATTAACGTTATATGAAAATTAATTCATTACTCTATAAAAAAGGAATACTTCTATAATATGAAAAAAATATTTATATCCACCAGGGTCATATCTGGGATTGTGAAAGGTCAAATGCTTAACTAAAAGTGAATGGATCAGCAGAGGGAGTACGTATTAATAACTTAATGTATTGTGTTTTTCATAAATATTACTTAGGAGGCTTGCTTTTCCTTTAGATAACAAGTCAATGTGGTGCTCCTTGAGCCAGTAAATATGGAATCTGTTTCATGTTTAGAAGAAAGAGTAAGACTGTGGATTGCACTCTGCTAGTAAGAATCCTATGATATAAATTTATCCTTTTGATTTACAGCATAAGCATACCCTAGTTACTGTTGCTTAAAAATTTGAACGGTTAGTACTCAACGACTCACTGCACAAATTGTGCCACAAATTGTCCAGTTATTGCACATGATAACAGTTAGCTTCCAATGCCTCATGCTTCTATGTGTCAGTGTATCTTAAAGTAGCATTGTTCTGTAATACGACTGCGGACTGCCACATTTTGGTTCTTTGACATATTGAATACCATGAAATCCACTTGATATTTTGCAACTGTTTGTTATGCAAATCTTTTGCAGAAGTAATTCCCACAGTTCTGTTTTAGTTATCTGTGGCGATCCAGTTTATATGCCTTAGTGTCAAATAAAGCACATTCCTTTTAGTTGCCATTTTGCAGATTAGAGGATTGCGGGCTGTAAATCATCTCCCAATAAATTAGGTCAGCCATTTATTGATGTGCTGCCAATTGCATCACATTGTTAGCTTGCTCAAAAGCTATAGCCTATTTTATACCAGCAACATGTAGCCCTTTTGACTAATTGGGGGCAGCTAGTATTCATCTTCTAATTCCAGCATGTTTCCTTAGTATGCACAATATGCAGTGCTAATTCTTTTGGTCATGTATTGTTTTCCAGTTTACAGCAGAGCGATGAGACTCCAATGGTGTGGGAGATTCTCCTATATCTTTATGTACTTTATTCACCAGACTGGCATTACCGGAGCACTATGCCTACTTTCCTTTTCCTATACGGTGCTGCTTTTGCAGTAGTCCATTTCCTGGTGCGATTCCAAGTGGTATTCAAGTTGCATTACGTTGGCCTCTGTCTCCTATGCATCCCACGGATGTACAAGTACTACATACAAACTAAAGACATGGCTGCCAAGCGTCTAGCAAAGCTGTGGGTTCTTACGTTGAGCTTGGCGACTCTTTGCTGGCTATTTGATCGAATGTTCTGTAAGAAGCTTTCACATTGGTACGTCAACCCACAAGGGCACGCATGGTGGCATATTCTCATGGGATTTAACTCATACTTTGCAAACACATTCTTAATGTTTTGCCGAGCTCAACAGCGTGGGTGGGAGCCCAAAATTACCCACCTTTTCGGGTTCTTGCCTTATGTCAAGATTCAGAAACCCCAAAAGAGGGAATGAGTTCTCTATTTGTCAGTGCTGTTCTCCAGGACCTTAAAGCCAACGCCCTCATGTGCTTAGACAAGAAGCAGAGGCATTTTTTTTGTATATGGGCTTCCAAGTGATTACGGACTACAGTGTTATGATGCCTCACTAGATTTTGTTAACTTTTAACTAACGCCTGTTTTGTACCATACTTAATTGTTGCTCAGAGATTAGTTGGAGTGTTGTCTCATAGTTTTGGTCATTATTTTTTGTTTCTCTACATTTGATTTTCCGTTCTAATAGGACTGAATTTTATTTGTTTTTTGTTTGTCTTGAATGTTGTCGAACAGTTTTAGTCAAGTTACTGCTTCATATGGCCATAGATTGATCTTCTGATGGTTCAATTAATTCTTTTTCTGCTGTTGTGATTTTTGCTCGACTTGAAAGCTATGATTATGTACAATTCGATTTATGTACGTTCATTTAACAGCAACTATACGTGCTTCTTGCAGAAGCACTGTTATCCGTTTCTGGTGGTAATCAATATTTACCATTACTTCCAATTTAACATTGGTCTGCCTCGAGATGGGTGTTGATACTCGTGTGGTAGCCCATGCTATAGGGTTTTTGTGATGTTGGGCAGGTATGGGGTTCTTTTGTGGCGCTGGTAATCTGAATGGGCATCCATACTACGACTGACGAAAAATTAAGAAATGCGACATATGGTGATATGTAGAATGCGCGCTGGTAATCTGAATGGGCATCCATACTACGACTGACGAAAAATTAAGAAATGCGACAGTACCGTTATGCTGATTGTTTCCTTGCATTTTATTAGGGTGTGGCTAATGGGCGATCGATCCCCACGCCCCCTATACACACCTCTCCTTCCTTACTCCTCCCCTTTTTCTCTTCCTACTACACTATA
The DNA here is from genome assembly GCF_034140825.1 of Oryza sativa Japonica Group. NCBI lineage: Eukaryota > Viridiplantae > Streptophyta > Magnoliopsida > Poales > Poaceae > Oryza > Oryza sativa. Next base: position 28,888,240 of record NC_089037.1, on the reverse strand, counting down.
AATTAAAAAAAAATAAAAAAATAAAGTTGGAAAAAATTATGTATAGATATACTATATATAAAAAATATTTGAATTCAAATTTAAATTTGAATCGGGTATAAAAACTTTTGGCTTATAAACTTTGGGTGAATAAACTTTGGGTGTATAAACTTTAGATGTATAGAAATACTATATATATAAAATATTTGAATTCAAATTCAAATTTGAATCAGATATAATTCAAATTTGAATCGGGCATGTAAACTTTTGAGTTATAAACTTTAGGTCTATAAACTTTAGGTGTATAAACTTTAGATGCATAAAAATATTATATATAGAAAATATTTGAATTCAAATTCAAATTTGAAACGGGTATGTAAACTTTTGACTTATAAACTTTAGGTGTATAAACTTTAGATGTATAGAAATACTATATATAAAAAGATTTGAATTCAAATTTAAATTTGAATGTATAGAAATACTATATATAAAAAAATTTGAATTTAAATTCAAATTTGAATCGGGTATATAAACTTTTGACGTATAAACTTTGGGTCTCTAAACTTTAGATGTATAAATTTGAGGTGTATAAACTTTAGGTACATAAATTTACTAAATAGGAAAGTAATGCGATGCTAAAAAAAGGAAACCAGGTGGAGGGAGGGGGAGACCCGATCCGATCGCCCCTGGCGGCCCCTGGCGATCAATCGCCCAATAGGAGTTTCGATTTTATTATGGATCGTTTAGCTGACCACATGGAGATCATCAGAAACTTCGTGCAGTATATTTGTAGGTTGAGCTTATTTAAAGCTAGCACTAGTATTTATATGGACGTGACTAGACAGCTAGTGGTAGCTGGTTTGTCTAAATCAGCTACCACTCCATATATAAGAGACCCTATCCACCTATACTTCAAATAAAATTTTCTCTTAAACTACTTATCCAATCTACGATCCGATTACACCATTGTGTTCGTAACAATTAAATCTTTATAACAAGATCTCACATGATTATATTTTGATGAAAAATTATAAATTACTTTTATAATATATCTAAATTACTTTTAGATTTCACTGAATTACTTCTTCGACATATAAAAGTAAATTCAATAAAGCTTAAAAGTAATTTATATATATTATAGAAGTAACTTATAACAAAAGGAAAGTAACTTTAATTTATGCCTTTTTTTTCATTGGACGTGACTACACAACTAGTGGTAGCTGGTTTATACTCCATCTAGTGTTTCCTTTCAACTTGAAAAATGCAATAGTATGTTTCCGTTTTGTTTTAAGATACTTTTATAATATATGTAAATTACTTTTAGACTTTATTGAATTTACTTTTATATGTCTAAGAAGTAACTTAGTCAAATCTAAAAGTAACTTATATATATTATAAAAGTAACTTATGTATATATCAAAAATAATTTACAAATATAAATATTTTTTCATCGTAATATAATCATGTAAGATCTTGTTGTGAAAATTTAATTGTAACAAACACAATGGTGTAATTGGATTGTAGATCGGATAAGTAATTTGAGAGAAAAAAATATAAGAAGGAAGAAAAAGACATGCATGTCTAAGAGGAAAAACAAGCATGCACGTCAGCACGTGTAGCAGTCCTTCTGGTTAACGCTAAACCGAGAAGCTTCTCGGTTTAGATTTTTCCTATTTATATATATTGTTCTTACAAAAAAAAATACACTAAATTTGCCATCAATCCTACGTGTTCTGAACTTCTATGAGGGGAAAAAAAAGAGAGCAGACATGGAAACTAAAATATCCTATCTTTCGAAAATCGAAGTCCATACCATTTCCTAAATTAATGACTTTATAGAAACCATGTTTCTGTTAGAAGGATGTATTAAAGAATACAAGGAATCATGCCACTGATACGCGTCCACAAAATACTGGTAAGAATTCGAATCAAGATCTGTGGGATAAACAAGGATAAGATTCCAATCTCACAGCAGCACCGCCTAATATTCGCCGCATCATCCAATCTCACGCTCACAATTGTCAAAATACTCAAATAGAAATAGAAATGCTCAACAACTGAACACCACCATGTACATCCACTAGGCCACTAACACTAACTAGATTGTGGTGCGACGTCACGCGCGTGCGCAGGTTAAGCCACCTGCCACCTACCTTAGCACACCATGCAGCCTAGTTTCTGCTGAGTGGCTGCTGACTTTGCTGAGTGCTGAGCAGACAGCAGCTGCCACTAACCATTTGCCTCAGTATTCATCTCAAGAACACATTTATCAAAAGCACAGGTGGAAACAATTCTGATGAGCGAGATTTGCGATTGCAAAACAATAGCAATGTAAGTTCAATGACAATATTACATTATTACAAATCCAAGGATTATACAGGCCTCAAGATCTGACCAAAACAAGGCCATAGTATGATCCTCGACAAATGGTGAAAGGGAGAAAAAGAATACTTTGGGACTTGATATACCACTATAGCATGCCTGGTAACCAACCTTATACCCATCAGTACATCAAGTATCAATATCATAATAAACAAAATAAACACCGCTAAGGTAAAGAAAAGAATTCCGAAACACCAAACGAGTCTTCTTTTTTAACGGGGTTAATTAACAAAACAGGGAAATATTTTTGACCGATGAATTGAAGCTGCCGGGGTGCGATTCTACCTGGGTCGGTCTTGAAACGACCCCAATCAAGGTACTTCAATCTTTCAACCTACTGGAACCTCAATAATGTATATGATTTACCTCAATAAAGTAAAGAAAACCAATCTCTGAATCACCACCATCAGCTATCCATCCTTTTGCTTGCTGACCATCTTAATGAACAGGAAAAAAATTACTCCAAATTCATTAACTAAGAATAATAACTCCTTGCACTTTCCAGGCTCATTCAGCGCTTATGTTGCTAGACTACCAATATGCTGATCAAGCTGCATCTGTTCAAGCAATGCTCCAATAACAGCAGCTTGGTCATGCCCATCCAGCGGGGCATTCAGACTAGGACCTTCACCGTTGCTTACACTGGGAGGCATCAGTGGTGAAGGTCCAACAGAGTTTATGGATTCAGCAGTAGTGACTTGCTTCTCTGGTGGAGATTCCTTAACCAGTGTGTGTACCCAAGAGAGATCTGGATCATCACCACCAGATCTCAGCTCAAACGATGATGACCGGCGAAGCTTGCCCAATTCTTCACCATTAACACCCCAGTCAGGTGTCCCTGAAGGTGATCCCCACTTTGACCATGATGAGCTTAGAGGGGAGCCAACAACACCTGATGCTCTTGCAGCACTCGGCCCAAGATCACGAGAACTGAGACTTCTCATTGTCTGCTGTTGCTTCTCACGCTGAGCAAGAGCAGCAGCAAGATGAGAGTTCATAGGGGACCCAGATTCAACACATCGAGGAGACATGCGGCCAGGGGAGGATATACCAAGTGATGCTTGCAACAGAGATGAGTGTGAAGGCAACTGCTGGTTGTCCACAGACTTCGGGGAGAAGACTGTGTTGATTGGTGAAAGAAGTGCCTGCTGCTGTTGCTGGAACTGATTAAGGAAAGCAGCCTTGTGAGATGGTGAAAACATACCACCCTGATCAGCATTACTATACCTCGGGGAAGAGACCATCTCAGCAGAGAAGAGATCATCCAAGTTTGACGGATTTAGGGACTTGGTCCGAGACGTGTGGTTTCCTGTTGATGAACCAATACGTGAATAGCACAAATCATTTATAAGCTGTGAATCAATATCCTGCATCAGGGAGTAATCATCAGCAGGCATATCCCTTGCACTAAGTGAGGTACGGAGCCGGCTCGACTGAAGGCTGCTGCCTGGAAGGTGTAGTGTCGGAACATTTGGCTGCTGCCAGCCCAATGAAGGGGGCATCCCATTGCCTGAAGGGGACATTGGTGGTGTAAATGGGGACATGACTGCTGAAACTGATGATGGAGAACCAGGCATCAAGCCCATTGCTGCAGCCATCTCCATTGTAGCTGTTGCCGAGGCTCTTGGGGATGGTACTGCAGATCCAGTGGAAACATATAGTGGTCGGAGCTCATCAGTTGTATGCGCAAAGAAACAGACACGGCGATTACAGCTTGTGCCATCCTTGCAAAGGCGAGTACGGTACTGTGCTGGATGGAGCCAACACTCGAACACGCCATGAGCATATTCACACATGTCACCACGCCGGCAAACTCCCTTTCTAAAGTCGGGGCATGGCACACAGCTGTAGTGATACTTGCGAGGGTCCCGACGCCGTGCGTTCTCCCCTGGGTGAACAAACGGGCACTCAGTCCAATCATGTGAGTACGCCCGCGAGCATGGCCTGATCTTAAATGAGTACATGCGGAACTCATCGGAAGCATAGATGCTGTTCTTGATATCGGGAAGGGACGGATCCACTGGATATTCTTTCTTTTCCGATGTCACAACCCTTGGAAGATCTGCAAACTTTGTCGTCATCATCACAGCAGCTGATGGAGATCGTGCATCTTCTGCTGTAGGGGATGATACAGGTGACAACATAGAGTTTGCGGCCCTTGTCACCACCCGGAGAACGCCATGCCCAGCCTTTGGGCATCCAAGAAGATCTTGGAGGGCAATCTTGGCGTCAAACATCTTTGGAGGAACAGAGATCACATCAGCTGGACGATATCCGGAAGCATCCGTGGCATCAGCATCAGCCCCAGCAGCAAGCAGCAGCTTGACGGCCTCCACACAAGACGGCGAGCCACCAGACGCCGCACAGTGGAGGGCGGTGGTGCCGTCGGAGCCACAGCGGCGATTGACATCGACGGACGGGAGGGACAGCAGCAGGCGAAGCACCGCGAGGCTGCCATAGGTGGCCGCGACCATCAGCGGCGTGCGGTGCTCGAGGACCTTGCGGCGGCCGTACCAGAGGCCCGCCTCGTCCGCGGCGGCGGGCGGGGCGCGCTCCAGCGCGCGGCGCAGGCCCTCCGCGTCGTCGTCCGCGGCGAGCTCGAGGAGCCCCGCGAAGGCGTCGTCCGTGTCGACGGTGAGGGTTTTCGCCATCTCGGCGACGGCGGCCGCCGCGGCGGCACTCTTCTTGGTCGCGGCCGCCAGCGCCACCGCCGCGCCGACTCCGTCGACGCCGGCCGCGGCGGACGCGGAGATCGGCGTGCCGTTCATCGGGGCTTGTCGGATCGGAAGAACTGAAGCCATCAGCAAAAACATCAGTCAAGAAACCAGTCAAGGGAGTCCAAAAACAGCACAAGAAATGGACTAGAAACCAACCGAATCGGATGCACATAACCAGAACCGACGCTACAAAAATGGAAGCGTAAACACGCAAACAAATCCCCCCAAAACCCCACCAAAAATCTCCTCCCCAAAACCCCAAATCTTCCCCTTAGATCATGAGACCTCCACCGAGCCAAGAAACGCAAAGCAAAAAAAACACCACCCGCTAGATCGGAGGGAGCAGAAAAGGGAAAGCCCCAAACTGACCTTAATAACCTCGCAGCAGCAGCAGCAGCTCGCGATGCGGCAAACCATCTCACCACGCCAGCATCGACCGAATCGGCCCGAAGATCTCCGCAGCCCCCATGGCGAGGCAAATCGGGGGGGGGGGGGGGGGAGAAAGCACCAAAGATCCCGCTATAAAAACAAATAAAAGAATCCCACAAACCTCCCAACCAAGAACGGCGCGCGCCTCTCGCTTGCCGAGGCGTTCGGGGGAGAAGGCAAAGACCGCGCGCCCTGATCTAGCCTGCTTCTCGCGATTGCTGGGGGAGGAGAAGCATGGGGCGCGGAAGCGAGAGAGAGCGAGAGGGGGTGGGGGAAGAAGGGGGGCAGTAAAAAAAGGGGAAAGTGATGAGAGAGAAAGCGAGTGGTGGGTGTGGAGACTTTCGGAGTTCCCGCAGTACGCACTCTCTTTCTCCCTCTATCTCTATCCGCAGCAATTATAACCGGCGGGTGTGGGACTGTGGTTAAACAGGGAGTGAAAAAACAAAAAACGGGTTAACAGTGCTAGGCACATAGAATATCCTTAATTAATTAATTAATTAGTTAGTTACCAAAGTTTTTCTAGTATGAGTACTAGAAATATGAAGAAAGTTTGGTAGTAGTACTACATTTTGTAGGAAGAGGTTATTATCACCTATTCGCTTTTTAAAGGGGTTGGGTACAACCTTGTCGTTTACAGCAATTGAACGTATTATTGCACAGTGTTGATAGCCATTTTAATTTGGGATATGAAGAATGCTATATGTATTATTTTTTTTTCTTACAAAACTCTTATTAAACACAGATGTTGCCTGTGGATATGTTGTATGAGTTGACTAGACGAGAAGAGTAAAGATTTGGTTAAAAACTTAAAAGTGTATTATTAATTCTTATGGTATCGATTAAGTGAACACCAAAACTAAAAGTCTATTTTTCATACAGAAACTTCCCGTTTATATTTAATATCAAAGATAAATTTGATTCATATATATACTATTATAGAAATTAAAGATGCTTTTACCAGTATTTTGGTACGTCATCCGCATTTGAGTTGGTTTTTAAGTTCGTTCACTTTTGAAAATACATGTATGTGTTTGAGTTGGATTTTATGCTCGTTTGTTTTTGGAAATACAAAAGGAGTCGTATAACAAATCATTTTTTTTAAAAAAAAACTCATGCTAACTTTAGATGAAATACGGACTACTAATTGCAGCTCACGATTTCCTAAAAAAATATTCAAGCGAATTCTCACTGTGAATTTTACCTAACTAAACCTTATAACAATTATAAAATTAAAATAGCATTTATCCGTTGCAACGCACGGATATTTTTTCTAGGAACTATAAATTTACTGTATTAGAAAAATATCACTACTATTCGCTAAACATGTTGTGTGCCAGTGAAAACTCCTAAAATTTGAATTATCGTTGTCACGTTTCCAGGCATCTTCTCCTCCAAACTATAGAGAGGAAAAAAAAAACATCAATGGTGCTGCGACGAGCTTGCCACCGTTCGGAGACCTCGTTAGCACATTGATGAGCTCAACGGCACCGGTAAATATGCTTGTGCTGTGGTAAAAACCGTTGCCGGACTTGCCATCTCCGAGATTTGGCCACCGCCATGTCGAGCTCGCTGTCGTTGCACATCCTCCCCCTTCTACGTCGGCCGCCACTGTTGCATGCTCGTTGTACTATCGATATTGAGCAGCAGTTGTATCCTCCTCCTTCCCGCTACAGTTTTCGTTAATAGTAATGATTTTTTTTTCTAGTAGGACGGATTTTGTAATGATATGGATTAATTTTACGCTATATCAAAGGGAACACAAATCTTTGAAAAAGGCAGTTTCTATATTTGAAGTTAGGCATGGGAAACCGAATCATTCCTCAAAAAAGTTGAGAGTCAGTTGATTCATTTGCGCATTAATTTCCATGACAGCAGAAATTAGGCACAGATCTTTGATGTCCTTCACAAAGGATGTTTAAGCAGATCTGACCATTTTTCTCAAAGAAAATGTCAAATAAACCTCTTTTCCAGCAGAAAATGTACCGGCAGGCGTGTTGTCAAATCAAGTACACTCCTCGAGCCACCATAGTTTTCTCTTCTTTCTCAGACAAACAGTAGCATCTCATCTACTCCGGTGAAGCTCGTGCCGCTTGAGTTGAGAAGCTGTCAAAAGGAAGTACTTCCAGCTAGACCACCCATATACACACACACATAACAAAATATCCATAAATCTCTCACTAATAAAGTACCATATCAGTTTACCAAACCTTACCCAAGCTTAGTAGTTTTACATGGCAAAAGGTTAACCACTCCGGCACAAAGAAGCGTATCGCGCGAACGATCTACGCTAGTGGGGAAAATCTGATAGCGACCCCGTCCAGGCATCGCACCAGTGCCCGGTCGGCGACCACGACGACGACTACTGGAGTACGTAAAAAACCGTAGCAACAAACCGGCCCACACAAGCCCCCCCACCGCCGCTTCCCGAGGCGACTCCACGACTCGACCACGGCCTCTGCCGCCGCGTGCAGATCGGTCCGAGCCAAGCCAAAGCCGCCGGCGCAACACCACGAGACCGATCGCTCCTACCACCCATGACATGAGATGATGAGAGGAGACGCCATGAGTGCGCGTCCCTTTCGCGGCGGGGTCTCGTCCGCTCTCGCTCTCGCTCGACTTCTCGAAATTTCCGACGCGGACGCATCTGTCGCGTGTCCGCATCCGCGTCCCCGGTGTTTTTTCACCGCAAGGGGGAAGGGGGTGGCGCCACGGTTGGTTTGGCGCGAGCCGGGGTGTGTGTGTGTTTGTGTCGGCGTGGGGCGCGCGTACGGCGCACGTAAAAACGCGCGTGGTCCAGCGGGGGATTTGGGCGCGATCGGCAAACTCCTGTAGCGTGGGCGTGGACAGGCGCCCCGCGCGCCCGGCAGGCGGTGGCCGTGTGGTGTGGTGTGGCGGTTCATCCATCCTGGCGCGCGGTGCGAAATTCCGTCGCGCGCGCGATGGCGGCCGAGGATATCACGGTCTCCGGGGGTCCGCGAGCTGCTGCTGCTGCGTTTGGGGTTGGCACGCACACATGCAGCGATTGGTGCCGAGCAAAAGCCGAACCTGCTCGAAATTCGGTTGGCAATTGATTGGGGAGTTTGCCTGCTCGGTTTGCTTTGCTTCGCTTTACTATTTGCTTGTGCGAGTGCGACACTGGCCTACCACGAGAGCGTGGCCCGGCCGCTGGCCTGCCTATCCCAGGGAAGAGCGGAGCTGCCGTGCGTGGCAGGCAGGCAGGGCCGGCCGTGCTACTTGAGGAGTTGAGGTCATCATGTCCTGCCCGCACCCAGACAGCGGCACTGTGTTGACACAAAACTCTCACAAACTGCGGGCTACTGCTGGCTGGAGTAGGAGAGTACTAATATTCTTCTTGATCAGGTGCGCCAGATAGCCAGTGGTGTTGTATGCTGCGAACAGTCTCTCTGCCTTTCTGTTAGATTAGATTAGTTAGAGATTAGCGGAAGAGATGCTGATAGCGTAGGATTGAGACAATAACCCAAGACCCATGGCAGCGCACGTGTTTCCGCAACGGTATAGCTAAGCCAGCCACAACGGGGTCATGTGCGCAGGCTAGAGATTTCGGTTATCCTGAGCGACCGGTGACACGGATAATTTTGTTTATAATCACAGGGCAATTTGCTATTGCAACTCGGCTACTAATCCTAGTTGGATGGACTAGGTAGCAAGGTGAAAAACAACCCCCCACCAATGCTGCTCTCCAATCAGTTTCTCTGGCAGGTCTCTTTTAATCATCAACATTTCAGAAACATGCATGCCCTACCAATGCAAGCAAAGACCCCAAGCTAGTACCATATGAATCATAGCCTCAGGGATCTTCTAGCAGCTACATCTTCTTCCAAAATCAAAAGTTTTCTCAATTAGCCTAGTTTTCCGTCTATATCCACAAAATAAACTAAAACCTAAAATCTAGGAAATTCAGCTATTTTAGATTCTTAGAAGTTGTCTACCAACTATCAACTCCTCGGAATTTTAAGCTACTCAAATAGAGTGTTTCTTTAGAGAGAGATAGGTATTGGAGTTAGGCACCACAATCAGAAGAGCAACCAACTTGGTTGTGTGGAGTAAACATCATATGCCCGGCAAGTTCGGCAAGGACATGGTGGTCTTGCCCCTCATCGAATCCTTTCCGCTTCTGACGTGATGTAGTACATATAACTATCATTCCCTAGCGCATCATGCTGATTCCAGGGATTTGGGCTGGATTGGTGGCGGCCCAGATCAGCTTATCTGTTGTAGCTAAAAGTTGAAATTTAAAAAATATTTTATAAATAATTTTATCATAATTTATTGGTCTTTAAGTCACTAAGGTTGTGTTCGTTCACGCAGATCAACTGACCTTTTAAATAGTGCGGAAACCAGAGCAATTAATTAACTTATGATTAATTAATTATTATAAGCTTAAAATAGATTTATTTGAACTTTTAAAAAACTTTCATATAAAAGGTTTTTAAAAAGGGTTAATTGTATTCATACCACTGCAAATATGCCAACTTAAAAAATACCACTACTATTCAGCATATCGGTTATGTGCCACTGGAATATGGGAAAATTGGAACCATGCCACTCCCGTCCAGTTTTCTATCACCTCCGTCATCTCTTTCCCACTTCATTCGCTTCTCCGCCATGGACGCCGGCGAGCCCTCCACCTCGGACTCGCTGGTCCTTGCCACTGCCACCAACGATCGAGCATCTTGTGTCGGACTCGTAGGTGCACTTCTCCTTTGTTTCCGATCGAGCTTCTTGTGTCTCATCTCATGCCTTGTTTTCTTCCTGCTCGCAGGTTGAGTTGCTCTCTGAAAACCCTGCTGCGCTTGCCAGGTACCCTGTGGGCACTGAGTACGATTGGGAAGGTATACAAAGATTGAGAGATGACGAACAAATGAACTAGATCCTATTAAAACCATGGGTGCCACCAATCCCGCCGCGGAGGGCGCGTGGAGGGGAACACGACGTGATGCCACCCTGCGCCGCAGCCGCCACCGCGATGGCGCAGTCGCCACGCAGCCTCCACACGCTAACCAGCTTCGGCCGCGGCGCCGATGACGTCGAGATGAGGTCACGCCCGCGTCCGACGTCGGTGACGCGGAGGGTGCCGGGTCCGACTTCGACCTCGACTTCGCGTTCGCGCCGCCGGTATCAGCGGCCAAGTTGGTGCCGGCCGACGACATCTTCGCGCACGGCCGCATCGTGCCTGCGTACCCGGTGTTCGACCGCAACTTCCTCGACCTCTCACCTGGCGATGTGGCAGAGCCTGCCTCCACGGCAGCGCCCTCCACCGACACCTACTGCGCGTGGACGCCGCGCTCGGCGCCGAGCTCGCCCAGCCTCGACATCGCAGCGAGATCAACGAGGGGGAATTGCAACTCCGAGACGACGGCGAAGGGTGTTCCTGCTGCATCTACAGTGGTGGAGAGAGAGGGGAAGGGGAAAGAGAAGAGAGGGGAGGAAGGTGGGGCCCATGTGCGGTTGGGGCTAATTGGGATTTTTGACGGAAAATGTGATGGAGTGGCATGGTTCTAATTTCTCCCGTTTTGAGTGGCACATAGCCAATATGCTAAATAGTACTGGCATTTTTTTAATTGGCATATTTGCAGTGGTATGGATCCAATTAACCATTTTAAAAACACACACCGTTTTAACATTTTAACGCTAAAAAAATAGAAAGCTATAGTTTAGAACGAGAGAACACTTCAAGAACAACATAAGATGCAATCTAAATATTATGAATAGCTAATTAAGCGTAAAAGAATGGTTGCGATTTAAGTGGTAGATCTAATCAACCGATAAATCAATACACCAACTATTAGAGGTTGTGTTGAAATAATTCTCCGTCACAAGATTTAATGACGGTTCTATAAATAATGTGCTAAGAGCCTGCAGAAGTCTCTATGATGAATGAAAAGTAACCAGGAAGTTTATTGTGAGATGTAAAAAACAATAAAAAACAAAATAGCAAATGTTCCAGGATCAGTTCATAATATATGCACGCTTAATATATTAGTCTGTTTGGGCCGAACACACATACTAAAACATACACACTCAACAGTTTCGTTTTCCTTCTGCTTTATTTGATCAATACTCGTGCACTTATACTGTTTGCATGGCGATGAACATGCTTGCTTGTAGTATCATCGATAAGTTTCCCTTTAATTTTCTTCTTTACATCTGTTTAATTTGTTCAATTTTATTTTATTACAGCTAATATTTTAAGCGTAATGGAATCATTCTTTGTTCGATGGAGGTATGGTTATTGGTTTATCACACACCAAATCTTTCTAACAAAAAGTCATGACTTGTAATCTTATAGTCTCTAAACTATCTATATGATGTTCTAAATGTATACGGTAAGAAATTATGCAGGGAATGATGTTTTATTGATCATTTAAGTGAGTACCACAAGCAGTATGTTTATTCTACTTGTTTATTTTATTTTATATAAAACATGTTTACTCTATTAACTAACACTCCCTTCTCTTTTAATTTCACTATTCTCTTCTAATTTCACTAGGTCATGAGCAACCGTTACAACAGATACTTCACCCTATATATGAATTTAACACCGGCATAAGTTTTTGTTTTATCATAATTGTTGTGTTTTCTAGAAGTTAAAAGATTTATATATTATTTGCCTATTTATTTTATAATATAAGAAAAAAATAAATATATTTATGAAATGGTTTATGTCATTTAGTTTTTCTATCTATTATTTTTAGTTTCTCGAAACATATGATATGTGGTAACGATACTTGTCCCAAATAATTTGTAAAGAATTTTACAAAAAAAAATTCATCTTTTTAATTTTTCTTTTCTCCTTTTTATGTGTTTGCATTGGTCCGATCACGCACTGTTGGATTGTGGTGCCGTGTGGCCCATCTACACACGGAGGAGCTTTTTTCTCTCTCTCTTTTTTTTTACAATTCACCATAGTAACTTGCGTGCTTGCCATTTTTATAGAGAGAGAGTTTCTTACCATTTTTATAGAGAGAGAGAGAGTTTCTTACCTGGTGCTCTTTCCACCGATTGTATCTCGCCTCTTTCCACCGATTGTATCTCGCCACGTGTCGCTCAACTAATGGATGGTGAGGGTAGCCAATCAGCTGACATTAAACCAGCCAATATGAGATAGATAGATAGATGCAAAGCGAAAAGATATTTTGGGAAGTCTCTAGAACATGGATGGTGTGCATTTTGTTTGCTTCTCGGTTTTTTTATGGATATTCTAGATTTATATCAAAGATGATAGATAATTGGGTAGTCTATAGGATTTATGTTTTTCTTTCTTTTGGCTATTTTTCATGTATAGTTTTTCTAGATTTATCTCAAAATTTATCACCACCATGTGGTCTAATGAGATGCTCAAGATGAGCCAGCTTTCGAAAGATAGATGGGTCTAAGAAAATAAATAAAAAATTTTACTTACAATTTATAATCGGTTGCATGTGAACCGATGAGACTGCATATAGCCTGCCAGAACTAACCGATCCAAGGAAAAGCAACGTCAAGAAGAGCTGCGTATTGGAACCAAATAGATACAGATTTTGGTTCCAACACCTGAAGGATGTAACGCTCGTATAATGTAGAGAGATTCTTGAGAAGCAGAATTTTATTTAGTCATTAGGGCCTGAGATACATTCCAGGATTACAACAGCTTTTAGGGGGCTACTACAGGCATCACTGGTTACATGCATATACAGACGGTAACACCCAATAATAACCTGAACTCCTGAAGGAAGATGATAGGATATTAGGTCATCTAGGACAACAATTACGCTGGGGTTGCTCTGAATGGAAGCAAATCCCCGGGTAACTAAGACCAACAAACACTTGGGTTATTTACATGGATTACATGGATAAGGCTTGAGCATGTCGAGTTGTGCTTCATACGTCGTCCACGTCGCTTCCCCCAACATGAGCATCATGTGTAACAAAGTAGTGGCTGCCATCAGGACCAGACACCTTATACCTGCTTAGCGAAAAAAGGGGATATGGTTTTGAATTCCAGAGTAATACAAGGGCAAGCGGCTTGATGCATAACTCTTTAATGTTAAATTGTAGAGCTTGTTGAAACACAGCAAAGCAATATATGAGGTTAAGAGGATTACCTCTCTAAAATAAATTTCCCTTCCTTGTACCTCTGGCTCTTCTCATGTGCAGCTTCCTAGAGTAGGGGCACCATAAAACTTAGATGCTACGCAATACAACATATATGACAACATAAAATAATCACAAATCTTACATATTTCCATCCAACAATGGATCCGCAGCCAACACAGAAGATATCAGACACAGTATGCATTCCGGTTATCATCATGCGATCCTCTTTTACTCCAGAAGTCACATTGACACTGCCCACAACCAACATGACTTAATCAAAAGAGTATAATACATGGGCGGTCCGTAAACTTGGACCAGAGTATCATCTATGTCTGTAAACTTGTAAAATGCACATCTAGATTGATCCCCAATCTTGGTTTAATCTATCACCCAAGGTCCAAAATGCAGATGACGCAGCTTCGATGCTGATGTGATTATCCACACCTCCACGGTAGCTAGACTTTTCCATTTAAACCCCTTTGCTATAATAGCCCCCAAATCGACTTCCACTACCCACAAATCAACAAACATGTATTTCCTGGTATTCTGGAGATTCATAGTATAAGTTATGCACCAAAAGATTTAACTGGGAGCAGCGGGAGCCAATTTAGAGGCATACTGTGGTAGAGGGGCCTAAATGCAAATTCTCACCACCGTGGACAACCATATCAGTGCCTGAGTTGCACCATCTATACTTTGAACTTTGAATGGGCCTAAATGTGCATTTTACAACTTCATGGATCTGTACGACACCCCGATCCAAGTTTAAGGACCGGCTGCATATTTTACTCTTATAAAAACTTTTGGTTCGTAGAATGCTCTAGAGTTATATCATGCAACTTTGTATTTGTACCAAATAGTGAGATATATTTCAACCAAGGACATTAATTTGCTAGGGCTACCAAATACTCCATTTGTTTCATATTATAAGTCGTTTAACTTTTTCCTAGTCAAACTTCTTTAAGCTTGACTAAATTTATAGAAAAATGTACTAACATGTTTCAATACAAAACAAACATATTATCAAAATATATTCAATGTTGAAAATTGCTAATTTTTTCTATTAACTTAGTCAAACCTAAAGAACTTTAACTAAGAAAAAGTCAAATGACTTCTAATATGGAACGGAGGGAGTACTACATTTATTGATCTGAATGATGGTGAACTTTACATAACACCGTAAAACTGTTATCTTCCTGTAATGGTAAAGAACCACAAATTTATTTTGCTGCAGCTGAATTCTACAGCAACACTGGTACCTTCCGGTACTGGACTACAAATGGCAGTCTATGGAGACATGTATATAGAAAATTACAGTGGTGGTTAGTCTGCTCTTAGTAGTAAGCTTCTATTAAAGTCTATCCAGGACAGCTGGTGTACATTACCAGAGATCTTGACTGGCTGTTCAATAGTCCAAATCTAACTTCAAGAAAAGCAAGTTTTCAATATTGAATAAGAGTTCAATAATAGGAAAGGGAATGGATGCTTTTTCCATATGTGGATAATGTGCCCATCTATCATTCCTTTTTCCAATAATGAACTTAGGCATCAGATTGGTGGTGAAGCAATTAGGGAAGTTGTCACATACCTTTACTCATTAATAAATAGAATCATAACTACAGAAGTTCCACATACAATTATTCTTAGTACTGTGTTGTATGCAAGTAGCTTTAGCTGCAAGGGATGCAGTTCGATATCAACTTCACACATGCCAAACTTTGACTTATAACGCAACTTCTTCTAATAGGGGTTGTATTATTGCATAGGAGATCAATTTCAAGCATATTGAGCGTCATTCTATGCAAGTAAGTGGTGTAACTTTAGCTATTAACAAAGCGCAGGCAAGGGATAGGTCTTGTGTCCATCCATCCAGCATCTCTAACATAGCGCATATCCACCACTCCTCGAAAAGAGTAGAATAACAAGAGAGTAAATTATCACAAATCCTTGTCTATTGGACTCTTTACTTTTTTTCCAAAGAGAATTCGGGTTTCTGTTTTGGCCATTGCCTATTTATTGGTCACCGTAATATACGCCCAGCGATCTCCTGTGCACAATCCAGTGCAATTACAATTTAGAGGATTCCCTGTCTGCTTGGTTTACCATCTTCCTTATCCTAATAGCGGTTTCAAGTTACTTGTACTACCAAAGAAGGCAGTCAAATCTTAAAACAGATTCGTAATTCTCAAATTTTTCATTGTGTTAGGAAGGAATTGGCTAGGCTACCCGCGTCTGAACCCAAACAAGGTGTGGCCGCAGTACAAATCGCTTTCAATCTCGCCTTGTAAAACGTATAATTAGTGGCCTGACGAACCAGGACTCAAGAAAAGAAAGCACAGTGCATTTCCCATTTTCCCCCAAATTCCACACATATCTCCCGGCGTACGCTACCTAAAGTTTGACGAGCGAACAAAAATTCGAGGGCAAGATGAGGCCCGGGAAGGAGAGGCCACTTACACCTTATTGAAGAGGTACGCCTTCCCGTGCTTGCAATGGAAGGACTGCAAGAAATGGAAAGCAGCAACCATGAAACAATCGCTCCCACATCCGCCGTGCTCGCCGAATCAAACAAAGCTAGCCAACAACAACAACAACAACGAGAAGAAGAAGAAAGGAGGGGGCTGAAGAGGCGAACCTTGGAGATGATGTCGGAGGAGAGGCCGAGGTGCGTGTGGCAGTGCTTGCAGCTGTACACCTTCCCTTCCAGGTGCATCACGAACAGCCGCCCCATCGCCTCCGTCTCCTCCTCCCTCCCCCTCGATTCCACACCCCGATCCCCCAGAGCGCCGCCGCGATCGGTGTCCACCCGACTCCAATCGCGATCGCCGCTAGTCCCCCTCCCTCGCCGCCGCTCGTTCGCCTCGAATCCGAGATTAGGATTGCTTTTGTTTGTGGGGGGAGCAGTCTACGCGAGGAAGGGGGTGGCTTGTCTGCAGCACTGACCGGGTGACCGAAGCAAAAGCAGCAACTGGGGTTGGGGATGGGGATTGGGTTGATATGGGGGGTGGAGGCCGCGTGCGTGGGAATGGACGGGGGAGGAGAGGAATGGTAATTAGTATAGCCAACTAAACATATATAGCCAATTTAATAGCTAATTCATACAATAGTTATTTACTATAATATTAATATCTGGTCCATCTGTCATACACATATTTCGTCTTGAAGTTCGTGCTGCAGTTGGCTACAGATCTGTAGCCAACTACTCTTCTCTCTTCTCGTTTATTTCTTTAAAATATGTTTATAGTTGGTTTATGATATGCTATTATATCTGCTATAAAGGTCCTTTGAATCGTAGGAATGGGAAAACGGAGGAATAGGAAAAATGTAGGATTCTGACTGGAATACAAGTGTAAAACAGAGGATTGCAAAACACAGAAAAAACACAGGAGTTTCCGTTTGATTGTACCACAGAAAAAACGCAGGAATTAGAGAAAAGATGAAGACTCATAGGAAAGTTTCCATGAGGTAGAACCTCATGCTAGATTTCTTCCAAAACTTACATGGCATTAGACATTACATAGAAATTTTATAGGATTTTATAGAATTTATTTCTTCGATTCAAAGGGCTGTATAGAAAAAATTTAAAATCCTTGAGAATTCCTGTGAATCAAGGGGCCTAAAAGGGATCGCGGGGGATGCGATGCGGTGCGGTGCTGTGTCCGATTGCGTGGGATGGCCTGGGTTGCACACGACGGCACGAGCTAATTTGTGCGGGGGGAACAAGTACAACTGCTGCCGTGCTGGATCTGGTCTGCCCACCTGTGGATTTTCGTTCCTGGATGCAGCAACCTCCTCTCGTTTTTCCTTTTTCCACGTAAACTCATTAAGGCTGTGTTCGTTACTAGTTGGTTGGAAACTCATCTCCTCGCACAGAAAACAGAGCAGTCTATTAGCGCTTGATTAATTAAGTATTAGTTAATTTTTTATTTAAAAATAGATTAATTTGATTTTTTTAAGCAACTTTTGTATAGAAACTTTTTTTTTAAAAAAATGCACCGTTTAATAGTTTGAAAAGCGTGGGCGCGGAAAATGAAAGAGTAAGGATGGGAACCGAAAGTTCCGAACACAGCCTAAAGGAAGGAAAGAAAATGTAGTACTCGAGGAGTGTTTAGTTCTGCCAAACTTTTCAATTTGCCCTCTCTTTTAAGATAAGAACCACTCCTTCCGCCCCTAAATACAAAGAATTATTAGTGGATGTGATATATCCTAAAATTATAAATCTGGACAGGGAGTATATCTAGATTCATACTCGTAGAATACGGAGTAGTATCTTTTATCGAAACTATCAACTCTATACGAAATAAATCAAAGGCCATATTACGTATGATATATTAGAGCACGCGATAAATAATTCACCATTCTATATGCACCAAAACTAAAGTTAAGCTTATGCATATAGAGTAATAAAAAAAAATTAGACATATAATTAATAGGCAAATCGGATCTATGCCATTTTAAATGTGTGGTGGAGAGACAACCGAAGAGTGTCATTTCTTATAAAAGGCCATGATTATGACTTCCTTTCATAATCTACTTCCTCTATGTTATCAAGTGGAGTATTTGCTTTAAACATATATATCCTCCTTTCTAAAGAACATTATAATACATACCCTATACAACGAGTAATTCTACATCGCTACATCCTATATAAAGCCAACTAATATAGCATAAACAAACGCCTTTAGACTCTCGAATGGAAAAATAATATTTTGATTTTCAACTCTCGTTGTCTAAAATTATTTTAGCCATTACATACTTAAAAAACTATCATATCCTATACATTTGAACTGAACTTTTCTATGGTAAAAACAAGTATAAATGTCTTGGAAATATACTCATTACTCCCACTGTGACATAGATCCATCCTCATAAAAAAGTAGAGTGCTAAGAACGAGCTAGCCATCAATGGTTTTTAATAAAAGTAGATGAATTTTAACTCGACCAATGGCAGAGCTACTAACGTATACAAACCTACACAATAAAGAACATTTTGTTAATTGTCATCAACTTGTATGTCCATCCTCAAACTCCACCATTCCAAGAGTTAACTCTGTTATAAATCCAGCATAAAAATTAGCTGTGAAGAATTGAATACGGGTTAAAGCAATAAGTCTTTGCCTCACATGAGCATAAAGTTCTCAAATAAGATGAAAAAAATGTACTAGTCCAATTTGATGAACTAATGAACATTAGTCCAAGCGTTTTCTTCAGAAATGGAGGAT
The DNA here is from genome assembly GCF_034140825.1 of Oryza sativa Japonica Group. NCBI lineage: Eukaryota > Viridiplantae > Streptophyta > Magnoliopsida > Poales > Poaceae > Oryza > Oryza sativa. Next base: position 28,869,414 of record NC_089037.1, on the reverse strand, counting down.
AAAAAGTATTTAATGTCTCTGTTACTCAATTATTTTTGGAAAAATAACCTTGACAAAGGATAGTGGAGTACAAAATTATAGGGCCACTCTGGCAAATGTGTTTGAAAAATGATATCCACCCACCAAAGGATATATCCCAATACTATCTATTCATTTTCATATTCTAATCCCACTTTTCATAACCTATAGTATTCGCCAGACATGTCCTACAGGTAAAAACAATATTATAGCCTGGTAATAAAGGAGTTACCATGTGTTCTTGCTAGCCAAAGTTCAAGTTCCCCCAAGGCCTCAACCGTTACTTTTTGCTCAAAATGTTTTCTCTCTTATCATTAATGCTAAGTTTCTCCTTAATATCCCACTTTTCCTTTTCTAAAAAAAATGCTAAGTTTCTCCATAGTATCCCCAATTTTCCTTTTTTTTTTTAAAAAAAAGCATGTCCCACAGTTCAAACTAATAAACGACGTTTGACAACTCTTATAGAAAAAAAGAGTCACAAACACAATTGCCGCCACATCCAATTGGTGATGTCCGTACAAACGGACGGATCGCGCGAACGCACGATTTCCGTCCGCGGAGCAGGACCCCAAGCCAAAACTGTGAACTGCCCAACTCGTCAGAGACCCATCGCTCGAACCATCTTGCGGCGGAAGAAAGGAAGCAAAGCTGTGAGACACCAAACCACAGGGAGGCGAATCGCCCGGAGTCCGGAGACCCCGGAACCAGCCACGGCCATGTGGCGGCGGGCGGCGACGGCGGCGCTGGCCCTGGGCGCGGGCGCCGGCGGGGCCGCCATCGCCTACTCCGACGACCCCTCCGCCACCCTCAAGATCTGCGCGCACCTGCCCCCGCGCCTCCTCCGCGACGCCGCCACCGCCGCCACCATCGCCTTCGACTACCAGTACTCCCTCTGGGGCCTCGACCCGGGCACCCCGGCCTGGGTCAGCGCCAAGCACGACGCCCACCTCCGCTCCGCAAACCGCCTCCAGGAGCTCTGCTTCCGCAACGGCGGCATCTACATCAAGCTCGGCCAGCACATCGCCCAGCTGGTTCGTGCTACGGGAAATCGGGCTCCTCCCTTTGATTCGTGTGACGTCTTTGCTGAAATTTTGGTTGCTGCGTGGAGTTGAGGTCGAGCTGGTTGTTTGTTTGTTTGTTTGTTCCAGGAGTATGTTGTGCCGGAGGAGTACGTGCAGACGATGAGGGCGTCGATGCTGAAGAGATGCCCGGTGTCATCATACGAGCAAGTTTGCCGAGTGTTTGGGAAAGATATGGGAGAATCACCGGAAACTGTTAGTTCCTTGCCATCCTCCTCCTTGCATTACTGTCTGAATACCACTTCTATACCTTTGCTGTGGGAATGTAGGCTGCTGCTCAAGCGCATAACGATCGTTGAATTCACAATTCACATGACAACTTGGTCCAATTCTGGCACAGACTATTGATGCTTAAACAGATTAGTGGGTTTATGGGCTGGATTATGCACGGGCTTGTCAATTTGGAAGCAAATCTGACGATTTTTTTTCTCTTTGTCCTGATGTGTAGGTTTTTGTAGAATTCGATCCTGTTCCACTTGCAAGTGCTTCTCTCGCTCAAGTTCATGCGGCAAGAACACATGATGGGCAAAAAGTTGCAGTGAAGGTTGCAATCTAGAGAAACACTGTTATTTGTCTCGAGTACACTCTCATATTTTATTTGGGACTCTTACATTAGCACTATAGAGTTTGAATTTTGTCCAGCATGCTGTCTTCCTTTAACATGTTCCATTCCTATCTTAATCTCAGGTTCAACATGATCACTTGACAGATACTTCTGTTATAGATATTGCCACCGTGGGTTTGATAGTGAACACTCTTCATTATATTTTCCCTTCGTTTGACTACAGGTACCCCTCCTAATTTGGTTGTATTGTTTCCTTTTTATTGACATGCATGCTACCTCAAAAACTTATGGTTAGATCCAGTTTAGCTCCTCTTTATGGGAACTATATGATTATGCATTGGTAGGAAACTGCTAGCCAACAAAGTCCCACATCTTTATGGGTTTACTGTTGCAAATTTTGTTTCTGCAATCCTTGTCTGTTCATGATAATTCCTGGCTCACTGCTTTTTTTTGGTGATTTATTGGGAAGCGGCATGCCTATGCAAAAATCATCAATGGGTTGGTCAAACACAATAAAAGGATATTATCATCTTGGATAGTTACACAAGATGTTTGGCATAGTTGGTGTATCAGCTCAAGATTAAGGATTAGAATTATCGATTTTGATCTTTCAACTCCCTTGTTATTTAGTTAGGGCGCTTAGGAAGGATGAGTTTGATGCTATCCATACAATTCCAAAATTTAAAAGTTGCTATAAGCAATGCAAATATAGTTTCTTAATGATAAACATGTCTACATTCTACAGTATGTGAGTTGAATAATATATTTTTATTACTGTCTAGTAAGTTAAAAATAGTGCCCCATTACATTGGAATTATGGTTCTTACTTTGATTGGATCGTTTTTTTTTTCCTTGGGAAGCTTATGTTACAACAAAAATCATAGACTGGCATCAAAATAAATGAAATATTTTCTCTTGGCAATGTTGGATCAACGGTTTTTCAAATATGAAACCAACAAAAGGACTGTGATTACTTTGAATCAAGTCAACAGCAGTTCCTTGGCATGCAAAGAGCCCCATAACTACTTTAGGGATTTGCATTGAAAGATGCAGTCCCTTCCACTTCTTCAGAGATTTTTTTTTATGGTGCTGTATAACTGCAAATGGTCATGACACATGTTATGATGATTTCCATTTAGTGTAAATGAGGCAAATACACACAATCCTTTGCATTGTTGGACAGTTGAATTGAGCTCCTCACAAGTGGCACGTTTGTGTAATTATGCATTTGCAGTACACAATTATGTTGATGTGACCATAGTTCTTTCATTGAAAATTAGTGAATCTACTTTTCCACGGAAATCCTGTTTTGCATCAAAGTTTATGCCATTAAAATTGGTTCCTTGCAGGTGGTTAGTCGATGAAATCCGTGAAAGTGCACCTAAGGTACCTTTCTAATATTTCTTGGCAATTTAACATTACTGCTGTTAACTTTTCTTTTCAATATGTTCTGCTACCATTTCTTTTTGTTAATTAGTAAATGCATCTCTGGCCTTTACGAGTTGTCATCTTATAACTTTATAGTCCATTTTATGGTCATGGACTCATGGCCTGTTGTCAGTAGGATCTCTCGTGTTTATCCTGAATTTTATGCTCAGCAGCATATTTTCCAGTTGGGTGTCTTCATGTTGATCTTGACTTTTATTTTTTTCTATACAATTATAATATACTCAAGTGTAAAGGAACATATTTACACAATTTGGATTGGTACTGATTTCCTCTCTTGGTTTCAGGAATTAGATTTCTTGAATGAAGCTAAAAACAGTGAAAAATGCGTGCAAAACTTTAGAAGATTGTCTCCGCACATTGCAGGGAGTATTTATGTCCCCAAGGTCTATTGGACTCTAAGCTCATCTAGAATTCTCACAATGGAGTTTATGGATGCCAAGGAGGTAACTGATGTTAAAGGAATTAAAGAACTTGGGATTCGCCCAGTCGATGTTTCAAATCTAGTAAGTACCACAGTACAGTTTCTTGAAAAAAAATAAAGTGCTAATAACTTCTTTACAGACTCTCACTTGACAGTTGTGTAGGTCAGTAAAGCATTTTCTGAGATGATTTTCAAGCATGGTTTTGTTCATTGCGACCCTCATGCTGCAAACATGATGATCCGACCCTTGCCACAAGATAGCAAAAAAACTTTTGGTGAGAATCTTGCCATCTAGCATCAGAAAAGTTTTTATCTTCGCTGAAGTGTATCTGGGACTGAGATCTCTTGTCCAGTAATAATGCTTCTATGATAATCTTAATAATGCATACTGGCAGTATTTTGTCATGTTATTGCCTCATTGGATGAGCAGATGAGTTTTTAAATGCATGGTGGGGTAGCTTTTTTTTTCTTGAACACGCATGGTGGGGTAGCTTCACCATGTGATGATCTTCATTGCAGTAATATATATGTTAAGTGAGATGTGGCATGTGTATTTTTTTGTGAGAAAATGAGAATATGATTGTTTTCTTAAGATCCTAGGTGGAAACAATGCATATTGCAGCTTATATTTGTTGGATAGGTCAGTTATTGCATTTGTTTATTACGCTTATATGATTTTTTTTACTTGAACGTAGGATGGAGAAGGCCACAATTGATTCTTCTTGATCATGGTCTTTACAAAGAACTTGATTATGCCACTAGGATAAGCTATGCTTCTCTTTGGAAGGTGACAAATTGACAATGTTATCGCAGTTTTTTCTATGATCACAACTGAGTAGTCATTACTAACTTTATGAAATTTGTTGATGCAGGCACTTGTTTTTGCTGATGAAAAATCAATTAAAGAGAACAGTGTCAAACTAGGTGCTGGGGAGGATCTTCATGCACTTTTTGCTGGTGTTCTCACAATGAGGCCATGGAAAAGTGTGATTGACCCGGCTGTCGATCATCTTGTTCTAGATGGCAGTAGTAATGATCGTTCTGAACTTCAGGTGATTTATATTATGCATTATTAATGTTCTCCATGACTCCATGAACACTGACAGTATATGTAACTGTGCAACTTCAGTAATAACCAATAGTACCAGTAACTCTAGGGTAATCCATGTATCACCTCCTACTTGAAATGGAATTCAATCATTTCTCACTTTTTTATTTTGTTCATTGTTGCTCAAAGTAACACTGCTCCAAATCTTTTGATCTTTCCAATAGTAGGAAAAAAGGCCACCGAAGTAATATGGAATTGCTGATTATCAGCCCAGCTTGCTCTAAAGAGATCGGGGACCAATTTAGCTGTTTTTTAATCTGCAATCTAAAACCTATTTACCATATATATGATGGTTTTAAGTTTTCATGTTTTCCTAGTATGTTTGGAAACTTTGTTATCTATTGCCATGCTTGTATAACATTACATCTTTTTTTTTTGTTCATTTTCAATTCCCGTCCTCATTCTTCTTATGATATTTTTCTCCTTGCACCTTCAATTCATGAGATGATTGAACTGGGACATGTTAGTCAAGGTTTTCTTTTTGGGCTAGCTGTGGAAAATCATGTACTTTGAGGTCCTTACGTGATATGTTTTTCTTTGTCACAGATGTATGCTTCCTTATATTTTCCACAAATCTCAGAGCTTCTAAGGAGACTGCCAAGGGTCATCTTGTTGATGCTTAAAACAAATGATTGTTTACGTTCCGTCAATCATGCCCTGGTAAGTGAAAAGGAATCATGACCATAAATATGTAGGCTGTCACATAGTAATATCTTCTTTCTTGCATTTGTCACTTCCCTTGATGCTTTTGATAATCAAGACGTAAGTTGTACTGCAAAAGAAAATAATTGATATAACAAGGAAGCATGGGATAGCTACGGGGTTTTATCATAGTTGTTGCACTGGCTTGAATTGTTTAATATCCTATGCGGTTATAAGCAATGAACCCCACGAAGCCATTATAAAGTAGGTATTATTTCTTTTAGGCTTCATTCCCTCTTTATCCGTGTTCTTCTCTGTAGAAGGTCAATGCAGCATCGTATAAGGGGCACTCTAGCAAGTTGTACAAAAATTCGAGAATTAATTATAGGTCCTTTTTTGGCTCTGTTTACACGTATGATGCTTTGTCAGGTTGGAGGTTCTTCAATGGAATCATTTGTAATCATTGGACGAATCTCTTCTGAGGCTGTTTTGGAAGCTAAAAGGATGAGTAGTAGATCAATTCTGAATAAACTAATGATATGGCTAGAGGAAATTTTACTGGAAGCTCGATTCTTTAGTTTGAAGTTGCTGTTGTGTTTTATGCAGCTTAAGAAGTTATTGGCCTGTTAAGCAGCAGATCAGCATACCAACTATTCTTGGACTAGTGTAAAATATTAGAAGCTGTCATTTTAGTTTTTCTTTTTGAGAGAGAAAAGTGGCATTTAGTTGAAAAATTCTTTTTCTCTTTTTGGTATACACCATTCTTTTTGGTTAACCATTTTGCTACCAGGCTTTTCATTTTGATTAGCCACTTCCAAACAGAAGATGATGCCACTATGACATCGTATGTTTATTCTAATAGATGGATAGAATTGTAGAAAATCCCATCACTGCACAGTGTATATATATAACTCTAGTTCCATGGATCCAGCAAATGTTGGCCCGATGAATATGCTGTGCCAATTGCGTTATACAAGATGTAAGAGTAAAATTGCTACTGGAAAGAGAGTCACTCTGACATTTGCCAGAGCAAATTTCGTTTGGTCAAATTTGTGTTCATCGTGATGTCGATCTCCATTTTCTTTACCCCCTACTTTTCTGCTAGCATTTTATCGTTGTGCTGATGTTCTGCACTTCTGGTTCATCCTTTTGAGTTGCCGCTCCTACTGTCACGTTGACACGTTCTATACTTTGTCCTAGAACATATCATAGACCACTAGAAATATAAAGCACTTAAATCTGAAATACAATATGGCTTGTAGTAGTTAACCACTTAACGATGCAGTGTGTAACTAACACGGTATTTTTCTTGAAAAAAATGTTTATTTTGAAATTCAGTAGCTCAAAAAACTGCCACAGATTGCCGCAGATTCCCCAAGCATTTGTTGCAAAATCTGCCACATCTTTGTTTCCGCATATTTCTGAAGAATTTGGAGGTAATTGGATTATGGAGATCAACTACGATCGGAACGTATGCATCGGTGACAGTTTTACTGAGCCGAGTGAAACCCAGCGATTGCCACCGCTCTCTGCAAGCAAACATCGTCGCCGATCAGCCGAACAGTTTGGGCTCCCCCGTCCGCCACCGTTGCAGTTGCAGGCCCCTCGCCGCCGTTGGCCGCCGGTCGCGTCCGCCGGTGCTTGCTCATGTGCCCGCCAAGCGCCTGCCCCGTGAGGCACACCTTGCCGCACTCGTCGCACTTGTGCTGCACGATCTTCATCTTGCCCACGTCGCTATCGCCGTCGTGGCTTGATGCAACGACGACGCCGGCGATCTTGTCGTTCTCCTCGCCGTCACCATGGGCGACCTTGTTGTTGCCCGCGTCCCCGCCGGCATCAATGGCAGAGGCCGACTCGGCCTTACCGTGACCGCGGCTTTCGTCGACGTCCGCGTCATGGCATGCTGCAACGTCGTCAACGACGACGGGGCTCTTCTCCTCGTCGTCGTCGTAGCGGCTGCCCTCGGCGCCATCGCATCCACGCTCGTCTTGTCCGTTGATGTCGGCGGCGAAGAAGCTTTGCCTTTGGCTTGCTGGAGCCACGGCCTCCGTGACCGCCGTCGTCGTGGCGTCGCGCGCTGCGGCGGCAATGGCGGCGTTCTTGGCTTTCTTCTTGTGGCCGAGGACATGCCCGCCAAGCGCCTGGTGGCTGCCGAAGCACCTCCCGCATATGCTGCAGACGAAGCGCTTGGAAGCTCTCTCCGCCGCCTCTGCCGCCGCCGCCGCCGCCGCCGCCGAAGCCGTTTGCAAACCCTCGCTCGCCTCGAGGTCAGGGCCTCTGCTTCTCTTGCCGCGCACCGGCGGCTGCGGCTGCGGCTCCTGCTCCTCGCCACCGTCGACGAACCTGCGGCGCTTCCTGTTCTTCGCCTGCACCACCACCGCGATCTTCTTGGGACACACGCCGCGCGGAGGTGGCGGCGCCGCCTTATCCGAACCATCCAGCTCGGCCGGCAACAATGGCGATCTGATCAGGTCGACGAGTCGAGCCTTCTTGCGTGATACCTTCCCGACCCCGCGGCCGCGGCCGCCGCCTCCTGCCTCCCCACGCGGCGCCATTGCGTCATCATCATCAGAGCTCCCCTCGTCGTCCTCCTCCTCCTCCGCCGCTTGGCCGCCGCTGCCATCCAGCAACGCCGGCTGGCGCGGCGAGAAACCGTCATCATCGTCGTCGTCGTCGACGACGCGCCTCTTCCGTTTGCAACAACCCGTTCCTTCCGCCCCGGCGTCGGCTTCGGCATCGTCGCGGTCCACCGGCGGCGCGGGCTGGCGTGCAAGGAACACGTAGCGGTCGACGTCGTCGTCGTCGTCGGAATCCGAGTCAGAGCAGTAGGGGTAGTCCTCGCCGACGACGGCCACACCCTCCTCGTCGTCGTCTCCGTGGTGCCCGCGCGCGCGCGCGCGATCGCCGGAGTTGACGGCCATCTCTCTGCACGTGCTCTCCGGCTGCGCCGCGCGGCTGTTGCTAACGCCGAAACGTGCCAGTAGGTAGCGTGCGTGCGTGCGTGCGAGCCCTAGATACCGTGGGTCCGTGGCTGCAGTGCACACACGAGGTTATTATGACTAATAACTGTGGAAGAACGAAAACCTACAGCGTTTTTGTTACGGACACGGGACACGGCAACGCCAACTTTCTACATCTCTGTCCTTTTTTACTGAACCAAAATGTTCAGTCTAATTAGCATAGAGTTTTGTTTGTGTATATTTATACTTCTTTCTTGAAGCATTTTTGCGCTTGTACTAGCTGCTGATGTTGTTTTTGAGACCTAATATTCCATCCATAACAAAATTACAAGACCAGTGCCTTTTCATTTCGCCACATCGGTACAAATTAATAATATAGATGAAGATGACATATGCAAGGTTTCTAGTGATCTACTACCCCCGTCCCATAATATAAGAGATTTTAAGTTTTTGCTTACATTGTTTGACCACTCGTCTTATTCAAAAAATTTGTGCAAATATAAAGAACGAAAAGTTGTGCTTAAAGTACTTTGGATAATAAAGTAATTTAAAAAAAATAAATAATAATTCCAAAATTTTTTGAATAAGACGAGTGATCAAACAGTGCAAGTAAAAACTCAAAATCTCTTATATTATAGGACGGAGGGAGTAGTAGATATATTGTTCGACTCCATGACTCATGACTGCGTATAGGTATTACAGAGAATACTCCTGTGTTAGTACTACTCCAGTCTAATCTTGTTAGCAGCACGGGAATTCAAGAACTCTGCACACTCGACATCCCAACTGGCATCAAAACAGACGCAATCCTCCTCACATATATCCACAGCATCATGAAGATACTCGCAACGAGAGATAACATCTTCAGTTGTCGTGCCACTTGATTTATCGCGAGCCATTTCCAGAAAGTCAGTGCGGCCATTGTACTTCTCTAGATCTGGATGGACAATCTTAGCCCCTTCACACTCACAATGATAACAACGACCTTTTAACAAAAATAAACAAGGGAAAAAATGGCAATCAGTTATCGTAATAGAGGAAGAAAAAAAAATACTATATCATAGCTTGCAGAAGATAAGGATACATCAGTGACAGCAGCATTTAGCAAAGCAGTAAAGGTATACACATGTAAAGATAAGGATAAATGTTTTGAATGTGGATGAAGCTAACTAACTTTGTTATTAGAGGAAATGATCAATGGAAATTGTGCTGTATTTCACAATGTTTTTTATATGACAATGATGTTAAGGAGACAAGGACTGAGTATGAATTAGTTAGTGCCATCGTTGGAAACTGTCAAGGCGATACAGTCATGGAGTTGCTCATCATGGTCAATCTGTAGTTCTGTACTGACACCATTGTTAGCACTAAATGATCAAGCAAATTGATTTATATCACCTCAGACAATGTCTGAGATTAAACATAGATTCACGTTTTAGTTGTTACTAACATTTTGGAGCAAACAGCAGAATTCTACTTCCAAAAACATTGCTTGGTTTGAACAATTCTAGGCATGACCCCACCAAACAATCTTGGAAGTTTGATTGAATTAATTTCTGTGGCATCTCTTTTAATTAAAAAAAAGAAACCATGCAAATCAACACATGTATGTCCTTTTTGTTCTTTTCAAGTCAAGTTCTGCAGCGTAATGAAAATCTTTTCAGTCGATTTCACAACGCCATGGTGAAACTCAACACATAGAATAAAGAAACATCTGTAACACGCTAACATCATATGATGTAGCAATACTCAAATGGAAGGAGAGTGTACCAGGATGCCCCATGACTGGACAGCAGGTCAGTTCATCGATCACGCCTTCCTTGTTGCAGCACTCAGCAAAAAAAAGTATGGGGACTGTCTGAGAAGAATGCAAATCTCTTGGGCTCGCCAAAAAGTTGACGTGAGAATACTGAGATTTGGATCGATGCCGGCTATATCCAGGTCCATAATGTCGGCCAAACATAGTATAATTAACTATGTGTGAATTCAAGCCACAGATAACATGTAGCTCATACTCAAGTCCCTATGATTCAGAAGTTTATACAAGTGAATTAGATAATCTTGATATTGACATTTTTGGTAATGGTCGAAAACTGAAGGGGTGAACGGACATACCCTAGTCCTCTGGTTGTATTTCTTCAGTGCATCATTAACCTTCCCACAAATAAAACTTTGCTCAGCCTTGAACTCTTCCTGAATGCACGACAAAGTCATGGAGGCCCTCTCAGAGAGTACAGGAACTGTCTGAACTGAACCACAGGAAGAGGGGCAGAATCGCATCAGATTGTGCACGAGGAGCTGCACATTTAAAATCCCACCAGTTTGAAACATAAATGGATCTGTCTGCAGGGGAAGGGGCTTCATGGAAAAGGTTGACATGAAAAACTTCACTAGTGCATCAGGATCAGGATGATGTGCTGCGGTGGCTGCAACCATGCAAGCAAGGTCTAGGCCCAACATGTTTCTCTCAGCATGGCATTCTTGCCTTGCCATTTCAACCGCTCCCCAAAGATTGGCGCCCGTCAAGAACAGGTAACGCATAGCCTGCTGTTCAGAGATTGTGCAAAAGCAAGCGCGGAGGTATGCAACAAGAGCATTGAGGGAGCGGCACGCGACACGAACAAGGCTTCTTGAGCATGTCATCTGCACTGAAACCTCCTCTTGTGGTGGAAACATGGTCTCATACCAAACTGTGTTGAGGACAATGTTGTGCACAGGGTTCTCAAAGGGGCCATAGCAGTGGCCGGCCTTGAGGAGCCCCCTGTGGTAGCGCATTCGCAAGCCATCCATCGGCAGGCAGGCAATAACATCAAGGTACAATCCATAGATCTTGTCAAGCAGGATGCTCTTCAATGATTTCATCCGCACAAACGGCGGCTGCTTCTCCTTAATCTCAAGTGACCGAGGAAGAAAGGTAGCTCCAACAAGGTCCACTGGTTCTTGTTGCTGGTGCTTCACCAATCTGCTGATGTTCTTGACGGCTCTGCACGAGAGGCAACCTTCCATGCTTAGGAGATTGGAAGCCTCCCCAATCTGAGAAGCGATGGAATACAACCTCTCGACAAGGGATTTGGGGTTTGGGTGCCACCCAGCAATGGCGGCGCAAGTGAGGGCTGTCTCGGTGGTCAGCGAGGCGAAGCTGAAGGCGTCAGAGCTGCGGTCCTGCTCGATGAGCCGCACGGCGACGGAGAGGTCGGCGTCGGCCAGCCGGAGATACTCCAGCGCCTCACAGGTGTGGAGGTAGGGGAAGTAGTTGGTGAGGAAGGCGACGAGCGCCTGGAGCGACCGCGCGGCGACGCCCATGTCGCGGAGGAGGCGGTGGCTCGGACCGCAGCCGCCGACGTTGCTGGTGTCGGCGACGATCCGGGAGAGCGCCTTCCGCCGCCGCCGCCGCGTCGGGATCGCCGCCGACTTGCCGTCGGGATCGCCGCCGGCGACCACCGGGACGCGCTTCTTGTAGGTGATGGTGTTGACGACGATGTTGGAGACGGGGTCCAGGAAGCCGACGCAGAGGCCGGCCTTGAGGAGGCGCGGGAGCAGCGCCGGCATCGCCTCCACGGGAAGCCGGTCCAGCGCCGCCGCGTAGAAGCCATTGATGGCGCCCAGTAGCTTCGATCGGTTTCGTCTCATGCGGCCCGGTCCGTCGCATTCGAGGAGAGAATTTTTTTCATTTTTTAGATTTTTTTAATATTTACCGAAATAATCTATCGGCAAAAAATTTTTGCAAAAATAGACCCTGCCGCCCCAGTGGTGGGCGGCAAGCTGACGTGGCAGACGGCGGATCGACCGCGCCGTCTACCGCCGTCGGCCAAAATTGCAATTATCCCCAATGGGCGGCAATGGGCTAATTGCAATTTTTGCCGCCCATAAAGAGGTTGTGCTCGTACTTTTTGCATTTGGGCCCAAGGGACCCAGATGCAAAAAGTACGGCCAAACGATTTTTCTATGTTATGTTAATAATAAATAAAGAAGTATTTATTGGTAAAAGTTGTTAATATTGTTATAAAAATGTATTGAAGTTGGTTGTTTCGCAATTTCATATGTTAAGTAAGGTATTATTTTGTAACTTATTCGACGTATTAGTACTCGGATAATAATTAATAGGCCTATCGCAGTCTCGGTCGTAGAAACATTATATGGACTTAAACAAGGAGAATTATGTAACATGAAGAAATAGTAGTACAATTTGAACATGATACAACTATTTCCATTGCGGTTACATAGATGATATTAGATTCGAACTAGGAGGGAGGTAGTGCAATAGTTGAACACAACGACGATGTAGTAATGGGACAAGGAAGCATGACAGTAGAAATTTCAATATGCCAAGTTGTCCGATAATAGCTAACCGCTACGTGAGGATCCCTCTCCTCTCTCAAAACGCGCTTTAGTAACCCTGTATTGCTCTGGTAGTTCAAGCTGCACGACACGGCTAGGTGGAGTTAGAATCCTTCTGGTGTCTATCCATTCTTTGTATTGACATCTCCTTGGTGGTTCCTAAGAGGAAAGAATAGATGTAAAGCGAGCAAAGTTAGTAAATGTTGTGAGAAAATAAGGATTCATGTAATCAAAATATTCTTACCATGAAATCGTCGTCAAGAATATTTGGACAAACAAAGAACGTTCGACCCAATGTTGTAGGCTTTATGGAACGAAGAACCTGATAACGATCACCACACCTGCATCTTGGACGGGCTTCCCATGGAGGGAGTGCCGTAGTTAGCACCCGCCAGTCGCTCTGTTGTTCACGACATTGTCGTTCATAAGCCGCTTTTCTCCGTAAGTATTGCTCAGTACTTTCGGATGCGAAATACCAGCGACCTTCTTGTAAACAAGTGGTTAGGTCGAGAACGGGATTTTCTGTATCGACCCACTCGATGTATGCGCAAGCTGTAGTGCGGGTCTGCCGAATAGAGTAGTGTTACGAAGAATAAAGCGATTGCCCATACGGAATGAATAAGCATATACATATAATAAAATACCTCATGGTCATAGTTAGGGCACCTAAAAAAGCGCCTTCCTCGAATATCAGGATTCCTCGAAGCCATTAGTTGGCATCGATCACCGCATAGGCAGAGAGGACGCTGGCACCAAGGTGGTAGTAGGTATACACAAGTATCGCTACGCCAGTTCGGATCCTCAACACCTCGGCGTGAACGTGGCGGGGCATAGTGGGTACGCCTAATTGGCGCCGAAAGTTACATGCCTGATCGGCGCCGAATGTTACATTGGTCGTATGCGGCAAATGGCGGGCAAATACTTGTATCGCACGCGAATAAAGGAGGCTGCATCGGTGCGGCAGAAAGTAGTCGTGCATGCGCTGAAAGGTATCGTGCATGCGCCGAAAGGTATCGTGCACATATAACAACAACGTAGTCATTATACAAGCATACAATACTGGAAAGTGAAGCAAATAAACAAAGAGAAGACTGCTCTACTGGCCCTGCCCTACGCCGCGACCACGCTTGGTCCTCCGGGCCTGTGCTCGCACGTGGTCCTGGGAGTAGGTGAAACGATCCGGTGGCACAGCACGGGTAGCACGAGTGTCTGGCGGCGGAGTGGCCTGCGCCTGGTCCTGTGTCTGCACCAGCGGTGCGCCTCCCAGCTGTGAGGGGCCGATGACATCCTCTGTCGAGCCTGAAGCGAAGTCGAAGTCAGTGATGTCGAAGAGCAAGGTGGAAGGCAGCAAGCGGTCCGACGAGGTCCCAGCATGGTCCAGTGGTGGACCCTGACTCGACGTGCCGGCTGCCTATGACGAAGTCCCGGTGTACTGCCAGAACTGCGCTGAGTGCGAGGTCGACGCAGCTGCCTGAGACGCTGACCCTGCAGCCTGGGAGAAGTGGGCGGCCTGCGTCATAGCGAACTGGGCGAAACCTACACATCGACAACGGGACCCTTGTAAGCTAAGACATAAAATGCATATAAATTGATTGTCGAAGTAATGTTGTTATTTTTAGGTACCTATGGGGGGCACAACAGAAGGCCTAGCCGAGGAAGGCAGGGTGCTGAACGGTGCACGAAACCCTGAAGCAATCGGCAAGTGAAACGGCTCACATATATGTGCGAGGCATGTATAGAAAAATCCTTAAAAATACTTACCTCCGTGCGGAGGGGGAGTCGGCCTAGGAACGTGCGCAGTTGGACGGGGACCAGTCGGTACGGGTGGCCGCTGTACAGCTGCGTCTGCCCGAGTAACGTTGTCTGCACGACAGGTGAGCACTCGGAGAATCGAGCGCATCGACTCCACCATCCGCGTGTACGTCGTCAGGTGCTCCTCTACGGGTACCGGAATCCCCGCGCCTAAACGTTGGATCGTCGTTGAACCGTCAATGACGACCCGGTTGATGTCGTCGACCTGCATGGTTAATTTTTTCGTACATATTCGTAAAATTTGACGAAGAGAAAGATATGAAAACATAAAGGAATGGTGCGATGCATGGTACTCACAGCACGAGCGAAGTCCTGGTCGCGGTGCCTGGCGTAGAGGTCTCTAGTGCTCGCAACGTGGGGCTGCTGCTCCAAGGGAGCGAAGGTGACCCTAGTACGGGTGCGTGGCTGGTACCAGCGTAGGTAGGCCTGGTACGCCTCCTCAGTGTGTGGCTCTCCCTCGTGGTCCACGACCTCCTCGGTTGCGAGCAACCAGTCCTCAACAAAAGTCGCTAACTTGGCGGGCCAGTCGCCAGCTGACTGCTGACCCTTGCGTGAGTAACTGCGAATTAATGTGTCATATTAGTGTGAATCGACAGATGTTGCAAATTATTGCGGACAGGTAGATTTTAATGCAACAACTGAAAGCGTAGTGAAAGATCTTACCGGTGAACAGCAGCTGGGACGGTCGTCGGAAACGGTACTGGAAAGGGCTGACGGAAGCCGAACTGCCGCATCACGCGGAAAGGTGCGTGAGGCTCAACGCAGATGTCGTAGACCATCGGAACCGTAGTCATCCAGTACGCCTGGTCCCTGGTGCAGAGTGTGGACAGACCCAACGGCGCCTGGGGCTGGGTAGCCGCGGCACTGTAGGGCTCCCACACGACGTCAGTCGGCAGAAGGCGGTCGAACTCCATAACAAACTCAGGATACGACCGCCTAACCTGGACGTGAGCCCATCGGCGCTGCAATACGAGACGATCGATGTGATGTACAATGAACTTAGCAATTAACTTAACAATACGAGAAGATCGATGCAACGTATCCGACGATGGCACCACAGAGTACCCATCGTAGGGTAGTCGACCTCTGGTCGCTCCGCGTACAGTGACACCTCATACGCGTGCTGGTCCACCTCAGGGCGGCCGATCGCAATCCTCTCAGCTGCCCAGATAGAAAGAAAGAGAGGGCACCCACCAAAGGTCGCGCTGGGATCCGTCTTCGTGCAAGCCTCACAAAGGCCACGGTACAGAGCCGCCAACAACGCGGAACCCCAGCTCCACTGAGGCACCTCGCCTACCGCGGCGTCGGCGATGCTCCTGGCGTAGTGCACGAGTCCCTTATCGACCGCGTGCCCGTGACCGCCACAGAACATCACCCAGCCAAAAAGCCAGAGCAAGTACGCCTCCAAACAGCGGCTGTAGGAGTACTCGTCGGCCTCCGCCTGTAGCTGCTCAATCTGCAAGTGTTCGATAAAATGTTAGGCACCTTAACTGTGGACAAAATATGTAGTACGCTTGTCATTTCGGTACAAAAACACTCACGGAGAACTGAAGCAGCCACCTCTTCATAGGTCCGGTGTTGCGGTGGTGTGCCAACGGCTCGAGCGGGAGATGCGGTGCGCGCTGTACTAGTGCGAAACGTGCTGTCAGATCGTCCTGCCAGTCCACACCCGTGGTCACTGGCCCAACATCGTCTCCCGCGAGTGGTAGCCCCAACAAGTACGATACGTCCTGTAGGATAGGGGCTACCTCACCGCACGGCAAGTGAAAAGTGTGCGTCTCTGGTCTCCATCGGTCGACCAAAGCTGCTAGGAGGGACCGGTCCACAGTCCATCGTCTGGCCGGGTCCGCATCGCCGGCGGCAGCCTCCACCAGCCGACACATCGGTAGGAGGCCGGCCTCACGCAGCCTGCAATAACAAATTAATATGTCAATATAAAAATTATTACAACGCAACTAATTTATAGTAATACACTTTTCGTACCTCTCGACAAAGGAGTCGTGAACCATAAGTAGCTCACCGCACGTCCGTGCCCGGAACGTCCCAAGCTGAGCCCCCTGCACCGCAGTAAGGTGAGACTGGTGTCGGTGATCTATCGCCGGGTCCAACAATTGAGGTGTATCCTGACGTGCCATCTCTGAAAAATATAATGTTTCGTGTTAGAACAATTCAAAAAGTAGTAATGTCAAACAAAAGATAACTTGTAAAATTATAAAATAGTAATAAAATCATGAGAATAATTATGGAGGCTATTTAAATATAGCAAACGTTACTAAGGGTACATAACGATGACGTGCAATTTAACATATATGTAGAGTTCGATAATATAACATAACATAACATAACATTACGTGTCGAAGTCCGACATTACATCAGCATACCTAAAGACACTAGGTGCCTTAGTCTAACGTTACATCACGAGACCTAAAGACATGACATGTCGAAGTCTGACATTACACGACGAAACATAAACACATCGATAAGTTCGAAACAAATTACAAGCAAAGCCACATGCCAACATAGAACATAAGAACTACACCACGTAGCTAGACGTGGCACGACGATGCCTAGGACGTTGTCGAGTGGAGGTAGTGCCTTCACCCGTAGGGCGAGCTCCATCTGCTGCTGATCCTAATAGTCCTGCCTCTGCCACACTTGGTTTCTCCTTGTCTTTAGGACAATGCTTGTAGGTGTGCCCACGTTCATCGCATTTGCTGCAATGCTTCACCCTGCCAGCCTCCGACTCGTCCATATCGTTGCGGATGCGACGAGTCTTCCTCCTTCCAGCCTTGCCTCGGAGCTTCGATGGGTCAGAAATATTGAGTACTTCATCGTTAGTCTCTATGAACTCCCCAGCTATGCCGAACCCATAAATCTCGCCGCTCCATGTATGATATATTGCTTGCTTACTGAAGTACTGTGAAACATATACTGCATCTGGTATGCCACACTCCGCTGCGGCAGCAATGACATGGGTGCATGGCCTGTGGAGCAGCTTCGGCTTTGCATAAGAGCAATGACATGTGCCGTCGGCTTTGAGAACACACTCCTGCTTCACTCTCTTGCGGTAGATACCCCTGCCTGCCTTATCTTGACATAGTATCTCAAACCTGTGCTGTTGGGTACCTTGCACTAGAGCTCGATGTTTCATGGCCTTTTTACGCAACTCCTCTAGCTTTTTCTGCATGAAAGTTCCAAACAAAATGCTGTTGTTCGGCATAGAGGGAAGAACTGCCTGGAACCGATCCCTAAAATACCTGCATGTCCCATGTAAAATAAACTCCACTATGCCAACTAGTGGCAGTCCATGGACACCGCGCATCACCCAGTTGTAAACTTCTGCCAAATTTGTTGTCATTATTTCATATCTAGCACCACCTGTGTCATACGCCTTGGCCCATTTCTCTTTTGGTTCATGCAGAATCCACTGAGAAAATTTCCGAATCTCCAATCCAGTTCTTCTAACCAATGTTGGACTATCCGTTGGGAGAGGTCCAAGAGCTTGAGGAGGGTCAGCATCGGTGGTCGATGGAGCCGCTGCACGCTGATCACTGCATTTGGCTATCAACTCATCTAATCTTTTCCAAAGCTCATTGAATTTTTTCTCCTGGTTCTGATTGCATAGCCTCTTAAACATGTTCATGAGCTCCTTGTTCTTGAATTGCTTGAAGAAATTAGCTCCCATATGACGCATGCACCACCTGCTCTGTACATCTTCCCACTCACCAGGGTATCCTCGTTCCATACTCCCAAACTGCAACTCTTCTATCGCTCGCAGAATGCCAGCGTGCCTATGATGTATCAGGCACACATTTGGCCTCATACCAACAACTTTTGTTTTAACCAATTTCAGGAACCAGTACCAGCTGTCGGTATTCTCACTCTCAACAAAAGCAAATGCCAAGGGCAATACCTGATTGTTCCCATCTACCCCTATTGCTGTTAGTATCTGGCCTCGATACTTTCCTGTCATGAATGTCCCATCAATGCAGAGAACAGGACGACAGTTCACGAATGCCATCTTGCATGCATGTAGAGCTAAGAACGCCCTTTGCAGCACACTCTTGCCAGGATGTTCAATTGAGGGGAATTTCTTCACTTTGTAAGAGCTCCCAGGGTTTCTTTCCTCGATAACACCAAGCAGGCGTGGCAAATTGTCATACGAGGCTTCGTAAGTTCCAAATCTCATCTCTATTATTTTCTGTTTGGCCCTCCAGGCCTTGGCATAGCTAATAGTATACTTGTATGTCTCTTCGATGTGTCGGATTATTGACCTTGGTTCATATGTGAGATTATCGATGACATGCGCATACATCTCAGATGCAACAAATGCACATGTAATGTTCCTGTGGTATTTCTGAACACCAGGTAGAAAACATGTATGCTTGGTAACGACTGACACTGTCCAATAATCCTTCCATTTCCCCTTATACGCGTGCACTCTCCAGGGACAACCATCTTTTTCCTTAACACACCGGTTGGACTTGGCAACCCAAAACTCTCTATGAAGTGACACTGCAAAATGTTTTACCGCCTCCTTCATATCTTCTGCTCTACTATAAATCGCTCCCTGAATAATCTCATTTTCTTTGTACTCCCATCTCACACTATCCTCTTCAGAGACGACCAGCCCAGAAAAATCCTCACTAGCCCATTCTGCTGGATTAATATCCGTCTCATCATCTGACGAATCACCTTCCTCTACACGCTCGTTGTCAGAATCCTCCCTCTCCATTTCATCCACAATGGCACCGACAGTCTCCCCCTCGTCGGCCACTCCACCTGGTTGAATGCCCACTGGAGCTACTACACCCCCGTCCTCTCGTGCGTTGACCTCCTCCACAGAAGTCTCATTTACTTCAGCACTTGGTCCCTCGCCATCATCCATGTTCATCTGTACACATGGATCCTTCGGGTGAACAAACGGAACCATAGCTAGAGGCCACCCACGTTGCAATGCATTTTCCACATACCATCTCCATACTCGAGAGTTTTGAACTGGCATTAGTTCCCAATAAAAACCCTCAGTTGCCCGACTTACTATAACATTGATTGTTATGTCACTTGTCTGTGGATCAACTCTCAAGCCCCTCATTAACCATCCTTTTATAGAAGGTACACTCCTCTCAGCCGGTCTATCAATTCCCCTTTCTGATACAATAAAATTTGACAGATCTACCCCAGTTGGCCCGTAACGGACGTTTCCTGGGCCATGGTAAACTTGGAATATTTGTTTGTTTGACATATCTGTCAACGAAATAACTAGATCATATTACTCTTTCATGCAATAAACATCTACAACGCAATATCTTCTTGTGTATGCCAATGCAACGGTAAAGTATTAATTCCAAACTAGCAGATCTACGTAGTTACCGATATCTACAATACGCACTTCTAGATTAGTACAACTAAAACCCTAAAAATATAATGTATTTATTCAAACAAAGTTTTAAAAAATACACACTATTTAACTCAATAGTCACATATAGGATCTATGAATATTACCTGAAATCGGCGTCTGAATCCGGCAGGGCTTCGCCCCTTCTTCTCTTCTCCTCCCCTTTCTTCTTTTTTTTTCACTGGATTTGAGGGGGAGGAATGAGGGCTGGGGGCTGGGCAGCAGGCCTTTTATAGGCAGCGAGGCCTGCCGCCCGGCCAGAGGGCGGCAAGGGGCCGCCTGCAAAATGGCCGGCCCCGACTGGCTTTTTTGCATTCGGGCCCCTGGCGGCAAGGGCTTTACTGCAAAAAACCCTCCCTCCGTCACCGCCCGTCCCTCCCCCGTTTGCCACGTCAGCTTGCTGCCCCAGAGGTGGGCGGTAGGGTCTATTTTTGCAATTTTTTTGGCCGATAGATTATTTCTGTAAATATTTTTAAAAAAATCTAAAAATGAAAAAAATTCTCGAGGAGATGGCCGGGGCGGGCTGGCCGCCGGTGAGGTTTGCCGGCCATGATCGGAGGAAGAAGGGCTCACAGATTGGGAATGATCGCCGTTAGGGAACGAGAGAGATCGTGGGCCGTGGGGATCTCTACTCGGCTCGTTCGGATGGGCCAAAAATCTAGCACATCCACGTCTGTGGGCTGGGCCCTGGAAGAAAACCTAAACGCGATTCCATGGACTTCAATGCTCTTACATATGTATTTGACATGGTCTTTGGCAATGTTTATGGGAGGTGTTGGCGGTATGGCATGAGACCCTTCGACCAAAATCTGCCGAAGGTTATGCGAGGGGTGGGGATCCAAGCCCGAGACGTCAAAGTTAGTCGGGGCGAAGCCCCCCCCCCCCATGGCGAAGACTATGGAACAAGGACGGCGAGAGGCGAAGGATCGTGCGGGTACTCTACTAAGCCGGAGGCCTCTTGGGCGAAGGATGTAGGGCGAAGAGTATATGTCAAAGGGAGACGACTTCGCCAAAGCAAGCTTGCCCCCGCGAGGGCCGAAGAAGCCTTTCCCGGCCCATCAAGCCTAGGGGCCATTGGGCCGACGATCGCCTAACGGCCCATCAGGAGTCCATGAACCTCTATTACACTATGTACCCATGTAAATGTCCCTTTCATAAGGGTAACCATGTAAATTCCCCTGTATAACCAAAACCCTAGTAGTAAGAACCTGTAATAGGGGCTATAAATAGTCTCATAGGGCCATGTAATAGGGGGATCCAAGAAAAATTCTCTAATCAATACACTTTACTTTCAACCACTGTTGAGTAACCACGTCTTTCGACGTATGCAGTTGTCGTTTCGACAACAGCTGGCGCCGACCATGGGGATCTCCGAGCGAAACCACTGAGAGCGAATGCCACCGAAGAAGGTCGTAAAGGAGAAGGTTACAAGGCGAAAGGAAAGCGACGCTGGGGCGGATATGGCCGCTGAAGAGGGAGCAGAGCCTTCGGCGCCTGTCGCCGAAGATGGAGGAGCACCATCTACTTCCGCACCTGCGCCATCACTACCGCCTTCGGCCCCTGCTACCTCTGTGCAGGTGCCGAACGCGGCTGACATGGCGAAGGCGGCTGCGGCGGCGAGGGCACTCCAGACCAGGGCGGAGATCCTTTCGACAAGTCAACTGCTGGTGCCCCAAGCCGCTCCGTCGCAGCCGGCAGCGGCCCAAACTGCGCTTGCCGCTATGCAAGCCCAAGTCAACCCTGACCCCGAGACACAAACCGAAGCCGACATGGAAGCCATGCGACAGAACATGACACGACTCCAAGACATGCTTCGCCAAATGCAAGAACAGCAGCAAGCGTACGAGGCGGCAAGGCGGTCTAAGGTCGCTTCGGCACCAATCCTCCAGTATTCGGCAGGCTATGTCCCACCCCAAGTCTATCCACAAGTGCCGACCCAGCCCCTTCCGCCACAAGTCACGCAAGCGCCAATGTACTTCGTCGGGCAGCCATTGACCGCAGCAGCGCATCCAGCCCCTCATGTGCAACTGCAAGCTCAACCGGTCGCTACCCAAGTACATCCTCAACCGCCTGGCCAAGTGCCACAAACAATGGTAGAAGGGGCTTCGGCTCTGCAGGCGCAGCTCCAAGCTTTCCTTCAGCAGCTCAGCCAACCTCACAACATTTCAAGTACAGCCCCTTCGGCCTGCCCGGAGGGGAATACAAGTCAAGGTGCGCCTAGTTAGTTGCCTTCGAATCAGCCAGGTCTGGGGGCTTCGCCGTGGAGTCAAGGACCACAGTTCGACTCTATCAATGCTGCTCAGGCGCCAACCGTTCGGCCGCAAGCACCAACGCCAGGCTTCGGAGCAAACCAAGCACCAAACCAGATCGCCATGACATGGTCACAGCCAACTTTCGACCCATTCATGGCGGCTCATCAAGCATCACCAATCGGGGCCGGGCAGCCGAATGCCATGGCCCAACCTCATGCGCAAGCCGTGATTTCGCCCTTCGCCACGCCGTACCCGCAGCAAGGTGCCATGAACAGGGCAGGGGGCGAAAAGGGGCTACCGCTGAGTGGGGGAATCAAGACCCGTCCAATCCCACCCCAGTTCAAGTTCCCACCCGTCCCACGCTACTCAGGCGAAACTGACCCAAAGGAATTCCTCTCCATTTATGAATCCGCAATCGAAGCGGCTCATGGCGACGAAAATACCAAGGCAAAGGTAATACATCTCACCCTAGACGGTATCGCCCGCTCTTGTTATTTCAATTTGACAGCCAATAGCATTTACTCATGGGAGCAATTGCACGATGTCTTTGTCCTTAACTTTCGAGGAACCTATGAGGAGCCGAAGACGCAGCAGCATCTACTCGGCATTCGCTAGAGGCCGGGGGAGTCGATAAGGGAGTACATGCGTCGCTTCTCGCAAGCCCGGTGCCAAGTTCAAGACATAACTGAGGCATCAGTCATAAACGCCGCTTCGGCCGGTTTACTCGAGGGCGAACTCACAAGAAAAATTGCCAACAAGGAGCCGCAGACGCTTGAACACCTACTTCGCATCATTGACGGGTTCACAAGGGGCGAAGATGATTCCAAGCGACGGCAAGCAATACAAGCTGAGTACGATAAGGCTTCCGTCACCGCTGCTTAAGCCCAACAACAAGTTCAAGTTGCCGAACCACCTCCTCTCGTTGTTCGCCAGCCCCAGCCGGCGATCCAAGCACAACCGCCAAGGCAAGGTCAAGCCCCCATGACCTGGAGAAAGTTCAGAACCGACCGTGCAGGCAAGGCTGTGATGGCTGTCGAAGAAGTGCAAGCCCTCCGCAAGGAGTTCGACGCTTAGCAAGCAAGCAACCATCAGCAGCCTTTCCACAAGAAGGTCCGAAAAGACCTCTACTGCGCCTTCCACGGACGCTCTTCGCACACCACGGAGCAATGCCGAAACATTCGGCAACGTGGCAACGCGCAAGATCCAAGGACGCAGCAGGGAGCAGCGGCCGAAGCAACTCGTGAAGTAGCTCAAGAACAAGCACCCCCCGGCCGAACAGCGCCAAGATGCGCAATGCCAGAGTGATCCAAGTGATTACAATGGCCGACCCGCCGATCCAACTGTCGAAGCGACAGAAGAAGATGCAGCTGTGAACGGTCCACAATATCACTTCGGCAGGCGAAGGGGCTCCGCAATATCTGAACCAGCAAATCTTTTTTGGGCCAGAAGATGCCGAAGGAGTAATGTTCTCGCATCAAGATCCTCTGGTGATCTCAGCCGAGATAGCTGGTTTTGAGGTCCGGTGAATCCTGGTCGACGGAGGAAGTTCGGCCGATGTCATCTTTGCCGAAGCGTATGCCAAGATGGGGTTGACTACCCAAGCCCTTACCCTAGCACCGACATCGCTCCGAGGATTCGGCGGAGAAGCAGTTCAAGTTCTTGGCCAAGCACAGTTGATAGTAGCCTTCGGCACGGGGGAAAACAGACGCGAAGAGCAAGTATTGTTTGACGTTGTCGACATCCCACACAACTACAATGCCATCTTCGGCCATGCAACCTTGAATAAGTTCGAAGCCATTTCCCATCACAATTATCTCAAGTTCAAGATGCTCGGCCCGGCAGGAGTGATCGTGGTCAAGGGGCTTCAGCCTTCGGCTGTTTCAAAAGGCGATTTGGCCATAATCAACAGAGCAGTGCACAATGTTGAGGCCGAACCGCATGACCGGGCGAAGCACGCGCCAAAGCCCGCCCCTCACGGCAAGATAGTCAAGATGCAGATTGATGATGCCGACCCCACAAAGCTCGTATCACTAGGGGCGACATGGGCGAAGAAGAAGCTAAGAACATCCTAGAGGTACTAAAAAAGAACATTGATATCTTTGCCTGGGGCCCTGATGAAGTGGGAGGTGTTTCGGCAGATCTCATCATGCATCACCTGGCAGTCAAGCCAGATGCCAAGCCAAGGAAACAGAAGCTACACAAGATGTCCGCTAATCGCCAGGAGGCAGCAAAAGCCGAAGTCAAAAAATTGCTCAAGGCAGGGGTCATTCAAGAGATCGATCATCCTGAGTGGCTGGCGAATCCAGTGCTGGTGCGTAAGTCAAATGGCAAATGGCGCATGTGTGTCGATTTCACAGACTTAAACAAAGCATGTCCGAAGGATGATTTCCCCTTGCCACGGATCGACCAGCTCGTGGATTCGACAGTCGGCTGCGAACTCATGAGCTTCTTAGATGCATATTCCGGCTATCATCAGATTCGCATGAACCCGGCCGACATCCCCAAGACAGCATTCATCACACCGTTCGGCACCTTTTGTCACCTCAGGATGCCTTTCGGTCTGAAGAATGCCGGAGCAACCTTCGCCAGGCTGGTGTACAAGGTCCTTTACAAGCAATTGGGGCGAAACGTGGAAGCTTATGTCGATGACATCGTCGTAAAAAGCCGCAAGGCTTTCGACCACGCGTCCGACCTACAGGAGACTTTTGACAACTTGTGCGCAGCGGGTATGAAACTGAATCCTGAGAAGTGTGTTTTCGGCGTTCGCACAGGCAAGCTGTTGGGTTTCCTTGTTTCTGAAAGAGGCATCGAGGCGAATCCCGAGAAAATCGATGCCATTCAGCAAATGAAGCCTCCGTCGAGCGTACGTGAAGTACAAAAGCTCACGGGCCGAATTGCGGTACTCAGTCGATTCCTCTCAAAGGCAGCCGAAAGAGGTTTGCCCTTCTTCAAAACCCTCCGGGGCGCGGGAAAATTCAACTGGACTCCCGAATGCCAAGCAGTGTTTGACGAGCTAAAGCAATACCTGCAAAGCCCGCCAGCTCTGATCAGCCCAGCATCAGGAAGCGAACTGCTACTATACCTGGCAGCTTCGCCAGTGGCAGTCAGTGCTGCTCTCGTCCAAGAAACGGATTCAGGCCAAAAACCGGTCTATTTCGTCTCCGAAGCATTGCAAGGAGCGAAGACAAGATACATTGAAATGGAAAAGCTCGCTTACGCCCTGGTGATGGCTTCACTCAAGCTTAAGCATTACTTTCAGGCCCACAAAGTCATAGTGCCATCACAGTACCCTTTGGGCGAAATACTCCGGGGTAAAGAAGTTACTGGCCGGCTTAGCAAGTGGGCAGCAGAGCTATCCCCTTTCGACTTACATTTTGTTGCCCGCACTGCTGTCAAGTCCTAAGTGCTAGCCGACTTTGTGGCCGAATGGACACCGGCATTCGCCCCTGAACCCGAGCCCATTGAACAGCCCTGGGTGATGTACTCCGACGGTTCGTGGTCGCACAAGGGGGCGGGCGTTGCGGCAGTACTCACTTCGCCAAATGGTGTGCCAATTTGGTATGCTGCAAGGTTACAGTTCGACACAACCAACAATGCGGCAGAATACGAAGCCATTATTTTGGGCCTAAGAAAGGCGAAAGCATTGGGGATTCGGCGCCTGCTAATCCGAACCGACTCCAAGCTGGTGGTGGGCCATGTCGACAAGTCTTTTGAGGCAAAAGAAGAAGGGATGAAAAGGTATTTGGATGCCGTTCGGTCTATAGAAAAGTGCTTCAGCGGCATAACGGTCGAACATTTACCTAGAGGCCAGAACGAGGAAGCAAATGCCCTGGCGAAATCTGCCGCTTGTGGTGGTCCACATTCGCCTGGCATCCTTTTTGAGGTCCTGTATGCACCAAGCGTGCCCATGGACAGCTTGGAGGTCCTGGCAATCGACCAGGTCAAATTGGTCGAAGACCCATACGACTAGTGAACCCCGTTTGTGAAGCACCTTGAAACTGGCTGGCTTCCGATAGACGAAGCAGAGGCAAAGCGCTTGCAATTCAGAGCCACGAAGTATAAGATGGTCTCGGGCCAGTTCTATCGCTCCGGGATACTTCAACCCTTGCTTCGCTGTATTTCTTTCGCCGAAGGCGAGGAAATGGCGAAGGAAATACAGCAGGGGCTATGTGGCGCGCACCAAGCCGCAAGAATAGTTGCCTTCAAAGTATTTAGACAAGGAGTTTACTGGCCCACTGTGTTAAAAGTATGTGTTGAGCAAATCAAGAAGTGCGAAAGTTGCCAGCATCATGGCCGAAGCCAAACCACGCCCCAGTATGAGTTGCAGCCCATCACACCAATCTGGCCCTTCGCCAGATGGGGACTGGACATTATTAGGCCGTTCCTGGCGGCGCGAAACGGGCACAAGTTCGCAATTGTGGCCGTTGAATACTTCTCTCGATGGATTGAGGCCGAACCCCTTGGTGTGATCACTTCGGCAACAGTACAGAAGTTTGTATGGAAAAGCATTGTTAGTCGTTTCGGAGTGCCAAAAGAGTTCATCACTGACAACGGCAAGTAGTTTGACTCTGACAAGTTCAGAGAAATGTGCGAAGGGCTTAACCTGGAAATCAGGTTCACATCGGTCACGCACCCGCACTCAAACGGAGCGGCCGAATGTATAAATGGTAAAATTCTAGAAGCACTAAAGAAAAGGCTTGAGGGGGCAGCGAAGGGCGAATGGCCAGAGGAAATGCTATCTGTTCTCTGGGTCCTTCGGACGACCCCCACAAGACCAACCAAGTTCAGCCCGTTCATGCTTCTCTATGGCGATGAGGCAATGACCCCAACAGAGCTAGGGGCTAACTCACCAAGGGTGACGTTCTTTAGGGGCGAAGAGGGGCGCGAGTTGTTGCTCGAACTCTTGGAGGGGGTAAGAGTCGAAGCACTCGAGCACATGCAAAAGTATGCCACAGGCACTTCGGCAACTTACAACAAAAAAGTTCGACCGACGGAGTTGTTGCCTGGTCATCTTGTCCTAAGGAAAAAGGCGAACCCTATAGCCGTTGGCAAGCTTGAATCGAAGTGGGAAGGACCGTACCTCATCAAGCACAAATCCAGGACGGGATCCTTTCGACTGGCGACACTGGAAGGCTAAGATTTCGACCATTCCTGGAACGCTGCCTCTCTCAAGCGTTTCTATGTCTAGAACGGGTGGCACCCAAATCGCCAACTTGTAAAAATGTATATATCGTTATGTAAGCCCTTCGGCACTATGTAAGCCTTTCGGCAAGAAAAAAAAGAGAAAAAAAAGAGGAAAAAAAAGGGAAAAAAAGAGGAAAATGGAAAAAGACAAAAAAACTAGATGTAGGGCTATTATCCACCACGGAGGCCCGAACGAGTATAAAATCTTTGTGTCCTCTGCCTTCTTTTTATTTGTTTGTGCGATTGATAATTTGCGGAAAAACCCCAAGGCAAATGCCTGATCAGTGAAAAAGGCCAGGGGGCGAAACGAATCGGCCGAAGCATCGCTCGCCGAACGATTGAAACCGCAACAGCTTGTTTCGGAGAACAATTAGCCGAACACCGTTACACTCGATCGAAAGGAAAGCACGAGTGCTTCCTATAACGTAGAACAAAACGGATCGAAAACGGAAGCCGAAAGCTGAAAAGTCAAAACCTATTTCGCTAATATATGCAAAGGGGCCGACACGTTCCGACCCAACAAAAAGCACGTGAAGTGACAATGCAAAAATAGCGAAAAGGAAATAAGACGCACCTTTATGGATTTTAAATAAAAATGTATCGAAGAATACATCACAATGGTACAAATGAAGAGAAAGGAGCAATGGCGTTACAGCCCGGCTTACAGATAAATTACATCTTCGCCCTCACGATCTCTCTCTCTCTAAGGAGTGATCGAACGAACTAGGTTCGTCATCACTACTAATATCATACACAACCCTAAGAGGAGAAGGGGGTGAAATACAGACTAGACTGTAACGACGTTGAGAGATCGCCTCCTGCCGATCAGTCTTCTGATGGTTTCGCCAAAAGCGAGCCATGTCCTCCAAACGTCTTGAATGAACAAGATCGTAGTCTTCTAAGGTTCGCCCAGGGTGCGCCCGAAGCCACCCGGCAACCTTAAAAACCTTATAGCTGCGTCCGTTTATCACCATTTCACGATAAACAGGCCGAAATGGGCATCACACCTTTGGCAAATCCTTTAATGCCACAAATTTCTTGTTTTGGTTTCGCCAACTCCCAGAAGGGGGCCGAATGCACAACTTTCGGCGAACACCCTGGTAGACAATGCAAAAAGGGCAAAAGGCGAATTGCATAGTAAGAATAGGCGAAAAAAGAAAAAAATATTGCATAATGTGAAATGGGCGTAATCATAAATACGCCAAAGACATCGACCATCAAAAAGTGGCTAAGAGTGAGTCATATATATTCAAAATATCCAAGGGCCCCTTTTTCGGCTACAATAAGAAGGGTTAGCGGCAGCCCGCCGAATACACATCGTTTGCCACTCCTGGCGAACACAAAAAGAAGAAGGAAAACTACAAAAATCTAAGGAAAGGGCGGAGGGCCTCACACCTGTGGGTAATCCTGGGCATCGCCTCGACCCCCTTCAGCCGTCGCGTCCTCTTCTTCGCAAAGGTCTGCCGCCTCTGCCTTCGCTAGTTGCTCCAAAAGGCGCTCCTTGGCGGTGGACCGGCCGTCCTTCTGCCAGAACTGTTTCCGCCACGCACGAAGTGCGGGCGAAATGTCCTGCGCGCTAATCTCCCAGTCCCCCTTCGCATAGTTAGGGAACTCGGCGACGTGCTCGCAGCCGAACTGTTGCAGGAGACCCATAGTAAAGGCCGCTGATACACGCGCACAACAATCGCCGTACGCAGTTGGGCAGTCCGAAACCGAACCACCAGCTTTCTGGGTCCACTCGGAGAAGTCGAAGGCCGAGGCATCTTCGGCAGGGACCCCTCGCACTTTTGCACCCATGTCAGTAAGGGTGAGGCGAAGCGTTTGGCACGCCGTTCTTGCAGATTCGGTAGTTTTCGCCATCTCCCGCGAAAACCGCTGCGACTCCTCCGCGGCGCTCGCTTCGGCCTTGCTGACCTCTAGGTGAAGAGCCTCCATCTTCGGCTCAGTAAGGTTATAATAATCCATCAGCACGGCGGAATGGGCCTTTTCTTTCCTTAATTCGGCCTGGAGGCGATCAACCTCAGCTATGGCTTCTCTCGCTTTCTCCAGATCAGCCTTGAGGCGATCGACCTCGGCCCTAGCCTCTCTTTCTTTCTCCAACTTGGATTGGAGCCGCTTGTTTTCGGCTTTCGCCTCTTTCAGGGTGTTGGCGAGGGCCTCCATCTCCAAGTTCTTGCGGCCTATTTCGTCATCCTTGGCCCGAAGACGGTTCTTAAACCCGTCAAGACGAGCCCGCACGGTTCGCTCTGTCGAACAGTGAGCTGCAAGAATCTGGATGCAAAATAGGAACGGCGAAGATAGCAAATGTTAATTATGGGACATGTAAAAAAGAAGAGGAAAACTAGGAATAGATAAAAAGCATACCCGAACCGTCAAGCTTTTAATAGCAGAACACCCCTCATCGAACTCATTCAGTTCGGTGAACAGGCTCGGGGTGCTGGCATGTAAGACAAGATTGCTTACTCCCTCCACAAAGGGAATAAGGTCTGCCCGGGTCTCGAAATCGCCATGGGCGAAATGAGGCGCCACAAGGGAATACTCCGAAGCAGATGTTTCGACGGCCGCACCCTTCCCCTTCGCCTTGACTAGCGGCGAAACAACCGGCTGACGCAGAGGGCTACCGAAGACCCTCGCCCCAGCTGTCAGGACCCGTTCCGCGGAGGCTGAAGCCCCGGCGGCGGCGCTACCTCCTGCTCCATCAGCACCAAGTAAAAGAACGGGGGCAGTCGAAAGGTCCAGGCTGCGGCCAGCGGGTGAAGTCAGAGTCTCGTCAGAAGACTCGTCGTCGCTGAAGACGCGAGCGACATCGACGAGTCCTTTCTTCTTGGATATCTTTTTGACCGGACCTCCCTTCGCCGCCTTGCCTGCCGAAAACGCAATTAGCGCCTTCGCCCCATCCAACTCCTTTCGACGAAGGGGGGAGCTGTTTGATTCCACCCCGGTCTCATTGTGACCCGGGCCATGGAGGTGACGACCATCGCCATCTCCGTTTGAGTCAAGGTCACCTCTATCTTTTTCGCGTTTCCATCTCTCCACACAATGCCGAACCACTTCTCTGTTGACCACCTCCCGTTTTGTGCATCACAGCCACCGGAACGTGACCACGCCAACGACGCCCTGGAGCACGCACCGGAGCGCCGCCGCTTCAACCATCGTCATCGTCCGACCATTCTCGTCCACCTCGGAGCAAGCCGCTGCGCCATCATCATCGCCTCAACCTCCTCTTCAATACGCCTCAAGAACCCCAGCCGGAGATGTGAAGGACTTGGAGAACGCAACTTTTCTTCACCGGCACCGATCTAGAATCGCCTCCGCCGTCATCATCGATTACTGCTGCCTCGGTGAGCCATTGTTCGATTCCTCGCGCATACACCATCTCCTTGACCTCACAACCCTCGTGCATGCTTGCTTGTAGCAGCTCATCGTCCCATTTGAGCCGTCGTCGTTCACCCAAGGAGGAGCGCCGTCGCCGAGCCGTTCCACAAGTCATCGCTGCCGCCAAGACCTCGACAACCTTAACTCGACCCACGGTAAGCATCCTGAAGGCTAGAAGACCACATGCATGCATCCTTTTCGTTCGGAATCGACTTCCATGCACACATGCACTTTCACCCCATGAACCACCGCCGCTCACACCACTGTCACGATTGTTTCCGACAACCTCTGACCTTGAGTTAACCATGGGTAGATGCGCGAGGAGCTTAGGAATGTTTTCTCTTTTGGT
This sequence comes from Oryza sativa Japonica Group, assembly GCF_034140825.1. Taxonomy (NCBI): domain Eukaryota; kingdom Viridiplantae; phylum Streptophyta; class Magnoliopsida; order Poales; family Poaceae; genus Oryza; species Oryza sativa. The sequence goes on along the minus strand of NC_089037.1, from coordinate 28,838,464 downwards.
GGCACCGCAAGAACGGCCGCTGTCCATTGCCGGCACCGACGAGAAGCTCGTCGAGTCGCCGCTGCTCTGCTGCTGCCCTTGCCCTCTTGCTGAGAGCCTGAGACACTGACCAGCGGACCCCACATCATTAGGCGCTGAGAATTCCGCTTAGAGAGAGTTTAAATCTTGCAAGGTCTAAATTGTAAAATATGTTAGAATGACATGTGGAACCAAGGACTAATTAGTAATGAATGAAAAGAATCTGAGGACTCTTAATGATTTTGGTTCATCACATACTTTGGACTGCGGGTTGATTCCTAGAAATCTCAAGGGCCTTTCTGCATATTGGTCCCTCACTGACACGTGGACCCCATCCTTAAAAAATCTGAAGAATAATTAATAAAATGCCCAAACAAATATATGTTTAGCAGAAAAATGCACAAAGTTGTAAAATCCATATAAAATCAAATGAAACTCATTTTGAGATGATTCCAGTTGCTGTAGATTCTTAAAGTTATGAACTCTATTTTAGAAATATAAAACTTGACACTCACTGTACAAATAATGTCTCTAAAATTTATCTAAGATAGGTCATACATAAAACATGTACAAGCTTATAAAATACATAGAAAATTCATCTCAACTCATTTTGAAACAAAATCAAATTCTACAGATTCATCATCATGCACTCTCTGATTAGGTGAAATAAAAGTAATTACTTACTTTGCATCAAATGCCTCTAAAACTATTATCTCTAGAATGATTAGTTTTAGATAAGCTAAACTTTAGAAATTCATGTAGAACACAATTTAGCTTCAATTTGAGTAAACTTAAGTTCTGTAGGATCACCAAAACATGTATTTCCATGTTATGATATAAGATTATATACTTACTGTGTAGTAAAAGTCTCTAAATATTCATATAAGGATTTACTAACATAGAGCAGCCATTAATTTGTAAAACTTGTAGAAAATTCATTTTTAATCCAAATGAAATGAACAAAGTTTCTATAGAACCAGCAAATAGTTATCTTCAACATAGTAAAATAAAATTTGGCACCTTTTGTAGAGAACATAGATCAAAACCTTAACTTAGTGAAATAAGAATTTAAACACATAGTGTTGTTTAAGTAATACATAAACATGTATCAGTATATATACACTTTAGGTCTAATTAAACCTAAATAAAAACTTGATTGACCAGTGAAGCCATAGTTCCATCCTCATCCACTAAAACTTAGAAGAACTTAGCTCATATAACAATTTCTAGGTTAATATAATATATTGCTAGTCTAGATTAGAGCATATCTAGTTTATAAAATATGAACCATAGTAGTAAAGATCATAAACATGTGAACTAAAAATGTTTTAGTTAACCAAATTATTCCTTTTATTCAACTTAAACATGAAGTAGCAAGTTCTGAACCTACAACTTGAGAGTCATGCACATATAAAACACTATATGCCTAAAACACGTTGTAACTTGTAAAATCTATAAGAAAATCATTATAACTCCAAAAATTGTGAAACCAAATGTATTAGTCTTAGAAAACACACCTCTACACCTCTGTGAAGTCTAATATAATAAAAATCACTTTACAAAAGTATTTCATAACACTACCTAAGACTATACTACTATAAACCGATAAAACTTCTAAAATTCATAACTCCCAAATCCAAATGGAATAAGATAAAATAGGAATTATTTCACCTAAATTCATTTTAGACCAGTACCTAATCACTGTGCATAAATCATGCATTTTAGAGCATTTTGGATTTTTAGCTCTTTCGGTGTTTAATTGCATATCGTGTCCTTTATCTAGATAATTGCATAATTGGTGAAGAAGTGGATTAGGTGCTAACATTTCTCTGATCAAGGCAAGTTTTCTCCTCCCATCCTTTGAACACATTTAATCCCATAATTTGAGGAATGAAAATATTTGTTTGCAAAGTTGCATGTGAATTTAGACTATATCGGTATTTAAAATTGGGTTAAGGTAGTTATGACCTATTTGCTGCATACCCCACCTTGAATAATTGATCCTCTTACTGTTTGAACCCTTAGAAATGGTTAGAGTACACTCTTTGTGCTCAAATGGGTTTATATATGCTCTATGTGCAACTACTTGCTTAGCCATGCTTAGAAATATGCAAATGCTCATTCCATCTGTAATTAAAATGTGAATTTTGATACATGAACCCTTGCTGGAATAAAATTAATATGATGGGTATTTGCGAACTAAAATGTATAAAATGTGATTTTATACTTGGGCGGCAAGTGGTGTGCATATGGTGCTAGTTGCATACCGATAGGGGGAGTGTTTGCCCAAGTCCATAAGGACCGAACTTGTGTCACCCATTTAAAGTTATTCGTATATCCACATGTGCTAGTATGGGATGGCCTAAGCTAATTAATCTATTTAGGACTAGCCTTGCATTCTAGTAGGCCGGTGTGTATGAGTTAGTCGATAATTCTGAGGAATTAGTCGATGATTCAGAGAAACTTTCTATTTGCCCCGACGTGGTAGTTTAGGTGACTAAGTCTATCCAATACAACGGTATTGTGCCACGTGGGTGGGTTCCCGTTGTGTCCGCCACCACGGCGTTAAGTTTAAGGCGTGGGCCCGCCACTTAACGGTTCTAGGCATATTCCAAGTATGCCTAGGATGGAGGAACACGTATCGTGTTGGTGCAAGGCTAGGTTCTAAGTTGTGTAAAGGCTTCGTTATGACCTCTAGATCACATTCGACATGAAGAGTGTGATGGAGTCTTGCAAACTCAAAACAAACTAGAGAGTTCATATCATGTGGGTAAAGCTGTACAAACTCTGCAGAGTTCTTTAAACTAATCGATTAGCCGTACTCACGGTCATGAACGCTTTGGTGATGTGTCATGAGTATAGACTTTATGTTTTAAAATGTGATCATGTGACATTGGTTTGAAATTGATAAATGTGTTGAGTTGTGTGTGTGAGGTGATATATTATGATTTGTTGTCAAAGGATGACAACCAGAGATTGATTACGATGGAATTATGATGAACTTAATATTGTAACTTAAAATTTTGTTTTGTTAATTGAAGCATCAACTCCTTTACAAAAGAATTGCGAAACAAAACTTGCTTTATGCTGAAATTGAACTACATATTGCCTTCCTTTGAATATTTGCCTTCCTTTGAATATATGCCTTACATGTAGTATGGTAGGATTGACTTGTGCTTGCCAGTACATTAACTTGTTTAATGTACGGACTCTTGCTGTTGATATAACCTTTTGTCTGCAGGTTTAGATTTAGTCTTTGAGTGATGCGGGTTCCGATTGCTGTTGATATAACCCCTAGTCGGTGTGCTTGTGATCGGGTAGTCAAGCTTCTGCTGTTCTCTGATAAGTTTATTTGGCCGGTCAGCCTATGTAATTATTAAGATGTTGTAAGTCTTAAGTTTCTTTCATCTTAGTTGTGTTTGCTATGTATAATCATGCTTAAGATGAAAGTGTGGATCTAGGGCACATCCTGGGAACTAGATTCATATGAGTATGAGTTAGGAATATTTGAGAGGTTGTAGATCTTTAGCTATTTTTGTCAAGTCTCCTGAATGTGTAACACATCTAGTCACCGCCTTCGAGTGGTTTGACGGGCACATCTCAGGCTGAAGTTGACTGACAGGCTAAGGGCCCAGCAATGTCTCCAATATTCCTCTCTCGAGGCGTCGGATGTTTCATTATGCTTGTTTAATGACTTGAATTATTCACTTCATCTCTCAAATATAATGGAAGGTCCGGAGAGCCTATGGAGAGCCTATGACAATAGCGCCGTCCACGGCGATCTTGGGCTTTCGGTTCGGCGCAATCGCCCTGCGCCGGCACCGAAGGGCTTGTGCGGAATCAGAACCAGCCTCGAAGGGGATGGTGTGGTAAAACCACCTCGCCATCCAATGGCGGTCCCACTTCGACATGGCGGCGTTCACCGGCTAGAGATCGGACCGCTCGGGGCGAACATTAAAGTTTACGCTCCCGAACACTGTCTTCTTCGTTCCAACTGGGGTAATCACCGTCTTCGAATTCACGGTGGCGAAGAATATGGCGCCGAAGAGTTCGTCGCTTGGCTCAAACCCGGAAGTCCGGCACGCCCAGTCGAAGATAGCGATCCGGACCAGCGCCGACGGGCTCAACTGCGGGAGCTCCACCTGGAAAAGGCGAAGAATCTCCGGCAACGAGTTGCACGGAAACCGGAGCCCCGCCTCAAAAAACACGGCGAAGACCACTGTCCGGTTGTCGACGGGCTTCGGTACAACGGCTTTCCCCGGGGCGAAAGCCTGTCCCTCGACTAACGCCCTAGAGCTGACCAACTTTGCCAGCTCACTATCGTTTATGAGAGAAATTCCTAAATAGGCGGTGGTGTCATCGTCAATCCGGCCGGGGTCGGGCCCCTTCGCCGAAGAGGGGTTAGGCTTGCGGGGAGCCATGACGAAGGACGTATGAAGTGGCGAAGTGTGTGTGCAGTGGCGAACAAGGGGAGTGAGTGAGAAATCTAAAGGGCCAAGGGGTGCCGTGAGAGCAAGAACGGAGAAAGAGAGTGCGAGCGGTGAAAATGGCAAGTCTGGCGGTGAAAAGATAACGGGGAAGCATATATAGCCCAACAAGGCGACGATTCGCCTACCCACCAGTAATAAAGCGCCACGTGTCGTGAGGGTAGGCGAAACGGTAAATTCCCATCGACCGAGCTACACAGTAAAAAGCCCACAAAGGGAAGGCCCATTACTGTTCCTTTCGGTCCGGTAAAAATAAAAAATATATATCACCGTCCGCAGGAGGCGAAGAGCGGCAAGTCAATACCAGCCGCACAGACAACAAACTTTATTTGCAGGAACAATGTAGGTTTCGGCAGGAGCATCGGTTGAAAGGGGGCGCCACATACCATACCACATACCACATGGTTTGCATGGTCTCGGCCGAAGCTCCAATCTCACCCTTGCCCATGAGGGGCTTGTTGGCGGTATGGCATGAGGCCCTTCGACCAAAATCTGCTGAAGGCTATGCGAGGAGTGGGGATCCAAGCCCGAAACGTCAAAGTTAGTCGGGGCTAAGCCCCCCCCATGGCGAAGACTATGGAACAAGGACGGTGAGAGGCGAAGGATCGTGCGGGTACTCTGCCAAGCCGGAGGCCTCTTGGGCGAAGGATGCAGGGCGAAGAGTATATGCCGAAGGGAGACGACTTCGCCAAAGCAAGCTTGCCCCCGCGAGGGCCGAAGAAGCCTTTTCCGGCCCATCAAGCCTAAGGGCCATTGGGCCGACGATCGCCTAACGGCCCATCAGGAGTCCATGAACCTCTATTACACTATGTATCCATGTAAATGTCCCTTTCATAAGGGTAACCATGTAAATTCCCCTGTATAACCAAAACCCTAGTAGTAAGAACCTGTAATAGGGGCTATAAATAGTCTCATAGGGCCATGAATAGGGGGATCCAAGAAAAATTCTCTAATCAATACACTTTACTTTCAACCACTGTTAAGTAACCACGTCTTTTGACGTATGCAGTTGTCGTTTCGACAATAGGAGGTTATGATTTTAAAATCAGCTGGTTGATAGTTGGCTTATAAGAATCTGGAGAAGCTGCTAAACCCGAATTTTGACATCTAGCTTATTTTCTGAATTATGTAATTATTGTTTTATATAGATTCTATGTGAAAAACTAGACTATTTAAAGAAGCTTTTGATTTCGAGAGAAGTTACCGCCACCAGAAGCTTCTCAAACTTGCTTTTTGTGTTATGTGTTGTATCTTGCTACTTCCGCAACAACTTCAACCAAAATAAATCCCCCCCAAAAAAAACCTCCTATGCCTCTCCACCATAGAGACTTGGTCTAAATATTTATCATTGAGAAATTTGATGATTTGGTAAATTTTAGACCTGCCACCCGTGATAATGACACCTGGATCAGGATGACAAAACATCAAATTCACAATCCACAGAATGGCAGATCCACAAATCCCAAGAGTATGCAATGTATATATGACATCTTGGATGGTTGTCCAAAACTATGAAATATCAAAAGCAATGCCTTTGTTCAAGCATCCTAGCATGGGCATTCAAGAAATTTGCGCACTTTACATCCCTACGGAAATCAAAGTAGATGCAATCCTCTTGTGATATGCCTACTGAATAAGTGACACTCTCGCCAGAACTGACTAAATCTTCATTGACGATACCATTTGAATGGCTTTTACACGCCATTTCCTCAAAGTCAATGTCACGGCCGTGATATTTCTGGCTTTCAGGATGCACAACCTTCACACCTTCATATTCGCAATGGAAACAACGACCTTAGGAAAGGAACATCAGTTATAGCAATAAATAAAGGATTAACGCGACGAAAAGATCAAAAAAAGGAAAACCAATGTCTTTTCTTAGAGGAGAAACCAATATGCAAGGCTACATCAACTAGGCAGTTTCTATTCCAAGGGAAAATTTACAATATGAAAAGTGGATCCATTTTACTTATCTTACCTTTTTCTAAAAGCATGGACATTATAGGACAACACTAAAAAAAATCCAAAATAATTATCAGTACAAAAGCATTTTTTTGGTGTACGTCCAATGGACGGAATGCATTGCAAATTAAAACTAATAAGTAAATAATAGATAGACACATTATTCTCTTTCTTTTTAGCAAGCATGACCTATTAATTTGGCTAAACAGACATCTTGCTTTTTTTATGGTTCTATTTTCTTTTTTCCTAGCCCTAGGTGATATCCTAATCTCTAGTAATCATCAAGCACGGTCAACACAGGCCTTCAAGAAGCAGCTGGATTGTCAGAATATTTTAATTTTAACCAAAACATGAAACCCTGTTTGGTCGGATGCATTTTGAATTTCTGATGCCTTTTCTTCTAAGGCATGTAATTATGCAGAATAGTCTATCATATAGTTACACAAACCATCGCAACATGCTGTATATGTAATGCAACGGCTGCAACTGGCATGCTTCTAGCTCCATGATCTAGTGTTGTAGAAATATGCATATAGAGAGAAGAGAGCATACCAGGATGTCCCATGATTGGCCAGCACAATGGTTCATCGGTTATATCATTGTCGTTGCAACACTCAGCAAAGAAGAGTGTTGGAATTACTGTGTCAGAAGAATGTGATCCTCTTGGGCTCGCCAAAAAGTTGACATGAGAATACTTGGATTTGTACCGGATCTTGCATGAACTATCACCATAATGGAGAGGAGAAACACCAGACTTGATAACATATGGATTCAAGCCGCAGATAACATGAAGATCATATTCCGGTCCCTATATAACAGGGCAAATAAGAATCATATGCACTTATTATTTATTTATCTTTTTTTAAAAAAAAATCTATAAAGGGTAAAAGGGGAAGGAAACAACTTATAGACCTTAGTTCGTTGTGTGTATTTCTTCAGTGCAGCATTCACCTTGCTGCAAATGAAATTCTGCTCAGCCTCGAAATCTTGCTTTATGTTCGACAATAACCTGGATGCACCCTCGGTAAGTACCGGAACTGTCTCAAAAGAACAATGGGGAGAAGTGGATGGTTCTTGTGATAACATCAGCGAGAGCAGCTGCACATCAAAGCTACCACAAGCTTTCAGTGGCAATGGCCCGAAGAAAGCTGACAGGTAAAAATTCACCAGCGCATCACGATCCGGATGATGCGCAGCGGTGGCCGCGGCCTTAAATCCAATGCCCCTGTCGAACTTGTCCTTCATGGCGTGGCCTTCTTGCCCTGCCATTTCGATTGCTCTCTGTAGATTCACCTCTGCCAAGAGCAGGTATCGAATGGCTTGCTGTCTGGAGACCGTAGGAAAGCAGGCGCGGAGATAAGCAACAAGGCCAAGGAGAGATCTGCAAGCAGTAGAAACAAGGGTTCTTGAGCAGATCATGGCCACTTCAGAGTACTCTTCCTCTGCAGGAAACATTGTGTCATACCAAACGGTGTTGAGAACGATGTTGTGAGCAGGGTTCATGAAGGGGCCATAGCAGTGGCCAGCCTTGAGGAGTCCCCTGTGGTAGCGCCGCTGCAAGAACTCCCTCGGCATCTTGGCAAGAACTTGGAGGTACAGTCCATAGATCTTGTCGACGACGATGTTCTTCAGAGATTTTGTGCGCACGAATGGTGGCTGCTTGACCTTGTTCTGGAGGAATTGGGGAGCAGTAACTCCGGCGAGGCCTGGAGATCTTGGTCGGTGGTTCGTGAGCAATCCATGGAGGTTGACAACGTCGGTGCAGGAGAGGCGGCCTTCTTTGGCTAGGATCCCGGAGACCTGCTCCATCCGAGCGGCGAGGGAGAACGACCTGTTGACGAACGCTCTGGGCTTGGGTTGCCACGCCGCGACTGCGCGCATCTGAGCGCGGTCTTGGTGGTCCGGGACGCGAGGATGAAGGCCTTGGTGTTACGATCCTCCTCGACGAGCCGCGCGGCGGCGAGGAGGTCGGCGTTGGCCAGGCGGAGGTATTGCAGCGCCTCCCAGGTCGGGAGGTAGGGGAAGCAGGCGACGAGGAAGGCGACGAGCGCTTCGAGTGACCGCAGCGGCATCCTCATGTCGCGGAGGCGGCTGTGGTTGGGCGAGTGCCAGGTGACGTCGCTGGTGTCGGCGACGATCCGGGAGAGCGCGCTCCGCCGTCTCCTCGCCGCTGTCTTGCCGTCGACGGGACGGCCAAGAACCATGGGCTTGCGCTCCGGGAGGCGCTTGTAGGAGAGGGTGTTGACGACGATGTTGGAGACGGGATCCGAGAAGCCGGCGCAGAGGCCGGCCTTGAGGAGGCGCGGGATCAGCGCCGGCATCTCCTCCACCGGCAGCCGGTCCAGCGCCGCCGCGTAGTGCCCGTTGATGGCATCCAGCAGCGCCGATCTGTTCCGAACGATACGATCCTCGTGGTCGTATCTGTAGGGGCGCTCCGCGAGGGGGTCTCTAGCGGCGCCGCTCCGGCGACGTTTGCCGGCCATGATCGGAGAAGCGGCAGAGCGGTTCGCTCAGGTTTGCCCTTGCTCAATTAATCAAAATCGATTCCTTTTAGAAACTTAAAATCCACAGAGCGCCAGTGACTGCCGCTACCTCGTTGCCGATCTGCAGCGACCCCGCCACCGACGTGCGCCGCCTCGCTCCTGTTGCTCGCGGCTCGTTGCGATGCCTCACGCGCCGATCCGGTTTATTCCGGTGGGCACTCTCCCGGCTTGAAGCCCAAGCGTACGTCCCGAGTCCCGACGACCGCCCACTCTGATGGGCATGGGCCTAGAGGTTTTAGGAAAGGAAAAGGTACACCGAAGGTCCCTCAACTTGTCATCGAGTTACAAAATCATTCCTCAACCACAGAACCAGATACTGGACATCCCTCAACTAATAAAACCGTTCACTTTAGATCCTCCGGTGGTTTTGACCCTAGTTTTATTCCACATGGCGGCTGAGTTAGCGTGAGACCCATGTGGGCTACACATGTCAGCATTGCCACATCAGCCTTCTCTCTCTTTTCCTCTGTTCTCTCCCATCCTCATCTCTCTCTCTCTGTTCTCTGCGACTGCGAGGCTGGCAATGCGAGGCGGGAGAGGAGGAGGGCGTCAGCGACCGGCGGCCGGCGACCGGTGACCGGCGACGCGACGGCACGCGGGCGGCCGGGGGAGGGGCGGCGCGTAGGCTCCCCTGCCGGCCGCCGCCCACGAGGTGGCGGCGGGGGACGAGCTACGGGGAAGGGGCGGTGCGCGGCCAGTGAGAGAGGAGGAGGGCGGCGTTGTACCTGCTCATCTGGGACCACCCGACACTGCAGGTCCAGGAGATGCGGGCGGCAGTGGCGCACGCGTCAGACTTCCCGGCGCTGCCGCTAGCCCTCGTCTGGGACGTGCTCCGCGCCAACATCTTCGACTAGCTCAGCGCCACCTTCGGGTTCAACGGGAATGCGGGAGCACCTCGTGCTCCTCCTCGCCAACGCGCTCCGCATGGACCTCCTCTACACGGCGATGTACCTGCTCATTTGGGGGTAGGCCGCCGTGCTTCCCCATCGCCGCTGCTGGCGGTCGCCGTCGAGGCACCGCCCTCCTCCTTTCCCACCGCCCGCGCGCTGCTCCTCCGTCGGCCGCGTTCCGCCCCTCCCCCGACACCGCCTCGTGGGCCTCGTGAGCGGCGGTCGGCGGGGGAGCCCGCGCGTTGCTCCTCTTCCCGCCGCCCGCCCACAGCTCCTCCCCCGGCCGCCCGCGCGCCGTTCCTTCCCCCGCCGCCGCGTTGCCCGTCGCCAGTCGCCGACACCCTCCCCCTCTCCCGTCGCCAGTCGCAGAGAACGGAGAGAGAAAGAGATGAGGATTGGAGAGATGAGAGGAAGAGAGAGAGAAGGATGATGCGGCAATGCTGACATGTGGGGCCCACGTGGGTCCCACGCTGACTCAGCCGACATGTAGGATAAAACCAGGGTCAAAACCACCGGAGGATCTAAAGTGAACGGTTTTGTTAGTTGAGAGATGTCCGGTATCTGGTTTTGCAGTTGGGGGACGATTTTGTAACTCGATGACAAGTTGAGGGACCTTCGGTATACTTTTTCCTTTAGGAAATTCAAGTAGGGCCAGCATATGTGGGCTGGCCACTACCTGCCTGATCAGGTGGGCGGTAACACTAGCTGCACAACGCTGCTCTTCTCTCTATCTTCCCCCCCCCCCTCCTGTTTCTCTATTTTGCTTTCACAGATTCATCAGGATAAAGGAGTAATACAGTACTCGGTATATGATTTTAAAACTGAGTGAAGTACTTAAATGAATCGATTAATCTGTAATATATAAATTAACTTTGCTCATGATTGCTTGAGTAGTTGTTGTCGGAAAAATGTTTTAAGTATTCTGGTAGTGATGAGTACGTCACTTTATCAGATACGCTCATAATTTCACACGTTACAATGATAATTTCAAGTTTAAGTCCAGTTCAGCCTCCGGAGACAGCACTGACTTCAAATGGACCTAGCGTCTTCATGCCAACTCCGATTTGGGTGATCTTGGACTTCGTGGAAAGCTTATCTCGCTACCTTTCAAACGCATCTGGTCTCGTGTCCAAATTCATCTCGAGTCAACGGGAATCGCCAAAATAAGACAGTGCTGTTGCTGAAACCGAACTTGGGCCTTAGCCTTGTAATAGACTAGGCCCATCTCGGAAGTGTCTCCCTCCACCTCCACGAATTAGCACTTAACCCTAACTTTATTTTCCTCTATAAATAGCTTTGTACATTCTCAAAAACATTTGGGTTTTGTTTAGTTGAATTTTGCCAAGTGCCATTCACCTTGTATTTAGTCCTCGCTCGATTAGTCGGCGACTATTGATTCAGAGCCTCCAATAGTTGGTGTGTTGATTTGCCGGGTCGATTAGATCTACCACTTCAATCGCAACTATTTCTTTGTGCTTAATCACCTATTCGCAATATTTAGATTGCATCTTATCTTGTTCTTGTAGTGTTCTCTCGTTTGCATTGCAGGGATCATCAACCGCGCGTCACGGTTGGTACGACATCGTTTGTGGTGTAGCGATTGCACGGCGTTCTGGACTTGTTCTGGTTGGTAGCCACGTCGCAAACGTCACACTCGATCAAAGCGAGGGTTATCCCCTCACCAGAAGATTGGGCCACGAGAGAGAGCATCATCAGTTGGTATCAGAGCTTCAGTAGTCTGGTGAGGATTTTAGTTTTGTAATTTTTTTCCCATCATTCACTATACAGCCGCACCACTTTTTCCTTTACCAAACATTAGTTTTGAGCCTTGCAATTTTCATTCAATTTTGCTTTATTGAGTTTTGGTCCACTGTCGTATCAAGATCTGGTCTTAGCCCTAGTTTCATCTTGGTTTGGGTTTGCATCTGGTTGTCTCATCGGTTAGTTTTGTTGCGGTCATCTCGGTTGTGTTTGTAGAGTTTGAGAAAAGAAAAAAAAAGTATCCGAGTTTCCTATTTAAGTCAAAGATTGACCTCCAATTTTATTGCGCATGCATATGCATGTGTAATGGTGTAATTTCCATCCACGACTTGCTGATTCCTTGCGCATGCAGATCGCGGGCCACTTTAATTTTCCGTGAAAATTTCCTGTGTGCGCATGCAGCCTAGCAGGTTCCGTTGAGTTAGTTGGTATCGGTAATCTTTTTTTTTACCCAGTTTTTTTTTTCGTCTGTTAGCCACTGTTTGATAAAGAAAAAGAGAGATAAAAAAAAAGAAAAAGCCAGCGTGGTGCAAAAACAGAAAAAAAAGGCCGCACCAAAAAAAATAGAAAAGAAAGAAAAAAATCAAAAAAAAAGAGAAAAATATCAGAAAAAGAAAACAGTGTGGCATTTTCTTTGGTTTTTTTTTTGAGAGAGTTGTGTGATAAAATCAGTTGTTTCTAGTCCGAGTGTTAAGCATTTGTTTGCTTGAGCTAGGATTGAGTCTAGGCAAGGCCAGCAACGTTGACCAGTACTTTGGACTATTATTCAATTTCACAAATCTGTTTGATTTTTTCTATTCCTTGTGATATAGTTAAACCTACCAAGATCCACATATTACTAACCTTTACAGGTCCGGCCTTGCAATCGCTCCACTCATCAAGCATGTCATTGTGCCACGAACCAGCCACGGTGATTGACCTGTTTTGCATTCTTTGAGGATATTATAATAATTTGGTATATGCTTAAGTGTTGAGTGCCTTCAAAAGCTCCACATATCTATAGATTGTTAGGAACTGACACTTTCTTGTGAGTTTCTTTTGCTTGATAACGATGTCAGGTACAAGTTCCGACGAACCAACACTGGAGAATCTAGCGCATAAACTGAAGGGCATGGAAAATTGGTATGAAGAGTTGATGCGTAATAGTAAATCATACAAGGAAAGCACAGATAAACATTTAAAAACCTTAAGTGAAAGCCTGGTAAAAGTAGTGGATCAAATTGAGAAAATGAATCAATCCCATAAACAATTAACTGAAAACATTCAGAATATGAATATTGGACATGAAAATATTGTGTGACGCATTGGTTTACTTGAGGCTGCAGGTGAAGAAGGTGCAGGTGCCACTGCTCATCGACACCAAAGATATGACGATGAAGACGAAGAGCAATCTGTTGCTGATGATGAGGAGGAAGACGAGAGTGTTGGAAATAAAAGACAATGTCGAGTTAGGGACAAAGATGATCCTTTATCTAAGGTAAAATTTACTATGCCTTCTTTTAATGGTAAGTTTGAGCCTTCTGTTTATCTAGATTGGAAGTTAGCTGTTGAGCAAAAATTCTCTTGCTATGATTTTCCTGATAATAAGAAAGTTAAAGCTGCCAGTAGTGAATTTACCTCCTTTGCATCTCTATGGTGGAATGATATATGTGGTAGAGGACTTAGACCTAGAACATGGGATGATATGAAACGTACAATGAGGTCTAGATTTGTTCCTTCTTACTATGCTCGTGACATGTTAAATAAACTACAACTTTTAAGACAAGGTCCCAATTCTGTAGAAACATACTATCAAGAGATGATGTTTGCTTTGTCACGCTGTGATTTGCAAGAAACTGAGGATGCTAGAATTTCTAGGTTCTATGGAGGTCTTAATAGAGAGATTCGGGATATTCTTGAATATAAATAATACAATACCATGAATAGATTATTCCATTTTGCTTGCAAAGCTGAAAGAGAAGTGCAGGGACGCAACAAGCATAGGAGTTCTTTTGCAGGTGCTACTTCTACATGACAGTCAATACCACGTCAATCTACTACTGCCGTTCGTCCAGCTTCTTCCACACCACCTACCTCCACGCCATCCCATGCTCAAGAAACAAGCAAAAATGCTTCAGTTGAGACTCCAGCCAAGAGTGAAACTTCAGTAGTTTCCACTAGACGTACCTGTGATACTACATGTCATAGGTGCCATGGCATTGGACACATTGCACGTGACTGTCCAAATCGGCGAGCTCTATTTGTGAATGTTGATGGTGAGTATACTTCTGCTAGTGATTGTGATGATGAATATGCTTTAGCTGCCACTGACCACGCATGAGGACAAGATAATGATGACATCGAGGAAGTCCATTTGCATCCAGAGTCGCTAGATCAGTATCCTAGCCTAATTGTCAAGCTAGCACTTAGTGCTAAAGAGAAGTGTGAAGAGCAAAACCAACGTCACAATTTGTTCCAAAGCAAAGTTCTTGTGAAAGGCCATACCGTCAAAATGATTATTGATAGCGGGAGTTGCAACAATTTAGCAAGTGAAGAGATGGTCAAGAAGCTTGGCTTGACTACCCATCCACATCCACATCCCTATCATATTCAGTGGTTTAATACATGTGGTAAGATGAAGGTAACCCGCTTGGTTAAAATACCTTTTTCTATAGGCTCCTACCATGATCAAATTGAATGTGATGTTGTGCATATGCAAGCTTGTTCTGTTATTTTGGGGCGACCATGGCAATATGATAGAGAAGTTGTTTCTTATGGTAGGACTAATACATATAAATTTATGTTCGATGGTAAAAGAGTTGTTTTGCATTCTATGACTCCAGCCGCTGCTTTCAAAGATGATCTTGCAAGACTTGAATGTGAAAAGAAAGCGAAAAGTGAAAATCAGATTATTGCTAAACATCCTGCTTCAACTAGTAAAATAGAACCAAGTACCACAAAGAATGAAATTAAGTTGAAGGGTGCTTTGTTGGCTTCTAAATATAATATATGTGCACTAGATGAGCTAGATTCTTGTTGCTATGCTCTATTTTGCAAAGATCCTATACTCACATTGGCTACTGCTCCTAGTACTTTATATTCTTTGCCACCCGTTGTTACTAACCTTTTGCAGTAATATGAGGATGTTTTTCACGATGAGACACCTCCAAGGATGGCCACTGGACGAGAGAGTGCACACAATCAAGAAAACGGGATTGAGTCGAGGACGACTCCAATTCAAGAAGGGGAGGATGATGAGGATATCACTTTGTCGGATACGCTCATAACTTCACACGTTCCAATGATAATTCCAAGTCCAAGTCCAGTTCGGCATCCGGAGACAGCACTGACTTCAAACGGACCTAGCGCCTTCATGCCAACTCCGATTTGGGTGATCTTAGACTTCATGGAAAGCTTATCTCGCTACCTTTCAAACGCATCCGGTCTCGTGTCCAAATTCATCTCGAGTCAATGGGAATCGCCAAAATAAGACAATGTTGTTGCTAAAACCGAACTTGGGCCTTGGGCCTTATAATAGACTAGGCCCATCTCGAAAGTGTCTCCCTCCACCTCCAAACTTAACCCTAGCTTTATTTCCCTCTATAAATAGCTTTGTACATCCTCAAAAACATTTGGGTTTTGTTTAGTTGAATTTTGCCAAGTGCCATTCACCTTGTCTTTAGTCCTCGCTCGATTAGTTGGCGACTATTGATTCAGAGCCCGCAATAGTTGGTGTGTTGATTTGTCGGGTCTATTAGATCTACCACTTCAATCGCAACTATTTCTTTGTGCTTAATCACCTATTCGCAATATTTAGATTGCATCTTATCTTGTTCTTGCAGTGTTCTCTCGTTTGCATTGCAGGGATCATCAACCGCGCGTCACGGTTGGTACGACATTGTTTGTGGTGTAGCGATTGCCCGGCATCCTGGACTTCATTTGGTTGGTAGCCACGTCGCAAACGTCACACTCGATCAAAATGAGAGTTATCCCCTCACCAGAAGATTGGGCCACGAGAGAGAGCATCATCAGGTAGTTAAATGATACTTATTATTAAAAGGTTGGAGAGTAAATTTTGAAAGATGTAATATGAATGATCCGCTACAGTGTCAAGAAATATAGCGGGGAATCTTTGGATGACCCTCCATATGAAATGAAGATATGGAGGCTTGCATTTGGATATTCCGAAGGATCACATTGCTCCACTAAATTTGGGTGCGTCAATGCCATCTCTTCCCTCAATTCACCCCACCCCTTAAAAAAGAGACGGACTATATTTACGACGCCACTTCCATATAAACATTCAAAATCAATTTTACACTGTAAAATTATATCCATTTATATTATAATTACACTGTATAAGATTTAAAACTTACATTATAGTTACACTATTAAGTTCGTTATAACTTTTCTAATACACACTATGTAAAAAAATCATGATTAAAAGTAATTGATTAACTACTTAAAAGAGGAGATATAAGAGATATAAACATACTTAAAAAAGCACCACCTTGCTATGAAAATGCAAGTAATTAAATGCAAGCACTTAGTCATAATGACTAACTGCTTCTCTGTAACTAAGTGTAAATGCAAGTTGGATATAGAAGAACCTAAATCTTGATGCAAGATTACATAAGAAAAATCGAAAGATAGGAGCCAAAAATCTGTTGCAAGTGAAATAGTGAATTCGAATATTTATATTTTGGAATGGATGAAGTACATGCTATGTTCCGTTGAACCCAAAATGCCCTCCAACAATTTCGACGAAATTTGCTGCAACCTCGACTTCAGTTTCTAGTTCCTCTTCGTTTGGGCAGCAATGCTCCATAGACAAACCTCTCTTCTATCATCTCCATCCTGCTCAAACCTTCCCACCTTGTGATCCAGAAAGTTTTTGATGATATGTTCTACCTTGACCAACACCCCCCTCTCAATGTTTTTCTGTCAACATGAAGTCAAAACTTCACATTCATTTCATACTCAGTACATTCATTCAACTAAAAAAATTGTATTTTTGAATCGCCATGCATTCCCCCATGTACTCCATAAGGCTATTCACAATATAGTGAGGTGGCGTTTGTCCTCAGTGCACTACATTTAACCATTCACATGCGTTTGGCACATGTTTGTGTCCCTAGTGATTGAGTTGCTCGTCCCTGTTAAGACCTAGTGTCCTCGTAAGGGAGAAGCAAAAAGGCGGCATGGAAAACAAAAGGCAAGAAAGAGGGGTAGAAAGCAGGAGAGAAAGGGGAAGGCATCGATGACCCGGAAGTGTCATTGACAACGAGGCTAGCTGCTGCCATGAAGCTACATGTCCATTGCCTAGTGTGGCCGGCTCGTCGTTGATCTCGCCGGCCGAAGTCGCCTTTAGTAGGAAGGGGCCTCGATGACTAGATCTATATATGAAGAAGTTCCTAGACCCAATGGGGATACAGTGCACTATGGAGGTGTGTGGCTCTACTTTTTTTGTTACGTAAAGATTGTGAGCCTGGTTTGGTGTGCCATGCGCTGTGAGTGCCATAAAAGCAGCAGATAATCATATCAGACATTGGGGAGGGCGCAATGTGGTGATGGAGAAGGGTGCAATGTGCATCGGTAAACCATATCATGTACTCTCTCCCTCCATCCCAAAATAAACAAACTTCTAGAGTTTATTTTTTTTCTAAAATAGATCAACATCTACATTTTTATTTACCATTGGTCCACAAATCAAAACATTTTATCCCTCATCACCTACGCACCCACTAATATACCTTTACTACTAATTATAGAGATATTTTGGTCTTTTATCTCCCTCCTTAACTCTATCTCGGAAATCTAGGATTGGAGTATTTTTGGGATGGACGGAGTACACGGTTTCTCTTGCAGTAAACGGCATCGCAGATTAAGGCTGAGTGAACACACAACATCACATCAGGGTTCACCAAACCGTTTTGGATTAGATTATCATCACCCTACGGTAAGGCAGTTATCGCGGGGATTACTGTTGTTTAAAAACTGAGGATGTTATCGTACGGGGTAACTGTGTGATAACTGCATGGTTTTGCATACCGTGCGTCACATACATAGGCCTATCCAACTCGGAGCAATCGTCGTACGTTACAGGGACATCGATCTCACCTTTGCAGATGTAGGGGGCCAGCAGAGGAATTAAATTCCCCGGTTTCCTCTCAATCGTTACAGACTCGTGACGTGAATGGTTTCAGTTCACCTTTACTACTCGCGCCCGTACGTACTTGCCCAGTACACATTGTGGTACCACCCAAAAAAAAAAAAAGAAGCTTTGCTTGCCCTCTCCTCGTCCGTCCCGACTCCCCGTGCCGCAAATAATCGGGACGCCAACATGGGACGAACAGGACACCGCACCACCTCGGTTGCAGTCGCAGCCAGCCTTGCAGGCTTGCAGCCGCAGCGCCGTCGAGTCGAGACTTGACGACGATGTGAGAACCAAATAGCACCCTGGCCTAGTCGCCTCGCCTCGCGTTGCCAATCGCGTCGCCTGCAGCCAGCGCAGCGGCCGGCAGGGCATCTCCAACAAGTGCGCGTACGGCTTGGCCGGCTGGGCCAAAAGGCAAAAGCCCAAAGGGGTCGCAACTCGCAAAGGCGCACGCACGCGCTGCACAGTGCGCGCGCAGAAGCAGACCTCAGAGTCGGACATGGGAGGAAAAAAAAGAAAGGGCAACAGCGCCTCGTCCTCGCTATACGCTCCCGTAGTATAGACAATAATTGGGACAACGGCCACCCCTGCGCGCGCTGTGGGCTGCGCTAGCTGCGGCTGGGACACGGCCACGGCCAGGGGCCAGCTAGCACAGCACAGCGCGCGACGAGACGACGACGACGCAACGGGCGGGCGATGATGGGGCGAGCCAGCCGAGCGCCCGAGCCGGCCCCCGCGCGGGCGCGGTGCGAGCGGGCAAAACGACACACGCAGGCCAGCGGGTGGCGCGGGCCGGGGAGGGGAAGCAGGCAGAGAGGCAGGCAGTGGGCGGCAGGCGGCAGCGCGTACCACAGGCGGGGCAGGCGTGCAGGCCGCGTGGTTATAATAAATTGTGTGTGGGGGGCACACGCGCCGCGCGCGGCAACGGGAGAAGCTAGAGCGCGCCCACCCCACTTGCCGATCGAGCGGGCGTCGCGGCATGCATGCAGGTACGTACGTAGTACGTGAGGTGAGAGTGCGTACCACCGGCCACCGGGCGTCGCGGAAGATCCAATGGGCGCGGCGGTGGGCCTGCGCCCGTCGCCTCCCGCCGCTTTGCTCGCCTCCTTTATGGCAAAGCGTTTTTACCTTACCTGCGTGCAGTGATATGCTTCCACTGCTAGCTACTGCCAAGCCAGCTGTGAATGTGATGGATACCTGGATGGAGTATAGTGTCATGTGCTACCTATGGTTCTTCTTGAGGTCTTGGAATGTTTAAAGTAGTTTACAATCCACATTTTTAATCTAAAATTTTAACAAGCCATAAAACATCCTTTTGTCTAGTAATCCAGCTTTCTAATGAACAAGAGTCCTCACTACTGCTTTGTGTTTTCGGCCACGAGCCCACAAAGGAGACCACTGGATCGGCATCAAACGCGGGAGAGAGAGAGAACCTTTTGCTCTACATGCATTATTCATGCAATTAGCACATGATATAAGATTGCATACGGTCTAGTGCTGCTGCTCATTACATGCCAATTCAAGTTGTAGAGAAACATAAAGTTGTAAACTTGATTTACATATGCTTACGAGTGCTTATACCGAGCATACATATATAGAAGCTTGTCGTGCTACATTTTAAGCACGGCATGCATATTGCTCGCCAAGAGGTTAGCAAATGAAATGAAATAAAGCCTGGTTCCAGTTCGGCAGGTCCGATATTACATCAACACTTAGAATCGAATTAAACACACTTCGATGATTCGATCCAACGAAAAGCAACAAAGGATCGATCCGGAGGAAATTGAGTCACACTTAGAACGACGGCCGGCCAATGCTCACACGGCTATAGCTAGCTTCTTTTCCTCTTCAAGCCAGCCGCCGCGGCCGTGGCCTCGCCGTCGACCTGATCCCCGTCGCCGCCCTCAACCGCCGCCGCTGCCGCTGCCGCCGCCTCCGTCAGCTTGGTCAGTAGTTCGCCGGCGTTGTCGGCGAGGACGAAGATGTTCCGCGCCGCGGCGTCGATGAACCCTTCCTCGACGCCCTTGTCGAACAGCGAGAGTAAGTTGTTGTAGTAGCCGTCCACATTGAGCAGCCCCACCTAACGAAAACAACACCAACAATATTTATATATGTTTGTTACTACTACTAGTTTATTCATTGGGAGATCATGTCGAAAATGATTAGGCCATGAAGCATGACGGCCTAGCTATAAGCTAAGCTAAGCTAAGCGCTATCCATCAATCTAGCTAGCTAATCCCTATCCACCGGCCAAGGACAATAAGATTATAGAATGCAAATGGCAGTTAAATACGACAAACTAAGTTAAGCTAATAGTATTAAGCTACTGGAGTAGCTTTTAGTACCGGTTTGTTGTGGATCCCCAGCTGCGCCCACGCTATGATCTCCAACAGTTCTTCGATTGTCCCGTAACCACCTGCGCATCACGCGGCAATTAAGTTGTTAATTAAGCTAAGATCACTCCTAGGCCCTACTAGCTAACTACTATTAGCCAATTAATTCTCGTTTGTGTTTGCATCAGTGTCATTGTGTCAATGTGTGTGTGTGTGTGAGAGAGAGAGAGAGAGAGAGGGGGGGGGGGGGTTGACAAGTCGGCTAACAGCTCACCTGGCAGGGCGATGAAAGCGTCGGCGTGTTTCGCCATTTCTGACTTGCGCTCATGCATGTCCCTGACCACTTTCGCCTCTCCCAACGTCTCCCCTGACACCTAGGAAAGGCTTGCACAAAATCATAGTAGTACCACCAAGGTAAAATAAACACGTTCCATATGTATGCGTGTGTGCAGTAAAAGATCTTTTAGGAAGTGATAGACAATAGACCAATCGTATACTGGCTACTCCAGCTCCACACAAGAGATTCGCTTGTTATACCTCTTCAGGTAGGAGAGCACTAGGGATGACCCTGCATGCATTTACAGATGCATCGACGTGATCAGCAGATGGATCGATCAGCAGGCACAGTTAAGTCAGTGACTGTGTATGTGCGTCGTCGTGCGTACCCGAGGACGTGGCGGCCGCCGTCGTGGACGGTCTTGGAGACGAGGCCCATCAGGCCGCCGCTGCCGCCGCCGTAGACCAGATCGAGCTCCCTCTCGACCTGCGTGGATCAATGGAGGCCTTCGTGGGTGAGGCTAGGAGAGGGTAAAGACCGAGAGCGAAAGGGAGGGGGAATAAGCTTGGGGGCGTCGTCAGAGCTAGACAGTGTAGAACTATACCCAAGTGAGCAGGACACATCTTCTCCATGGACAATGGCATTGGAAGCTGAAGCTTTTGGATGGATGGCTAGCTAGTAGCTAGCTAATACTATCGATTAATTGCTCAAGACGCGACGAGACTCACCAGCTGCTTTCCGAGGTCGAGAGCGGCAGCGCTGAAGGACGGCCGGTTTCCCCGCCTGCTGCCGCAGAAGACGCAGATCGTCCGCACCGGTCCCCGGCCCCCGCGGCTGCCGCTCTCCACAACCTTGTCGTGGTTAGCATCCATGTGTGTGTAATGGGGAGGACGGAGCGAGAGAGAGAGAGAGAGAGGATGCAGGGGCTTGTGTAAGACTTTTCCCGGCTCTTCCCTGTGAAGACCTATTTATCCACACTCCAGCAAGCACTCCACACAAGAGTACAAGACGTTTGCTTAATTTGCATGCTATGTAAACTTAGCTCGCAATTGATTATCTAGTTGCTAGTTAAATGATGCTCTGGGCCCTGGCCCTCTCGATATCGTTTTGATTTCTAGCTGCAGAAACCATATACTATACGGTTATTGGTTTAGTCATATCACATGCATGTTTTACGTACATATGCAGAGACGAAGTGGTAATTGACTATATATACGGTACAGTGGAGGTATGTGCACGTAAGCATATCTGAAACAAATTCCCATCAAAATTCAGAAGCCAGTCAGACAGATTATAACTACTCCCTCCGTACCATTTTAAGTGCAGTCATAGTTTTTCGTATCCAACTTTGACCTTCCGTCTTATTTATTTTTTTAAAAAAAACAAAATAAAAGCATAAGTCACAAGTAAAGTACTATTCATATTTTATCATCTCATAACAACAAAAATACTAATTATATAATTTTTTCAAATAAAACGGACGATCAAAGTTGGACGCGAAAACTTACTTATGGTTACACTTAAAATGGGATGGAGGGAGTATCACATATCCTAAAAATCTAACCAAAGGTTCGTGTCTCCCTGTGTCCTCCAACACATTTGCCCATCAGCCCACCAGGCCAGGTGCCATCTTCTTTTGTCTATGTCACCAGATCAGTATGCCTGGATGCAGTGGCGGAGCTAGGAAATTTTTTAAGCTCAGACAAATTTAAATATATCTAGTATTTGCTATAATATTTTCAACTTTAATCCTTTCAAAACAATAAAAGTTCAATGGTGTATTTGACGGCGAGCCCGGACGGCTGCCCGTGCAAGCCGAGCGGTGGCTCTGCCCGTGCTTGGATGCAGGGGCGGATCCAACGTGGGTGCAGGGGGGACTCAAGTCCCCCCTACACCCACAAGACCCATGGATACTCCCCGGAGCACCCCTTTCGATTTTTTCACCATGAATGATAAAGTAAAGGTTCCTAAATGGCTGGAGATTGAAGATACTGTGGTCTGTGTAACTGAGCCCCCCAATTTTTTGTTCCTGGATCTGCCCCTGCCTAGATGTAACCATAATAGCTCGTTCGGCTTGTGATTGGCTCCACTCAATTCTTCAAGAAATGTTAACGAGCTGAGTCAAAGATTTTAGTTTGTTAGCTATCTTACTGAGATGCTCGCGAGCCGAACGAGCCAAAAGAAATATCAGGCCAACAGACCGAGAGTCTAAGGGTCTATTTGGGGGAGCTTTTAGTTGCTGTAGCTTCTACCAGAATCAGAAGCTCCTCCAAATAGACTAGCTTTTGGTCCAGATTCTAAAGAGTTGTAGTTGTAGAATCCAGAAAATGAACAAGCCAGAAGCCAGATTCTCAGAAGCTGGCTACCAATCAGCTACTTTTTAGAATTTTAAGCACCCCAAATAGGCCCTAAGACCGACAACCCATCAAGGCAACAAGGACCATCAACCATTTGGCCCAAGCCAATCGGACTAACCTTAAAAATCTACCACTACCATATCAGGGCTTATGCAACTTGGGCTCATCCCCACCCCCCCCCCCACCCCAGCGGTTGTCTTGCACACGTCGCTTGGATCTCGCCAACTCGCTGTATTGCATCGTGTCACGCTGTCACCCCACTCCACCCCCACAACCCCAGATCTAGTTATCTACCTTACTCTTGTTGTCGAGCTGCTAGTTATCGCATGTTAGGTTTGCCACTCGTTTGTAACAACCGTCATGTCACCATCGCCCGTAGGCAACAATGTCTTGGTTAGAGGACTCGTGGCGGCATGATGTCGGCCACCCCACCCTCCATGTCCACTCCCAATCCCCGCCTCAGCCAGCTGCTAGTTCCCACTCCTCCAGCTATGCTTCTATCGCTGCTACTCGCTAATCCCGACTCATTCTCAATGCCAACTCATCAGCTAATTAAATGAGCTAGCAAACAAGCCGATATGAGGCAACTTTTTAGCTCGTATAACAAGTTAAAGCTGGCTCGATATCCACCTCTATATCTGACTGTACCGTCACTTAACCTTATGAGTTAAGTATTTGAGGAATTGTCGATATTCGAAGTTTCAAATGTTAAGACTAAATCATGCCTAAACATCAGATATTTATAATCTAGGAAGTGGCATTCCAAGGGCATGCATTCAGGCTGATCTTACAATATATTACAATAGCGTATAGCAGCATGTTTTATGCCTAGGTGTGTTGTACTTGTATATGACGCAAATAGTAGCAGTTTTTTTTTTAAAAAAAATGGTAATATACACTACTAGGAAAAGCATTATCGCAAGCGGCCGAAAAGGGTCTTCGCAGGCGGGGCGGCCGTCCGCCTGTAAGCCAACGATTGTGAAGATCGCCGATCTTCGCAGGCGGGGCGGCCGTCCGCTTGCGAAGATTATTTTCGCAGGCGGACGTTGGCTAGTCCGGTCCGCCTGCGAAAATAGGAATCGTCCGCTTGCAAAAAAAAAAAACTTCCACCTACGAAGATAGGTAGAAAATTTTGAAATTTAATTATAATTTGGCCGTAAATTACTTTTAAATTATTTAATAGAAATTCTTGCAGGTAGATTTTTATGTACATATATTGGAAGATTATCAAGCATTTGGTACATATATTGCATAACTCAAAAGTGTTGCCAAAATATATATATTACAATATTTTTTTACATTGTCACTTCAAATAACGTCATCTAGTTACATTATGGCATAGCAGTGTTCCACTTCCGAAGATCCTTGAATTCGTCACTTGCCGCTAGGGCACCCTCTGGGTCAAAGAAATCTCCTTTGACATGACAGCACTCATGGTGGATGAAGTGGCACAGATCACGCTGGACATTTGTGATACCTGTATCGTCAAAGCTTGTTCGACATTCTAATCTTGGCAACTGCATGCATTGAAATTAATCAATATATTAGTATCATAAATATCAAGAGCTGTCTAGTACATAGATAGAGACTTACATCCTCCGCGTTAGTCCTATACCGTCCATTAACCCTAAGGAATTCGCACGCATAATACCCGCAAAGGACCGTTCCTCGCGGTTGCTTGTGACACTTCAGGACATATCATAGAAAAAAGTAGTTAAAATTTGAAATTAGTGAAACAATTGGAATACATAAAGTGGGTGGAGTATTACCGGCCAATAGGTACGTACTAGCAGCTTCTCCCGTGTTCGGGTCTGTTCTCCACCCTTGAACTTGTAGTATTGGTATGCACTGTATGGATGTCGTACCATTTCAGAGTAAGGAGGATATTTATTTGTAATACATTCATATACAAATGCAAGAGTCATAATAACTTACTACTGTAAGATTGTTAGAAATTCTTTGTATTGCTTGTGACTGTAATCGAGAGGATCCAAGACTACCACGGTTCCGTCTTTAGGGTGGATGAGTAAACAGATATAATGATCGCTACATATTAACAACATTATAGTTAGTTAGTACCAGCTAAAATAAGACATATGTGTACAAGATAAATGTACCGGACTTACTTAAAATTATAAGCGGCCATGACGACTCTCTTATTTTGAAAGTGCAAGAAGGCTCGTCCAATGTACTGTGCGACAGTAATCAATTTCTCCTTGTGCAAGCCCTTCTTGTATTCTGCTATCTCTTTTGGATTCTTGCCCTTCAGATGGTCTGACCCTGGTGCTAGCGTCACGGTATGCTGTGTTTGGCAGATCTGAGTTGGATCCAAGAAGCCAATGGGTTCTTTTTTCTTCTTAGAATCCATGTATTGCATCCTACAGAAGAAGTTTGTTAGTAACAATCACATGGATTTGTATTGTACATATTTTTCATCTAATTAATTAAAACTCATACTCACATGCACCAAACACCGACGTAGTTGACGTCCATCTTATCACGACGACATATGGCGTGGAGATCTGAGAAATCTAGCCATACGTAACCTTCTTCGCCGAAACAATCTGCCGGTGATCGAGCTGTTATATTGCCCAAGCCTTTCTTGCTGGCCTCCATGTAGAAGTTATGTAACCTTCTCATCTCCCATGGTGCTTCTTTCAGTGCCTATTCCGGCAAGAGTGATTTCCCATGTTCGTACTTTTCCGGGCAATCATCGGTTGCGAAGTATGTTGGCCCGGCTAGTTCAGCAGCCTTCTTGGGGTCGTCATCTCTGAGCTTGGCACGTTCCTTACCCCCTCTGAAGACGGTTACCATGAACTTCTCCTTGTTCTCATCTTTGGACTTGGAGTCGTGGCTCCTAAGCACTCGTGGCACCTCGGGGTCTTTCGCAGGAGAAGGGTCTTCAAATATTTCTGGCTCTGTACCGTCCCATTCCAATCCTGGTACTTCTTCTTTGTCTGACCCGACTGATGCCACAAATTGCACCTCTGGTTCTGCCACTGTAATCTCCATGGGCACATCCGGCACTGGAATCTCCATGGTTGTCTCCGGCGGTGCAATCTCCATGGCTACCTCCGGCAATGCAATCTCTGGTGGCACTTCCGGCACTGGATTTTCCTTTTGCATCTCTAGATCATCCGCCTTATCAGTCACCTTCCTCTTAGGAGGCCTCGGAGGTTTTCCCAACCCCGGTTTATCCACCACAGGTTTTTGCGTGGCGTCGGTGCCCAATCCAAAGGATATGTCATTCTTGTGCCAGAGAATTACAAGATCGACTGCATCCCCAAGTACGGATACACCATCTGCAGTCGGGTAGTCAATGTCGTAGGACTCAAACCCTTCGTGGACCACTTGTGGCTGCACCTTGGCATACGCATCGGGTATGAACTGTTCATTGTATGTTCTCCCAGGGATAGCAATGGCTGTAGCGGCCTGAAGAGTTTTACCGGCGCGTCCAATGGGAACGTGCAATCTGCAGGGTGTATTCTCCTTGAGGTCATCGAAGGGGTAATCTGGCTCAGTTTCTTTGGTTTCGGGGCGAGGCAAAATCATGTGCTTGACGCAGAAATCCATCATTTGCCTTTCAAACTCCGCAGCCCCTTCGTCTCTAAGTTTATCCTTGTACGCTTCACGCTTCTTGTGGGGGTCATTTTTAAACCCTTCCTTCCAACTCATCTTGCTCGACACACCTCGAACCCTTCCCCCATGCTCAGGAGTACCCAGCGCCGTACTTAGCACATCTTTCTCCCTTTTAGGCTTGAAATATCCTTTCTTTTGTGAACTAGATAAATTTTCTATTTTATCGGTAAAGCTCTGCAGCTCCGAATTTTCAAACGATACTTTTCCTTCATCCGTGATCTTCGGAGTTCTAGCTCTTACCCAGTTCCTTGATCTCTGTGTCCACTCCTCCATTGGTACCGGTTGCCCCTTCTTCCTCATTTCCTCCTCCTCTTTTGTCCACTGCTCCACCTTTGGTGCGTATCCTGCGGAGCCTAAGCGATGAGGAAATTTGTTCTTCTTGGCCAACTCTGCATACTTTTGGCTCCTTTTAATTTCTTCTGGGGAGTTCTTCAAGGTCAGAAAGTCGTCCCACTGATTGGGGGTTATGTTGGCATACGTCAAAAATGGTGTGCGTCCCGTCTTCACAAATTTCTTGTTCAAGGTGGTTTTCCAACCACGCCAAGACTTGGCCATTGTTTGTAGTGCACAATTTCTCACTGTTGCCTCTGATCCTTCCGGGAACTAGAAGATTTTCTTCAACTCTTTCCATAGGACTTCCTTATCCCCATCCGATACATGATCCCAGTCCTTGACCGTGATGGAGATCTTTTCCCTTACTATTATGCCACACTGTGAACTGAATTTCGCACGTGCCGTCTTAGGGGCGAGCGGCTCTCCTTTAGGCGAAACATGGGTAACAACATGGAACCCTTCATCCTTTCTATTCACGCTTCTCTCGCCCTTCCTTTTGTTTGCCTTTGCTGACCGTACGCTTTTCTTTGTGCCGATTGTGTTAGCTGGTACGTCGTCGTCTTTCGACGGAACTTTTTTCTTCGGCTGCCGTTTTGATCGCCGTGGTGCCGTTTCCTACGAGAAGGTATGCATGGAAGTTTCGAATTAGCTCGGGCTAATAGTTATCACGGTGAACATTTTACATATTAAGTTTACTTACCCCTTCTTTAGAGGGAATGTAGTCCTTGTCGCCTTCTTCACCGTCGCCCTTTTTCCTTCTCTTCGGGCTTGGGCTTGGACAAGGATCGCTTGGCGACGAGCACTCCTCGTCTTCGTCACCTACGTCGCTGTCGGAACTACCTTCCGGTGGGACCGTTGGTTCCGGAGCAACCACAACAGCAAGTGACTGCTCCTGCTCCCCTAAACCCTTCTCTTCAGTCCTTTTAGTACTATCGGCCATCGTTTCAAACCTCTAATGTAAAAAAGGTGTTATCGTCCACAGTTTAAATTACTCAAATTAGTACAAACTAATTAGTACAAAAATAAACTGTATATTAACGATATGTCGTATGAACAAATTTAAATTCTCTGAGATTTCCAAATTTAACTAGTACTTACTATTATGCTAAATTAATTAGTACAAACAAATTTAAATAGCGAAACTAATGACTACTTACTATTATGCTAAATTAATTACTACAAACGAATTTGTACAAAATTTGATATGTTATTATCAAGTAGTGCACTAATTGACTTCCTTATTTCATCGACATGTTGACTAAAAAAAATGGAAAAGGCAAACATATCCTACACTTTTTTTAAAAAAAATGTTAACATACCCTCCAACATGTTATTTAAAAAATTTGACAAATTCACATATCCTGCAAAATTGAACATACCCTCCCAATTTCATTCACATATCACCCACATTCCCAAATTCACATTCACAATCAACATATAACCCCTCATTCACATGTCACCCACCCCTCATGCCCATTCACACCCACATGCACACACATATATACCCTCTCACACCCACATGCACACACATATAAAAGGAAACACCTACATGCACGCACGTCCGTGTTCGACGAACGGCCGACGACGAGCTTCGGTCGTGGACGACGAAGGAAGGGCCAGCGACGAGGTTCGGCCGTGGACGACGACCGGCTTCGGCCGTGGACGACGAACGGCCGACGACGAGCTTCGGCCGTGGACGACGACCGGCCGAAGACGTCGTTCGGCCGAGGACGTCTTCGCTCGTAGACGACGATCGGCCGATGAAGCCGTTCGGCCGCGAGCGGAGGGGTGGCCGACGGCGGTGGAGAGGTGGCCGACGGCGGTGGAGGGGCCGGCGGCGGTGGAGGGGCCAGCGGCGGCCGTGCGCGCGGTGGAGGGGCCGGTGGCGGTGGAGGGGCCACCGGCAGCCGCGCGCGCGGTGGAGGAGCCGGTGGCGGTGGAGGGGCCGGTAGCGGTGGAGGAGCCGGCGGCAGTGGAGCGGGCGCACGGTGGAGGGGTCGGCGACGGCGGCGGCAGAGTGCTCGACGACGGTCGGCGGCGGCGGAGGACGACGGTCTCGGTGGCAGCGCGTGGATGACGACAGTCGGCGGCGGCGGAGGACGACGGTCGGAGAGTGAAGGTCGCAGGCGGGCAGCGGCGGAGGACGACGGAGGCGTGCGGCGGTGGAAAATTTCGGCAGCCTGACGGCACCAAAATTTGTAGGGTTCCCGCCTTGACTTAGAAATTTTGGCGTCGCGGGCTTGCCCTTATATAGGCCAAAGATCTTCGCAGGCGGGCGGTCCGCCTGCGAAGATCTTTTTTACTATCTTTGCAAGCGTGCCGTCCGCCTGCGAAGATCTTTTTAACAAATTGGTAATTGCACATAAAAATAATTACACTTTTCAAATATTACTAATTTTAAATTTTTTATCTAAATTTTTACACTTCAAATGCTAATTGCACATAAAAATTAGTACGAACTAATTAATATGCAAAATGTTGAGTACAATTGTTCGTCAATTTGTGATATGATCACACATCACCTTACATACGACCATTACATAACTACTAACTTCTTAGATGCTTACATGCCACTCAACAATCATTACCCTTTAACATTTTTTCCCACACCGTCCATGCGCATGTAAGGCTTCACGGTCTTCTGAGTAGATGTCTCGATATTCTTAATCTTCTGTACAAACTGACTATAAAGTGGCATACTATCGTATTGGTTGTAATCTTCGACATCTTCAACCCCATCCACTCTCAATATCTTTTGTTTCCCTGGTAGCACTATATCTTTCTTCAAATTTGAAGGATCTTTCACATAAAACACTTGTGCCACGCGATTGGCGAGTACCCAAGGGTCATCCTTGTGACCCACACTCGCAAGGTCAACAACAGTAAGACCGAACTTATCAACATTGAACCTGTTCGGGTATTTTACCCACTGGCACTTAAATATGGGGAATTGCATTGTGTGCCCATAGTCGATTTCCCATATTCCTTCAATAAACCCGAAGTATAATTGTTTTTCCCCGGCTTCATCAATTGCCTCCACACGGACACCACTGTTTTGCGTACAGGTCTTATTATCTCGGGCTCTTGTGCTAAACGAATATCAGTTCATGTCATATCCCTGCCAAGAATTTACTGTAGTTAATGGACCACAAGCCAACCGCTTCATAGTTATTTCATCGGTAGTTTCTCCCTCAGGTAAGTCTAGGTCTCGCAACCAATCTATGAAGAGACGCTTGTGTTCTTTCATTATCCACTCGGTGGAGCGACCCTTATTGTTAGCTCGTATTAGTTCGATATGTTGATCGATGTACGGCTCGACGATAGCAAACTGATGGAGCACGCTGAAGTGAGCTTCTTGGAATGATTTGTGATCATGGGTGACGAATCTCTTCTTTCCTATCGTTCCCCTACCACTCAATCTGCCCTCGTGTCGGGGCACAGGTACTCCAATTGCATATCCATCTTTGAGGTAATCGATACAGCACTCGACAACCTCTTCAGTACTATAACCCTCAACCATTGATCCCACTGGATGTGCACGATTTCGGACGTAACCCTTCAGAACCGCCATGTAACGCTCGTATGACCACATTTGATGGAGGTACAATGGGCCAAGCGCAACCATCTGTGGCACAATGTGAACAATGAGGTGCTCCATCATATCAAAAAATGACGGAGGGAAACACATCTCAAGTTGGCACCGGGTCTCATGTGCGAATGTACGGAGATTTCCTAACTCTTCGAGACCCAGTTCCTTCTGTGATACTGCGTTGAAAAAGTAGCACAACCTTGTGATAGCAACCTTTAAATGCTCCGATTTTATGGCTCTTATTGCAATTGCAAGAAACATGGTGAGCAAGACATGGCAGTCGTGTGAATTATAACCAGATACCGACAAATCTTTCACTGAAACTAGTCGACTGATGTTTGATGAGAAACCTATGGGCACTCTGACATCACGGAGTGAGTTGCAAAATGACTTCTTCTCCTCAGGTGTCAGTGTGAAATAGGCTGGTGGAAGATATACTTTGCCATTCTTTTCTCCTTCTTGAGGGTGTAACTCTTCCCTGATTCCCATCTCGACTAGGTCTATCCTTGATTGCAGTCCATCTTTAGTCTTCTTCGGCATGTTCAACAATGTTCCAACTATGTTGTCAAACACATTCTTCTCTAGATGCATGACGTCTATGGCATGCCGAACCTCCAGATCTTTCCAGTACGGGAGGTACTTAAAAAATATGGAATGCTTCTTGAATGGGGGAGGGAGTTTATCATCTGGCTTCGAACTGTCATCTTGCTTCTTACTATCCCCTCCCTTCGTATTCTTCTCGGGTTTCTTCCGCTTTGTCCCCTTTGATGGTTTCTTAGTCATTTTTCCAAACTCGCAAACAATTTTCTCTGTCATTGCACACACATTTCCTCCCGATGTAGGTTTTGGTGCAGGATCAGTCTCTTCAGTACCATCGAACTCCGCCTTCATCTTGCGGTACTTGTGATTTGTGCGTAGGAACCGCCTGTGCCGCATGTACACAAGCTTGTTGGAACCCGGGAGATACCTATAGTACATTCCATTCAAGCAGATCACACATCCTGTTCTACCTTTAATTTGACCTGAAACTGAAAACATTGCTGCATAATCATTAATGGTCACGAAGATGATGGCCTTCACTGTGAAGTATTCCCTTAAGTACTCGTCCCACACTTTCAATCCCTCTTTCCATAAATTAGCCATATCTTCCAATAATGGTTCAAGAAATACGTCTATATCAATACCAGGCTGACGGGGTCCCTGTATGAGGATACAGAGTAGTACATATTTTCGCTTTTGACAAAGCCAGGTAGGAAGATTATACATGGTGAGAAGCACTGGCCAAGTACTATGTGAACTGCTCATGTCTCCAAAAGAATTAACTCCATCAGTACTCAGAGCAAATCTAATGTTCCGTGGGTCTTTAGCAAACTCTCTATACTGAGCATTAAAGTTTATCCACTGACGAGCATCTGTCGGGTGTCGAATCATCCCATCCTTCTTGCGCCCTTCTTCATGCCAGCGCATTAGTTCCGCATCTCGCGGGTTTGAGTATATCCGTTTAATGCGGTCTTTGATAGGAAGGTACCACATCACAAGCTGCGGGATTTTTCTCTGTCGTCCCTCAGTTGCTTCTGAGGGTTCTAGGCCAGTATTGCTATTCGACTTGTACCGGCTTGCACCGCATGTTGGACATTCATCTAAAGAAGCGTACTCTTTCCTGTACAGTATGCAGTGATTTACGCACGCATGAATCTTTTCTACACCAAGTGAAAGGGGGCATATGAGTTTCTTTGCTTGATATGTGTTGGATGGTAGTGAGTTAGGCCTCGGTAGAATTTTCTGCAGAAGTTCTAATAGACTGTCAAAACTGGTATCAGACCATCCATGTCTCGCCTTTAACCTCATAAGTTCAAGAACTGACCGGAGTGTTGTGAACTCACTGTGACAGCCCTTCGACTCATCGTACAAAACTTCCTTTGCTGCCTTCTGTAAAGCTTCAAAGTTATTTAACCCTCTAGCCGACCCCATCAGCACCTCGGGTTCTACATGACGTAACATTTCTTCTAGGTCGATTTTGTCCTCAACAGAACCATCGTCATGCACCATGTCTTCAACTTGTGTCGGAACTACATTTTCATGCCCGTCCACTTGTTCTTCGCCATGACGTGTCCATATTTCGTACTTGTCCATAAATCCACGAGTTACTAAGTGCTCCTTCACTTTAAAAGCATCATCAAAGTCCCAGGATATTTCATTCTTACAGTCAGCACATGGACAAATTATCTTCCTCATATTGTTCCTCTCAGTGTGTGCCTTGGCAATACCAATAAATTTAGCCACTTCGTTTCTATATGGAGACAAAAACCTCGGCCAATGATACATCCATTCCCGACTTTCCATATCTCTAAAAAAAATACACGTAAAATATTTGCACAATTAACACCAAATTTGTAGGGTTTATTGAAAAAACTTATCGCTATTCAAAACTAATTAACTAAAGGTTAAGTGTAAAGTAATAAAAAATCAAAGTTTATTTCAATTTTTTTACACAGACATGCCAAATTAGTACATTAGGAAAATCTAACAAAATCATATCATCGGCATATTACAAAATACTATAACTATTTTTTGATTGCACCGAATAAATAGACATTTAAAATTTTATTCTCTCTCTATATATGACAAGATCTAGATCTAGATCTACAACTAGGTGGTGGATGTGATAGCAAAAATAAAAAAAAATGAGAATTTATGTTACCACATTAAACCACTAAAACAAGAGGCATCAAGTATTACACATACATCTAACATCAACATATGAAAAGAAATAAAATTAAAAAACATGGAGCTCTTCCTTCACAATTTTGGATGCATAAACCCATCACAAATTAAGGTCTAAAAGCTTAAAAAATTGCATACCTAGTGTGAAAATGAGTAGATCTAAGTACCGTAGAAAAATCCCCCGAAGATTTGAAGTTCAAAACCTCCCCCCTATATTTAAGTCACTTTAGGAGAGAGAAACGTCGGGGAGAATGAACAGGGCTCGGGGAGGAAGAAGCTAGACTATATAGGGGCATCTTTGCAGGCGGGCCATATAAGCGTCGCCTGCGAAGATCGATCTTCGCAGGCGGACCATATAAGCGTCGCCTGCGAAGATCTATCTTCGCAGGCGCACGACGTCTGCCGCCTGCGAAGATCGATCTTCGCAGGCGACGCTTATATGGACCGCCTGCAAAGATCAATCTTCGTAGGCGGACCGCCCCCTCCACCCCGGGTACTTTTTTTGCCGGTGGGGTTTTGGCTCCGAATTACATGCCTGCTTGCGAAAATCGATTCCCTACGACGCCGAAAATGAGTTTTCTAGTAGTGATATATTTGATGCGATTCCATTAGTATATACACAAACATACAATGCTAGATTTAATCTACACTTAGGAGAAATAAAATAAATAATATAATCTGATGGTGAATAGTTCGAACACAGTTTATTTGTTCATCAACACAAATAGAAATTATAGAATTTGCACAACATAACAAAAAAAACTTAACAACGGCAATTTAGTCTACGGATGAAAACGGTCAGAAAACAACCTAAACCATTATCACAACCATAATATTATTTCTCCAAAACAGAACAAAAAAGTAAGCCAAAAATAAAAACGGTATCGGAATTATCGAAAAATCAAAAACTGAACTATTTTACGAAACATGACGGTATCGGGTCAGAAGCCCCGGCAATTCATACTATATCGGAAACATCTAACTATAACATCACACGTTTAAATAGCAAGCTAGCTTGATTGCTGAGTATAACACAAATTTATACTCGTTCCATTCAATACAAATAGGTACAACACGCGTCGATGTTTATGAAAACAATAATTTGCCGGATTGTGTAAACGGTAATTACCAGTAAAATGTGGTGTACAGTCGGTAAACAGCCAACCATTTACGTATATTTTTCAGTCTCCTAAAATTACTGTTCCGATTGGTCCGGTCGATCGATCAGTGAACGTACGTACGTCGATCGGAAACGAAAATGCAGCTCGACCGGTAATTACGTACCGCGACTTTCATCCCCACCGCCCGGTGCGGCGGGCGACGCATGCACAAGCTAGCGCTCGTTCGGTCGGCGCGGTCGCCACCAGGTGCGCCATCCACCACGCCTGACGCCGCGGCACATATGTCCCCCCGATCACGCGCAATCAATCAATCAATCAATCGAAGCCAAAGCCCAACTCGGCCAAACCGCGCGCCGCGCGCGCGCGCTCGATCAGCGGCTACTCGATCGATCGCCCAGTGGCGCCGCGCGCGCGCGAGTGCCCCATCGCGCACCGAGAATATGCAGTGCGGCGCGCGCGCGCGTTAGCTCGATTGTGTGTCCGGCTAAATTTGATTGATGTGGCAGTGGCACACGCTGACGCTCATCGTAGGAGAGATACAGCTAGATGAGTCCTCCGTCCCAAAATATAATTATTCTTTCAACTCTGACACGGTCTCCGAAATACTATTTTAACCAATAATATCTATAAAAATAAAATGTTAAATTAAATAAAAAAAGTTACAAATAATAATTTGTTAAATAATAACTCCAGAAACATCATTTTATTAGAACTACTAGCGCTCCTAATATTTCAAGCGTCAAACATGCACCCGCACAGGCCCACCCCACCCAACGTCCCGTCATCCCACTCCTACCATTGTCGGAGTAAACGATTTACTCCTATCGCGCGCCTCTACCACCCACATTTATTCAAGTAAACGATTTACTTCGATAATAAAAACAACTCCCCTGCTTCTGATCCCACGCCACGTCCCGCATCGTGCTCTCACCATTATCGGAGTAAATGGTTTACTTCGATAAAAACAACTTCTCTGCTTCCGGTATATATTCTATTTTTTCCGTACCCAACCAACCACTCTCGCCCCCACTTCATTTTTTTCCTTTTTTTTCGAATCTGAATCGATCCACCATCCCAGCCCACAGATCGGCGGCACACAATGGAGGAGGACGACGACACCGTGGCGGTTGATGGCGGTGGTCGGCGGTGGTTGAGGCGAAGGCACTGCTTCGGGCCTCGCCACCAGACGCTGGGCAGCACCTTAACCAGCAAGGAGGTGTTCACCTGAGCCAATAGCAACAACCAACGGCTACTCCACGTCAGCGACATTGATGGAACAAGCAAGTAAGGAAATGACACTCTGATTTGCATATGCATACTCTCCTTCAACATCACGCATGAAGCCCCATTTTTTTGCAAATCAAATTAACGTGCAATCTCCAATATTATCCGATCTCAATTGATGGGCTGCACAAGTCCTACATTTGCACGTCGTGCTCCATCTGGCTGGCCACAGAGGATAGGGTGGACTCCGCTGTAATGGAGGTTGTTTGCTTTTTTTTTTGCTCATCATCTCTATTGGCATGAACGAGAATATTTTTGCATTTTTTTCGTGCTTGCTAGATGATGGATGGCTGCTACTGCGCAACGTCGAGCTCATCTCTATACCACACTGCTACATCCATCCATGATTCCATGTCGACTACTGCTCGCCACCCGGTTGCCCTCTCCACTACCAGTCACAAGACACATACCATCCTCTTCATCCTTATAGCAAGATCCAGTAAAGCCACCAGATGGATTTTTGGCTGAATCATTTTTTTATTTTCTAGTTTGATTTACCTGTGAGTAATTTTATCGCTGGTGTATGATTGAACCTGTAATGTTTTTCATTCATACGGCTATTTTGTGATACAGGGCAACAATACTCGTAGTATCAATTTTCACTCTTATACTATATATGGAACACATCAGTAAACATATTACTACACGGTGGCTATGAGATCATGGCTATATCGAGAGGAAGGTGGTAATTGTTTTACTTGCAGACCACGAAATCTCAGTTTTTACTCTTATACTATGTATTGAACATATCAGTAATCATATTACTACACGGTAGCTACGAGATTATGTGCTATATCGAGAGGAACGTAGTAATTATTTTACTCACATACCACAAAATCTAAACAATATTTAAAAAAATTACCAGAGTTGTAAGCTGGTAGTAATTCTTTTACGACCATCTAGGTATGGCGTCATACCTAGTGGAAGCATTCATGTAAGTAAATTTGTTACTTTTGAATGGACAAATGTGGGAGGCTGGGAGTAAATGAAAAACTCCATGGAGTAAATTAGTTACTTTTGAAACATGCGGAGATATTAGAAAAATGGAAAACTTGGAAAGAAAAATTAGACGATAAATATTTTACTAAAACGTGAAAACAGAAAAAAAAACTACATAGAAGGAACGAAAAACAGAAAAATCTGGATGGTTAATATTTTACTGAGTCCATTGATAAAACACGGATGTGATGGAAAAGAGAAAAAAGAAACACGGAAGGTGGGGTGGTAAAAAAAGGAAACAAACGAACCGAAAAAAAGGTGGGGTGCGGAGGAAAGGTGGAGTGGTAAAAAACGGAAAAACCGGAAGGAGAGAGCGATGTCGAACTAATATTCAGCGCTGTAGCGCGCGGAATAGCGCTACCTTCAATTTATATGATTATCTATTTTTTTCTATTAATGATCAAAATTAAAAATGTTCGACTTCTCACTATCTTAAAAATGCTTATATTTTTGAACGGAGGGAGTAGTACCGTAGTACGATTAGCCAGCTTTTCACAACGAGCTAGAGAAATCGTCCACATGCACAACGAGAAACTCCACGCCTATCCTCTCCCTCCCAGTCTCCCTCTAGGTTAGCTCGACCTAGATTATGTGCTAGAAGCTATATTAGATTAAGGAGGTGTTTGGATCCGGGCACTAAATTTTAGTCCCTGTCTCATTGGATGTTTAGATACTAATTAGAAAGTATTAAACATAGACTAATAATAAAATCTAATTGTATAAATAAGAGCTAATTCGTGAGACAAATTTTTTAAGCCTAATTAATCCATAATTAGCACATGTTTATTGTAGCATCACATAGGCTAATCATAGATTAATTAGGCTCAATAGATTCATCTCGTGAATTAGTCCAGGGCTATGAAATAGGTTTTGTCATTAGTCTAGTTTAATACTTCTAATAAGTGTCCAAACATCCGATGTGATAGGGACTGATCCAAACACCACCTAACTATTTCTTATTTTTTCAAAAAAAAAATTGTAACTAACCTAATTAGCTGATTGATGCTTGCCTAGTAATCTATACTAATATAAAAAGGAGGAGTTGTCCCCCTCCAATCCTACAGGTCAAATCACTCGGATCAATCTCTACCGTTCATCCGCATCCGCATCGCCTAATCCCTAATCCGCACCATTCACCGGCGATTTCACCCTCCCCACAGCGACCGTGATTTCACCCTATCCATCCACCATGATTTTAGCCCACGCGAAGACTCCGCCTCCGCGCTCCTCGCTCCTCCTTGCGTGTCCCCGTTGCTGCCGCATTCCTCCACTACTCCTGTCGAAGCCTAGGTCATCCCCAGCCGTGCTGCCGCCGCCGCACTCCATCGCTGCCCCGCCGGAGACAGAATCGAGGTCTCCCCCGGCTGTCGCCACCGTTGCTGCACTCCACAGCTACCCCCACCAGAGACCAAGCCGTGGTCGCCCCCAGCCGTAGCCACCGCCGCCACCGCACTCCACCGCTGCCCCCGTCGTAGTCGAGGTCGTCCCCAGCCGCCGCCGCCCTCCATAGCTGTCCCCGCTGGAGCCGAGGTCGTCCCTAGCCACCACTACCGCCGCAAGCGTGTGAGATTGAGGGAGGCGGCACCGGTGATCGGGCACAGGCGGCATGCGTTCCGAAAGGCGGTGGCGGTGGTGGTGGGCCGAGGCCTGACTACCAGAGGCCAAGGCAGCGGCGCCACAGGAGCGCAATGCAGCTGCGTTGTGCGGGCTGCAAGCCATCATGTGGGTGGGCGCCGAGGAGCAATCAGCTGCCTCCCTGGTAAGCAGCAAACAGGACCGCAGCAGTCGGCCAGCATTTGCTAGCTGGGCTTGGGATCCTGTTTTCTCTTCTCATATACTTATTTGTGATTTGCAAATTGTAATACTTGATTTGTGGATTTGGGAATTGAGAAGATGGATTGAAAAGGAAGGGAAAGCATCAACATTTCAAGAGGTAGATTTGGGGAATTTTGATGAGTCTGTTTATATTAGCACCAAATTGAAGAGCTATTTTAACATATTCAAGTACTCCGTTGTACTTCGCCCTGGTCGCTACCGAGACAACATCAATGCCATTGTCCTACCCACAACCGCCATGCCACAACCGCTGGATCGAGCAGTCAAGCACCCCATGTATTTGCGTAAACCCTGCAATATTCTACGTCGATCCTTCTTCTAATTGTGCTGAGGTAATTTTTTTAAAAATCATCCTAGAATTAGTGGGCTGCACCAATTACCAATATTTTTATGTATAGTAGTTTTGAACATGGTGTTTACTATTTGAAATATGATGTTGCTCTCATGACCAATGAAGATTTACATTAATTACTTCAGGTTAGATTTCTAAATTATGTAGTTTTTCCTTAATGCATAATCATTGGTTGTGTTTGGTGCTAAATACTGCAGTTTCTTTAAATTTTGTAAGAAAATCTGTAAGAAATTGGAACAGCAGAGCGAACCTGAACATTTTCTTGGTATGTACCTATACCTGGTATTCACATTGATGCTATTTTATTAAGTGAATAGCCAATATGTTGATCTTTCATCTGAACCTGAATTACTAGATTAGTGTACAATGAATTCATTGGGTTGATAAGTGAGCAATACACATAAATTTTATAGCATATGTTCTTTTATAAATTGAACATACCACGTTGTCTACTACAGATCATGTGATTTCCGGTATATCATGATCACTTTTTTTAATTAGGATTTACGGAAGTTGGAAAGTAAATTATGAACAATTGGTGCCTACACATGCTTTGGCTTCTATTTAGACGAGGTAATTAGTCTTGATTTAGACTAAATATAAAGGGTTCCAATTATAATTTTCTAGAAGTGAAAATGAGCTAAAGGGCCAGGAAAACAGCATGGAAAGGATGCTAGGAGGTAGTTGCAATAGTACTCGCATCATCCCTTTACCAA
The DNA here is from genome assembly GCF_034140825.1 of Oryza sativa Japonica Group. Taxonomy (NCBI): domain Eukaryota; kingdom Viridiplantae; phylum Streptophyta; class Magnoliopsida; order Poales; family Poaceae; genus Oryza; species Oryza sativa. The sequence goes on along the minus strand of NC_089037.1, from coordinate 28,799,107 downwards.
TAAAATGAGGCTAATTAATTTGTATTTTATCAACATCCTGAGTGTAAAGACAAGCAGTGGAAACCACTTTTCAAAGGTGTGGAGACTGATGAACTGGAGTTGCTGACAACAAGACTGAAGGAATGCTATGCTGGACTGCGAAATATCAGAACTGGGGTGGGTTAGTTAGAGTTTTTTTTGCTGTCTGTTACTTTGTGGAGGTGTTTTGGAAAGCTTTTTGAATCGCTACGCCTGCTGTATCTTCACTTATGGGTCTTGTGTTGTCCCTGCTGTCTAAAAATTGGTTGTTTCTCTGGGCCGGAGGGGCCTCTTTTGGTCGATGTATGCACATTGATGTAAGCTGGAATCCCCAGCAAGACAAATTTGCTTTCTATATAAGCAGGGTCGTTCTTCGACCTTTTCTCTAAAAAAAACATCCTGAGTGCAAATATCTTGCTTACAGAATTAGGAATACATCAATTAGGAATACAATGTGATGTACTATCAGATGTTTTAATGATCTAAAATATGTATGGACATATTCCCATAGTTCACAAATTAGTTTTGGAGGAGATGATCTATATGATTGGTGGACTGACACAAAAATATCTATTATTTTGTTTCAATGAGAATGAGAATGCTCGACGTGGTGCAAACTGCAAAGTGGATTTTCTAGGTTTTCTTTTATCGAAATAGGTTCAGGATTAGTGAAGTAACTATAGTTTATAGGCAATATTGTTAGGAAAAACCACTAAAATTTTGGCATACTTGCCTCATGATTGGTTAAACGGAAACTGCAGATTGAACCAGAAATAAATTTCTTGAAAAATCTTGGTTGTTCTGTAAGTGGGATCCTAGAGTTGTGACCTGACATCAAAGTTTTCATTGTTAATTCACCCATTGAACATTTATACGGTGAATTTTTGCACGTCCATCGATCCTGACAAATCTACTGTTATGTTCTTTTTTTCTGACTGTGCAGATGATCAGTTCCATTGCCAAATCGAAACAAATATGTTAGCATTAGAGTTGAGGTGCCTTTATAGGTCTGCTGGTACGATTGCAGATATAACTTGTTATTTGTACAATTGTATATGTGTGATATTTTTCTCAGCTAAAACTTGTGACCTATCTTTATTCATGTATTAGGACTTTGTTTTTGGATGATCGATTCTACATGGATGAATCCATGGTGGATTTGTTGAGGTGGTCCTCCAGGTATGGTCCAATTGTTGTGGATGAAATTACTTATTGCCCGGGGCACTCAAATTTTAACAAAATTATGTGCAACACTTGGGGGTGTATCTATATAGTGTTTTTGTGATGAAAGGATAATAATGTGAGTGTGGATTTATAATATATACCCCCTCTTCAAATTAGATTGTAAGAGTGAGTGTGTTTTCTCAATTAATATTCTACATGGATTCCTATGTGCACGAATTGGTTGTTTGTTTATTATGTTTGCATGAAAATAGAAATGATGCTTGTGTCACTTCTGTTTAAATAGATTTATTTCTTAGCTACATGGATTCCAGTGTAAAATAGTGGGTATTTTTACATATTGAAGTGTTGCTTTATTTCTCAAGATGAACCGTCAATATTTTTAAGGGCTCATGCTGATAAATTGTAAAGTTTAGTCGAAACATGTTATGATGGGAAGAACGTGCATTGCACGTGCATGATTACTAGTTAAGATTAATTTATGTGGTTTGATTAGGACAGCAGTAGAGAAAAGTGATGGCTAACTTTTTTGAAAAAAATAAATGAAGATTTATTGATATTATAGCATTATTACATCAAGAATGCGATTAATCTAAGACCCTCACAGCCTTTGCATAGCTTATAATGCATGTAACCTATAATTATTACTTTTTTAGGGAAAAAAAGAAAAAAACAACAAGTTTCATGCCGCGGCGAGTTACAACACACAAAAATACGATAATACCCCTACGTGAATTATTTTTCCTGAACGAAAACACCCCTCCACATTTCTACTTCCACTAATCCTTATGGGAGTAGAACTAGATCTCAACCATACATTTAAATATGATCAAGGGCTCAGATTACTTTCTACTCCGAGTAGAAAGCACCAGAGTGGGATTCTTTTCATTTACATTCACCGTGCCAATTATAACTAGCTAAGATCAAACCAGATGATTTCGCCCTGAAAATGAGGACATGATACTCAGGCCATGTTTGGAGCTCAGCCAAACAGTTTCCGCTTCACTTAAAAATAGGAACGGAACTGGGTGGAGCGTTCTCACAAAATGAACTATAGATGTAGAGCTGGGTTCTGCTCCACAACTTCACAACAGACTCAACCTCTATAGCTAAATATATATATATATATGAATACCACCGAATCGAAGTCCTGTAGTCTTGTCGTGCGCTGCCTACTCTTTTTGAGGCGCTGCCGCCATATCTTCCCGGTCGTAGCCCAACTGAATGCTATCAGTCTTAACCCAGTTGTAGTATTAACATTGTACTCCATCTGTCCCATAATATAACGGATTTTGGGTGGATGTGACATCCTAGGACAATGAATTTGGACAGACGGTCTGTCCAGATTCATTGTATTAGGATGTGTCATATCGAGCCAAAATTTCTTATATTATAAAACGGGGGAGTAACATACAACCTTCTTAAAACATTCACATGCGAGGATAACATAGCGATTAAATCAGTGGCAGAAAAATTTCATAAGATCATATGAAAAGAGGATGAGCCGTCGTGAAAGCGCTTATTTCAACATTATTTTAGTAGGTATTGTAACTTTAGATCTCTTATATCATCTTCTTTACCTGATTGCTTAAGTTGATGAGGAGAGAGAATGATCAGTTTGTGCTTCAATACTCTGATCTTGATATCTAAGGGGTACTTAGGTAGGACAATAACTTTAAATGATTATTTGAGGATTAGGCACCGAGATTAGCATGGCGTGTGTACGTCAGCCTTGCTGCTTTAATATTTAACGTACCTTCGATTCTGCATGCGGTTGGCAGCCGGCCAAATATGTCTTGGATTAGTTTATCAATAGCAGAGTAGCTTGAAGCCAAATTAAGGACTGAACTACTGAAGTCTACACACACAACTGCTTCGAATCTACTAGAGATTCAGAGAAGATAAAAAGAAACTTAAAGAAAAGAAGTGGTATGCGCCTCCCAATCAATCTCCAATTCTGCACAGAGATTCTCATAGTTAAGAAATCTGGACGGTACTAGTATATACCTAATGATTCTTTTGGAGCACTTACCACTAATAGAATTAGAGTACTAATTAAACAGACTAATTAAGCTAGGTTGTGGATAAAATTATATCTAAGTCTTGCTACTACTCACTTTTTTCAGTGGGACTGGTTGTTGCAGACGGCTCTCTTTGCTTGCAGAGCTATATCACTGACGACAAATCACACTCCAATATTGTAAACGAATAAAACAATTGAAAAGGAAGGAACAAGAGCAGCAGAAGGCAGGCATCCCTAGTAAATACTCACTCGAAGACAAATGAAAGAACAACAACATTTCTGACCAATATAATTAAATTGGCTTGCTCTGAGTGTCCTTGAATTCATTTCCTGCACTCGAACAGAGCCAAAGATTAGCCTTGTGAGTGAACAGTAGGTTGAATTCACTGACACAAAATTAATTTTGTATACATGGGCTGCTTCTAGAAATTGAAGGACATGTCTGTAAATCTTGAGACATATGTTTACCATTGGTCTGGGCCTCTCACTCATATTGACTCCAGCTAGCTACTGTACATGGCATCCTTGAGAAATACTAGTGAGGCCAGTGGTTCAGTGATCTAGCTAGCTAGTCTGCATTAATGTTCACAACTTCACAACGGTTATGAAATGGTTTATAACCTTGTATTATCTGCTAATTAACAAAAAAATGCATACTAAAGATCGTCAACAAAAAATAATATATAATCTAGCACTTCTATTTGGTGGACCAAAATTACAAAGTAGTAACGGGGATTTCTGCAGTACTATTGGTGCAGTACCAGTGGCTGACGTGTGGGCTCGGACCCACATGTTAGCCTCTGCTACTGCACCAGCAGTGCTGTAGAGGATCTGCATCTAAATTGTAGAGGATTAGATTCGATGGTTGGTAGCGATAGATATCATATTAATTGGAATTAAAAAGAACACCTCACAATCATCTCTTTTACATAGGTGCATAGTTTTCAAGACAACTATATATTTCAATTGCGCTAGTTGAATATGAAATCAATAACCCGAAATTTCAATTCTCCAGAAATAAAAGGAATTTTAAACTACAATTATCAATTTGAATTTGCACCGGCCAATCAGATAGTACTAGTTAATTTATTTCATTCGAATATATGTCAAGTTGCCAACAGCAAAGGAATCACGTAGTTAGGGAGCATAATTTTGTTTTGCATGGCTACTGTTCAAAAGGAATGACAAATTATTCGATCTCACCAACTAATGTCGGCCAGGAGAGCGGCGCACTAGAAAAACATTTCCTCTGTTTGATAGCCGGCGGCTGAGATCCATCGATCGTCACCATGCCGCGGCAATGCTAGCAACCACGAACGTGACATGCTCAAGGCAAAGTCGGTTCAGGACTGAGGGACGGAGGTTGTAATGCAGAGAATGAGGATCTTTAGTACCCGGCAGCCGGCACTAGGGGAAATAAAGACCGTCTTATCAAGACCAGATGGATTAGATTGTATAATCTGCTACAGTAATCAATAGTGTTCACCAATACTTTCGTTAATGTTGCTAAAGTGAATCGGCATTGATTTACTATGCTCCTCACATGAACAGTGAGCCTCTACATTACTGCAGAGGATCTGAATCCCCCAACCGAGTAACCGATAACAAGGTCACCACCAACATCGCCGCAACACAAGGTGTCATCCGAAAATTCACTCTTGAGAGACGACTGTACCGAGGCCGGAATGGGTGATGCTGAAGAACGACTGAGAACGGGGAGGGAATGGGTGTTTCGCTCTATGCTACGAAGGGGTATTTAGATCCACCAGTAAATTTTTTTTTCTCCGTCACATCGAACATTTGAACACATGTACGGAGTATTAAATATTGATAAAAAAAACTAATTACACAGTTCACGGTCGAATTTGCAAAACTATCCATTCTGATTTTATACTGCAATCACAAATCAATATAAATCTTAGATCTTTCATATTGGCAGTATATGCTTTCAGAAATTGTACTGTAGAAGTTATATAATTTTAAGTCCCGTCTTACGAATTTTAGGCTAGTTTTTGAAAGAAAAATATGAATAGAACCATGTATTATTTATCTCATCTCATTTGTTCGGAAAAACACATACACAAAAGACATGCTAAATGCATATCACAAAATTTAAAACCAACAGTTCCGTGTTGTTTTTCAGAAGGATTAAAGGAAATTTAAGAACATAAAAAAATACAAAACAATTCCATACTCCTATACTGTATGAACCCTATAGAAACATTTATAAATTATAGATATAATGTTTTGGATTAAAAAATTTCTTCAAAAGAAGATTTAAATAAAATTAAATATTATGAAATATATATCTCCTTGGGCTGAGAACCAAAGAGTACCGGGGGCAGTCCTATCATGCCTCTTATATTCGGCCCAATTACGGGCTTACAGTTTCAGTCCATTTTTCTACACATGCCGGGCAGCCGGGGTGTGTGCCTCAGCCTGAGCACTCTCCCCTCTTCTCTTGTTCCGTTTTCTCCAAGATCGGTTTCCATCTGGTACGTTTCCTTCCTTAATCCTAACTCTCCTTGCAGTCATTGATGCGCCAGACCCCAGTCCCCAGCGATGCTTCCTGCTCGGACTTCCACTGCACATGGGGCCCAGCCGTTAGATCATTTCATTCAGTGGTGGCGCTAACCAATATACTGGGAGGCAAGCAAGATCTCACCAAGCTTGGCGTGCCCGGCGAGATCAGTAGATCACCAAGCTTGAGACAACGCTGCAGGGGTGAACTCCGCTGTTACCTGTATATGCAAATAAAGCACTACACAGGCTAGCGAAATGGATCACACTGCAGTGCTCAAAATATAGCATAAGCAGTAAACAACTTTTTTTTTTCTGAAAGGAAGCAATAAACATATTGCAATCCTAAAACAGCATAAAACGATCATGGCACTGCAGGCCGCCACAACTGTTGGTCCGACTCATAACCTCGAACCATTGTCGGCTTTTGCCTCTTACCCTGTGCGATAACATGGCCATGAGAGTAAGTGAACCAAGGGTGCAGGGATGAGACAACACACTCAACGACGGTGATTGCGGCTTCTCGGTGTGTCAAAGTGGAGCTCCTCCTACCAGCGGCGAACCAAGCCCGTCCTGGACCGGGTCATCGTCTACCTCAAAGTCGTCATCCTCTAGGTCACCCTCGATAAAGGGGCCTGATGGAGGGTGCAAATAGAGTGGCTAACCCGCGAAACCTACTTATAGGCTAAAATAAGCCGCGAACCCGCTTATTTTGACCTATAAGCGGGTTCGCGGCTGACCCACTTACAGCCCTATGCAAACCATGCGCCGATGTGCCAACGCCAGCAAACACGTCAGGTGGGGAAGTGCGGAACCCTGTTGAAATGAAAACCACATTTAGAACTGGATAGATACTCCTACTAGCTTATTAGTAACGAGGAAACGGTTTGATGCAGCATTCAAATTCAACCGTACATGTGGTAGGAACTGATGAGGAATGAGTACCACGGCCAATGGTAAGACCGGGCTGCGTGTGTGCACGACCAGCCTGCGAACCTTGCGTCGACGTGCCAACGCCAGCAAACATGTCTGACGGGGAAGTGTAGAGCCCTGTTGAAGGGAGAAATCCCATTTAAAACTTGGATACTAACTCATGCTACCTACTAATTAAGAGTGAAGAACAGGGATTATGTGTGTGCAACCGTACCTCTGGTAGAAACAACAGAGTGCTGGCCTGGGGCTGCCTGAGTGGAGGACCGCCGATGGAGTCCGGATGGCACCGTGGATGACGACTGCCAAACTCCAGGCTCAACCGCAGGCGGCCAGTGAGAAGGAGGATACACATATGAGGGAGCGCAAAAAGAAAGAGATCGCAAGATCGTCCGCGCCGTCCTCTGAATCCTGTCAAAATTACTCATGTGCTCCTCCACTGTGAGTTGTATCCCTGACTCCAAGCGTCTTAGGATTGAGGTGGTGTTTGAATCAGGACTTAACTTTAGTCCCTATATTTAGATACTAATTTAGAGTATTAAATATAGACTACTTACAAAACTAATTATATAAATAAAAGCTAATTTGCGAGACAAATTTTTCAATCCTAATTAATCCATAATTAGAGAATGTTTACTGTAGCATCACATAGGCTAATCATGGATTAATTAGGCTCAATAGATTCGTCTCGCGAATTAGTCCAAGATTATGGATGGGTTTTATTAATAATCTACGTTTAATATTTATAATTAATGTCCAAATATTCGATGTGATAGGGACTTAAAAGTTTTAAAAGTTTTAGTCCCATCTAAACAGGGTCTGAATCCACTTGATGTAGAAGGTCAGCCTGTTTGAAAAATGTAGGACGTGTTGCAGTTATGTTGCTGTCAATTTGAGAAACGAAAATATTTTTTTACAAATTAAAAAAAACAAAATAAAAACAGTTCACTAGATGTGCCTCCCATACTGGGCCTAGGTAGATCATGAGGTGGTTGAACTTGGCTGAGTTGACGTGTTCTTGGCAGGGGTCTTTATATCTTTAGTTTTTTCCCGTATTTTGATAAGATTTTAATGGAAATTTAGTCCTAAGCCTAGGACTCAAACTCTAATTGCCCCACACTTGTCTCTACCCCTGCTCCGAGGCAAACATTTTAACTCCCATTTTGTTCTCAATTTGTTCCAGATTTGGTCAATTTGGTTAAATTTTGGTTCAAGTTTGATCAAATTTCGTTCAAAATTCGTTCATTCGCTGGAGCCCGAAATTTTATATATTGATTCCAAAACCCTGGGCCTACGTGAACAGTGCCACACCATAGAGACGCCAGAGTAACAATGAGATTTCAATCCAGTCTCTTTTTTTTCTTGATTTGAGCAACAATAATTAAAAAATAGCCGAATACTAATAGTCTTTGTAAGGCACATGGAAAACTCAAACTTTTCTTGCGTTTCCCCAAGCTACAGTATATATGCTTATAAATTTAAACTTTGAGTTCCGGATCCGGTTATCCATATACTCTCTCCGTTCCTTATTGACCATCATAAACTAAAAATTTCCGTTCAAAAAAAATTAAAAAACAAAAAGTTCAAATTGATTATCATTACCTAGTGGAAACTGCAGCATTGGTAAAAGAAGTGCCTTAGAGTGTAATTTACTCACAGACGATATGCCATTCTATTCGTGGGGTTTCAATAAAAATGTCACTTAGGCCCTCTTTGTTTAGGCTTAGGTTTATTGGCCTAGACTTTTAAGTCAGCTTATTGGCTTATATGATTTATAAGCCAGTGGATTTAATGTCTAAGTTTAGTGGTTGAGTCATACATCTACCTCACATAAGCCAAAAAAGCTTCTCCAACCTAGCTTTTGGCTTAATAGTGTTAGAGTGGCTTATGGCTTTAAAAAAGCCAAACGGAAAAACTACTTGTTTGTTTAGGCTTAGACTTTTCGACTTATAAGTTGGCTTATAAGCCTAAACAAAGAGGGCTTTAATAGGTTAAGTTCAAGATACTTTACCACTTTGAGAAGTTTTGAGACCAAAGTACCCTGACTGTGGAGAAAGAGGAAGGGAGAGGGGAGCGTCGGGGATGGTTGAGTCGGACGACAGTCGTGCTTGCTGGCAGCGGCGACGACGAGGAAAGGGATTTATGCTGCCGACAGGAAGGGAGGAGGGTGTCGCCGCCGGTTCTCCTTGTATGCACCCGCGCCCACACATGTGCGAGTGGCGCCGGAGGCAGCGAGCGCGTGTGTGCCATCGCTTCTGCCTGCCCACTCGCTCCTCACCGCCCAATCCTTGTCTCCCCGTCGGCGGCGCTGTCTTCCTTCCCCCTGTCGGTGGTGGCGTCCTCCTCCACCACCACACTCCCCGTCGGTGCCCTCCTCCCCCTGTCGATGCCCGCCACCAATGTCACGCCCGGAATTTCTATCCAAAATTCCAAACGCTTACATGTGTGTGAACCCTCGTCCAGGAATCAGCCGAGGCACACAATAACAAATTGATAATAGAATACAATTATTACTCTAATTAATAAGCGAATAAAATGTCATTACAGAGGTAAATAGCTCCTCTCAATCAATAAAGATCTAAGCAGCGGAAAATAAGTTAAACGGCGCAGACGGTTCCACTCCACAAGCAGCTTGACCAGGGCTACACCTAATCCTCCACACCATCAGCATCATTGTAGAACTCTTCCTCTGATGAATGATTGCAAGGTGAGTATATGACATACTCAGCAAGCCACGCAGCAAATATGCAAGTGCACAGGATAACAAAGGATGGCATAGTAGGGTTTCATTTGCATAAACAGCATTTAATAAACATTTCAAAATTTAATAAAACAGTTAAGTAATAATTAAACAATATTAATCCAACGCTATACAACATACCCTGTTGTATAGGCCCAACCATTCTGAACAACCATCCCGGCTGCACAGTCCTATCTCCAAACCATGAATATACCATTCCAAACCAGGAGCTAATCAAATTATTACCAGTTATAGCATCTGTTATTATGATGAGAAGTGTGAAACTAATCACGAAAGACATTGTTAGACCCGCCCATAACCGCGGGCACGGCTATTCGAATAGTTTTACTCTGATCAGAGATGTACCACTGTACCCACAAGACACGGCCCCACATCATGTCACCATGTGCCTCAATACCACCACGGTACCTCGGAAAGGAGCTGTGACAATACCCCTCGCACAACACAATCCACTACAGCGCACCTTTCCTGGATCATAATCACCCCCTTATAAACAAGGCATGGACTCCCCAGCGACCCCCGTGGGCTTATCTCCGCCACTTCTCAGTCTGGTGCTCCGCAATGAACCATGTTGTACAAAAGATAAAGCCGTTGCCCACGCTGGCTTGTGGTTGGCACGGTTAATATTTCACAACCAAAACTCGTGAACCGGTCCTTAATTGTCATGAGCACGACTCTCAAAACCATGTGCTCACAACCCACCATTATCAAGTTTTAGTTGGCAAGTAATTAATTAACCAATCACGATTGACCATCGTGAACTAGCATTAAGCCATCATTAAATAATAATGAATCATAAGTTATCCCAAAAGTATGCTAATGTTTCTAAGCATGGCTAAGCAATCACATCTAATATCTAGTCGAACCAATATATATAGCCCAACTAGTCAAGTTAAAATAACCCAAGGTATCAAGAAATAAAGGAACCAATAACAAAAAGGGCTATAACAAACAATAGGTTAATTCCACCCAATAACATTCGAAAATAAATGCAATAGTTGAATAGAAACAATAGCTTTAAACGGGATCAACATGCTCAAAGGGTTGTTTGGGATCTGTGTGACTTGCCTTGCTGGCCTTGGAACTCTTCAAATTCTTCTCCTGCGAAAACGGACTCTCCGGAAACGCCGGAATCTAAACAGAAAGAAGCAAAATCACCAAAACAGCACATAAACAAGCATGAACAGTACATGTGGATATTTTTAACATGTAGATCTTAATTTTAGAAAAATTTAGAGACTTGAACCAACTAAATCCGAGCTAAGATGAATTAGTTATGAAGTTTTAAAGATTAAATCGGATTAAAACACTTATATGGATTTTAATTGAATTATGACACAATAACGAATTATTTTTGAAAAGGAAAAAGGGATTTATTGCGTCAGCGGCTAGGGTTTTGCGGTGGACCAGGCGCACGGCAGCGGTTCACGGGAACGGACGGCCGAGATCGATCCATCCAAAACGGACGGCCGAGATCGATCCATCCAAAACGGACGGCCGAGATCGATCGGGTCTACGGCGGCTCACGGCAGACGGACCCTGATGACGTCAGTGGCGACGTCATCTCTGGCGGCGGCTCGGGAGCACTTGCTCGCCGGCGAACGACGGCGCAAGGACGCGAACGGAGGGCACCAGCACGTAGAGAACGTCGCGGCGAACTCACCGATGACCAAAACGACGGCGGAAGATCAACGGACGGCGGCGGCGCGAGGAAAAAGGCGGCGACACTCTTCGACTTGACGACGGCGACGGTGCTCCGGTGGTCTTCAGCGACGGCGAAGGGGCGGACGAGGACGGCGGTGACTTGGCGACCACGATGGCGACCTCCCCGAGCGACGACGACGACCGGAACGGCGGCGGCGCACGGCTGGAGCGACGGCGACGACGGCGGCTCGAGGTCACACGGCGATAGGGCGCTTCCGACGGCGAGAGACGAAGGCGAGGGTGGCGGCGGGTAGAGGAGACACCGGGGATCCTTTTATAGGGGTTGAAAGGCGGCGGCGAAGGCCCACGGCGACCGGCGACGCAAAGGAAAGATGAGGATTCGGAGGAAAGAGACGAATCCGACTCGAGATCGAATCCACGGATTTCCAAACGATTTTAGCCGACGATTCCAAAAGAGAAAAGGTAGAGGAGATCTCGGGAAACATTTCCCCTCAATCGATTTCACCGGAGAAGGAAAGGCGCGGCCGAATTTGGAAGGAGACGGCGGCGGCGCGGCGCTAGGGTTCGGGCGACGGGCGGCCGGAGGAAGACGACGGGTCCGACAGGTGGGACCCACCTGTCAGTGACCGGACGCACGCGCGTGGCGGCTGCGGACTGGGCCGACTGGGCCGAGGGAGAGAGAGAAGGTTTTGGGCCGACTTTCGGCCCAAAGCCAAAAGAGACTTTTAAAAACCTTTTTCAATTTAAATTATTCATGAAATGCAATTTCATTTATTAAAAATACTTCCTTAGCTCAAATAAATCCCAGAAAAATCTAGGAATTATAGAATTAAGCAAAGTATTTAATGAAATTTTATCTGGCCCCATTTTATATTGGAATTTATTAATTAAAATTAGATCTTCTCTTCTAGGCTTTTAAAATAAATTCTAATAATTCCATTTAAACAACAATTTATATATTTAGGATTTTTAGGGTGTGACAACCAATGAGCTCAGCCACCATCTAGCTCAACCATCTCGGCACTCCTCTCTCCCTTACTCTCTCTCCACACCCATCCGCGGCGAGGGGTATTTTGATCTCAAAATCCCTTAAAGTGGTAAAGTATACTGAAGATAACCTATTAAGGGACACTTTATCCTTTACATCCTATTGGGTGACATTTTATTGATACCCTACGAATGAAGTGGCATATTATCCATTTTCTCGTTGCAGCTGGGATGGTTCCAAAGAAAAAAAGACAAAAAAAAGGCCCTCATAATGTAGCCATGCAGTATCGTAGGACATAGACAGGTGAGAGGATGGTGGTACTCCCTTTCTGAGTGTTGAATAGCAAACACTCACTAGACACATGAACCAACCTATTTGGGGAGCTTAAAATTCTGAGAAGCAGCTGGTTGGTAGCCAGCTTCTGAGAATCTGAAAAAGCTGGGTTTCCCAGCTTCTGGCTTTTAGTTCATTATCTGGATTCTAAAACTACAGCTTCTCAGAATCTGTACCAAAAGCTGGACTGTTTGGGGGAGCTTCTGATTCTGGGAGAAGCTGCAGCAGGCCAGCAACTAGAAGCTCCCCCAAACAAGGTCTCACACAGGGTGTGTTTAGTTCCACGTCAAAATCGAAAGTTTGAATAAAATTGAAAGTTTGAAGAAAAAAGTTAGAAGTTTATGTGTGTAGGAAAGTTTTGATGTGATGGAAAAGTTGAAAGTTTGAAGAAAAAGTTGGGAACTGAAGAAGGGCACATTCTTACTCAGAAATAAGAATACGATCATTAAGAGTACATTGATCAAGTAACTGCTGAACTGCCACAACAAAGTACTAGCCAAACACAAAAGTTGTGTCTTGGTAACCAACTGGCAACTTCAAAGCCTAGTACTTACCTACCCTCATGTTGTACCACTTGTGGCGTTCAGCTTCATGTAATTCTTTGGTCACCTTGGTCAGCTTCACACGCTCAGCTGGCCCGACCAATTCGATCAACCGTCCTAACGCCTTAGACTTGCCTATCTCGTTCTTCAAGATCTCTTTGTATGCTAACAAGCAAGCCTTCTTACAGAGCTTGCCTTCATATTTCGGTGCATCATGGACCAACCTTAGGTACTCAGATTTCTGAAACAACTGAAAGAAAACAAAATTCAGCACGCATTAATTGAATCACAAGTATCCATCAAATGCACAAGCAAGCTGATAGAAATCTGCAAATATTATGATTTATCTTTTGTTCAGGCTGTGTTTAGGTCCAAACTTTGGATGCAAAGTTTGCAACCAATCATTGAGAAGTGACATATCAAATTGCAAACTTTGCAAGGGGTGTTTAGTTGGCCGCCCAAATTCGAAGGTTGGAATGAAGAAGTTTGAAAAGAGACAAAAGTACCCCTATTTAATGCAGCTCCATGAATAAAACATATGACACAAAACTTGCATTCACACACATTCATACGTTCAAATTTCATGCACACTCATTCAAACCGTCAAATTGCATGCACCTTGCACAGGACCATTGAAGAGCTTACATCCAAGCCATGCACATATGCAAAAAATAGGAACAAAAACAGTCCGTACAAATAATTGTCATACAAGTTTAAATTACAACAGTCCATAGATAAAACAGTGAAAAATTACAATGCAACGGTTGGAGCTCACATGTTGCTAGCTCAGCTGAAAATTGTCACAAAGTACTCCACAAACACTAGACAGCCATGACTATGCCGTCGCGAAAAAATGTTCTCTAACATCACAAGTAACACACAGAAGTCCTCACATATTACAGGAGAAGATTACAAGCCTCACAAATTACAACAACACTTCCATGTGGTGACATGCAGCACATGGCAAGACAAGTACAAATACAAATAAGTGAGAGAACAAGTTTTCCGGAACCTAGGGTTGAAATGGCTCATGCTCGATGCAACAACTCGAGGGAAAGTGTATCACGAAATGCATTCATATGTTCACATTGTAAGTAACTAGGAGCCTCGTCCTCCGGTGGCTGATCTTCATAGGCCTCAGGAGGAACATAATTCTCATCTTGGTCGCAACGACCAAAGTGTTTATCCCTTAAACCAGTAAGCCTTATGTAATTATGGAGAGCCATGCAAGCAACTATGATATGAGTTTGAATTTCACGGGGATAACAAGGCACATATTTCAATATGCACCATTTCTGCTTGAGTACTCCAAATGATCGCTCAATGACATTTCTTAGGGAGGAATGTGCGTAGTTAAATACCTCCTCTTTACCTTCTGGTTCTGGCGCGTTTTGAAACTTGGTGATCTGGTACTTTGTGCCCTTGTACGGTGCCCTTGTATGGCGCCAGGTACCCAATCCGGTTTGCGTATCCCAAGTCCACTAGATAGTACTTCCCTGCAGCGGTAATCACCTGTAAATTACACATCATGGAAGTTAGACATTGCAAAATTACAACAGGTAGCTATGTACCTGGAGGTGGATGAGGGAAAACATGACTGTATATACTCATTGCATCGTGGAACACCCTCATGTCATGCACTGAACCCGGCCACCCAGCAAGCACAAATGTGAATATCATGTCAAAGTCACAACATGCCATCACATTCTGAGTTGTAATGTGGTGTCGGCACATGTGCTGAACCAACAGATCTTTCGAAACCTGAATAGGAATGTGGGTTCCATCTATTGCCGCGATGCAGTCGTTGAAATAAGGATAGAACCTAGGGTTCCTCAGTCTTCCATGCAAAGTTGTGAACTGTGGGTCGCGTGGTTTAATTATGTTAGCAGCTAGCTTCAAAAGGCTTGCCAGAACTTTGTGAAACATGTTGTGCACTATTCCTAGAGAGTGCTCAAATATGTCCTCAGCTTCCCTAACCGACTGTGGAGCCCCACACATCCAAAGGAACATTCCTAACGCCTCAATACTTGTAGATTTTGTGCTAGACTTGAGCTCATATTTGTCGACCAACAGATCATGAAGACTATAGAACATATCAGGGGTCATTCTAAACATGTTGTAACACCGCTTCCTATCTGCAAGCTTCTGCTCTACCCATTCCAAACCACTCATAGTTGTGCTAAGATCTCTATAATTAGAGCGGTTGTAGTACTTGTCAATGTGGGTAGCGATAAAATACGCACCGTACATGAACGCGGTGTCCGCAGAATCGTCCATGAAGTATTCCACCGGAATTCTTTCCAAATCTTTATCGGAAACTTCTTCGCTTGTATCCGTAGGATCAGGGCACACGTCCTCCTGTAAAAATTTACAACAACAACGGTAACTTTCATACATAGTCATAATTAAGAAATGAATTTGGAACGACAGCCTTACTACAATTTATATTTAATTGCCAACATTACGCATGACATAGTTCGAAACACAACAGTAGCCCACATTACTTGAAGGACAATGCTAACTGACATAGCACCACTAACACAGAAAGCACCTCACAGCCCAAAAGACACAACTAAGGCTGATACATTAACATGTAAAGCAAGCATGAGAAGGTCTAGTTGTCAACCCGTGCGAGGTGCTCAAGGAGGGTCTTTCTTCCTTCAGGATTGGACAGCTCAAAAACATTCACTGCATCTCGATCCTTCAGCAGCTTGAACATGGCAACCCACAAGTGCGGTGTCGCCTCTGTGACCCCGCACTCCCTACAGAGTGCCATGATGCGCTCGGCCTTTTGCCGCGCGCGAACGTCATCATCATCCCTCCTCTGGTCTAAACGGCCAAACAGGGTGTCAATTGATGTCGCTTTGTCCTTCTGAAGATTGTTGTGCACCTGCATTTCTGTCACACCCTAAAAATCCAAATTTATAAATTGTTGTTTAATTGGAATTATTAGAATTTATTTTAAAAGTCTAGAAGAGAAGATCTAATTTTAATTAATAAATTCCAATATAAAATGGGGCCAGATAAAATTTCATTAAATACTTTGCTTAATTCTATAATTCCTAGATTTTTCTGGGATTTATTTGAGCTAAGGAAGTATTTTTAATAAATGGAATTGCATTTCATGAATAATTTAAATTGAAAAAGGTTTTTAAAAGTCTTCTTTTGGCTTTGGGCCGAAAGTCGGCCCAAAACCTCTCTCCCTCTCTCCTTCGGCCCAGTCGGCCCAGTCCAGCAGCAGCCGCCGCTCGCGCGCGCGTCCGCCCGCTGACAGGTGGGGCCCACCTGTCAGTCTTCGTCTACCTCCGGCCGCCGCCGCCCGAAACCCTAGCGCCGCCGTCTCCTTCCAAATTCGGCCGCGTCTTTCCCGATCCGGTGAAATCAATTGAGGGGAAACAATCTTCGAGATCTCCTCTACCTTTTCTCTTTTGGAATCATCGTCTAAATCGCTTTGGAAATTCATGGATTCGAGTTTGATTCGGATTCATTTTTCCCGAAGTTTCCTTCGCGTCGCCGGCCGCTGTGGGCCTTCGCCGCCGCCCTCTAACCCCTTTATAAGGACCCCCAGTGTCTCCTCTACCCGCCGCCACCCTCGCCTTCGTCTCTCGCCGTCGGAAGAGCTCTAGCGCCGTGTGACCTAGCGCCGCCGTCGTCGCCGTCGCTCCAGCCGTGCTTCGCCGTCGCTCCAGCCGTCGCCGTCGCTCGGGGAGGTCGCCATCGTGGTCGCCAAGTCGTCGCCGTCCTTGTCCGCCCCTTCATCGTCGCCGAAGACCGCCGGAGCACCGTCGCCGCCGTCGACCCGATCTTCTCCGCCGCTTCGACCTCGTCGCCGTCGCCGTCCGTTGATCTTCCGCCGCCGTTTTGGTCACCGGTGAGTTCGCCGCGTCGCGCTCTACGTCCTGGTGCCTTTCGTTCGTGCCGAAGCGTCGTCGTTCGCCGGCGAGCGTGCGCCGTCCGAGCCGCCGAGCCGCCGCCGAAGGTGACGTCGCCGCTGACGTCGTCGTGGCCGTTTGCCGTGAGCCGCCGTAGACCCGATCGATCTCGGCCGTCCGTTTTGGATGGATCGATCTCGGCCGTTCGTTCCCGTGAACCGCTGCCGTGCGCCCGGTCCACCGCAAACCCTAGCCGCTGACGCAATAATTCCCTTTTCCTT
Organism: Oryza sativa Japonica Group; assembly: GCF_034140825.1. NCBI lineage: Eukaryota > Viridiplantae > Streptophyta > Magnoliopsida > Poales > Poaceae > Oryza > Oryza sativa. The sequence continues at coordinate 28,781,992 of NC_089037.1, read as the reverse complement.
TTCAAAAATAATTCATTATTGCGTCATAATTCAATTAAAATCCATATAAGTGTTTTAATCCGATTTAATCTTTAAAAATTCATAACTAATTCATCTTAGCTCGGATTTAGTTGGTTCAAGTCTCTAAATTTTTCTAAAATTGAGATCTACATGTTAAAAATATCCACATGTACTGTTCATGCTTGTTTATGTGCTGTTTTGGTGATTTTGCTCTTTTCTGTTCAGATTCCGACGTTTCCGGAGAGTCCGTTTTCGCAGGAGAAGGATTTGAAGAGTTCCAAGGCCAGCAAGGCAAGTCACACAGATCCCAAACAACCCTTTGAGCATGTTGATCCCGATTAAAGCTATTGTTTCTATTCAACTATTGCATTTATTTTCAAATGTCATTGGGTGGAATTAACCTATTGTTTGTTATAGCCCTTTTGTTCTTGATTACTTTATTACTTGATACCTTGGGTTATTATAACTTGACTAGTTGGGCTTTATATATTGGTTCAGTTAGATATTAGATATGAATGCTTAGCCATGCTTAGAAACATTAGCACACTATTGGGATAACTTATGATTCACTATTAATTATTTAATGAGGACTTAATGATAGTTCACGATGGTCAATCGTGATTGGTTAATTAATTACTTGCCAATTAAAACCTGATAATGGTGGGGTGTGAGCACATGGTTTTGAGAGTCGTGCTCATGACGATTAAGGACCGGTTCACGAGTTTCGGTTGTGAAACATTAACCGTGCCAACCACAAGCCAGCGTGGGCAACGGCTTTATCTTTTGTATAGCATGGTTTATTGCGGGGCACCAGACTGAGAAGTGGCAGAGATAAGCCCACAGGGGTCGCTGGGGAGTCCATGCCTTGTTTATAAGGGGGTGATTATGATCCAGGAATGGTGCGCTGCGGTGGATTGTGTTATGCAAGGGGTATTGTCACAGCTCCTTTCCGAGGTACCGTGGTGGTATTGAGGCACATGGTGACATGATGTGGGGCTGTGTCTTGTGGGTACAGTGGTACACCTCTGATCAGAGTAAAACTATTCGAATAGTCGTGCCCGCGGTTATGGGCGGGTCTAACAATGTCTTTCGTGATTAGTCTCACACCTCTCATCATAATAAAATATGCTATAACTGGTAATAATTTGTTTAGCTCCTGGTTTGGAATGGTATATTCCTGGTTTGGAGATAGATCTGTACAGCCGGGTATGGTTGTTCAGAATGGTTGGGCCTATACAACAGGGTATGTTGTATAGCGTTGGATTAATATTGTTTAAATATTACTTAACTGTTTTATTAAATTCTCAAATGTTTGCTAAATGCTGTTTATGCAAATGGAACCCTGTTATGCCATCCTTTGTTATCCTGTGCACTTGAATATTTGCTGCGTGGCTTGCTGAGTATGTCATATACTCACCTTGCAATCATTCATCAGAGGAAGAGTTCTACAATGATGCTGATGGTGTGGAGGATTAGGTGTAGCCCTGGTCAAGCTGCCTGTGGAGTGGAGTCGTCTGCGCCGTTTATCTTATTTTCCGCTACTTAGATTTTTATTGATTGAGAGGAACTATCCACCTCTGTAATGACATTTTATTCGCTTATTAATTAGAGTAATAATTGTACTCTATTATCAATTTGTTATTGTGTGCCTCGGGTGATTCCTGGACGAGGGTTCACACACATGTAAGCGTTTGGAATTTTGGATAGAAATTCCGGGCGTGACAAGTTGGTATCAGAGCCTCCTTGACCCTAGGTTATGCCAAATGGTTACCCATAGAAGCCCTCTAAAAATATTGGAAAAGTAGAACTGTTCTCCTCCCCTTCTCTTTTAATTAAACCAAAATAATGGCACATGCACTTCATAATCTCTTTTAGTTGTTCTCATTCAAAAATTTATTCCAGTGTTATTAGTACTGTACAACTATTACTGTACTAATGGCTCATTTACCAGCAAAAGTTTTACAATATTGTTTTATTTAATCTTGCTGCAATAAAATAAATTTAGCATGTTAATTTTATAACTTTCTTTTATTTCTTTTGGAACCTGTTATTCAAAAGCACAAAATTTGTGACCTTGTTTCCAACTGTTTCAACTTATCTTGCAAGCTTGGCTTACTTTATTTACTTACCTTTTACTTTGATTTTCTAACTTTATTCAAATTAATCCAAAAACTTGTGCTATTGATTGGATAAATGTCTTAACTCCCTCCTTTCACTTATCTTTAGATGCCACACTACAAGCCTGAGTACTTGTTTGGTGTTGAGGGATTTGTCCAGGAGTTGCGTACGATGTCCTTTGCCATAGGATTTGGGACTGCCCCTTTTTATGCCCAGATTCCTCATGATCGTCACGAAGAGAAGTGCCGAGTCAAAGTCACCTTGAACAGTAATAGTGAAGATATCCCCTCAGTGATGTTCGAAGCTGGAGGAAGAAACTACATCCATGCATGTCAGGAGGTGGCAAGGATCGCCATAGGAGAGCTTCGCGATCGCTACAGTGATCAGTTGGCCGACACTGAGTATCGCTACCATCCTCGTCAACCACAGGGAAGTGATCGTGGTAGTTACCTTGAGACTGAAGGAATTGAGAATGATGCTACCACAAGGCATTTGGTTGAGATGCTGTGGGCTATGGATGAAACCCGTGCGGAGACTGTGTTAGCAGCTCAAGATCGTGAAGACCGGAATCGTGGTAAGATTTGCAAGCTAGAAGACAAGGTGGATCGTTTGGAGAAGGAATTAGCCGCGTTGAAGGGAGAAGCACCACCGCAGAAGGCCAGGGTTCGTCTTACCGCAAGGAAGAGAGCTCTATTTGTCCCTCGTTACCAATTGGCGCCAAAGGTCCGTGTGGTGGAGAAAGAAGTTACCCCAGCCCTAGCGGATCCTCCGGTCGTCAATGTAAGTGATGATGAAGGAGAAGAATCGAAGCGCACCCATTCAAAGGTCGAGTGGGGAGCAACTCAAGATGATGAAGACGAGCCGAACGAGCCTTCAATCAACTCCGATGCCCGGAAGACCTAGAATGCCTTGTCAAGTCGTTGTCTTAGATCGTTGTGTTAGTTTGTTTGTTTAAGTTTGGTTGTGTGTGTCTTGTATGTGATTTACATCAGTGGTGGGATGTAAGTGCATGCGTTTGTTTGCTTTTGAGTGTTAGGAAGTTGGTGAGTTTAGTGGTGTGAGAGTCTTCAGTTTTGTAATAATGAAACTCACTTAAGATCAATAAAAGTTAAATTAATACTCTGTCCTAAGTAGTTTCCCCCGGTTTCTCTTCTTGTGCTCCTGCCCATGCCAGATGGTGCTCACTCGCAGCAACGGGAATGGCCCCAACAACAACAACAATAACAATAACAACAACAATGGAGAGAATCCCACACTTGCCCAAGTCCTGGCTCAACAGGCACAGCTTATGAACATGATGATGCAGCAACTCCAGAACCAGCAGAACCAGGGAAATAACCATGCACCTCCCCAGAACAAGTTAGCAGAATTTCTTCGTGTGAGGCCGCCCATTTTCTCCAGTACCACTAATCCTGTTGAAGCTGGTGATTGGCTGCATGCCATAGAGAAGAAGTTGGATTTGCTCCAGTGCACTGATCAGGAGAAGGTCTCATTTGCATCACACCAGTTGCATGGCCCTGCCTCTGAATGGTGGGATCACTTCCGCCTGAATCGAACTACTGCTGAACCTATCACTTGGCTTGAATTCACCGCTGCTTTCCGGAAGACGCATATACCATCGGGAGTGGTGTCCCTCAAGAAGAAGGAATTCAGGTCGCTCAACCAGGGATCTCGCTCTGTTACCGAGTATCTGCACGAGTTCAATCGTCTGGCTCGTTATGCTCTGGAAGATGTGCGCACTGATGAAGAGCGTCAGGAGAGGTTCTTGGAAGGACTTAATGATGAGCTTTCTTATCCACTCATGACTGGGGATTATCCTGATTTCCAGAAGTTAGTGGATAAGGCTATTCGCCAGGAGGACAAGTACAACCGCATGGAGCAAAAGAAACGCCGGATTGCTCAATTCAAGACACAACAGGGGAATAATCAGAGGCTGCGTCTTACTTTAGGACCCCAGTCCATGCCACAGGGAGGTTCTTCGTCTGTTGTTCGTCCGCAGCGTCAGTTCTTCAACAACCATGCCGGCAACAACATCCGTAATCAAGCTCCACGCCCTGTTGCAGCTTCGACACAGCAACAACCTGCCAAGAGGGAGCAAGGCAGCAAGCCCGTGGTGTGTTTCAACTGTGGAGACCCAGGACATTACGCTGACAAGTGTCCGAAGCCCCGACGCGTGAAGATTGTCCCTGTCCAGAGCAACTCTACCGCACCAGCATCAAAGGCCCGTGTCAATCGCGTTGCTGTTGCAGAAGCTCAAGGTGCTCCAGATGTGATTTTGGGTACGTTCCTTGTTAACTTAGTTCCTGCAACAGTGCTTTTCGATTCTGGTGCTACACATTCATTCTTATCTATGAGTTTTGCGGGAAATCATGGGATGGAAGTAGAAGATCTTAGACGTCCTTTGATGGTTAGTACCCCATGTAATCAAGCACTCTCTTTGCAACGTAGCCCCTCCGTCAGAATAGAAATTCAAGGAGTACCATTTCTGGCCAATCTTATCTTGTTAGAATCCAAAGACCTTGATGTCATCCTAGGGATGGACTGGTTAGCCAGATATAAAGGTGTGATAGACTGTGCTAACAGAAAAGTAACTCTCACCAGCAATGAGGGTCAAGTTGTAACTGTTTATGCATTGTCTTCTGAGTCTTTAAGGTCAAGACTAAACCAAATAACTTTGGAAGAGATTCCTATAGTCCGAGAGTATCCTGATGTGTTCCCAGATGATTTACCTGGAATGCCTCCTAAAAGGGGTATAGAGTTCAGAATAGATTTGGTACCAGGAACAACTCCGATCCATAAGAGACCTTATAGAATGGCAGCCAATGAGTTGGCAGAAGTTAAGAGGCAAGTAGATGATTTGCTTCAGAAAGGATACATCAGACCGAGTTCATCTCCATGGGGAGCTCCGGTTATTTTTGTGGAAAAGAAAGATCATACCCAGAGGATGTGTGTGGACTATCGTGCACTAAATGATGTGACTATCAAGAATAAGTACCCGCTACCCAGAATTGATGATTTGTTTGATCAGCTTAAAGGTGCCACCGTTTTCTCCAAGATAGATCTTCGATCAGGGTATCACCAGTTGAGAATCAAAGAGGAAGATATACCTAAGACAGCTTTTACCACTAGGTATGGGTTGTTCGAATGTACTGTTATGTCTTTTGGACTTACCAATGCCCCCGCTTTCTTCATGAACTTGATGAATAAGGTGTTTATGGAATACCTAGACAAGTTCGTGGTGGTCTTTATTGATGACATTCTTATCTACTCCCGAACCAAAGAAGAGCATGAAGAACATCTTCGCCTTGCACTAGAGAAGCTACGAGAACATCAACTGTATGCTAAGTTCAGTAAGTGTGAATTTTGGTTGTCGGAAGTGAAGTTCCTTGGTCACGTCATCTCAGCAGGAGGAGTTGCCGTCGATCCTAGTAATGTGGAATCCGTAACCAACTGGAAACAACCAAAGACAGTTTCAGAGATTCGCAGTTTCCTAGGCCTCGCAGGATATTATCGGAGGTTTATAGAGAATTTTTCCAAGATTGCTAAGCCCATGACACGATTACTTCAGAAAGATGTAAAGTACAAGTGGTCAGAAGAATGTGAGCAGAGTTTTCAAGAGTTGAAGGATCGCTTAATATCAGCTCCTATTTTGATTTTACCTGATCCAAAGAAGGGATTCCAAGTGTATTGCGATGCATCCAAATTTGGGTTAGGTTGTGTTCTGATGCAAGATGGGAAGGTGGTTGCCTATGCATCTCGTCAGTTACGTCCGCATGAGAAGAACTACCCTACTCATGATCTTGAGTTAGATGCAGTGGTTCATGCGTTGAAGATTTGGCGTCATTATCTTTTCGGTACTCGTACAGAGGTGTATACCGATCACAAGAGTTTAAAATATATCTTTACTCAGCCGGATCTGAACATGAGACAACGGAGATGGTTGGAATTAATTAAGGATTATGACATGGGAATTCATTATCACCCGGGAAAGGCTAATGTTGTAGCAGACACTCTTAGCAGGAAAGGCTATTGCAATGCTACGGAAGGACGACAGTTGCCGTTGGAGTTATGTAAGGAATTTGAACGATTGAATTTGGGAATTGTCAGTAGAGGTTTCGTTGCCGCCTTAGAAGCGAAGCCCACTCTAATTGATCAAGTTAGAGAAGCCCAAATTAATGATCCTGATATTCAAGAAATCAAGAAGAATATGAGAAGAGGAAAAGCTATCGGTTTCTTGGAGGATGAGCAAGGAACTGTATGGTTGGGCGAGAGAATCTGCGTCCCCGACAACAAAGATTTAAAAGATGCAATTCTGAAGGAAGCCCATGATACCTTATACTCCATTCACCCTGGTAGTACTAAGATGTACCAGGATCTCACGGAAGGATTTTCGTGGGCAAGTATGAAGCGTGAAATCGCAGAATACGTAGCAGTATGTGATGTTTGTCAGCGAGTCAAGGCAGAACATCAGAAACCCGCCGGTTTGTTGCAGCCTTTGAAGATTCCTGAATGGAAATGGGAGGAAATCGGAATGGATTTTATCACTGGTTTACCCAGAACATCATCGGGCCATGACTCTATTTGGGTGATAGTCGACAGACTTACCAAAGTGGCTCATTTCATCCCAGTAAAGACAACTTATTCCGGAAGTCGGTTGGCGGAATTGTATATGGCAAGGATTGTGTGTTTGCATGGCGTCCCTAAGAAAATAGTGTCTGATCGAGGCAGTCAGTTTACTTCAAATTTTTGGAAGAAGCTTCAGGAAGAGATGGGTTCTAAGCTGAACTTTAGTACTGCTTATCATCCGCAGACAGATGGACAAACCGAAAGGGTAAATCAGGTTTTGGAAGACATGTTGAGAGCTTGTGCTTTAGACTTCGGTGGAAGTTGGGATAAGAATCTACCTTATGCAGAATTTTCGTACAACAACAGTTATCAAGCTAGTCTTCAGATGGCTCCGTACGAAGCACTGTATGGTCGGAAGTGCCGCACTCCGCTTTTGTGGGATCAAACGGGAGAACGTCAGGTTTTCGGGACGGATATCCTGAGGGAAGCAGAAGAAAAGGTGAAAATCATTCAAGAAAGGTTGCGTGTGGCTCAGTCTCGTCATAAGAGTTATGCCGACAATCGTCGTAGAGATCTAAGTTTTGGCAAAGGAGATTATGTGTATCTTCGTGTCACGCCTTTTCGAGGAGTTCATCGTTTTCACACCAAAGGAAAATTGGCACCGCGTTTTGTGGGACCTTATAAGATTGTCAGTAGAAGAGGAGAGGTTGCTTATCAGTTGGAGTTACCTCAATCTTTGGCAGGAGTCCATAATGTGTTCCATGTTTCGCAATTGAAAGTGTTTAAGGGTACCTACCGAGGAAGCTAATCTTGAACAGATAGAGGTCCAAGAGGATCTGACCTATATTGAGAAACCAATCCGTATTTTGGAAATAGATGAGAGAAGAACCAGAAATCAAGTTATCCGTTTTTGCAAAGTCCAATGGAGTAATCACTCGGAAGAAGAATCAACTTGGGAACGAGAAGATGAATTGAAGTCAGCTCATCCGCATCTGTTCGCCAGTTCTTCCGAATCTCGAGGACGAGATTCTGTTTAAGGGGGGTAGGTTTGTCACACCCTAAAAATCCAAATTTATAAATTGTTGTTTAATTGGAATTATTAGAATTTATTTTAAAAGTCTAGAAGAGAAGATCTAATTTTAATTAATAAATTCCAATATAAAATGGGGCCAGATAAAATTTCATTAAATACTTTGCTTAATTCTATAATTCCTAGATTTTTCTGGGATTTATTTGAGCTAAGGAAGTATTTTTAATAAATGGAATTGCATTTCATGAATAATTTAAATTGAAAAAGGTTTTTAAAAGTCTTCTTTTGGCTTTGGGCCGAAAGTCGGCCCAAAACCTCTCTCCCTCTCTCCTTCGGCCCAGTCGGCCCAGTCCAGCAGCAGCCGCCGCTCGCGCGCGCGTCCGCCCGCTGATAGGTGGGGCCCACCTGTCAGTCTTCGTCTACCTCTGGCCGCCGCCGCCCGAAACCCTAGCGCCGCCGTCTCCTTCGCCGCCGCCCTCTAACCCCTTTATAAGGACCCCCAGTGTCTCCTCTACCCGCCGCCACCCTCGCCTTCGTCTCTCGCCGTCGGAAGAGCTCTAGCGCCGTGTGACCTAGCGCCGCCGTCGTCGCCGTCGCTCCAGCCGTGCTTCGTCGTCGCTCCAGCCGTCGCCGTCGCTCGGGGAGGTCGCCATCGTGGTCGCCAAGTCGTCGCCGTCCTTGTCCGCCCCTTCGTCGTCGCCGAAGACCGCCGGAGCACCGTCGCCGCCGTCGACCCGATCTTCTCCGCCGCTTCGACCTCGTCGCCGTCGCCGTCCGTTGATCTTCCGCCGCCGTTTTGGTCACCGGTGAGTTCGCCGCATCGCGCTCTACGTCCTGGTGCCTTTCGTTCGTGCCGAAGCGTCGTCGTTCGCCGGCGAGCGTGCGCCGTCCGAGCCGCCGAGCCGCCGCCGAAGGTGACGTCGCCGCTGACGTCGTCGTGGCCGTTTGCCGTGAGCCGCCGTAGACCCGATCGATCTCGGCCGTCCGTTTTGGATGGATCGATCTCGGCCGTTCGTTCCCGTGAACCGCTGCCGTGCGCCCGGTCCACCGCAAACCCTAGCCGCTGACGCAATAATTCCCTTTTCCTTTTCAAAAATAATTCATTATTGCGTCATAATTCAATTAAAATCCATATAAGTGTTTTAATCCGATTTAATCTTTAAAAATTCATAACTAATTCATCTTAGCTCGGATTTAGTTGGTTCAAGTCTCTAAATTTTTCTAAAATTGAGATCTACATGTTAAAAATATCCACATGTACTGTTCATGCTTGTTTATGTGCTGTTTTGGTGATTTTGCTCTTTTCTGTTTAGATTCCGATGTTTCCGGAGAGTCCGTTTTCGCAGGAGAAGAATTTGAAGAGTTCCAAGGCCAGCAAGGCAAGTCACACAGATCCCAAACAACCCTTTGAGCATGTTGATCCCGATTAAAGCTATTGTTTCTATTCAACTATTGCATTTATTTTCGAATGTCATTGGGTGGAATTAACCTATTGTTTGTTATAGCCCTTTTGTTCTTGATTACTTTATTACTTGATACCTTGGGTTATTATAACTTGACTAGTTGGGCTTTATATATTGGTTCAGTTAGATATTAGATATGAATGCTTAGCCATGCTTAGAAACATTAGCACACTATTAGGGTAACTTATGATTCACTATTAATTATTTAATGAGGACTTAATGATAGTTCACGATGGTCAATCGTGATTGGTTAATTAATTACTTGCCAATTAAAACCTGATAATGGTGGGTTGTGAGCACATGGTTTTGAGAGTCGTGCTCATGACAATTAAGGACCGGTTCACGAGTTTCGGTTGTGAAACATTAACCGTGCCAACCACAAGCCAGCGTGGGCAACGGCTTTACCTTTTGTATAGCATGGTTTATTGCGGGGCACCAGACTGAGAAGTGGCGGAGATAAGCCCACAGGGGTCGCTGGGGAGTCCATGCCTTGTTTATAAGGGGGTGATTATGATCCAGGAATGGTGCGCTGCGGTGGATTGTGTTATGCAAGGGGTATTGTCACAGCTCCTTTCCGAGGTACCGTGGTGGTATTGAGGCACATGGTGACATGATGTGGGGTTGTGTCTTGTGGGTACAGTGGTACACCTCTGATCAGAGTAAAACTATTCGAATAGCCGTACCCGCGGTTATGGGCGGGTCTAACAATGTCTTTCGTGATTAGTCTCACACCTCTCATCATAATAAAAGATGCTATAACTGGTAATAATTTGTTTAGCTCCTGGTTTGGAATGGTATATTCCTGGTTTGGAGATAGATCTGTACAGCCGGGTATGGTTGTTCAGAATGGTTGGGCCTATACAACAGGGTATGTTGTATAGCGTTGGATTAATATTGTTTAAATATTACTTAACTGTTTTATTAAATTCTCAAATGTTTGCTAAATGCTGTTTATGCAAATGGAACCCTATTATGCCATCCTTTGTTATCCTGTGCACTTGCATATTTGCTGTGTGGCTTGCTGAGTATGTCATATACTCACCTTGCAATCATTCATCAGAGGAAGAGTTCTACAATGATGCTGATGGTGTGGAGGATTAGGTGTAGCCCTGGTCAAGCTGCCTGTGGAGTGGAGTCGTCTGCGCCGTTTATCTTATTTTCCGCTGCTTAGATTTTTATTGATTGAGAGGAACTATCTACCTCTGTAATGACATTTTATTCGCTTATTAATTAGAGTAATAATTGTACTCTATTATCAATTTGTTATTGTGTGCCTCGGCTGATTCCTGGACGAGGGTTCACACACATGTAAGCGTTTGGAATTTTGGATAGAAATTCCGGGCGTGACAATTTCTTTCACCACGACGCAGACGGCTGGGCTCTTCAACTTCTTGCTCAGACTAGTTGTCGTGCTCCGCATGCTTGATGTGCTCCTCATGCTGTGTGACCTCTTCGTCCCAATGCTGCTAGGGCTAAGGGGGTCGAAGTCGTCTTCGTCAGACTCTCCGTCATCGTCGCTGTCCTCAACATCCACAATGGGGTTGGTCGGCTGGGATGCGGGGTGCGTAGGAACAAATGAAGTCAATCCGTCGACTGTCACCCCCATGAACATGCGGTCCAGTTCATCGAGATAGTCGGGCATCCCGTTCTTCAGCTTTCTCAATTTAGGATGGCCCTGGAAAAAACGATGGCAGCAGTCAGATGCATGGGAAAGAGCAAGAATAAAAGTGCACAACGTAATATTGAAGTTTTTGTACCTTCGTGTTGTCATCCCACCACTTCTCAGAAGCAACGACGGTACCGTCAGGCCTGCGGCCTAACCTAGTGTCTGTACGCAATTTCTGTATAAAGGTCCACATATTTTTCAAACCCCTGTATCTAAATCCGAATTGCTCATTGTCGTGGACCAATTCAGTGGCGGCATAATATCCCTTCCTGATCTCCTTCCACCCAGTTTTAGTCATGGATCCCCTTAAGCAGTTCCCATTATCTATTTGCTTGCAGTAAAGCTCGCAAAAAAGCTTGGTGTTCTCATTTGTCCAATTTGCCATATCATTGACATCCTAGATGCACAAGTAAACCGAACGAAGCAATGACCTTCGCACTTATCAATCAATGCAAATTAAACAACTTTATAACAATGAACTCTCGTCTCACTATGTCATGTTAATGCTAAAATATGCGCCGCAATGTATGTCATTGCTGTAAAACTAACCCTTAACAAAAGAACTGTGAGCAACAAAGTCAAAGTCAGTAACCATACGGACTAACCGTAGCTCTAACACATTTCGCAAGTATTGCAGTAGCTTTAATTCACATGGTTCAACAATATAATACATAGCAACTAATCAAACGCAGCAGTTCACAACAATATGTTCAATTGCAAATCCACACATTGCAAAAACTTAAAACGGCTGTACCTGTGTCTGTCGAGGCCGTGAACCACGACCCCTGCCTCGGCCTCTACCTTGAGAAGCGGCCGGAGCTGGCGGCCGGATCGGAGGCACGAAGACGCCTCCTTCGCCTGTACCTCCAAATGGCGGAGCCATTGGCGCTTCGAACCCAGCAGCAACGGAATGCGGTCTGCCGAGTCCTCCGGCCGACATCGGAAGGGCACGTCGTGCCCCAGATCCGGAAGCCCCTTGAGCACTTGGCCAGCCGCGCAGCCCGAGCGTGCGATTTCCAGTACGGGCAGGAACGCGTACGCCGGGAGGGCATTGAGTTCCCTCCTCACCGCCGCCTCGAAGAAGGTCTTCATAGGCGTGCATGGACGACCAGTCATCGCCGGAGTTGAGGTCGAGTGCCCCGAACTCGAGACGGGAGGGGTTTTGGCTGCTCGAAGACCCCTCACCGAATCCACCCGAGCTGAACGACGGGCGGCCGCCATCTCAGGACGTATGGAGAGGCTGACCGAGGAAGTCGTGAGTAGGGATGCCGGCGCCGAATCGATGCTCGGCCCCGTACAGCGGGCCAGTGGTCCCGCCGCCGTACGCACCTGAGCGGTTGTCCGGCACGTATCCGCCGAGGTGGCTGCCGTCACCTAATACGCGCGCGGCGTTGCCGTCGCCGTACCCGCTCGCGTGGCTGTCGTCGGCGAACTCTCCTCCGTTGTCACCGTCGCCGTACCCGCCTCCATCATGGCCGTCGCTGTAGCTGCCCCGTTGTCGCCGTCGCCGTTGTACGAATCCATTGCACACTCCGGTCGATCCCGGCCCACACGCCGCCGCGGAGCTGATGGATATGGACGACCTACCCTCCGATTCGCCGGGGAAAGGCTTGGATTTGTGCGGCGGCGACGCGTTGGAGAGTGAGCGGAGGCAGGGGAGAGCAATCTAGGGTTTGCACGTGTGACGACGCGATGGGGAATGGATAGGAGCGGCGCCGACGCCTCCTCCCAGGGGTATAACGGGCCACACATCCCCTAGGGTACTGTTTGGGCCATTAATGTGCGAAATGGCCGAATTCCAGCTCCCACCCCGTTTAGATCCAAAGTCCCGAGTGCACCCCTTTCACCGATTTATTTGGCACTTTGGGCCTATCTAAACACAGCCTCAGTCACAATTCTTTTGTCAGGGTACCATACTAATTTGAGAGCAGTGGCAATTTTCAGTAAAGACCAACCCTCACAGTCCATCCCAGATATATCTTTAAGGTGCTTACTAGCACAGCGCAAATTGTCAGAATATTTCTCCACACAAAGATCACACTCATAAACGAGGGCTACTTTCTCAATAATGCATCTATTAACCTGGATATAAGGAGCATTGCTACATCACTAATAGGAAAAGAAGAAAAACGCTAAGGGCAAAATATTGCATCAAATACTTTGGTCACTGAAAATTAAGGGCTCGAACGCACACAGGGAGCAAATAAAGCAGAAAGCACTACGTGCCACACATATGTTAAAGGAGGTGATGAGCTCACTCACCATCATCTCTGGTTTGAAATCAAAGCCATAGCGATTCAAGCCATAGCCTGATCGAGATGGCCGATGAGGGTTCTCGCCATGTGCAGCTAGCTTCATCTCCAGGGATCATCGATCGCTTCTCCTCACGACTGTGAGGTTGCGAACACACAAGTAGTGCACGGAAGACGAAAAGAAAGGAACAAGAACCTCGTCGACGAGCAACACGTACGTACAGTCTAGTAGTATCATCTCGCGTGCGCGCGGCTGGGAATGTACGTAATCTGGCGGAAGAAAAATGCACGGATAAGTAGCTGCTACTCCTTCCGTTTGTTTTAGATTATAAGACGAGTGAAACTACTTTAAGTTTAATCAAGTTTGTAAAAAAAATACTAATGTTTTCAATCCAAAATAAATTTATTATGAAAATATATTTAATAATTGATTTGAGAAAACTAATTTAGTATTATAAATATTATTATATTTTTCTATAAACTTAGTCAAACTAAAATAGTTTGACTAAAATGTCTCGTAACATGAAGCTGAGAGAGAGGAGTAGGAAAGATTGATGCAATCGTGGGATGCATGGATGAAAATCCGATCGATGAAGACTCTCTCGGTTCGCCCGTGATTAATGTGGACTCGTTTCACTAACTCAACATTTTGACAAGCCGAAGCTTATCTTTAAATTCCTCTTATTTTTATTGCCGTTTGTATTGAACAAAAATTCCCACTTCAACTTCAATGCCATACACGGTTCTCACTTCCCAAGCATTTTCTCGTAGAGAAATATACCCACAAACTCAACAGTGAAAATAAATCGAATGAAACTCAAAAACATACAGCAAAGCAACGAGTGGCACCACGCCTTATGCAAGCTTCTGCCATTGCATAATAATACGGTAACACTGACCTGGCCATCAATTTTTGTATGTATAACGAGTTCTGCTCTGGCCTTGTTACGGTTCATATTAGAAATACAAACACTTAATACAGCATTACAACTTCTAGTTTAACCTAATCTTACACAAACGTCTCACGGACACTGAGACAAGTACTGCTAGCTTAACTTGCAACAACAACGGGTGGGATAGAAAGCCAAGAATGAATTGCCTGAAAACAGCAGATCTACCCGTGACATTCGCACTGTGATGGACTCAATACATCCAGATTATTACCCTGCCAGGATCAACAATTGGTGCATAGATCATTCAGAGGAATGTACATATAATTACTTTGCACGATGAAGATCATTTGAAAGATGGCAGCACAATTCTGGAGCAAGAATCCACCCTCAAGAGTGAATGCCGGTGGACAGAAGCCACTGTTCTAGGTTTCGAGCCGCTACTTCATGTTTCCTTCTGTAGGAGCTGTAAGTCAGGAGGGATCCGGCGATACCCGGAGTTCTGCTCTCCTTTTGGATACACAAAGCTGTTCATCAGAAATGGAAATACCCCTACTGACACTTGTTTCTCTCAAAGTGAAGCAATTTTGTTACCTTTGTTTGGTTCGGCTTTCTCACTGGGAGCACCATCTTCATTTTTCTTTGTGTTCAGGAAGCGTCCACCCGTTCCTCTTGCCCTTCGCATAGCATGTTGATGACGAGACTCATGAAGATAGGGCTGCAATATCAAACACCAAATTCCGCTATCACTACAGAACACTGCCAGTGCTTAACAAATTATCGAGCTCTACACTTCAGTAAATGGGAGACATCCAACCAGGACACGGAAGGATCATCCTGAAAACTCAACACTCGATCTAGAGGAGGAAATTCCAGAATTAGCAGGAGGCGAGAACCAAGATATAACTTCACTAACCTTTCTTGATTTAACAACTTTTTTCTCAAGTTCAGCCTTCGCACGTGACTGCCTCCGTCTTAAAATTCCATGATATTGCTTAGCATTTACATAAACAGGCTCCTCAGATATTTCAAGAGGCAACGGCATACGAGAGTGAGTTAATCCAGGTAGCTGGAAATGAGTCTGTGCGGACTGCAGGAAACAAAAATGCAGAAAGTTCAGCAACTCTCTAAGGACAGTTTTAGTAAATATTCAACCTTTATAAAAGTTAAACCACGTTAAGTCTAGCCAAAGTGGTGGAGTCAACCTAAAGACATTTGAGCATTCAGATCTTTCAGGCTTCCATATACTACGAAAGCAACCAAATTTCTGGTAATCACAAAGTCCGTTTTTGGTTCAGGTGTATCCATGGTCTTGTTACTCTATCAGTTGTGCAGTTCTGTGCCCATGCCTGATGTCTGTCTTCTTGATCTTAATCCCTCTGGCTATTGGTGTTTCCTAATGTAAATGCTAGTAGCTGTCTAAAAAAATATGGTTTATACAAAACTAGAAAAAAGCTAAAATAGGGCGCTGCAATTTCAGCAGCCCTTTGTGGGAAATCACTAAGGTAGAGTGATAGACAGCTGCTCCAATATCCGCAGTTCTTCAATATTTCAGATCCAAAATTGCATCTCATACTCCAAGAGAGTAAGGATTGCATACCAGGCAGGAGACGATTTATGATAATTTAAACTGGCAAGGAAAAAGGTACCATAGCTTGAGGTCCATAGGGACCAACCATGCCCATATAGTAAGAGTCAGGGTACTGGTATGCTGCCGAAGCCTGCACAATGACCGATATGAGCATGAGAAAATGAGCACATTGACAGGGAAAAGTATACACGAGTTGCAGACACAACAAGATCTATAAGAAACAGAAACTCAACAAGGAAAGAATGCATACAATTGGTTGGTTTAGTTCCAGCTGTGAAAATGGTGTTAAATAGTCTGATGCCAAAGCAGTCATCTGCGATGTTGCATGATGCTTTTCTTGATCAGTGCTTCCATCTGGCATTCAAACAATATTAGTTCGTACTGAAATGAGGTAGCATGTTTTACATTTGGCGTTGACCCAATGCAAAAAAAAAATAAAAACTCTTCGCATGGAACTCCTAAAATCAACAATTATTTTATGATTAGCGGATACATACGAAGGGATCAGAAAATTTTGCGAAAAAAAGGTCAGATACTATAATAAGAACAACTAAAATACATCATCATTTTTCTGAATTTACTCTAGTTAAGTCATTCTTTCTTAGCATGACTGTGTATATAGGATGGTATTACTTAAGCAAAGAACCAGGCAAGTGCAGCTACAACAGAGTGAACACGATCTAGTGAGTAGTGACAAATGGTACAACATCAGCACAACACGACAGGCTCCACAGCCACTGCATATGCAACGCTAATGCATGATAGATCAGCGATACACCTACGAGTGTTTCAGGATTAACGAGGTGACCAAGACTTCAGAGTTCTACCATGCTCATAGCGTACTTAACCAGCACGCAAAAAGTTGGCCTACTTTCGATTCCAACCTCCATAAGAGGACACTCTTGCACTCCTAATTGGGAACATCTGAATTAGTCTCCTTTTTCAACTCAAGCACAATTTGTTCCCAAAACAAGCACGAATTGCAGAGATAAAACCGGGCCGAGCACCTACAACCACTCCAAAAAGGAAAAGGAACAATACCTTTGGTCTCCCCTGATCTTCGTGAGTCATCGCTGCTCTCCTCTGCCGCGTCGTCGCCGCCGCCATCCCTGCCCGACAGGCTGATCCCCGCACCGCTCCCCGGCGCCACGACGGCGGGCGACACCGCCCCGACCCCGGCGGAGGTCGTCCACCACGGCTGCTGGATCGGTATGCCGGACGGCAGCGCGCCCTGCCCCCTCGGCTCCACGAGGTTGGTTCCCCCCGGCCTCGACTCCATGCTCGCTCACCTGCTCAGGCAGAGTTTCAGTTTGCAGCAAGAAAAAAGGCACGAAGACGAAGCTGAGCAGAAGAGATCCAGGAAAATTTATTGATGCAGCAGCAGCAGCAGAAGTCTGACAGCACGAAGCAGGGATAGAATGGAATGAATAGAATGGCAAGATTTGACCTTCCTCCACACCTCGGAATGCTCGGAAGAACTGACGAGCATGAACCATTTAAAGCCACCGACAATTACTCCTACAACAACTAGGGCACAACTGCCAACTGAACCACCATGGGGAACTGGACATGAAAGAACCGGGACCAACCAAGAACTGGTCCATCCAGAGAAGATTCCTTGAATACCAGCGTGGGGGACTGTAGTACGAACCGAGTAAGATTCTCCGATACAGTTGGACTTCTGCAACCGGGCTCAGATGAAAATCACCACATATTCTCTCCTCCTCCTCCGCCGCCGCCGCCGCGGATCAATTCTCCTCCGCCTCTTCCTCGATCCGGTTCCCGAAATCCCAACCGGCCGGCAAACCCCCCATCCGAGTAGCCGACCAAGATCCCGTTCCCTTCCATGAACCGCATCCAATCCACCCACGAATTCGGTCGGGTAAGGTAAAAAAACCCCATCCAAAAGTAGAAACATCCAGACTCCGCATCAAAACCAAGGCGGCAAAAAAAGGTAAAAAAGAAAAAAAAAACACAACAACAACAACAGTAGAGACACGGCCGCAACGCCAATCAGGATCCAATCAGGATCCAGCAGGATCCTGATTGGCCGCAACGCCAATCAGGATCCAGTAGAGACACGGCCGCAACGCCAATCAGGATAAAAAGACTTAAGAAGAGGAAGAGGAGGAGGAGGAGAGGGGGGGAAGAAGGAAGAAGGAGACGCGCGGCCGCAGCCGCTAGTACTGACCAGTGAGCAGCCAGGGCGCGGAGGCGGCGGCCAATAGGACTCGATCGATCTCTCTCTCTCTCTCTCTCTCCGAGAGGCCGGCCAATCGGAGGCGGTGCACGCCTCCTCTGGGGCTCAGGCTCTTCGCTGCTGCTGCTGCTTGCTGCAGCTGCGGCTACTGGCTCTCGCGCTCTAGCCAACGAGAGGCGAGCCCTAATGCGGAGCGAGATGGGATTGGGCGAGGAGAGGGGACCATAATTATTGCGGTGGTTAAGCTCAGCTGCGTGGACAGGTGGATCCATGGATGGGGGCACAGGGGTTAGCTCCCGCGTTGGTGAGTGGAAGATTAACGTGGCCATTTGGATAGACGTGTACGGGACGGGGCAAAAAAAAATTACTCCTAACAAAAGCTAAGGGCCGGAGGAAAAACATAGTAAAGAGGATTTCAATCCTATAGAAAAATTTCCTATGAAGCCCTTTGAAACAAAAGATTGAATCATATCTAATCCTTTAAAATTCCTATATAATGGACAATCCTATAGAGATTTTGGAGGAAATTTAGCAATAGCTTTAACCTCTTGCTAACTTTCCTTTGAGCCTATATCTCTCATCCAATTCCTGTGGTTCAATCAAACGGTCATTACTGTGTTTTTCCTGCGTTTTGCAATCCTCTATTTTACACTTACATTTATATTAAAATCCTACATTTTTCCTATTCCTACGTTTTTTCAATCCTGTGATTTAAAGGTGCCCTAAGTGGTCATCACTGATCACTACATACTCTCGCTCTGTTTCATCGTATTTTAAGTCGCTTTTATTTTTTTTTCTAATCAAATAATTTTATATTTAACTAATTTTATAGAAAAATATAGTAGCAAATATATTCAACAGGAAGCAAACATGCAATTAAAATATGTTCAATGTTATATTTAATAAAAGTAATTTGGTATTGTCAATGTTGCTAATCTTTTCTATAAATTTAGTTACCTTAAAAAGTTTAACTACGAAAATAGTCAAAAACAACTTACAATGTGAAACAGATGGAGTAACACACACACTCTCTCTCTACCACCGTTTGAGATGGTTAAAATTGATGGATTAATACACTAATATAATTTTTTATAACAACTTAAACGTTTAGGATATGGTTAAAATTGATGGATTAGTATATAATATGATTTTTATATAACTATTTAAAGGTATAAATGAATGAATTAGCTATTCTTTCTTTAGAAAAGTATTTCAAATGGATTTTAAATATTCCTTTTTTGCATGAAACATATTTCTTAGCTCTCATCAAATTCCTGTGTTTTTTCTGTGGTTCAATCAAATGGTCATTCCTGTGTTTTTCCTGCGTTTTACAATTCTCTATTTTACACTTACATTTATGTCAAAATCCTATGTTTTTCTTATTCCTACGTTTTCTTAATCCTGTGAATCAAAGGTGCCCTAAGTGGTCATCACTTATCACTACATACTCTCGCTCTGTTTCATCGTATTTTAAGTCGCTTTCATATTTTTTTTCTAATCAAATAATTTTATATTTAACTAATTTTATAGAAAAATATAGTAGCTAATATTTTCAACAGGAAGCAAACATGCAATTAAAATATGTTCAATGTTATATCTAATAAAAGTAATTTGGTATTGTCAATGTTGCTAATCTTTTCTATAAATTTAGTTACCTTAAAAAGTTTAACTACGAAAATAGTCAAAACAACTTACAATGTAAAACAGATGGAGTAACACACTCTCTCTCTCTACCACCGTTTGAGATGGTTAAAATTGATGGATTAATACACTAATATAATTTTTATAACAACTTAAACGTTTAGGATATGGTTAAAATTGATGGATTAGTATATAATATGATTTTTATATAACTATTTAAAGGTATAAATGAATGAATTAGCTATTCTTTCTTTAGAAAAGTATTTCAAATGGATTTTAAATATTCCTTTTTTGCGTGAAACATATTTCTTAGAGCTTAGAAAACCTGTAAACGAAAATCCAAAATTTAGAATCAGAAAAGAACAGGCATACGAGGAATTATCCAGTGTTTCTCTTTATTTTATTTCATATGGCTTTTTATTTGCAGGGAGTGTGCACTGATGTCTGGGTGGAGTGGCACTGTGGCAGGTTGACGACATGAAAGAGAAGGATATTTAATGGTTAAATAGCGTTGTCAGGTTTTAGTTAAGCTTTGCTCGATGCCAGATGGCAGGCGCGGTGGCCGTCTAGAGTAGCCGGGCGTGCTTCTTGTGTTGGATTATTTAATTTGCAGCTTTATTACGAGTATACATCTCCACGGCATGATATTATTGATTAGTAATGTCTTCCACGGTACGCATTGTGCTGAACGAGGGTTGTTGCTAGTATTGTTGATCTTCTATGAATGGGAGGTGCTAGTATTGCATATATACAGTGATACAGGCGAAGAGGATAATTAGTACAGTAGTACATGTGGTGTTAACTACAGCAGTAGTAGTACTGGAGAGTGTATATGCAAGATAAGATGTCGCAAATTCCTGAGTCTTGCCAGGCATGGCTAGTGAACTGGTCGTACTCTCAGTAGTACTTCATCGTTTCATATTATAAGATTTTTTTAGCATTTTTCATATATATATATATATATATATATATATATATATATATATATATATATATATATATATATATATATATATATATATATATATATATATATATATATATATATATATATATATTAATAAATCTAAATATATATATATATATATATATATTAATAAATCTAAATATATATATATATATATATATATATATATATATATATATGTGTTTAAATTTATTAATACCTATAAGTAATGCTAGAAAATCTTATAATATGAAAAGTACGGAGTTCTAATTATGTTTGACATAAGATATAAAATGGATGACCGTGTTCTTCTTTAGAGAAAGATCGAGCTCGCGCTTATCCAATTATGCCACCGTGTTAACCCTGTCGTAATACGACAAACTATTTTTATTACTAAGGGCCTATGTAGTTCTCTATCCTACCTATTCATTGGTAGTCTACCAATTTTTTTGGTAGGGTAAAGTTAATTAGTCTACTTTTTGGTTTGATATCAATATGGAGCCAAATTTTAATAGTACGCTGAAGAAGATTCTAGAATATGGCCAAATTAAGTATGGGCATTATCAACTGTTTGGCTTCAAACCAAACTAACAAATTTACTATTTAAATTATCAAAATTTTAATAGGGCACCGTTTTGGCTTCCATCCAAAACGGCCCTAACTCTTTTGTTTTACGCCGATCGAACGAGCCACCTCGCCCCACCGACCGACTGACTGGTGCCAAATTCGAAAGGGCAGCCGCCACTAAATTAACCAATAAACGCGGCAGGATATCAATTATCATTTGCACGTCAAATCTAATGAGATTAGCAAAGTTTGTACTACTACTAAAAAGAGCACGAAAGGTGAAAAAGAAAAGGAAAAAGAAAAAAAAGGACGTGCAAAATAAGAAGATAACCCCTTCTGTCTTACACGACACACCCTCGCAAAAGTCACTACTCCACGACAATAACAAATATTTTCTCTATCCTAATATATTACTATCTAAGATTTATAGGATGTAAATCTTATTTTAAAATAACAAAATTGATAAAGATTCTGTTCAGATTTATTATATTAGAATATAATAAATCTTATCTTATACGGATATGATAAACAGGGCAAGAATAAATTTCTTTAAAGAAAAAAAAAGCAGGGCAACCGGCCAAGGGCGGGCATACCGGTCAGAATAAGGTTGCAGCAGAGCGGGCATGGACAGGTGGGTAGCAGCCCGGATTTGCCGGGAGCTTTTCACCGGGAACGGGAACAGTGCAGTCCCGCCATTTTTGGCTGTAGGGGTGCACTCGCCGCCTCGCCGAAAGAAGCAATAAAAATCAGCCAAAGTCAGTCGCGCGATCGTTTCACGCCGCCATCGAGATGGGATCCACCCCTCTCTCCCACGCCCGCAACACGCCAACGACGCCGCCACTTCCACGATCGATCCACCTGCCTGCGCGGCTTCGCCGGTGGGCTCTTGGATCGATCCACCTGCCCTGCTGCCCCTTGGCTGATCGCGATCGCGCGACGCGAGAGAGAGACAGAGAGACAACGACGTCCCAGCGAACGGAAAACAAACATGACACACACACACGCTCCGGGGCCACGCGTCCGCCCGCGCGAGGACCCGGGACCACGCGAGGGGGCGACGTGGCCTTCGGTTGGTGGGAGCACCCTGGTGCGCGACGGCGACGACGATGCGGCCGTCATCCGCGCTGAGCTAGCTAGCTAAGATTGAGGGCGCGACCGTGACTCGGTTATTAGGATAATCTTTTAAGAGGAGTGAAAAAAAATTAAAACCATAAGTAAAATAAGGGTATATTTAGTACAACTTCAGCTATATTTAAAATGGGATTTGAGCTGAATGAAGCGCTCTCGTATAAGAGCAAGGATAGTAGTGGGCTATAATAAGCAATCTGCAAGTTTACGTGGAGGAGAGAGAAAGAAGAAATGTGATGGCTCTCATGTAACAGGTAGCTTTACACTTACTCCAAAACAAATACATTGCATGTATAAGTGGGATAAAGAGGGGAGAAGAAAAATAGAAAAATAACATTATAGCTAATCTATTAGGGCAATAACAATACAAGCAACTCAATTGAGTTTTCATATATACCATGTAGGCCCAAAGACGACTACTTGAGCCATAACTCTCATAGTGCAGGCTCACAAATACATTCAAATGGATCCAATATATGCTTATAACACACCTCGGAGCTACGCAACCCACAATGTCAAGTGGCCTTCCATATACAAGCGCGTGTGCGTGCTCTGCACCGCTCGTCCTCAAGTGCACACGCGAGGAACTCGAAACCCAGTTAAGGTGCGAACAGCTTAATAGGGATGCACAGAGAGCTGACACATCACCGAGTTACGGTAGGACTGCTCAACACGAACTCGCATCGTGAAGTACCTTATATATATATTGGTTTTAAGATGTACTAACAGCTAGCAGCAAGCTCAATTATTAGACTTATTTTAATACGATGGTTAATTAGGAACGAAGAAGTATGTTTTTTAAGCAATTTTTTTATAAGACTTTTTCTTTTTGGAAAAAAGTATTCCTACCCTTTAGCATATCCGAAAACGTACCGCGCGGCTGCGGGGGTGGCGTGGCGGATTGGCGGTTGGCGCTGTCCGGCGGCGAGGTGGCAAGCTCGGGATGCTGGGGTCTCGGGGGACACCGTGACACGCTCCAGTGAGAGTCGACAGACGTGCCGCAGCTGCCAAGCGGCGGTGTGTGTTTTTGCCTCGAGAGTGCTCTCCAAGTATGGGTTTCGTGGCTTCGTGCCAATACGCGATCGATGTTCTGTACATGCTGCTGAAAGGTAGATTGATTACGTGGTACGTACCCCAAAATGCCAAATTAAAGATAGAACAGGCACGGACTCTGCTGGGTTAGGTGGTGTGTTAGTCCCTCTCATAAAATGATAAGTCTCTTTTATAGGAACTAAAATTTTTGTGGGAGGGACTAGACTTTAGTCCCTCCTTTCTAAACACCACTTTACACTATCCGTGTTTAGTTTGTTCGAGTGATTAACATTTTCTCCTTTTTATTTCACGATGAATGGTTAGTACTATTTGGTTTAATATGGAGAACATGCAGGGGAGAGAGATGATAATTCGGTTGTAGAAGTATTTTGCTACTGGCATGCACGTCGAAACTCGGCTCCAAATAGGCGTGTAGGTGTTGGGGATTAATTATGTCCCATTTCACAGAAATTTTGCAATAATTTCGTAACGAACAGTTTGTCTTTTGAGTCTCGTGATCAATTAGGTTAGCTTCCTGCATTCGGACGGGCCTTGTAATATTTGGAAAGGCCCACATTTGTGATGGCCACGTTAACATATGGGCTAGTATGTTGTAAAAAAAAAGGAAACAGGCCGGTGGCCTGGCGCACACTCCGTTCCATCGCGGCTAGCCCGTTATCGTTGTCGGCCGTTGGCGTGGGGGCAATCACGGCTACCTACTTACCTAGTACCTACACGCTGCTCCGCGCAGGCCCACGGGACACACAAGGCGACATCGCCGCGCGCGACGAGACGAGAGGAGATGACCGGTTTGGTGTCACTCACCACGGCGCGGCGAGCCGGGACATTTAACTTCCGGTATTAATATATGATAATTAATTATTTGTTACTCACTGTTTACGATATATGAATCTTTATATGTATATGATATGTGGGTCTAATAATAAATAATTTATCACCGTTTGTAAGAGTAGCAAAAAGCTAATTATTCCACGAGGGGCTGCCCCTGACCCCACCGGTCAATGTCGCTGTGCGCCGTGCGGCCCCCGCGCGCACCCACGCCTGCCTGCTCTACTTTCTCCGTGCTGCCGCCACCGCCTTCCCCCAAACAGGCGGAACGCAAGCGGCACCCATTTCAAACTCAACTGGGGTCTTCCTTCTTCCCAGTTCCCACGCCGAGAGAGAGAGAGAGAGACGCCACGACGTTTCAAAAATCTCGTGGCAACGGTCGCCTAACGCATGTAGTATAGGAGTACGTAGCAGCAGTGCAAAATCTGTAGCAAGTGTCACGCTCAGCGCACACCACACAAGGCGAGGCGAGTCTAAAGTCTCTCTTGACCCTTCTTTTGTCCGCGCCGCAAATGCGATGCATTGGCATATGGCCTAGCCGAGTGGCTCAGCAGTGGCTTTTCTCTATTTAGAGGCCCGCGACGACGCGACCGTGTCGGCGAGGGAGAGAGCAGGAGCAGCCAGCCACAACCACCCAACACAGCTCCCTCTCGCGGCGATGGCGGCCGTGCCGTGGGTGGCAGCGGCGGTGAGGAGGTCGATGCAGGAGGCCGCCGCCGGCGCCGGAGCCGTGTCGTACGCGCAGGCGCAGCAGGGGAGCCCCGCGGCGCCCGGGCCGCGGTCCACGGCGAGGTCGGTGGAGACGCTGGTGGTGATCGTGGCGGCGATCGTGCTCGTCGCGGTGCTCGCGGGCGTCGTCGCGCGGGCGTGCGGGGGACGCCACGTGGCGCCGAGCGGGGACCGCGACGTCGAGGGGTGGGTGGAGCGGCGGTGCCGGAGCTGCCTCGACAGCGGGCTGCCGCCGCCGCCGGCGACGGCCCAGCAGCCGCAGGGATCGTCAAAGGCGAGTGACGCCAAATAGAGGCCCAGAGCTCCTGCAATTTGTGTCAGATTCTTGTAGCGGTAGGCCAGCAGTAGCGTGGTTATACGGGGTATTAGCGTAATGATTAGATTATGTAGCAATATGAACATGCTAAAATAGCTGCTCTTTTTGTCCAGTAGATCACGAGGTTAGGATCTCTAAATTAACGTTTACGGTAAGATTTTGGTTATGATACAGCATTATGTAAACTTATTAAGTTTAGGGTTAATTAAACTTGAATGGATGGTACATGTGCGTTTCACTGTTTCATATAGTACATATTTAGCCCCCATTTTGTTGCCGCAATACGTGGTTTTGTCGACAATGTAAGTTTTTTTTTTTTGACACCGTCGACAATGTAAGTTGCATACACGTAATATTGGCCTTGTTCACTCATTGAGTCCTAAAAACCAAAGCAAACGGCCATAGAGAAATAGCAGTTCGAAAGATTCCAAAATAACCTGAGCAGGCTAGGAAAAAGAAGAAAACACCATAAGGGTGTAAAGTTTTAGCGTATCGCATCGACACACATTTGAAGTATTAAATTTAGTCTATCAACAAAACAAATTACAGAATCCGCCTAGCACCATATTGTCAAATCATGGCGTAATTAGACTTAAAAGATTCGTCTCGCAATTTACACGTAATCTGTATAATTAGTTTTTTTCGTCTATATTTAATACTCCATGCATGTGTCTAAACATTGATGTGACAGGGTGTAATTTTTTTCTTTTTACACCTTCGACAATGTAAGTTGCATACACGTAATATTGGCCCATATCATTCATTCATTGTGTCCTAAAAACCAAAGCAAACGGCCAAAGAGAAATAGCAGTTCGAAAGATTCCAAAATAACCTGAGCAGGCTAGGAAAAAGAAGAAGACACCAGAACCACAGATCCCCTACTTAAATGAATGGATGGCCCCTACTGAAAATGCAACCTTCACATGAGTGGATGACCCAATGTGCCATAAACCCAACCAGCACCAAAAATGCCAATGTAAATGGCTGTAAACATTTTTCCCTTTGGGTAACCGATTAACAGTATAGACATGGACACCGAAAATGCCAATGTGGAATTTTTTTCTCTTTGGGTAACTGATTGATCGTATAGACATGACTTAAAACCATGGTATTTAGGCCTGCTAAGAAATTTACAATCGACCCGTCTACCAGCGTAGTGCAAGATAAAGAATGTTTTGCCTCAAGTGCACAACCATGGTACATAACCAAATGGATCATATTTATACAACAGCTGAAAGCACTCCAAGGGAAGTTTAAAATGACCTCTTCACACGCGACGATTGCTAGAACGCCATTAGCAACTCACTGATACAAAACAACTGGTCAGATTCTGAAAATTTTACAATAAGCATTCAGATATTTTATGCGTCAGAGAGAGCAGATATTTACATCCGGATAGCAGTCTTGGTGTACTATAGTTTGATTGTGCGGGTTAATATGCACCACACAAGATATTCTCCCCTGCAACAACAATACAAAGGGTTCAGTCCTTATGGGTCAGACAGAGAGCAGAGCACCAATAATGCAAAACGTTGGGCATCCTTTTCTCTAGTAAAGGTCTCCAATGTATATACTCCGTAGAAGCAGCAGCTAATCTGCTAATGTTCAGTCAGAGGTGAGAATATGTAATTATAGCCATACCAAAGGTAAACATCACGTGATCATATCAGTGTGTCATCTTTGTATAATGTCAAAAGAAATTTTTGCCAATGAAATTTAGAGTAGCCCAAAGGTCAGGAGGCAAAAGACCTTGGCTTAGGTTGTTATAGTCATTTTTTTGTGCAACAAATCTATCAGGAGACCAAAAATATTGAAATAAATCCTTATTTGGTCATGGCACATAGAACGCCAATACATGAGATGATATTAATACATTTTATTGGCATAACCCCCACATATCCAAAACACTTACCAAATTACAGTGGCTGGAAATGAAACACATGTGACCATCAGATAAATGAAATCACCAAAGTATATTTTCTAAAAGGACCTTTTTTTTCATATTGAAATTTTGCAACCCAGAAATGTATCCATACAGCCATATGCTGCTAAATGATGCCCTGACATGATAAATTAGCAGGTAAAAGGCAGAGGCAGCATGTCGACTAATAGCATCAGAAAATACTGTTTACAAAGATATTTGAAAATGTTTCTGCGTGGCTAACCGTGGGATTTACTCTGCTACCAGAAGGTTCTGCTGCAAAACCTTTCAATGTTTGCATTGGTCAACATCTTATCCAACAAAAATAATAGCCATCGCACAGATCGCATGGCCAACATGCCTACATGTCTACCACTTTCCATTTAATCCTCAAATTAGATTTCTCTTAGGGGAAATACGTGCCAAAACCACTTCTGATCATAACTCTATGCCCAAACAGCTATATCTAAATGCAATACCAGGAGTAGGGATTTTTTGTTTTGAGTGATTGTTTTGGATCTGCTTTTTTGGGGCGGGGGGGGGGGGGGGGTGATTTGTTCTAGTCTCCTAAAATTTCAGTCATGACCGAGACAAAATTGCCTGCTCTGCATTTATTTTCAATGAAATCTGGTCTCCAGTTTTAGATGACAGAAGACCGAGACTGAATTCTTCAGTCTAACCAAATATCCACCCCTAACCAAGAGTCAGCCTACCATTGATCCATCAACATTTCTTAGGACATGTAGCAAAACTACGAATGGCAGTCCATATTTAATCCATCAACAAATTTGCTTCACAAGCAGCAAAAATCACTTTATATGCAAGAAGAAAGATCAGAAGTGGCTGTAAAAGCATGCAAAAAGCTGATATGAGACTTGGTGAAAATATCAAAAAGTGTTTTGGTAGACAATCATGCTGGGGTAAGGCCATAGATTAGTGGCTTAGGGAAAAAATTGCCGAAGTCTCCATGGAGAAGGCAAGGTGTTGGGAATTGTTATGAATAGCAGATCTGCAGATGTATTCGATAAGGGGGTTCTAGGCCCAATATATAGAAGTTCAAGAGAGAGTCCTAGACAAAATACTGGGCAAATGTAAAATTTCTTGGCGTATGCTACCTTGACAGGAATTATATATTATCCATTGGATAAGAGAAATTCTTGGCAATGGAATGGTTAAATAATGAGGTTCTGTGGTGGTACACAAAAATCAAATGATGCCTACTGAAATGTTAAAGTTTTGTAATGCCAACTCCGATGCAGCACATGCTGGCAGAAATTGCTCGAGCACAGTAAAATATCCAAAAAAGAAAACGTTTTAATACATCATGATTTGTGGTTCTGCTATATCTGTCAACCCCAGAAGCATACCTGAAAGTCCCTGAACCAATCCTATTCCCAAATGTTACCAGAGTTGTGAAAAGAAAGTGTGTGATATATCCTTCGGCAAATCAACTATTTTCAGAAAACCAAACCTTTCAAGTTTCAACTCATGATTTTGGAGGTGGACTTGAATGCACCCAAGTAATAAATATAATAATTCGGTTTCTTTTCTAGAGCAAAATTTTCATTAGTGATAATCAATTTGGTATACCTCTTTAGCAAGTAATACGAGATCAAGGTCAAGACAAAAGTAGATTATAATCTGCCGTAAACACAAGACATTAAATAGCAAAGAATACACATTTCATCTAGAGCCATCGGTATAATCTTTTTCATGTGATAACCGGCTGAAAGCACAAGATACTAAGTATTATAAATTGCTAACATTTATTCTTCATAACTAAAGTTAAAAATATTTTTTTGCCTTATATTTAATTTCTTCATGGATATGCTGACAGTTTTCAGCAGGATTAACATTTTCAGTTAGGGAATTATGATCAGAAAACATAAAAGTAAACATCATAATGCTAGGCAGATGTTGCTCCCTTTTTAAAATTTTATTAAAGAAGTAAACAAATGATGATAAGGCGTTGTTTTTCAATGCCCACACACTCATATAGTAACACATTGAAGTCCTGAATCAAAATCTTATAGAAACATGATAGTATATAAGATGCATTATATGAATATCTTAACAAAAAAAAAGATATTATACTGTAGTAAAAATCATGATTCCTGACTTTGGAAACAAGAGTATGTTCCTTATAGTCATAAATAGGAGTATTTGACATTTAGGACAAAATTTGGTTAAACTTTTGATATTTGGGCCCATCAATTTTATATTAGAATAAGTACAGAGATCTAATATGTTTATGACATTACATTAGTACTTTTCAAGGCAAATCTACACACACCATGTTTTTTTTAAAAAAACTAAGCATTTGAGACACTATATCGGGTCAAAGTTTCAAAAGTTTAATCAAATCTTGTCCTAAACATCAAATATTATAACCAGGAGTATTTGGAAACAAAAAACTTTGAACATCTGAACCATATTTTGGAAATCATGAAAGCTATCTAGACGTAGTCTTTTGGCGAATAGATCCTGAGTAATAAACAATCAAGTTGACAAAAAATCAGCTTTCCTCATAGAATCAGAATTTGTGTTGCACTGGCCACAATAAGGGACATTAGCCTCTAGATGAAAGGTGAACCGACTAGATGATGACAAGTGATCACTGATCAGGCCTTTGTTTGGAACAAAAAAAATTCCAATCATCGTGTCACATCCTTCCTGCTAATCCGATAAAATTAGGGCGTTTGAAGAATGAACACTAGAGCAGCGATACCAATTTGGATTGTATAAACTAAGTCACGATATTTGCAATCCACAACAAAAGCAATCAACGAGAAAGGTTTCATCGGCGCTGACCTTGACAGGGATGCTGAGGAAGAACAAGTGAACGTGGCCCTCGACCTCAGCGACGGTGTCGAAGGGCACGGATCCCCGCGCGAGGTCCTCGAGGAGGTAGATCGCGTCCTCCACGACGCTTATGCCGTCGAGGCTGAGGTTGGCGTCGATGTAGGAGACGGCGCGCGCGCGGACGCGCCCGCCGCCGGAGGTGACGCGCCCGAGCGGCGCGCCGCGGTAGCCGATGTCGACGTCGAGGCGGCCGTAGTCGAGCGCGAAGAGGTCCGGGTTCCGGACGCGGACCTTGAGCGCGGCGGAGATGGTGACGCGGACGGTGGGGCGCGCGGAGACGGAGACGTGCGCGAGGCGGAGGCGCGCCACGCTGACGTCCGGGTCGGCGGGCCAGAGGAGGAACCCGGCGAGGGAGAGCAGCGCGAGCGTGGAGAGGAGCGGGCCGAGGCAGCGGCAGCGGCACCCGCGCCGCAGCCGGCGGAGCCGCACGGGGACGAGGAGGACGTACGAGTCCGCGTTGGCGTCGGCGCCGGCGCGGGCGTCCAGATAGGGTGGCGGGGAGGCGGAGGAGGGGAGCAGGGGCTCCCGCGCAGGCGGAGGCTGCGCCTTCGCCATGGGAGGGCGAGGGCGAGGTTGGTGGGGGCGGTGGTCGCCGGTGGTGGGGGTGTGGGGGTGGTTGCGGGGAGTGGGCTTTGGCGTAGCTTAGGAAGGAAGAGGAGGTTGATTGGAAGCCAAGCGGAGGAGCTCGTGAAGTCGCCGTGATGATCCCGCGGATCTGATGCGATTGGGTGGTGGCTGGCCTCGCCTTGTTTGTCCTGTCGCTGGTTGGGACGCTTGAATGTTTGCGAGGTTGACACGTCGTCACAGCGATTTTTCTTCACCGCAATGAGTTTCACGGTTAAACCTTCGTCAGTTCAGCAGAAGTGTAGGTAAAAAAAAATGATCAGTGGCGGAATCAGCGACGCGTCAAGCACAAATGATTGATAATGCATTTTTAATGATCATTGGAATTTTATAGGTGTCAATAGTTACCGGAAGAAGTGATGATAGTGGTATGGTGGTAGAGTCTAGGCAGCCGTCCGCCGTCTGATCTTATCATGATGTGAAATTTTATATGTGCCGATATTTACCAGTAGAAGAGATGATAGATAGAGCCCAGGTAATTGTCCGATCTAATCGGGATGTGGCTTCACGCATTGTATATGGTTTTAGTGTTAAATTCACTTGCTTAGAGGGTTTTTGTTGAAGAGATTACCACACTAATATGTAAATATAGTCCACTATAAATAGTAGCACAAAGTAGAAGTCGTTGGATTTTGCATGTAGTAGAACAATTATTATACTGGTATGTGTATTGTTTTGCATGTTTAGAAATCAACAGCCATATTTACAAGGGATAGTCCTCTCTTTTTTCTTTCTTTTTTTACATCTTTATATTGATAACAAAATCTTACTCATTTTCTTTTAAGACTTGACATCTTATTTTGTTAAGTGATAGTGCATACACTTAAGTAACATTTGTTTATTTGCCTTTTGCAATGACTTGAGTAATGTTTGTAGGAGTAGTCGGTCAAACATGGCACATGGCCTTGGTTATAATTTAAAGGATTGGAGGGATTGGAGCATTCATGAAAAAGAGAAGATATAGTAGATTTTTTATCTTTCCCTCTTACAATTTGCATCCGACTACTCTTTGTGCTATGTTTTTTTATAGACATGCATGTGCTGGCAGATAGCCAAATTGATTGTTTAGTTAAAGGTTTTTAGCAAGTAAAAATGCTAATGAGTAATGAGAGGATGAACCCAGGAGAAAATACGTATAGAATGTAGCTTATGATGAACTGGTTATATATATAGGTCATATTCAAATGAAGATGGCACAAAATATAACCAGTTCATCATAGGCTATATGGAACTATATGGGTCATATTTTATAGACACGCAAATGAACCTTCCATTACCGAAAGTGACAAAAGTTGGTTGGAACTTGAAACCTGAAGTTGGAACAGTTCCAACGAAACCCGTCGCCATGGGAGAAAAATTGACATTTTGCCATCATTAGAACGGAGTTTCGCTGGAATGCTACTCTCAAAAGTGTCTCGTTAAAATGCCACCCTCAAACAGGGGCAACATGTTGCAATGCCATCTCAGCCATTTATTCCCAGTTTAATGATTTTTGCAATGTTTTTCTTGCTAAGATGACCCAAATACCCTTGGATCTCATCTCCCCCTCTATCTCTTCCTCTTCTTTCGTCGACAGATGTGGAGGAGGTTGCCATTGCACATGGTGTGTGGCACCGGCATAGTTGGGGAAGGTGGCTCGGCTCAGCGGGGCCGGAAGGGGGGGGGGTAGGGACGGCAATGGTTCCACCGCCACCTTGCCCGCCACTTCCTGACGAGCCCGCTGAAGGAGAAAGCGGTGTTGCCGACGGGGCCATACTGCATCGACAAGCGGCTCAGGCAGGCAGTGACGGTGTCCATCAACTGGGTGGATGGGAGGCGACGGCGGTGGCGTGTCCCGACGAGGTGAAGTGGAGGCGCCAATGTGTTGGTCGCCCCTGGCGGCGCCGCTCGGCTCGGCTGGGGGCGGCGGTGCCGGCACGGTTGAGCCAGGCGGTGGGAGGCGCCGGCATGGTTTACTCGGTTCGATGGGTATTTTTGTCCGCCGCAAAGAAAAACATGATAAAATTCCTTTTGATTAAGAAGAAAAGTATAAAATAACATTGTAATATGTTGTCTCTACTAGTAAGAGTGCACGTGCAAAGCACGTTCCTCACTATATGTCATAGTAAACATATAAACACAGTCAAATTTATAAGGTTTTCCTACGACGCGTATCACACAGGACATATAAATACAAAAATTTAATATTAATATGCCACATATCTCTCCCTTTACACTAACTATGAAAATGAAGGACATCTAATGATACGAAATATACAATTTTTTCATAGCTTTGATAAATGTTTGGAAACCTCAAGCAACATATCTATGTCAATTTTGCATTCAAACAACTCCAGCTAATGATACCAAATATGTAATTTTTTTCATAGCTTGATAAATGTTTGGAAACCTTGAGCAACAGATCTATGCTTATTTTGCATTCAAACAACAACACTACGTAATAAAGTGTCTAATTGGAAAAAAAAAGGCAAGGAGTTCACATTCTACATTATAGCTTCCTTGGTCACCTGGTTATGCATGTGCACATATGCCTAGGCATGTGGTCGCTTTTTGATTTTGCTGTCCAGTTTGAAAACCCTGAAAAACGCTAAAAAAACATATGGCAAGATCGAGCTAGCACCAACATGACCTTGCATGGCATGCTTCCAGTGTTCATGGAAGTCTAGGCAAATTATCATTGGATGTGCAATATCTCAGCATCCTGAAGCACCATAGCCCTTACACATTGGAAACAATTGATCCCAATAATCCCAAAAGAACATTTGTGATGTGATTCTATACTAATTAATACAGTTGTATTATATAAAAACCAAATAATAGTCAGTGTTGCTGTAGAACTACTTAACAACGGCAATTTTGGTATACTTGGTTTTGAAATCTGCATTTAAATAGTACTCCCTCCGTCCTAGAATATAAAAAATTTTAGAGTTGGACACGGTTATTAAGAAAGTAGATAGAAGTGAATGGTGGAGGGTTGTGATTGGATGAGTAGTGGAGATAAGTGGGAAAAGTGAATGGTAGAGGGTTGTGATTGTTTGGGAAGAGAATGTTGGAGGAGAAGTTGTTATATGTTGGGACAAATACTAAGGGCTAAAAGTTGTTATTTTGGGACGAAGGGAGTAGAAGTTACACCTATTGAGTTTCACAGTTAAAAACAGCATACCTAGTTAAAGTGTGTACATCTACTATAAACTAAAATGACATCTTAGAAATAAAATTATGTTTACCTTGAAGCCAAGTGCACATGGACTGAAATTCAATATTTAAGCTTGAAAACTATATTGGCCCTCAAATATTCCTAGGGCGACAAATATATTTTAGTATAAAAATAACTTGCTTATAATCTCAGATAACATAGACCATTTGTTTGTTCGGTTTTATGGATTTCTGCATTGGTCCTTTTGCACTGACTGTCAGGCAAGATTGTAAAGAATCACAAAAATGTGGCTGCATTGAAGGGAAATAAGTTGTCATCTGTGAATACAGAGATGGACTAATTATCCGTGTCAACAGAAACAGGTGGTGTTTGAATGTTTGAAGATGAAGATTAAGTGTTCCACACAAAATGAGGTTGTAATAACATGTGATTAATTGAGTTTTAATTATTCCAAACTTGATAAATAGATTAATCTGATATTTTAGAACAACTTTCATATATAAAATTTTCGCATGAAACATACCGTTTAGCAGTTTGAAAAGTGTGCCTCGAGTATCTAAAATTTAATCCAACTTTTGTTGGAGAAAAGAACAGGGCACATTATGAACAAGCAGATCATGTAACCCACAAGCAGATTATGAACAGAAGCACTAATTATCCGGAGTCACATTTTAGCATATATCATTTGGAGAGCCTCCATGATCCTTGTTTGCTTGAAGGCTGCAAAATACCTTTACTGGGCAGGAAGAGCAATCCGTAAAGTAAAGAAGCCATATATCCCAAGACTCTTTTTATCCTGCGGTTAAATGAAGGGTTAATAATGAAATGCAAGGCACCAGAATTCAGAAGCAATGGAGACGCTTCTCTTTTATTTTTGCGAATGAGTGACGGAAGACCAATTTCCACGCAGTTAGCTACCTGCATCCATTACTGTCTTATGTGTGAAGGGACATTCTCTCTCCGTTTCTAAATATTTGACGCCGTTGACTTTTCTAAATATATTTGATCATTCGTCTTATTCAAAAATTTTAAGTAAATTATTAATTTTTTTCCTATCATTTAAATCATTGTTAAATATACTTTATGTATACATAAAAATAAAACTATATGTATAAAAAGTTTTTTTGAACAAGACAAATGGTTAAACATACGCTAAAAAGTCAATGATGTCAAATATTTAGAAACGGAGGGAGTACGAAGAAAAGAGAGGACGTAGTAAATTGAGACAAAACAGGTAATTTTTAAGAACATAAAATAAAGCTGGACCTTTTAACTCTGAATATCTTTACTCTAAAATTTAAATTCACAGGCTACATGTCAAATCAACCAGCTGCCAGGTTATATGATATACTCCGTATCAAGTTTATATATATATATATATATATATATATATATATATATATATGTATGTATGTATGTATGTATGTATGTATGTATGTATGTATGTATGTATGTATGTATGTATGTATAACGGTAGTGACAACATATACTCCTTACTTGCTTACAAGATGTGATTTTTGTACATTTACCAGTGATGCGACCACTTCAGAGTGCAGAGCGAGCTGATGGCTGCACCACCACCAGTCAATGCACCCATCAATACAAAGCTCTTGGTTAACCCAAAAAGAGGTTAAATTCCTAGAAGAACAAACCAACCCAGTGACAACCAACGAGCTGACAAGGTTCAATAAGAAAATAATTCGCAACCAAAATTTTAACCTAACCCAACCTTACTCTCAAGAATGGACGACAACAAATACAGGATAATTGCGGTTGAAAAAAATGATTCTAGCAAAAATTGCATCAGATCCATTTCACCCCTAATCCAATCAGTTCGATTATCAGTAAACCAACCAAAAAGGTCACACTTTATATGGCACAACTACAATGTCCAGAAACGTCACAGCACAGATAAATCATCTATCACCTTGCGGAGATGCTGGTCGCTGGTCGGTGGGGAGGAAGCTGCCGATTGTCTGGCAGTAGAGCTCACATGTGGAGAAGTGGATCATGTGCTTCAGTGCTTGTTGATCGACTCGGATTGGCCGGCGTCGGAAGCGGCTGGTCGTCCTGCACGATGCAGAGATTCGGCACGGCAACCGTCGGTCGGTCC
This sequence comes from Oryza sativa Japonica Group, assembly GCF_034140825.1. Classification (NCBI taxonomy): domain Eukaryota; kingdom Viridiplantae; phylum Streptophyta; class Magnoliopsida; order Poales; family Poaceae; genus Oryza; species Oryza sativa. The sequence goes on along the minus strand of NC_089037.1, from coordinate 28,746,331 downwards.
CGGGCAAGGGTGACAGGAACGAGAGGCGGTGCTGAGAATCGGCGGCGGCGAGATGACAACCTGTCCGTCGGGTGATTAGCGGAGCGGCAGCATGACGGTCACCTTGCAGCAACGACATCTCAGTGCGGGCGGGCGCGCGGCGGCGGCGCCGATGAACCAGGCGCGAGCCGCGAGGGGTAGAAGGCGGCGGCGCTGGGCTGGCGCACTCGCCCTTTTTCCTTTTCTTTTCTTTGACTGGTCGCTAATTTCTGTAACCGCAGGTTAGTGGAGGAGGGGACCGCTAATTGCAGGGGTTGATCCAACTTTTGATATAAGCCATTGGATGAATATATCTAATCTAAGGGTAAAAAAAACATGTGTTTGATGAACTAATGTTTTTTATATTAATATAGATTTGAGAGTGATATTTTTACTTTTCGGGATAGCGTTCCGGTAAAATGTTAATTTTCTCGTCGACACGGTCCCCACCGCAACCTCCACCACGTGCTCCGGCGAGCCCTAGCAAAACAGAACAGAAACCGCCGTAAAAATAAAAGAACCCCGCGGTTCAGATCCCGGAGCCAAGCCACGCACTACGCCGTCGACCCCGCGACGCCGACCGCGCCGACGAGCGCACGAGGCGACGGCACAAACCACACCCGCCCAAAACACACACACACACACACACCACACCACACCACAGATTTGACCAACCAGCAAGTCTTCTTGGCTCAGCTTTCCTTCTTCCCCACACCCGCGCAGTAAAATTCCCCCCCACCTCTCTCCGTCGTCGAGCCGTTGGAATCGCATCTCGGGGGCGGGGTCCCCCCCGATCCGATGCTCTCCGGCGACCAGGACCTCCCCGACGGCATCGGGATGGCGCGGCTGGCGTGGACGCGGCTCCCCACCGCCGACGGGGCGGGGGCAGGGGCGGAGGGGCCCGGGCCCGTCCCTGCCTCCCCCTCGTCGGCAGGGTACGAGCTCTTCGCCGGCGGCGTCGAGAGCCTCGACTACGAGGTCATCGAGAACTACGCCTACCGGGAGGAGCAGGTACGCGCGCGCGCGCGCCCACGCTATTGCCCTCGTCAGCGAAGGTGCGGTCTCCGTGTTGGCTTATTTGGTGGGTTTCTGTGTTTGTGCAGGCGCAGCGGAGCAAGTTCTGGGTGCCGTACTACGTCATGCTCAAGTGGCTGTTCTCCTTGCTGATCGGCGTCGGTGAGAAACACTCTCGATGGCTTGGCTTGTCTTGTCTTGTCACTTTGTTTTGGTAACTTCAATGGAAAATGCCGTTTCTAAGAGATTAGGCGTAAGAATGCTGACTTCGGAGGTAACACTACGAGTAACATAAATCATTGCTTAGTGTGTTCTTCTAATTGAAGACCTGACCATGGACACCAACAAGGCAACAACTCGGCTGGTTCAGTCTTTATAGTGTGACATGGCACATAGGCCAATCTTTCTGTTTGAGTTGACGACTACTTCCTGAGCACTCAGTAACTTCATTTGTCATCTGGCCTATATATCAATCACAAGTGATGTTTTTTATTGCCTAGCAATGTTAAACTAGAGTAGTTGAGCTAAGGATGGAGTTCAGACGCCTCTCGTGATCTCATCGATGAGTTATATGTAGAATGAAGTCCCAATGGATAATTTGATCTAAGTTTGGGATCCACTGAACTATGTACGGAAGTCAGTACTAACCAGAAGAGGCCAAAGGAATGTTTATAGATTAATTATCAAACAATATGCTATCTACCAAACTTTATATATTTAATATTATTTAGTTAATTTTGCATACCTCCATGATAACACATGTATTTATTTGTATACTTCATTTTAATAATAATGGGAGGTTAGATTGTTCAAGCTAGCATAAAGTGCATTTTTTGCCTCTACCCCCTAAAGGGTGTTTTAGATATTCCTAGTGGAATCGATTTGATGCTGAACCTTGATCATGCGTACATTGTTCTGCTGGTATTTCTATGCAAAATCTCTAGTCCACCCCGCGTCATCATCCATGGCAAATTATGTTCCTAAATGAATTAATTATCAATCTGGCCTGTAAGTACTTTCTAGAGTTGGGAATGGGATAATTTGCTAGTGTAGTTATATTATGGCCCACAAGCTGCAGGTCAAGGGTTCAAATGCCAGAAAACCACAATAGAAAATCCACACACATAGCGCTACCTGATTCAACCAGCAGTATATGAGAGTCGAATTACAATCTTCAGTCAAAGAGTTGAGGTGCCACACCATTTGTAATTGTAGTATGCAATGGTTGGCAACTTGGGCTGCAAGTGATAGCTAATCAGAATTACTATCCCACTTCTTGCATCGGGTTGAATTATCCCATCTTCCATGATTAGGATTAGCAGATGATAATATCGGAGTTAGGATTAATAGATTATATTAAATGAATTTCAGTATTTCTTATTATGAATCTTTGTACTTATGCTGATTCTACATAAGAGAGATGATTCACTATCTTCTGGGGTTGGGGGGGGGGCTACAATTTGTAAATATCATCTAAAGTTGATTAGGGTCCAGCAATAATTTTAGAGACATGGCCTTCTCTTTCTGAACTGAAATTCTCTTTCATCTTTCATATGTTCATACTGGAAATAGACAGTTTAAGCATACAACAGGCTACATATTTGCCAAGGATGGTTGTATCGTACATCCAACGTCATGTTTTAGTCACAGTATGACACATTTTATACACGGTGCAACACTTCATTAAGAATTGCTACTTGCTTTATTCTCATTGTCAGTTCTTTGTGTCAACTGAGTAAAGCTGTATATGATGTTACCATCCTGTTTTCAGGTACTGGATTGGCTGCTATTTTTATTAATCTGGCGGTTGAAAACTTCTCCGGCTGGAAATATGCTGCAACATTTGCTATAATACAGCACTCGTATTTTGTTGGGTTCTTTGTGTACATAGTTTTCAATTTAGCCCTCGTCTTCTCATCTGTATACATAGTAACAAACTTCGCACCAGCAGCAGCTGGATCTGGTATTCCGGAGATCAAAGGTTACTTAAATGGTAGGTTTTAAGTACTGGATACTAAAACATCATGGTTTGCCAGCCTGACCTTTGTGCTCTAATTTAAGATCTTTTTTGCAGGAGTGGATACACATGGAATCCTCCTTTTCAGGACATTAGTTGGGAAGGTGAGTTTAATTTGCTTTCTTCAGCTATTATGGTATCAAAATATTTTGGTGCCCATGTAGCTTGTGCAGTTGGCCAGTTGTGCCCCCATTTGCATCATGGTGAAACAGTTCTGTTTTGAGTTAGATCTTTGGGAGCATTGGATCAGTTGGAGGAGGTTTGGCTCTAGGAAAAGAAGGGCCTCTTGTTCATACTGGGGCATGCATCGCTTCTCTTCTGGGACAGGTATTTTATGTTGGCGATCTAAATTTCTGCAACATTTATCTCATTTCAAAACAAAGATTTGGATACATCTTCGTTTTTAGCATCTAACACAGATATATATGGAATTGGTGGCAGTTATCAGTTGTTTAATTAGTTATTACAATATAGCTTGCTACCAGCATTAATTTACAAAAAAAACCTTGAAAAAGCCACTGTATCCATATTCATAGTATATGATAAAAATGATCATTTTAGTATGGTTTTCTAAACTAGTATCCTGATTTATTACGCAAATAATTCACAGTGCAAATCAGTACTTGACTAAATGCTGTGCTTGGGGGAAGAAGTAGAGCTGTAGTTCACTGTTTATGTTCACAACTCGACTGACTGGTTACTTACTGTACATGAAGCAATCTGTACTTCTAATCACTGTTGTTTAGTCCACCAAAGCTTATTACATCATCCATTATTATCTAAACTTGTAAGATTTCAACTTTTTTATTTTATTCCATGTTAACTCAGTAAGTACTTCATGGTTATCTTGGGTAAGTGAGTTTATGCTGTCAACTAATTCTTGTGTGCATGTGCATAGGGTGGATCAGCAAAATACCATTTGAGTTCTAGGTGGGTACGGATTTTTGAAAGCGACCGAGATCGGCGAGACCTTGTAAGCTAAATGTGAACTACTAATGTATTGATAGCTGTTAAATAGATTCATGACTCTACTGCTTTTTATACTTTTTAAGTTTAAACCTTTGAATTAGCTTGATTCTTCTGATCTCTGTTTCTCAACTAGGCCATTTATAGAACTGAACAATCTTGAGTCTGTAAACAAATGCAAGTTAATCATAGTTTTTTTTGGCATCCAGTCAGGTACACAATGTGTAGCCTGGTTGAAAAACATATTTTGGAGAAAACCTGACGGGTGTATGCTATGACATGCTATTTTTGATTACTACGCAATATTGACTAATGTTACTTACTATCCACCCTATTTCGATCCAAGAGACGTCCTTGTTGCTTAGACACTCGTAATAGTAGGCTACATGGCCCTAGTATTGTCAAAAAGTAAACCTCATTGACACTAATGTGTGCCTTCTCTGTTAAAATACGGGGTCATTTTGGGACACAAGTCACACAGCGCTCCTTATTCATCACCTCCTATTGTTCTCATATTGACCAGTATTTTCTCTATCAGCTGCTGTGACCAGTGGATGAGTATGAGCATGTGGTGCTTATCTTCTCGAACCTTAAAAACTTTGCTACGTTTCATAAGATATCCGAATAGACGAAGTTTCTTTTTCAAAATTAATCTCTAAATAGATGAAAATGATATTTAAAACTTCTTTAGGAAATTATTTTTTTTGGTCTTAGCAATCTATTTTATCTGACACTTCAATTTCAATTGAGAGCTCATGTTTAGAGTTTTTTTGAAATAAAGCAGATTGTTTGTGGAGATTCTACTTAAGAGTAATAATTGCCAAATTAAGTCTATTATTCAACTTGTTTTTCACAATGTTTTGTATGCATGCTCTGGTACTACAATTTATATGAGAAAAGGTCAACAGGATAAAAAAAAACACCAGGGTGAGACTTTCCTTGTTTATTTCATTTTGTATGTTGTGGACTTGTGGTGTATACTGTTGGGCACATTGTTGGTCCTGTATCTAAGATGGAATAGATTTATCGTCATGTGCATCTTAGCCATATTTGTTGGAATGGATGTATTACCATATCAAAGATCTTAAACCTATTAATATTTCAAAAGGTGACATGTGGATGTGCAGCTGGGGTTGCTGCAGCATTCAGAGCTCCGGTTGGTGGGGTACTATTTGCCCTGGAGGAAGTTACATCCTGGTAAGAATAGCCTTTTGTCTTACTTTATTAAGAGTGGAGATAAATTAATTAGTAAGCTAGTAATTTGGATTTTTGGACCAATGGCAAGTGGTAACATATTCTAGTTTTCAAGATGCTATACTTTTGACTGTTGCTTTCTTTTAATTCACTAAACAACACTACTGGTAATGATATCGTGTTCCATATGCTTGAGAGTAAACACCACCTAAATGCTCAGGTTGTTTGATTAAAACTTCTGTATTTAGTTTTATTTGCCAACTGATATATTTTCTTGCGAGAATGGTTATTCCTCTCTTTAGTTGCCAGCAACAGCCTATGGTACTTATGTGGCTGACTGTTTGAATAGCCAAATGACTAGAAATGGTTTGGCAGCAGTTTCTAAGTAATTATATGCTAATAAAGGTGAAGTTGTTGACTTCATGGTGCCTGTGGTCACTGAATGTGGGCCAGGATGGCAAATTATATGCCACTCATATGTTAAGGATAATCAAATGTCCCCAGAAAAAAAAACTGTGTCCATAGGGATAATTTGTTGATTCTGACTTCTATTGCATGACACGATACGTTTGTCAGGGTTGAGTACCTGATGGATGCTGCCACTTATGTGGCAGCTTATTTGGTGACTGGATCAGAAAGCTTATATGATACTTTTCGTCTTTCTATGCATTTCAACTCAAGCGGCGTAGTTGACTGACATGAACTATTTTGTTCAGCTGTGCACCTTTCTCTAAAATGCAATGCCATATGATTAATTATTTTGCCATTATGTTACTGTAGGTGGCGAAGTCATCTTATGTGGAGAGTATTCTTTACATCTGCTGTTGTGGCTGTTGTGGTGCGATCAGCAATGAACTGGTGCAAGAGTGGAAAGTGTGGTCATTTTGGATCTGGGGGTTTCATAATCTGGGACATATCTGGGTAAGAAGTTTTATATCGTATTTGGGATTTGCTTGAATCTGCAAATTATGTTTTGTAATCTTGTTTTTTTTTTCACTTTTCTTCAGAGGCCAAGAAGATTACTCCTACCAAGAACTATTGCCTATGGCAATTATTGGTGTTATTGGTGGACTTCTAGGTAAGTAAATGGTATGTTAAGTTGATCTCGTATATCTAGAAAAATCTAAGTGAAAATTTTGTACATAACAGTTTTTTCTGTGTTGCTTAGGACATTCTAATTATTTATATATATTTTTTTCTTCTTTCTTGGTAGGTGTGTTCTCATTATGCCGCTTACCAATTAACAGTGAGAAAATAATGCAGATACACTGTAGAAATGAATCATATGTTCACCTCTAAGTTGCTGTAAACCATTTTTTGTGATAGCTAGTTAAATTGCTCCCGACATCTGGTAGACACCTCTTTATTCTCAGTGGTATCAGCCTCTCTGAAAATCAAACTGCTAATTGAGCAAAGCACAACCAAATGCTGAAAAAGTTAGCAGACTGTATATTCAAGACATAGGAAATCCTACTATACTTAGCCTTTCCTCAATCTAATCTAATGCCTTGTTTTTTCTTTTCAGGGGCATTATTCAATCAACTTACCCTGTATATAACTAAATGGCGTCGAACATATCTTCACAAAAAGGGGAAACGAGTGAAGGTATAAAGAAGAAACAATGTATTAATGGTAGAAAAAGATGCTCTTTTAGTTCGAGAACTAACATCCATCCATTTTCCAGATCTTTGAAGCATGCCTTATATCTTTGGTTACATCCACAATTTCCTTTGTGTTGCCATTGATGAGGAAATGCAGTTCATGTCCTCAGTTAGAAACTAATTCTGGCATCGAATGCCCTCGGCCACCTGGAACAGATGGGAATTTTGTCAATGTGAGGTTTACTTTGTAAATTTCTATTCAATCTATATATTCATCTAAGCCACATTAATTCAGTTGTCTTCTGTTATTTATCTGTTGTTTTCATCGTGCAGTTTTATTGTTCTAAAGATAACGAATACAACGACCTAGCAACCATTTTCTTCAATACTCAGGTTAAAATATAATGGAGATCAATTTCTTTGGTTAGATTTTTTTTGTATTTTTCCTTGTGACTATTCAACATCATTTTCTTGCAGGATGATGCAATACGTAATCTATTCAGTGCAAAAACATTCCATGAATACAGTGCACAAAGCCTTATCACCTTCCTGGTAACCTTCTCTCTCTATTTACATATTAGCATATGTAATATTGGACATCTCCTTTTTGGTCTTTACTTAAAAAATTCCACGTGCACAGTACAAGGCTGGAACAGATTGTGCTGCACTACCATTAATTTATCTTTTATTTTCTTTTTCTAGAAAACACAAGAGAACTGCGTTTCATTTCATTAAGGGGAAGAAAACAAAGGGAAGAAAATTACAAAGTAGGAGAGACCAAGGCCCTCCCACCGAGACACACACACACACATATGCACGCACACACAACCCAGCCCATACTGGGGAGCGCTAGCTGCCCGAGTTTGCCGACCCACTAAGAAGATTTTGGAGTGCAGAAGCCCCTGCAAGACACCATAGGCTACCCTTGTTCTCTACCTCCTGCAAGACCGTTGCAACTCTAGGATTGGCACCATTGAAAACACAGTCATTTCGATGCTTCCAAATCTACCAAGCCACTAAGATAACCAAAGAATTAATCCCTTTTTGCACCTCCTTCGGCTGATTTGTAGTAGCCTGGCTCCACTATCTCAAATAATGATCAGCTGAAGGTTTAGGCGCTGCATCAGTTAACCCTAGACTTTGATTAATTTATTATTTTGTTGATTGTATCGATTGTGATTTTTTTGATTATGTGTTCCACTAAATTCTTCTAATTTCATGTTTATTTCATTTTAAGTTGTTAAACTCGTGCATTTTGTATGATACTATGATTAGGAAAGTTACCTTGGATCTCATAAAAAGTTGACTAATGATTAGGAAAGTTAACTTGGATCTCATTTTAAGTTGTTCTTTTAAAACACCAAGCTGGCTATTCCAAAATCTTACTCAAATTATTTTGATGACTTCTGAGGTGTTAGAATCCTCTCTCCCTATATTCTTACCTTTCTTTTATTACTGTGCTCAGGTCATGTTTTACTCCTTAGCTGTCGTGACATTTGGAACCGCTGTTCCAGCTGGTCAATTTGTTCCAGGAATAATGATCGGATCAACATATGGCCGGCTTGTTGGAATGTTTGTTGTTAAGTTTTATAAGAAGCTAAATGTTGAGGAGGGCACGTGAGTTCTTACCATCTAGCTTATTCAATTTATATGTTAATACGGCTTCTAATTTTTGCATCCAATAGCCCTTGATTTCCTTTTTTTTCTAGATATATATTTATTTTGGCAGAGAATGATGTAGGAGTAACTTCCTACTTACAAAGTTACATTTTGATGTGATTTTGTTATAGGTATGCTCTACTTGGTGCTGCTTCCTTTCTTGGTGGCTCAATGAGAATGACTGTATCTTTATGTGTTATAATGGTTGAAATTACTAACAACTTGAAACTCCTGCCGTTAATCATGCTTGTGCTTCTGATTTCTAAGGTATATATGTGCAACCCTTGTCTCCTTTGATGAACATAATTCAATAAAATGCATCTTCTGATTTCTTTTATGTAGGCCGTGGGTGACTTTTTTAATGAAGGGCTGTATGAAGTGCAAGCCCAATTAAGGGGCATCCCTTTACTTGACTCAAGACCCAAACAGGTTATGAGAAATATGAGTGCGAAGGATGCCTGCAAGAATCAAAAGGTTTGGAGTAGTTATATCTATTTAAGTGGGATTGAGAAATATATTCTTTATCAATAGTGTTCCAATTTCTAACACTTACAATCTTCTGTTTTTTATGTTAGGTTGTGTCCCTTCCTCGCGTTTCAAGAATTGTTGATATTATTTCTGTTTTGCGAAGCAACAAGCATAATGGCTTCCCTGTAAGTTACAAAGACAGTTCATTAAACATGTTTCTGTGGAGTCTCCGGCAATTGACTCTTTTAGGGGATTAAGTTGTTGAATCCATAATTAATTTTTATGAGGATTTCAGGTTGTTGATCGTGGGCAGAATGGCGAGTCACTTGTCATAGGTCTGATACTTCGTAGGTAAGATACAATGCCAAGTTCTCTCTTGAAATTGTTGATTCGTATTACCTTGTTCAGTGACCCAAATCATCCTCTTGTTGCAGTCACTTACTTGTACTTCTGCAATCTAAAGTAGATTTCCAGAATAGTCCTTTCCCTTGTGGACCTGGTATACTCAACAGGTTTGTGCTTTTCTATCATAAGTAGAAAATATGATTATCTAATGTAGTTTCCACTGGTAATAATGTTTTTTTTGCTACAAAGGCACAATACAAGTGACTTTGTTAAACCAGCATCGAGTAAAGGAAAGTCAATTGATGATATTCATTTGACAGAAGATGAGCTAGGGCTGTATTTGGATCTCGCCCCATTTCTAAATCCTTCTCCTTATATAGTGCCAGAGGACATGTCCTTAGCAAAGGTATAGTCTTCTTCTTCATCATCATCATTTTTGCTTTTAACCATGCCTATTTTATTGAGGTGTGATGCATGCATGATCTTTCTGCTGATAATTTTCAGGTGTACAATCTCTTCCGCCAACTAGGATTGCGACATATATTTGTTGTTCCACGGCCTTCTCGTGTTGTTGGATTAATAACAAGACAAGATCTTTTACTTGAGGTGAAAAGCAAACTCATGATACTGTCGTATAGAAGTTAAGAAATATTAATTGTCTGGACACCCTTTTAAGTGTTAATGTCTTGATTGTAGGAGAACGGCAATAATGTGACAACTGAGCTCCAGTCGACTAGTGTAAGGTTTTGATGCTGCTGCCCTCAAATTTTGTCTACATTTAGCAAAACTCTTCAGTTTTCCTCATTCTGGTTCTAACTGTATTTGCTTATAGCTCAAGGTTTATTTACTTGGTTCCTACTGGCAATTTGGCACTGAACTTTAGGAACTTTTAATTGTAGAAATTGATATAGTTATGCCCTTTTCTTCCTTGATTTTGGTGATACGTTGACATGTCCAGGGACAGAGAGAAGGCTATAGTATTTTGTTTTTCACTAGCTGAACCCAGTAAATCACTTGCATATTCTGATGACATCTTTTATGTAGTACTGGATTTGCTTGCTTTTATTTTTGTAAAAAAACTGCGGGGCAAATCAACACATTTTATTCATTAAGCAAGTTCTGCCATTTTGGATTGACTGGGAGATATTCTTTTATGCAGGGGTCAGCTGAATGGCAAAATGCTCAGTGGCAGCACACATCTGGGGCATCCTCTTCTTGATAGTATTGTGGTTGAGGAGTAAATACATGTGACCATAATCTCTCAAGATAATTTTGACCGCAAGCAGCTAACCTGTCACTGCATCCTGGGGCATGTTTAGCTCCTCGAACAAGGCGGCCCTGGACTCTGGCTGATGCAACATGAATTGGATTCTGCAATCCTATGCGACAGAAAGGGTAGCAATGAGCTATCCTCATGTAGTGGCTAATTAGGTGATTTGCCCCATACCTTGGATACTAGTTAGGTGATTGTAAGTTGTAACTCGTAGAAATGTTTAGATGTTTATACCCATCATCCGTGCATACCACGAGAAAACATCTGATTATGTTTACACAACGATTTTATAGGATTCATTTTTCTTTACAGGAGTTTGCGCATGTAAATACCTTTTTTTTTTCTTAACGGGAATTACAGGGAAGCCCCAGACCTGAGGCATGAGTTCCTTAAATTGTTGCCCCCGTTTGCACAAATTTATGTTCGCGGGTTTTTATCTGGGCATTTGCTTGTGCTAGCTATTTACCAGTTAAAATGCTCATAAGGAGCTTCAAGCCTGCACTGGAGGCAAGAATAGATGTTTGTCGACTGAAATGAACACCCTGTTGCCGACACGATGTTTGGTCGTCTAGAAATTTTGTCCACCAAATTATTTTGAGAGATTATACGATCAAATTGTGCCTGTGTTTAAGTTCTTTCATACTCGATTTGGTTAGTGAAACCAGCACATGCACATCTCCGTTTTCGATCCGACGTCCAACATCCACTTTCTCAACGCGTTGGAGTAGGCCCGGTTTACTTTCCAAAACAAAAACTTTTCACCCATCACATCAAATGTTTGGATATATGAGTGGAGTATTAAATATGGATAAAAAACCATTTACACAGTTTACGTGTAAATTGCAAGACAAATCTTTTAAACCTAGTTGTGTCATGATTTTACAATGTGGTGCTACAGTAAATATTTGCTAATGATAAATTAATTAGGCTTAATAAATTCGTCGACTACACTTAATATTTTAAATATGTATCCGTATATAAGATTACATTTAGACACCCCAAAGCAAAAAATTTTTGCCCTGTAAACCGGGCCTAAACACGGACCGGCCCACTAAAACCCAAACTGCTCTTCCGCCCTCCTCACCCCGATTCTTTCTTGCACCCGAAGACGAAGCGAACTCAACTCCTTTATACACCTCTTCTCTCTCCTCCCCTCTCGCTCCCGTTTCTTCTCACATCGGCGAGTTCGCAACCTCCTCCCTCCAGGCTCCACTTCCCAGACGAATCGGCGGCAGCGGCGGCGGCGGCGGTGATGGAGTGCGTTATCGGGGTCGTCGGCCGCGACTTCGCGGTGGTGGCCGCCGACACATCGGCGGTGCAGAGCATCCTGGTCCACAAGACCGACGAGGACAAGGTGATGGTGCTCGACAGCCACAAGCTGATGGGCGCGTCCGGAGAGCCCGGCGACCGGTAAGACCCCGCCGCCGCCCCCCCCTCCTCTCGATCCTCGCGTTCGATCCGTCCGCCGGTTTTGTTTTTTAGGGTTTGGAATTGCAGCGATCTGGTCCCCCGATCTGGTTTGGTTATGGAAGGGGATGGGTTTTTGGTCCTTATTGCGGTTGGTGTGCTTCGTGTGTTCGCAGGGTGCAGTTCACCGAGTTCATCCAGAAGAATCTCCACCTGTATCAGTTCCGCAACAACATCCCGCTCAGCACCGCCGCCACCGCCAATTTCACCCGCGGCGAGCTCGCCACCGCCCTGCGGAAGGTACCGATCCGGATTGGCTTCTCTCCCCGTTTTCCAGTGTTCTATTGTCGATTGCGCCCAGGGGTTGGTCTGATCAGCTATTTACCGATTGTGGCGTTTTATGGTTCTATTCGGTATGCTTGTGCGGATCTAGATTATATGATATACTGTTCATGTCTGTGCATTTGGTACTTTGGTGTTATCATGCATATGGAGTGGTCTTGTGGTTGTGATTGGGAAATTTTTGCAGACTCATATGGTGGGTTATGCTTACTAACTGAATAACCTTGTTGGTTTTGTTTTGCACAATAAAATTACATGGACAGTTTTTATCTGTTGTTACGTGTTGCTAGTTGTTTGAGCTAAGATCAGGCTATACCTCTAGTGGTGTGGCTCCTCTTGACTCCTGGAAGGGTGCTTGGTTACTTGCTGTTGAAATCTGCATCCGTTTTGATCAAATGGCTACCATGTTTTCTTTTCCTCAGTAGTGATATCTAGAGGCCACTTTGCCACTATCGTCACTAAATAGAGAATGTACAATTTGTTGTTACCATTTGTTTGAAGCTTGAACAACATGAAATGAATCAATATAATAATCTTCATCTATTGCTACAAATCGATACTCATTCATACAAGTCAAGTTAGGACCCTATGAAATTTAATAGTTGAATTGCAAAGAGCCTGAGAGCAACTCTGCTGAGGTGTATTGCGGGCTTGCAGCAAACTAAACATTATAATAAACTTAAATTATTGTGGAAAAATATTAGATGCTGGACATAAATCAATGTTAGATTTTAAGTGGAAAATCATTGGGTACTCATAGGAGCTGTGCCCACTTGATGCAAGCTAAATGAGTCTGTCATACACTATATGGGATGTTTCAACCTTCAACTATAATCAACAAATGTTCTCTAGAAGCCTGTTATTAAATTTTCCCAAAGTAGTGTAATTACATATTTTTTCAGTGTTTTTAGCATTAATTTGATTGGGAACTTTTACAAAGAAATATTTGTTGGCATGTTTATATGTACTTCTCAGATTTTTGTGCTATCGATACTTAAGTTAACTCTTTTTCGTATACCTTGCTTTGCTTTTTGTCTAAAGAAGTATTGATAAAAATTTACAATGCTTGAATGTGGTATATAAACTTATTTCTTGTTTTCCTTTGCCCTATATGTTCCTTCCCTGAGACTCTGAAGCTATGTTTCACGTTTCGTTCCTTGCAGAATCCGTACTATGTCAACGTGTTGCTTGCTGGATATGATTCGGATGTTGGTGCCTCTTTGTATTACATTGACTACATCGCAACATTCCATAAGATCGAAAAGGGTGCCTTTGGGTATGGCTCCTACTTCTGTCTCTCGCTGATGGACAAGTTATATCGTCCAGACATGTCAGTCGAGGAAGCTGTTGATCTTGTTGACAAGTGCATTAAAGAAATTCGGCTCAGGTTGGTCGTTGCTCCTCAAAACTTCATAATCAAGATTGTTGATAAAGAGGGTGCTAGGGAGTATGCCAGGCGTGCATACACCGACAGTCCACCGGAAGCTGCAACATCAGAAGCTGCAACTGTAGCAGCCTGAGTTGTATCTGCCATATGGGTGTGAACCTTAGGTTTCCGAGTACAATTGCTATGTAATCACAAGTACTGGGATCTGAGAACTTTGTTGCAAATTTACTTCCTCTTTTATTTGTGTTATTTATCTGTTTAACTGTTTCATGTTCGTGAATGCTGTGCAACTGGATTTTATAGACATCTTTCTAGTTCCTCCTGTTCCCACAGTTGCAAGAGCTGCGGTTTTCTGAATATTGCTGAGATTTGTGTGATGCGTAAAATATATGGATCGAGCAACGCATGTGTCTGAACTGAAACATCGCAAGGGTTAGAAACAAAACATCACGAGATCACTTGTCTTCCCACAGCAGAAAAAAAAAAATGCAACATTGCGTGACAGATTCAAGTACCATATCCATGAAGGCGGATGCACCGAGCAGAATTGGTATTCAACTATGTGTCGGCATTCTATTTACAAAGACTGTCAGGAAAGACTACCGTACAATTGTGTTGCGAGAATGATGTAGGCCAATTTTTTTTACGTTACCTATCTTTACAACACAACCTGAGCTATAGTTAATAAGCTGAAATACGGCAAAAATGAATCTAAAATGCATCCTTCATAGGGGTCTTAAAAGCGGGTAATCTTCGAGCAGCTCTCGTTCTGACAATGTGTCATTCTCATTTTGTGGAGTCCATAGTACCTCAACTGCCTGCAGAGAAAAACAAGAGAATAAAAATAAGAAACGTCAATATTACAACGTAATCATATCAACAGAGGTAGATAATCAGTTAATCAACCGGTTTTTTAATCATAATGCTCATTGAATGTTCATTACAACGAGATAAAGATTTGCTGCAACTTCCATTTGCAGAGTTTCAGTCTACCAGCGTTCTTCAAGGTTAATGTACTAGATAAATATATTGCATACTGAAGTGGAACAAGATTTTTCCTTTTCGATAATAAAAGCTTTATTGAACTCAGCCCATTACGTCAATGTGGAACAAGTTTGTAGTGTCAGCAGATCGCTGCTTATATTTATGTTTTATTTCAATGAAATTGGAATGCCATGAACAGAAGAATAAGAACATCAAAGGAACAAGCAGGGTACCAGTATTTTTCTTGATGGTATGGCACCAAGCTTCTGTAGAGCTGTCTTCAAGTCACCGCTGCCATTTATACTGGGTAGCTTATGTACACCCTCAGCAGCAACCAATATGGTTATCTACGGATAAGAAGCAAAAGCATATAAGATATTGCATGATGATTGCTAGCAACACAGGTAATCAGAAACATTTTATCGATCAAACCTACAAATGCTGGAATTAGAACATGAAAACCCCAGGAACACCAGAATAGTGCTATATGACTGGAATTATAGTGTTCTTTAAATGTAAATTGAAATGATAAAAGGGATCCTACATGGTATCATCGTAGTAGCTCAAAAAGAATTTGCTACTAATGCTAGATTGCTAGCCAATAAATCACTACTCCATTATAAATGAAAGTTCTTGAGTAACAACAATTTGTGCTTCATAGCAGTTCAAAATATTGATATTAAAGTACAAAAGAAGTAAAGAACAGTATGGGTAAGGCAATATCACTAATAGGGGCTATATCATGACAGAATCTTCCAATGCCATCCATTATTTTTATTCTACTAGGTGAAAATATACAAAATATCAATCACTCATCAGTAATGGGGGCTATATCACTAATGAAGTTCCCATGTTACCGGCCATTGCATGATGTCAAGTATCACATAAAAGGGAACGCCTTGATCTGATCACCTGATCACCTTTTCCTAAAGAAAAAAACATACCACAATGTACTCGTTGCTAAAACCGCTCGATCTTTGGCTGCCTGCTTTCTGCCTCTTGATGCTGTTCACATTCACAAGTGTCTCTTCATCAAATTTGCCTCTTTCCTCAATTGATAGTTGATTAAAACGTTTCTCCCCATCATCTATACTTCTTTTCACATCAACCTTTAGAACAAATATTAAAAATATATACAGTAAGGAGCTTGTCAAAATTCAAATCTATATGACCTGGCAACAAATGATTACTACATGATATAGTGGCCGCGCATGTTATACATTATGCCTATAGATTATATAAAGAACACATATAACATTTCAAACATTTCTTTTCATTTTTCTGGGAGCGATAGTAAAACTTAATTACATTCTATTGAAGGATGAATAGAAGAATAAGATGATTTCAGTAATAATACATTGGAAGAGTGAAGGGTAAGTGATAAATAAAAACTCAAGGACAAAGTATGCATACTGATGAGTAAGCTGAGATGCAGCAATCTGGATGCCGAAGTAATGCCAATGTTGTCTCTGCAAAACAGAAGAAAAGAACCATAGTTCAGATGATTTCAACGCAATAGTAAAAAATCTTAAGAAAATATCATAATATCATATCTTGGTATTTTTCATTCAAAATGAATTGCAGTGTAATGCAGGTTGGACACTTTGACTACATAGCTACATTATCACTAACAATTTTATTTCAGGAGCATGTATAACCGCCAACAAACACAACTAGTAAAAAACCACCATTTTCTTTTTATTTTTACATATTGCTCTCCAAAACCAAAACCCCCTCCTGATATCCATTATAGATGAAACTTTGCCGGCCAATATGAAAATGATCTTTCTGAACAAACCAAGGTAGATAAACTCAGTCATCTGCTACTCAAACATAGCACTCAAAATAAGGCACTCAAAATAAAAGCGGTATATTGACATCAAGTGACAGCAATAAGAGCCAAAAGAAACAGAACTATGCCATTTCAAAATATCTACACCATAAAATTACTCTGAAGTAGAATGAAGCAGCATATATGATCTGATAGCTTTGGTTTTACCAGTTAGCACATAGCTCAGCCCTGCCGGGGTAGAAGTATCTGCCTTCTCAGCTATCTGATCAAGCTCTTTCTGAAATGATCTGGCCATGCCCAGCAAACCAACCTAGGAACATACTTATAGGTTAGAAAGTAAAAAAAAAAAAAAACTGATTCCTCTTCAATCCCCTCCAATCCCAAGGATTGGAGGGGATTGAAGAGGAATAATTCGACACCACAATAGGTGTGGAATAAATCCCTTCCAAATCCCCTTTAATCCCTTTGTGGGCAAAGGTATGAACCGAACAAGCCCTAAGAGAAGAATTTAGCACTTCAGAAAGCAACTCACAACCAAATACTAGCTTCAAATATCAATTCTAATCAAGCCTCACGGTAGACCAGTCTATCAGGCCATGCTCGATTACAATGTCACTCCGTGCTAATCAAGAAGTGGATTAAGTATACTGTATAACTAACCAATCTAACAGCAATTCATTTGCATCTCTTCTTTGCTAACATAAGAAATGATCATAGCAATTGGTCCTCGCTAATGTAAATTGCTTCGATAAATAAAATGTTAACCGAGGGACGGGATGAACCTGCAGCTTGAGAACGGTGGTCTTGTCCGTCTCGGTGAGCACGCTACCGCCGGAGGAATCGGAGAGGAACCCGGCGAGGTAAAGGAACGCGGCGAACCCCATAAGGACGAAAAAGAAGCTGGATCCCCCGAACCCGATGCCGACCGCCGGGCCGACGGACACGAACGGCGAGGGCGAGTAGAAGGGCGCGGCCGAGTACCCGCCCCTCGGCGCCGGCGCGGTGTACCCGTAGGACGACGGCGGCGACGACGACCGCGACGAGAACGCCGACCCGCCGACGCGGCCGCCCGATGCCGCCAGCGCGGCGCCGTGGTGTGGCCCCGCTGCCGCGAGCAGCGCCCCGGCGAGGAGCAGCGCCAGCGCGGGCTTCTTGAGCGCCGCGAGCGAGTCGAGGAGGGACCTCTTGATCGCGTCGAGCAGCGCGCGGGGCTTGGGCGGCGGCTCCACCGCCGCGGGGGACACGGACACCCGGCGCGCCGTGTCCGGGTGGGAGGCGCGGAGGGGCGGTGCCACCGCCACTGCCACCCCGCGGCGGGAGGGGAAAGGCGGCGGCGGCGGCGGCTTGAGGAGGAAGATGCCACCACGGGGCTGCACAGGCCGCCGCGGCGGCAGCGAGAGGAGGCGCGGGGTGGCCTCCAGGAGCAGCGAGGTCGTCGCGGCTGCCATGGCGGCGGCGCACGGGGCGGGGCGGGGGGGGGGGGGGGGCAAGCAGAAGAGCGGGAGGAAAAGATATTTTTATTTTTGAGAAGAGTCGGGTTGGGGGGGGGGGGGGAAGGATCAGGATGTGAGGCTGCGAGCGGGCGGCGTTCGGATCGCGAGCCGCGCGGCGACGTGGAGGATTGACCGGCGACGAAGCCCCCGCCCTCGGCCCCTCGCTATGTCTTCTTCCACCGCGGCGCCGCAGCAAGAAGAAGCGCACGGCTTTGGAATGTCTTGTGCTACTAGATTGACCGATTGTTAGGCAACTGGAGGAAAGCGGATTGGAAGTTTAGACAAACGAATTGATGACAAGATTAAGATAAGAATATGATTTTTAGTCTTAATTTTTTGTTTGGTAGAGGTGGTGAAAATTGATATAAACTTTAGTTAGATACTAGATCTTAGATCTTAAGTTAAAACGGATGGTTAAGATTTGTTTAGGTTAAATAAAGGAAAAATTCACTTCCAATTACCATCCCTGGCTACCACGTATTAATAAAACTAGTAATCATGTGCACCATATGTTCGGCAATATATCTATTTCCCTTATAAAAAATGCATTCTTCTAATTTAAAGAGTGTATTTATTTTAAGACGGAGGAAGTAATTTTTAAGATACCATCATCGGAACTAAAATGTTTCCCCCACAAGGCAGAGATGGGTAGGCCAACAAGGACACATGAGCCCGCTGCCCCTACGAAGTAAACCTCGGACACCGGCAACCATGAACAATCGTCCTGCAGGCTGCAACTACCGATAGGAATGCACATATTCGGAGCCATCGGGAATAAGCGAAACAATATATTTACAAACCAAAAGTAATATGTGAATAAAACTTTTATATACGTGTTGTTAACAATATAAAAGCAAAGGCTAAAACATAAATTTTGACAAAAAAAACTCTAAAATCAACTCTAAAATTAAAGTTAAAAATTTAAATTTTAGCTAATAAGTATACGTATAAGCGAAAAGATGATGCCCATTGTCTCCTCGTCACCCCCTGCTCGGAGAGGCGTTGCAAGGCGCATAGGTGCCGGATCGGGTCACGGCCAAAAGCAACCGATGCTGTGAGGAGGTAACAGCACATGGATCCACCAAGCAGGTCTGACCATGGGGCGAATACTCAGACTCCACCAGCTCATCGCCTTTGCCACCTTCTCAGGAGGGTTTTTTTTTTTTTGAGGTAACGATGTCATTTCATAGATTAAGTAGCATCATTACAGAGAAGCTCACGGATACAATCCGGAGTGACAGAACGATAGACATTACTACCAGCAGGCTCAGACAGACGAGCTAGTGTATGTGCTGCAAGATTACACAAACGATTAACATGCATAAAAGTACACTCAGAGAACTCAGCCCCAATCCTCTTAATGTCGCTAATCAAGCAGCCAATTCTTGATCGATCCAGTAATGGAGAGATGATACGTTGGATGGCCGATAGGCAGTCGGAGCTAATGATTACCTTCTGGTAACCTTCCTCTTTTGCAAGTGACAGGGCGCGCCGGATCGCCACAGCTTCAGCCAACTCCGGCTGAGTTACATTCTGGACTCGTTCATTGAGAGCCAGTAGACATCTTCCATCATGGTCGCGTATGAGGAACCCAATGCCCATTTGACAAGAAGATTGAAACAGAGCAGCGTCACAATTGATCATCACAGTACCTACTGGTGGGGGAGTCCATCGTGGAATTGAAGGAGAGGAATCACCCCTGGGAGCAGCCTGTGCTTTGTAGCAATGTTGAACAATCATGTCGACATAAGCAAAAAATTTCTGGGCAACACGCTTTGGGTGAATGGATTCATTGTTATTCTTTGCATTGTTCCTCGCCTCCCAATGTGCCAAATAGTAACAGCGAGGGCTGTATTTTGGATATCTGTACCCCTGTTCAAAAAATCAAAGATCCATTGCCTCATATTCATTTTGCACCACGACCACTGAAGGACTTGAAGAAGGGCTCTCGCGTCGCCCTCCCCACGGGCGACACGAGAGGCGCCGCCGCCGCCGTCTTCTTCCTCCTCTCCCCCTCCTTCTCTACCTCGCCGCCGCCTGAGTGGGCGCCGGCAAAGCCGCGCGGCCGCGGGGACGGCGGCGGCGGGGCTTCGCCTCAGCGCGCGCTCGGCGGCCCGGGGAGCTGGCCGGGCGGCGACGGTGGCAAACCGTCCGGATCCGCGCCCGCCTGGCCGGATCCGGCAGGGCGGCGCTTGGTGGTGGGGCGGAGTGGTGGCGGCGGCGACTGGCGGTGCGTGGTGGCGACGTACAGGGCCGGCGGCGGCAGAAACCCCCGCCCAAATCCGCTCTGTTTTGGCCGGATCTAGCGGGGCTGACACTGGGCGGCGGGGAAGCAGGCATGCTGGCGGCGGGGAAGAGGCGGTGGCGGCGACGGTTGTGCGGGCGGTGCAGCTGAGGTCGCGGGCGACGCGGTCGGGCGCGTGTGAGCATCACCAGCGGCGGTTGAGGCTGTTTGCCCGGAGGCCGGCGAGGATGGCGACGCGGGGCAAGCTCACGGCAGTGGCGGAGCAAACTCGCGGTGGTGGCGGCACTGCGGAGCTCGCGGCGACGTCGTCGGCGACAACAGCGCGGGAGCACGGGGCGACGGCGACGGTGGCAACGGCGCAGATTTCATAGCGATGGTGGCAGCAGCGGCTTGTCGGCGGCGACAGCACGGTGGCTGGTCGACGGCATTGGCGGCTGTGGCATTGGGGCTCTCGCGGCGCAGGCAGCGACGCGGAACTCGTGGCGACGGTTGCAGTAGCGGCTGGACGACGGCGATGGGGCTGCGGCTGGCTGGCGGCGAGGTGGCCGTTGGCAGCAGCGGCCGTGGTGGTGGTGGGAGGTGGCCTCGGTCGGCTAGCCGAGGACGTAGCAGACGGCTGCATCTGGCCGGTGCGGGAGAGTACGGAGGAGGGGTCGGAGACCGGCTTGGTGCAGAGAGGTACAGCCGATGGCAGCAGAGGCCGGCTCGGCGCGAGAGGCGCGGGCGGCGGAGATGGAGGCCGGCTTGGCGCGAGAGGCGCGGCCAATGGAGGGAGGCCGGATCGGTGCGAGAGGCGCGTCCGGTGGAGGAGGCCGGTTCGGTGCGAGAGGCACGGCCGACAGAGGAGGAGGTGACCCTGGTGCGAGGAGGAGATGCCGGTGGGCGTGGCACGATCTTCGGCGCTCGAAGGCTGGCCGGCGGGGGGCGCCGGTGCGGGGGTCCCACATGTCGGTAGAGGTTGTGTGGTGGTGGAGCATCGGTGCGTCAGCCGTGGATTTGCAGGTGGTGTGCGGTAGGTGAAAACCCAGTCCGGCCTTGCCGGGCCGACAACGATGGTTAATTCTTCCTCCTGAGGGCATTGTCATGCTGTCTCACCTCTCAAGGGCGGTTGCCGGGCGAAAGCCCAGTCCTGGCTCCTTTGAGCCCGGACGGACGGCGGCGACGGTTTTTTCGTCGCTTTTCTTCTTGAAGACGTCGTTTTGGCACCCCCTAGCTGTAGGGCGATCTCGTCTGTGTTCCTTTGTTGGTTTAGCGGCGGCCGGTCACGCTTAGCGGCGGCCGGTCCGGTGCTAGCCTCCTCCTGGTCGTGTGTGTTGGTGCTGTCGGTGTGTGGGGGGGTATATTTTTTCTTTTTTCCTGGTTATGACCCTCCAGGGTTATAATCTTGTAATTCTTTCCTGCTCTATCAATAGAACTTCGCACCGTCTCGTGCGAGTCGTTCAAAAAAATTTGCCTCATATTCCCCAGCTCTCTCCTGCAGAGTTTCATTCCATACTTCTCTTTAACATCCTGCCAGACAGCAACAGCAAAGTGGCATTGGATAAAGATATGCTCCACTTGATCATCCCTACCACAGAAAAAGCATCCATCAAGAGCTTTGATATGGCGCTTTCTTAGTTGGAAACCGGTAGGGAGGCAGTCATGTACCGCTCGCCAAAGGTTGATCTTCATTTTCCCCGGAGCCACAATCTTCCATAGCGATTTCCAGACCTTCTGGTTATCTTGCCAACCAGATGGTAATCCTCTTCCATAGGCACTCTCAGGAGGGGTTGGTAGTGCTGTTGTCCATCATATGTCGTTGCCACCGTCATCCTGAGCATTTGAGGCATAGTAAAAAAACCGGACCGGCCCGGCGGTTCAACCAGAAAAAACCGGAACCAGTGCCACGGTTCTGTTTGCAGAAAAGACTGTCAATGTATATAAACCAGTATAAATCTGCTGAACCGGCCGGTTTTCTGTTGAACCGGCTTAAAACCGGAGCGGTTGGACCCTGCATGGAAAAATATAAATTTTAGGTTGAGCAGAAGGGGAGTCAAACCCCAGACCTCATGCCTGTGGCGCTGCATGCATTGTACTTTCTGACCTAACCAACTGTGCAAGAGATATTTGTTGGTGAGAATAGAATACCTATTCTATTTAGCAATTTAAAGTAAATTATAACTTAAAAAATAATTAGCCATGAACCGGCTGTCTGACCGGTAACCGACGAGCTCACCAGGTCAGTCCCCGGTTCGGCTTTTTCACTGGCGGCTCATTCTAGCCATGGCTGAGCGTAGGGAGGAGAGGGGAGGAGCTACATGGGTGGTGGCTATGGCCACCCTTAGGGGCGGCGGCGAAGGTGATAATGAAGCTTTAGAGTTTATTTAGATCTAGATCTGAAGGGGCGAGAGGGAAGGAAAGGAAAGAGGGACATAAAGTGGTGGGAGGAATAGGGAGGTAGCGGGATGCCCGCCGCTAGAGGTGGTGTCACTGGCGATGGCGAAGCGGCGTTGTGTGGTGGGTGACGCGGACCTAACCGTATCTTTGTTACTCCCTCCGTCCTCTAATATAAAGGATTTTGACATTTTGCTTACACTGTTTGACCATTCGTCTTATTCAAAAAAAATTGTGCAAATATAAAAAAACGAAAAGTTGTGCTTAAAGTACTTTGTGTAATAAAGTAAATCACAAATAAAATAAATAATAATTCCAATTTTTTTTAATAAGACGAATGATCAAACAGTGCATGCAAAATATCAAAATTCCTTATATTAGAGGACAGAGGGAATATATTAAATGTAATATGCCAATGGCTTACATTATCTTTCTATGGTTAACGTTGTATATTTGTGAATTTTAGAGAATTCTAATATTTCCATCAATGGAAACTAGTAATATGCCCGTGCTAAACGCTACGGTGCAATTCCATTGTTTTTAATAACTTTTAAAATTTCATGTTAGGAAAAAAAATTATATGATATGTTCACCGTATCGGCTCACCTTTCTACATTTTTCCCCTCCCTGTTAATATTTACCTCTGTATCTGTCCGACTTCAATTTTTTCCCCGGTATAATCAGGCTGTGGAGCTGTGTTCTCTAGAAAGAAATCCCTCCCTTCACATGTAAAATGGAACGATGAATTAACACAATTAGCTAAAAAAGACTTTAAAATGGATTATATATATATATATATATATATATATACATATATATATATATATATATATATATACATATATATATATATACATACATATATATATATATACATATATATATACATATATATATAGTAAAAAAATGCCCCATCTAATAGTTTAGGAAGCGTGAACACAGGACCTTTCGACGACAAAGAGACAACATTAGTGCAATTTGGAGAGACGGCGGCAGTGGCGCTTTAGGCAGCCGCACGTTGCTGGAGATCGGCAGGAGGGATGGTGGCACGACTACAGATTGTCTTCTGACCATCAAATTAAATATGAATAACTCATCATCTCTTTAAAACAAGGGGCGCTTCCGGTTCTGTGCGTGCTTCAAACCACTTTGTATTCTCCATATTACCATATTTATAGAGTCTAATTTTTAATGAGGAACTACTGAGTTCAAATGCGAAGACAGTATAATAATACGCTATGACGACAGTGCTACGGTTATCATTGATAAAAAGGAAATCCAAATGGAACTTGCGTTTTTGGTGCAATCGCCAAGGAATTGAGAGAATTGAATTTTACTAAAATAGTTTCATAAGCTCATGAAGTATTAACAATAACAAAAGGGAATTTTGAGCCTTCTTTGTTGTACTTGCTAATTCAATGCAAACACATATAAGCTGTAACAGATGGTTTCATATTTGAGCCTTTTTTGCTGTACAAGCTCATTGCCTGTAACAGATGCTCATTGCTGGAAAATAAGAGAGCAGATCAATCTAGAAGTCAGCTCCTCCTCTAGTTGCCAAGCTGCAAACGCATGTGAATGGAAAAAACAACACAGTAGGTAAATTAGGAGAAGGTGACTTTTTCTCTTTTTCTGAAGGTTGGAGCTCTGCCCATTATATTAAGAAGTTGGTTTCAGACTACAATTCAAGGATAATACATGGAACAAAAAGCAACTGAGCTTTCACCATAAACTCCATTGCATAGCGAATATAGTTGGCCAGTTTATTTTTTTGTTAAATTTCCTGCAGATAGAACCTTGTGGTGTACAAAAACCGATCCAAAGAACATCTGCCTGGGTTCATCTGGTGCCCAACATAGTTTTTCGAAATTGTTACAGGTCATTGAATGATGACATGAGCACTGATTGCAGCTATCGATGCCTCAAAAAATCCTAAGCTATTATTAGAGGGGCATCAAGCATACAGAGTTATCTTGAAAGGAGAGGCTAAGTGGCTATGGAGGAGAAATTCCACTGACCGCTTCTTCATCGTCAATCTCCAGCCGCCGCTGGCCTTCGTGAGCCATTTTGCCGCTTCGCCCACAGTTGTCCAGCAGGAACTCAACCGCTGGGCGCTACCAGTCGTCGCACAACCATCTCAGTCGGAAGCGCTGGGTTGCTTCTAACTAAAATTACAAAGAAAATCCGGTCATGAATTGCACAACTTGAAGTCCATGTGAAAGAGGCCAAATCAGTATGGTCTTTATATTTATTCTTTGGCTTCATAATACACTGGAGAGTTGAGCATGACGATATTAACTAAATGAGCCTTTATCATCTGGGCGTGGTATGCTTATTATATAAGATAAAAAAAATGTTCTTTAATTACAACTATCTACATATCTCAATGTCTACTTTGGTAACACGCAGCATTCTAGCTGAACAATATCCTTCCAAGCTCAAACCATTTGTTCAGAAAGGACGAATGAAAATAATTTGTTCCTTAATATATCTATTTTCTCATGATCAAGAGCAACTTTAATATTTATGTTGATCCTTAATATATCTATTTTCTCATGATCAAGAGCAACTTTAATATTTATGTTGAAATCGATTACCAGATAATAACCTGCAGCGCATCTAAAGGCAAAATGGGTTTCATAACGTCAAAAGATATTGGGTATGGAAACATTTCACCCAAACATTCTGATGAAATGAGGATCTACCTTTGTCATCCATATTGGCACAAAGAAAAATTTTACTGTATCAAGCATTTTACAGAAGTAAGCAATGGCCAAGAAGTAGATGCCTCGCCTCTAGCTGCCCTCTACCTGCAACAGCATGCAGCACGGTGGATCCACGGAAGTCGAGATACTCCGACACGTCGGAGCGACGCTCGATGAGCTCCCTCAGCATCTCCACGTTGCCGCCCCTCGCGGCGGCGTGGACTGCCCTACTCATCATTTCCAGCCAGAACACCGAGGAGCAGCCACCACCGCTGCTGCGCCTTCCCTGTTGGGACAATTCGTCGAGCACCTCGGCGACATGGCGTGGTCCAGCAGCAGCTTGAACACCTCGGCGTTCCCACCCCTCGCGGCGGCGTAGAACATGTCCGTCACGCCGTACTCGCCCTCGCCAAACACCAGCAAGGGGTCCCTGTCCATGAGCTCCTGTACGAACGCCATGTCCCCCGCCGACGCCGCCGAGTAGAGCAGCCACCCGCCGTAGCCCGCCCGGAGCAGCGTGTTCTCGGCGGCGGCGCCGTTCTTGCACTCACACTCCAGCAGAGCCGTGCAAGGGTTAAACTCGTCGGGCGCAGTGCAGATCGAGGGGGATCGGGGGCGGCGCCGCCGATGATGGGGACCGGCGACGCGGGCTGACCGGGGGCGGCGCGAGTGCAGACCGGCGACGCGGAGGCGAGGGATCCGGGTGGAGGGGGCGGTGATTTGCCGGGGGGAGCGCGCCTCTCTTGAGCACCTCCCGATTCGAGAGAGGCGCGCGGTCGCGCGGATGCGGAGGAGGCGCGGTGATTGCGGCAGAGAGGGAGGTGTGGGACGCGCGCTGATATGGGACGTTGGATCCAAAATTTTCAAATGAGTTTCGACCGTTGGATATGTGATATAATGGATGAGTAAAACCATTTGTTTAACTATAGGGTATATGGTAAAAGTTGAAAACACCAAATAATTTTTTTTGAACGACGATAACACAAACTAATTAAAGAAGAAAATCTAGAGACACACCGTATTGGGATTGAGATTTGACATATTCGGAATAGGTATATACTCCTACTTCATATAATTTGATGGCATGAAGTATCTTAATTTGGTATGTTTCAGTAAATCACGCTGGTGACACGATATTATATAGTACTACCTACTTAATTACTGTGTCAAAAAGGATATACCATATCACCATGCAGGCATGCACGGGCCGGGTGAAGTAGTACTACATAAGCAAATCAAGTACCGGGGTGCCGAATCCCGTTTCATCCATCGATCAAACCAAACGTGAACTATGAAGATCGAACGATATTGCAATATGTCAATCGCTGCGGTGCTCATCGCGATCGTCATGCTCACCGGAGGCGGCGGCGCCTTTGCCGCTCGCCCGTTGCCGACCGATCCCTCGGACGCGGCGGCCATGCAGGCGATCGCCAGGTCGACACGCGCGGACGAGGCGTTGGGCTGGGGCGCGAAATCCGCCGACCCATGCGGCGGCACCTGGGCTGGCGTGAGCTGCAACTCCATGCATGGGCCGCGTCACCGCCATCAACGCCAGCCGCGGCGGCCTCGTCGCCAGTCTCAACGGCACCGACCTCAGCAAGCTCGCCTTCCTCTCCGACCTCGACCTCAGCTTCAACGAGCTCGACGACGACCTCCCCGTGCTCCCGGCGCCGCTCCCTCGCCTCCTCTCCCTCGACCTCCGCTCCAACTCCTTCTACTCCATCCCCGACGGCTTCTTCGCCGGCTTCCCCGCCCTCCAGACCTTCGCCTTCGACGACAACGCCATGCTGATCAAGGACATCCCGAACGACGTGGTCACCTGCTCCAACCTCCGGAGCTTCACGGCCAACAACGCCAGCATCTACGGCACCTTCCCGGACTACTTCGGCAACGCCACCTTGTTCCCGCGGCTCGAGAGGCTGTCGCTGGCGCGAGGAACCGGCTCACGGGGCCCATACGCGACGGCTTCGGCAGGAAGAGCAGCATCAAGTACCTCGACATCGGTGGCCAGCGAGACTTCGACGGTGGAGGCGAGAGTAGCCTCAGCAGCCGCATCGACCTGTTCATCCCCGACATGGAAAGCCTAGTGGAGGCTCGCCTGGATCACAACGCCTTCACCGGGCCAGTGCCCGACGCCACCAGGCTTGTCAACCTGCGCGTTTTCGATGCCTCTTACAACGACCTGTGCGGTGTGTGCCCGTGTTCGCCGACGCCGGCAGGATTGCAGCCAACTTTGATGGAAATCCGAGAATTGGCACCGAATGCCCTCGTTAATTCTATGTTTTATGGTACTTGCATGTGTGACTCTTTAC
This sequence comes from Oryza sativa Japonica Group, assembly GCF_034140825.1. Classification (NCBI taxonomy): domain Eukaryota; kingdom Viridiplantae; phylum Streptophyta; class Magnoliopsida; order Poales; family Poaceae; genus Oryza; species Oryza sativa. The sequence continues at coordinate 28,718,736 of NC_089037.1, read as the reverse complement.
TCTGGTTGGGAATAGATGATTTTCTCTCATATGCCGTTTCAAAAATGATAATTTCTTCTAGTAAGAATGAGATTTAATGAAACAATTCGTTCTTCTTATCTATATCCTCTATACTGATATAACCCACTATATCCTAAAGCTTGACATGCAAACATATCACATTATTATTCACTAGCAATTATTACATACAAATATGTAAATCTACAATTTATTACAATCAATAGCTTAACATGTAAGCATATAAAATCATCCTCACATTATTTTCACAATGTCTCAACATATATCCATCCAATTCTATATTTCTTGTTCTTCATTCAGTTTGATTTGGATTTGTGTTTTTTCCAAATAGAGGAACTTTGAATTGAATAGTACTTGATTCATTAGTTCTCCCTTTGCATATATTATGTGCTCTATTGATTTGTCGGTTTATTTGTTAGAAACTATGTGATTATTATCCCTTAATTACTTCTACTAATCTTAAAAGTTGAACCAAAAATCATTTTTCTACCTTCAGTTTTTTGTCATATAAATATATGCTAATTTATACTACACTAAAATAAAACCAATATTTCTAGGGTTAATTGGATCCATGTCACTAAAACTTTGCCAAATTAAAAAAATGCCACTACTATTCATCATATCGGCTACATGCCACTGAAAATTTCTAAAATTAGAACCATGCCACTCCCGTCACTTTTTCCGTCCTCCTCTTACGCCGTCCTCATCCTCCTCCATTCCATCGTCAATCCATTCATCCCCACCACCGAGCTCTTTTGCCGCCGCCAAGCTCCCTCGCTACCGCCGAGCTTCCTTTTTTTCTAAAGGAACACAGCATGGAAGGCCCCCACTGTTAACATAATTTTATTAATAATGAAAATAAGGAAATTACAAAAGACTAATCCAATTTAAGATTACATTGTGATCTCTCGCACTAATTCTATGCAACAAAAGGAGGAGATCACCCTTCAAGAGTTTTCTCCAGGAGGACAAAGAGGGAAGTTGCTGATCAAAGATAAAATTATTTCCGCCGAGCTCCCTTGCTGCCACCGAGCTCCCTTGCCGCTGCCGAGCCCCCTGCCGCCGAGCTGCTGCCGCCGCCACCGCAGTTTGAGCTGCTCGACCTCCGCTACTTCACCGTCGATCTCAGCCCAGACCACATCACCGAGGTCAAGTCCACCGGCCACTGCTGCTCCACCTTCGACGTCTGCGTCGCCAAGACATGGCAGGCCCGCACTTGCGCCCTCATCGCCGCAGGCGACGCCGAGCAGGAGCGGCGGCGACGGGGTAACTGCTTCTACCCGGTGCTGGCAACAGGGAGCAGCGGCGAGGTGGCCGGGGCTGACATCGTCGACGTGGTGCGCATCATCTGGGACGCGAAGGCGAGGCTCGCCGCCACCAAGCTCCCTGCCGCCGAGCTCCCTCCCTCGCCGCCGCCAAGCTCGCCGCCACCGAGCTCCCTCGCCGCCGTCGAGCTCCTTCGCCACCGCTGAGCTCCCCGCCGTCGAGCTCGTGGTGGTGGAGCAGCAGATGGTCGGTGGCGGCGGCCGATCAGACCGCGTCGCAGCCGGCGTGCACGAGCCCCTGGGACGGCCAGTGGGCGATGCGGAGAGACGGTGTCAACGGTGAGTAGATGGAAAACGCGATGGAGTGGCATGGATCCAATTTCCTAAAATTTTAGTGGCTCTCAGTCGATATCGCGAATAGTAGTGGTATTTTTTTAATTTAGCAAAATTGCAGTGGCATGGATCCATTAACCCATATTTGTAACACACATCATATGTGTTAGCTGTCTAATTCAATCTATAAAATCCCACGGCAATGCGCGCAATATGAACTAGTTATTGATTATAATTAGGTGGTATGTACGCGTCACAGCTCCTGTTTTACAAAAATGAGGTGCAAAACATTGCTTCATTTGCAAAAATCATGTAGGAATTACACCTTGCACATTATTACTGGGATAAAAGAGCGGTGATATTTATACACTGAGTAGATCAATGCAGATTGAAGTTGTTCTAAAATATTAACAAAAATATGAACGCATATTTAGAATATGCTACCAAGCTCCTGGAAATATAAGAAACGAGTAATTATGATTTGGAAAAATCCAAATTACTCACCACACTCACACACCCCAAAGTCCTAGCTAGTACTCCCTCCGTTTCATGTTATAAGACTTTCTAACATTACCCACATTTATATATATGTTAATGAATCTAAAAACATATATATATATATATATATATATATATATATATATATATTTATATATATATATATATATATATATATATGTATAGATTCATTAATATCTATAGAAAGTCTTATAATATGAATCGAAGAAAGTACTGCATACACAAAACGTTTGTCTAACGGTGGCGCGTAGTAGACCGCTGCCCGTGTAAATCCACATTCCTTTCCCACCATATCACAAGGCGCACATCTTTGTTAATACATACGGCCTCTTAAGTAAGCCGCCTATGAAAATTGACATTTGCAGCGGTCATCAACGGCCTGGTATTCTATTTACATGTATGGGCTGCTACTTAACCTTCCTACCTAGTAAACCTCCCTGTGTTGCACACTTTTATCCGCCTGTGAAATTAAAGGTGAGGGACCTGAAAAATAGTTTTTTTAGTAGTGTCCATCCAACACTCTAAACTTTAAAACCGAATATCAAGCCTCTCAAACTTTACAATACCATTCATGCATACCCCTAAAGTTGTTTTGCAAAATGTTTTTCAGTTGAACAATTTTCTTTCTACAAAATCATAGCTAAAAGTCGAGCTGGTGGACAAGAAATAAATCTATAAGTAAATTGCATCGACACTACACAAATTTGTTCGGTTGGTGTAATTTTTGTGTACGAACTTGTAAAATGTTTGTTTAGTACATGAGCTTGTTAGGTGCATGTGGAGAAAGGCCAAAAGGGTACTACATGGCATATCTTAGTGTTTTAGGGTTGATTATAAGGGTGCAAATATGCCCGCTTGCGAACCCACTTATAGTTTTAAAAAATAGGTAACCTTATTTTAATTTGGAACAAACCTTATTTTGATCGAAAGCTAATATGCATGCGTTGTGTATGATATCTTCCTAGTTCCATATGAATGATCTCTTTAATATCATGAACATTGTTCCATATGAATAATCTCTCTTTAATATCATGAACATTAAACCCGCATCATTTTATTTTCTGTTGCAACGCACGATCCTTTTATCCATGTAAAAAAAGAAAGATATACATGCTGAATTCAAGTTGCTTCCTTCTATGCTTCGCAAACGCTAATTAGCAGCTAGTCACGCACGCATCCTGCCATGTGATGACTAGTTCGCTCATTTTATGTTTTTCCTCCTTTTTTTTTGCACATGTACATGTTTTTCATTTTTTGGGCTTTTTTTAATTTCTGGCCCAATTCGAGATAGTTGATTTCTTGTGTACGAAATTTATAGTAGTAAGTTTCTATACACTAGTAGAAAACTTTTATATAGTACTACAAAGTTTTCATATTGTATTGGACTAGGCTCATTTGCATTTTTTTTCATGAGCTGTTAGATTTTTTTTTCATATATGTATATGTACAGGTATACGCATAGAATAATTTTACCATACAACATTTGATACCTCCAGGTACCACACATTTTTGGTATCTCAGGATACTTTTTAGTATAAAATGTGATACCTCGAAGTACCAAAATTTTGTGTATAAAATGTTGTACCTCAAGGTACCAAATGTTGAATGGTAGAATTTCTCATAAGCATATGTACAAACTTTGTACATGTATATGACGAAATTGCCTCAAATCGGGCGCCTGACGGGGAGAGTTAAAATCAGGCGCCAAGGCGCTGCGTCTCCCACGCGCGCGCGCCACCCCCGCCACATGTCCTGTGCCGCTCCCGCCACGTGTCCATGCCACGCACGCCGTTGCAATAAATCACCCACATATTATGAAAACCCTCTATTAAGGGAATCCGTTTTATTTTTTGTTCCACCAAAATGTTTCACCTAGTGTACTCATGATGTTTCACTATGTGTGGATCAAATGTTGCAGTTAATTGAAATATTCTTTTGCAACAAATCACTCACATATTATGGAAACCCTCTATTAAGGGAATCCATTTTATTTTTTTCCACCAAAAATGTTTCACCTAGTGTACTCATAATGTTTCACTATGTATGGATCAAATGTTGCAGTGAATTGAAATATTTTTTCACATTTGCTGAAACATTTGTTTTTATATAGAGTGAAGCAGCGCTCGATTTTTTGGAAACGTTATTTCATACGTTGTAGCAAAATGTTTCATGAGGTAATTTGGTTGTGTTTCAGCTTTTTAAAAGACTGAAACATTTTTTATGTACTTACAAAAAATTTCAGCGTCAAAACAGTGCCATGCAAAACCAAGCGACCAGCTTGCCCCCGCCAGGATTCGAACCTGGGTCCCAAGGACTCTAGCCTTGGTGCACTAGCCACTTAAGTAAGTTTCTCACGTGGAATGCTACGCGCAACCCTATTTAATAGGGGCAGACAGGGAAAAATATCCCTAATTAATCACTCCTTGGTATGCTAAATGTTGTCCTAAACGTCATTTTTTACCAGTATGGAGGGAGTATTTAGTGAAACATATTCGATCTACTTGGTAAAATAGTGTCTAATTTTTGAAAAAAGAATCGGGCACCCGATTTGTATATGCCTCGTGTATATGTAGTGCAAACATGGCTTGCTTCAGCTGAGAACGACTTTGAGAGGATTGGAGTTGCAGCCCGTAGGCAAAGCTCTGCTGTCTGGTACTCTGGTCACATACTTATATGCCAGCATTGCATATGCTGTTGGAGAAAATGTGAGCAAGCAATATATATGCCACTCCAGGGCAAGGTCAAAGGCTGGGACCATGAACTTGGTTTCTCTATCACTTTACATGTCAGGGACAACAAGTTTATGCCCTCAAATATAGAAACTAATTATGCCCATTTGACCACAAATGTGGGAGCTCTACAGTGGTGTACTCATTGCCTGTGACCTCTACCATTTGTGGATGAGCCCCACTGTGGTTCATCGAGCCTGAGCAAGCCAGCTCGTCGTGCCTCGCCAGCTGCTTGTATTGCCTACCCTGCCTGCCTGCCTCCTCCTCCTCTGCTTCTTGCTCAATGCTCGCGATAGAATAAACAGCAAAGCCAACAATGGCCAAGCTGGCCGTGCCTCCGTTGCTCGTTATCCTTGTCTTGCTCCAATCTGCCACCCGACTCCCCGTTGCCGAGACGAGCACGGCAGACGAAGAGTACATGCACCGTCTCCCGGCGGCGACGGGCGCGGAGCGCCTGCTCGGCTGGAAGGCGGACTCCGATCCATGCAACGGCAGCTGGGTCGGTGTCACGTGCGCCCCCTTCGACGGCAACAGGATCATTCAGATCGACGTGCGAGGCCTACTCCGTGGCGGCGGCACTCTGCCGGAGCTTGACCGGCAGGCCGGCTCCCTCTCCCACCTCCGGATGCTCGACCTCGGCGACAACAACCTCACCGGCCCGGTACCCACGCTCTTCCTCGACCGGCTGCTAACTCTGCGCCTCGACGGCAACGCCTTCAGCGGTTTGCCGCATTCCTTCTTCCGCGGCATGCCTGAGTTGCACTACTTCTCCATCAGCGACAACCCAAGACTCGAGGAGTGGGGTCTGTGGTCGGATCTCCTCTCTCTCACGGAGCTAAGGGTGTTCAATGCCAGCAATGCCAACATCAACGGCACGTTGCAGGTTTTTCTCGGCAACCTCGGCGCGTTCCCTGCCTTGGCTGAGGTGTCGCTCGCCAGGAACCGTCTCACCGGTGTTGTGCCGGAGAAGTTGGTGAGCCAGAGCATCGCCAAGCTTGACCTGAGCAGCAACGGGCTCTCTGGATCGATCAACTTCATCAACAACCTCGCGTCGTCCATCACCGACCTCCGCCTCGACCACAACCACTTCTCCGGCCCTTTCCCCGCCGACCTGAGCGGCCTCTACTTGCTGAGCGTCTTCTCCGTCGCTCACAACCGGCTCACCGGCGTCGTGCCTCCGTCATTGGCCCGGGTCTGGCGCCTTTCGTGGGTGTCTGTCTCCGACAACCTGTTGCAGGGGCCAGTGCCGGAGCTCCCTGACTCGGTGAAAACGGACTTCGCCGAGGCAGCTGTCAAGGGGAGCTTCTGCCGCCTGGACGTGCACGGCCCTTGCGATCAGGAGACCAGCTCTCTCCTGTCGGTAGCCGCCGCGTTCCACTACCCGGAGATTCTCGACGTTAGCTGGAGGCGAGACGATCCGTGCAACGGTTGGCTCGGTATACACTGCGGCGATGGCGATGGCGGCGGCGGCGGGCGGAACAAGGTGACCGGGGTGAACCTGTCACGCCTCGGCCTCAACGGGACCATCGACCCGGCCTTCGCCTCGCTGCTGTATCTGGAGGCGATCATCCTCGCGGGCAACAACCTCACCGGGACGGTCCCGGCGTCCATCCTGCAGATGCCGTCTCTCCGCGTGCTCGACGTCTCCAACAACGCGCTAGAGGGAACCGTGCTGAGCGTCCGGCACGATGTGCTGATCTTGGCTGATGGTAACAGAGGAGGGCTCAACGTGACCGCCATTGCTGCCTCTGGCAGCTTCTCGTCTTCTCGGTTCCAGCTCTCAGAGGCAACAACGCCATTCCTTACCTTTGCTACCGTCTTTGTTGCACTGTTTGGTTATTAGTACTCCAGCTGCTTAGTTTGTCTGTTAATCGATTAGCTACTCAGATGACCATGGCTGTTCTGATGTTTCACTTCTCGGCGCACAGAATGCCATGTTATCATTCAGTGCATTTCTAGCTCACGGTTGATGTGATTCACAGGCCACAGCTTTGCTTCGCTTCGAGTAACTTAAATTTGACGAAATTTGATTTGTTCGCCATGCTATTGGACGATTAAATGAGATTTATATGGACTATAGTGCCATTAACATTTTATCGTTTTCACTACTTTTTTTTCTACTCTCCCTTTATGCTATAAGCATTTCGGTTTTCGTCATAACTATAGAGAGGAGCATTAACATCTACCACGTGAAAGGAGCGAACTACGCTATATATGCTGATCATGCTCTTCTCTGCTAACTTGATCAAATTCCTGTAACAATCCGCCCATAAAAAAAAGATAAAAGAAATTGACCAGGGTGACGCGGATGACGAGGATATGAGAATATGAATGATCTTGGTCTCAATGTGACCGCCATCTTCTCCTCCTCGTCGTCTCGCAGCTGTTTGCTTAGTTAGCTAGTAGAGTACCTTCGTTATCTATGTTGCTAGCTGTTTGTTCAGTTAGCTAGTACGTACATCAGATTTTTTTTTTTTTGAGGTTGTACGTACACCAGTCACCAGATTGATAAAATTTGTCTGTTGATCGATGATTATATATGCATGTTTTGATGTTTTACGACTTCTCGACGGAGGACGGATATGCCACTGTGCAGGTTTGTTAATTTGGATGTTTTACGTCCTAGCTGATCGGTGTGATTCACATTTGGTAGGTGGATGTGATTCACAGCTTGCTACGCTTCGTCGGTCACTCGGTCTAACTTAAACTAAACATGTCATCTGTCATTGGATAGTTCAACTAAACTAGTTATACATAGTTTGATGGCATTGGCGAAATTGCAAACTTTTAAAATGTGGTATGGAATGTGAACATCCTGCATGCTTTCGACTAGGGAAGTTCTTGCGCAGTTGTTTGCTATGCGTAAACTAGAGAATCGGGTGGTCCAAAATTCAGAAATTAAAAGATATTAAAAAATTAAAGAATAAATAATAATCAAATTCGATCGGCACCAGAGATAAGGTCAGCTTCAAACATGTGCTCAATCCAGTTTTTGAGTTACACCCAACTACGACGGCAGGCAAAACATGTGTGCTCCGTTGAGTTACGTCGATCTACGACGGCAAATGTTCAATCGCCGGCAGTGCCGCCGCCGTGCCGGCGCGCTCTCACCGCAGCACCGGCACGCCGGCCTGGTGGATCAGGCGGTCGCTGCCCACCTCATCCTCGCCGCCGCCTAGGAGGTCGCCGTTGTCCCCGTAGCAGCACGACTCGGCGTCTCCCGGCTCGGCGGGCGGCGGCGGCGGCGGTGGAGGCTGGAGAGCGCGCTCCAGTTCGGCGCGCAGCGCGGTCGCCTCGGCCCGGTTCGACAGCGCGGCGTCACGCCACGCCAGCGCCTGCGCCTGCACGCCGCGCAGCCTCGCCACCAGCGCGCGGTTTAGGCCCCACGCGCGCTCGATCTCCATGTCCTTCATCACCGCGGCGCGCTTCGCGGCGTCCACCAGCGACGCCATCGCGTGCCGCCGCCACCGCTCGAGCTCCGCGGCCTCCGCCGTCCTCCGCCGGAGGCCGTGTTGTTGTTGTTGTTGCTGGTGTTGGTGGTTGGCTTGGTTCACGACGGGGTCGAGGTCGACGACGACGTGATCCGCGCCAAGAAACTGGCCTTGCGCTCGAGCGCGTTTCTTGGCTGGAGCCGGAGTCGTCGCCGCGACGCCGCCGCCGCCGCTGGCGAAGGCGACGACATTGTCCCTCGCCGTCGTCGTCGTCGCCGCCACGCCAGGCGCGGCGTAGGAGAAGGGTGCGGAGTACGGGCACGGCCCGACGGCGCACGGCGGAGAGACGAAGGCCGCATTGTCGCCGTACCTCCGCTTGCTCTTGACGGCGTTCGCCATGGTCTTCGGGGGATCACAACCATGGCTGCCGACTTCTGCTCCGACGGCCATGGCGGTGGTTTTCTTGGAGACGTGGGTGGCGCGGTACGACGTCATGGTACATATATATGGACTTTGGCCTGGCTCGATGGATACAATGAATCAAGTGGATTTTTTTTGTTTTATATTCTTCCAATTAAAGCATGCATATCTTTTATTTTCATCTAAGAACTAAGAATTAGTATAGTAAAGAAATAAGGATTTTTTTGGAAGAAATAAAAATTCAAAATACATCGAAATTATCAGGGATTTGTTTTGAGTCTGATATGACGCAGATTATCAAGGAGAACCGGCCAAAGCTTGAGTTAACTCAGCAATAAGTTTCGGGATATATACGAACGTACGTTGCTTGACTTCTTCATCATGTCGCTAGTGTACAAATTAATCTTGTGTAACTACACCGATTTCGTCTCTTAATCGCCAATTAAGTAGAAACTGTGCTTCTTTGCGACATGCATGACCAAATATATTCCTTTAGGAAAACCTACACGTACGTACTTAATTCGGTAAGTTGATAATTTATCAGCCATATTTAACATGGCCGATGCACGTAAGAAATAGAAGAACGAACGAGGAATTTACGTAGATCGATCCTAGATTAACGTAGATTAGTGCGTCTTTCGTTACGGTAAATCGAGATTCATGGTAATCTCAACGTTCCCCGTGATCATAACTTCCTAGTTAGTACAAAACAATTAAACTAAGATTACCAATATGATTTATTACTAGGAATTCAATAGTGCATCAATTAACTAAGATTACCATATGAACATATGATTGCTTGGAAAGTTAGAATTCAAATAAAACGTCTTTGTAACCAAAGCACTGATGGTATGTATTGCGTTGGATGATGATAATCTCATTTGGCAAAGCACTGGTTATTAAGCACACGCCGCTAGTCTCTGTTTTAGCGTGTTAGCCTGTTAAGGGGCATAAGGGGCGTACTTGTGACTTGTGAGTCTGAGTGTAGTATGTGTGCATCTTCTGTATAATGCCGCTTTTAGATGTTTTCTTTTTTTAATTCAAGGTGCCAACAATAAAACTATCTCGCTTAATTTGATCGGTAAAACAATGTATAATGATTGTAGAAATACATTACTGCCTATTCAATCAGTTTCAGAATCACCTTCCGAAATCAATCACACATCATGGGCTAACCGTGTTCAAATCAATTACACATTTTGTTGGGTCTCACACGGTTCAGTTTTGTCAGGTCATGGAGTAAACTGGTTAAAACAGTGACATATAATCACAAAAAAAAAAGCAGCAAGAACGGTTTTCCACAATAAAAATAAGCATGAAGCATTCTCCACTAAGGAAAAAAAACACTGAAAAATAAGTCCGTTTGATAGAACTCCAATTTCTAAAGAGCTGTGAAGTAACCTAGACTCGCTGGGCTCCAACTCCCTGGAAGCTGGTGCCATGCCAAACAAGTAACATCCCTGGAACCCCGAAAGCAGAGCAGCAAATCAACGATATGATACAAGTTGCTTAGCACTGTCTTGTCATTTGAGACTTGCAGGACTTGCTAACAATACCACAAGCAGGAAGTAACAACTTTACTATAGGAAGATTGTATCGGGTAGGCATCTCTTTTGAATGCTGCATTTCTTCTCTTCCATAGCATAGACAGCTGTGCATGTGAACTAGCACATTATTATGCACAATAAGGTATAAACAATCCTAACTTTACATGTCAAATTCAATTGCTAATGAATGGCTCTTCTCCTCGCTATTTAGTTCAAAAAAAAAAGGAAAATGCAATAACTTCCAGATGCACATGCAAGAAGCAACACACGTTAGCAATTCACCCCTGGAAAGTTTGATTAACTGGTACACTTAATTATAAGAAACTCGTGTATATATACGTAACGTACTAAAAGAATTATCCAACATACCCCTTGCATGCACGCACACTCTGACATGAACATAAAACACAAGAGAACGAATAAGGACATGATAAAAGCAAGCGGCCCATGATTCTGATGCCGAAGCGGCGCAGGTAAGAAAAATCAACACCACAAAAAATATTTTCAAACGGAAGATTGGACAACCAAAAACTACAAAAGTATAATGCTGTGAATATACTCTTCAAGCTACAAAATATAAAAATGAGTACCTGGGCATTCAGGTATGATTAAGGTAACCATGCAAAAAATTTGAGATAAACTTCAACAAATGTGCATCTTCAAAATCACATCAGAGATTTCTGGGTCAATTATTGCCAGTTTTTGCATCTAGCTTCTTTTCAGCTTCACTGATAATCTCTAGCTGTTCAAAAAAACTAGTGAGTTTTCTCATGTCCTCCTCCTGGACATTCTGTGGAGCCTTCTCTTTGTAACCAGAAGCTTCCATTTTCTGTGACAGTGCGTGTTGGAGCCTGCGTGCATGGTAATAGTAAGTTATATCCTTCTAGCGCAGGGGAACAGTGAAACATAGGCAAATCTTCATTCAAGATATTTTGAGATAACATAAGTACGCTTACTTTTGAATTTCTTCTCTCTTTTTCCTCAGCTTTTCAAGCTCAACTTCTGCATTGAGAGCTCCTTGGAGTTGAAGGTATACAGACAAATCTTTGTTTACAACAGCTGTTGCACAGTCAGGTGGCGTTTCATCATTCTCTGTCAGGATCTGAATGGTTTCAAATATCAGATCAGTTCTTCTGTCAAGATCTTTCAACTCAGGCAGGACTTTTGGGGAATTTTCAAACGCATGGATGGTAAGAAACATAAGTTTTATGAGGTACTAAACTAATAATACTCCATCCCAGGTTTCAGTATAAATTTCAATCTAAATATTTTGCTAATAGAGAAATGCATGCATACATAATAGTACAGAAGTTTAAGGCAGAACCTTTAGAGATGATGTGGAAGAAAGAGACACAACTAGAGACTGATAACACTGAATGGTGGCAGTAATCTCTTGGCCTCGGCAAAGTGCAAAAGCAGGTCGTCTGTTTGTGGAAAAATAAGCAAGAGATATATTACGCTTTCGTATTGAACAAAATGAATCTGACAACACATCATGTATATTACAGGAATAGCACAAATTAAGATAGATGATTATACACGCACCTCTCATTTGTATCAGATGGTGGCTTCAGAGATCTTAGTTTGTTGATAGTATCTAAGGCAATATCTATCTCATTTTCAAGTTTATCATCCGTCCATTCCTGTCATAAAGAAAGATATGTCTCCATTGGTAAATGTGTGCTATCTTATATATTGGTTCAATTATATTTCCAAACACAAATTATGTCTTCTTTAAGATAATACCTTAACAACAGATGGGTACTCTGATACCATAATGGAATCTTTCCGACAAGAATCTTTAGGCTGAGGAAGACGCTGCCAGAGCTCTTCTGTAACATAAGGCATGAATGGGTGGAGCAAGCGCAAACCAGTGTCTAAGCAAACCCATAAGGCATCTCTAGAGGCAGCTCTTGCTGATTCAAACTCTTGAGAGTCATTGAAGAAGTAAGGCTTTATAGCTTCTATGAACACATCACATAGTTGGTACTGCCACCACGAGTATATAGCAGATGTAGCATCAGAAAATTTGTATGCTTCTAACGAGGTGACAGTTTTGCCAATAGCTTTATTAAGTACTGACAATATCCATTTGCATATGGGTGGCATTGTAGTTACAGAAATAGTTGCAGGGGGAGTGTAATGATTGCCAAGCTTGCCCATTGCAAAACGAATGGCATTCCATAATTTATTGCACCACTGTCGATATCCAACAACTCGTTTGATATCCAGGTTTATCTTGTCAGACTGTGAACCAAGAGAGAAATCCATAGGAGATGAATTGCAAGCATAATACAACAGAAACTGAAATGGGTGTAATTACAACCTGCGAAGTGTAAGAAACCAGTGCAAAACGGAGAGCATCGGTACCACATTCAGCAATGCCATCAGGAAAATCCTTCTTCTTCCCTTCTGTTGCAATGTTCAATTCATTTGGATCTAGATTGCCTTCTTTCAAACGTTTGAGGAGACCATCCAGTGAAATGCCATTTATCACATCAACGGGATCAATGACATTACCAAGCGACTTGGACATTTTGCGTCCATGAGCATCACGTATCATAGGGTGCAAATAAACCTGAGCAAGAGAGCAGAGCCCCAATTTAAGCGTGTTCAGCTAGAATCGCCTCACTTACCAGTGTAAGTAATACTTCTAGTTGCAGTTAAACACGTCTTAGGTTACGAAGTAATTCAAAAATCAAACTAAGAAAAATAATAGATTTTAAAATCTGAAATAAAAGGTAAACTTGTGTGTTCAGCTGAGGATAGTTCCCAATCAACCATGTATTGTGCCTAGTCGAAGTAGCATGTTGACAAAAATGTAATATATGTCCAAAATTAACAAGCTACTAGAGTACATTCAGATGAAATTAGTGTGACCTATTGAAGACAAATGGCAGAGCAGAAAATAATGATGCTCACGAACGAAGTAGTCTCAAATAGACTTCTCCTTCATTATAACATCCACAGCTAGCAATTTGAAGATAGATTTTTTCATGTTTGAATTTCGATCAGAATTATACTGTTGTATGAAAGACAATAGTGTAAAAACTGGATGAAATGTATAGATTGAACTGCTAAAATGTTATAATACAGTTTTAATGGCACAGGAAGCACATCCATGCAATTGCCATTACCTTCTCAAATGGCACATCGCCACCAAGTTGCATCCCCATCATCACCATCCGTGCTACCCAAAAGAAGATAATGTCATGTCCAGTTTCTAGCACCGAACCAGGGTAGAAAGCTTTAAGGTCAGCTGTATCATCTGGCCAACCAAGTACGGTTAATGGGAAGAGACCAGATGAAAACCATGTATCCAACACATCAGGATCTTGATGTAACTCGAATTTCTTCCCAGGATACTTTTGCTGTGCCTCCAGGTTTGCTTCACTTTCGTTTCTAGCAACAATCCAACGGCCATTAGCAGAACCCAGAATTTTCTCTTGATCATCTTCTAGTATAACATACCAAGCAGGAACGCGATGTCCCCACCAAAGCTGCCTCGAAATACACCAATCACGTATATTTGCAAGCCATCTGTAAGGGCATGACAATGGATGGATTATTTTCCTTCTAATTCCATTGCCTATATATGATGCCATTTGCAATAATAGGTGAGATAATTCTCAACTGACAAATGAGAAGGTGATAGACATTACCTATACCAGTCTTGCTCATACTGTTGTGGAATAATCTCAATTCTTTTGGACCTTACAGCATCAATACCTGCTTGTGCCATGGTATTGCAATTAACAAACCATTGGGGTTTTATCATAGGCTCCACCACATCATTAGTTCTTGAACAAACACCCAAACTCATTTCGTTCTTCTTTGTCTCCTTGTACAAGCCCTTATATTGCAGAACATAAAGTGGTAAGAATCAAGCTTCAATAATACTTGAACAAAACCCACAGCAAACCAAATGGAAAGAAAGCTGACAGAACAAAATTGGTGAGATTATCCGGTTACATAAACAGTTCAATGCTGTTTTACACATAGTTGTTATAGATACCCGACCATAAAAGCATTAACAAAATGCAGGATTCGAGATTTAATAGAACCACTGATGTCTACAGAAACCAAGACATCTTATTTCTCATAAAAGTAATACTGTGCTAAGAGACCCACTAATAGAAAAATGAGAGAGGATGGGGGACAGGACAATGTCAAAAGTAGGAAACCTTCATGCTATATTCCACTAACTCCTTATCGCTTACACTATCAGATTTATTCTTTGGACTGAGTTATAGAAAAATATAAATATGCAAGAATGCCCTAAAACATTCATGGTAAGTGCTTTTCACTCTGATACTATTTTGCAATGGTGCATAAATCCATAACAAACCAGCAATAGTCCAAAGAAATGTTTAGAGATTGGATCACAAGATGCTGGGAAAGGATGATTTAGCAAATCTAGCAGTACCTTTGCCTTCAGTGCCTCAATAACAGCAACTCGAGCAGTAAATCTTGGAATTCCTACAAATTGTGCACCTCCATTGTTGTTTATTTTTCCATCATCTGTGAAGATATTGATGAACTCAAGGTTGTGTCGCTTTCCAACCTCAAAATCATTTGGATCATGGGCAGGTGTAATCTGCATATAAGATAAGCAAACGTGTATGCAGAAGATCCAAGTAGATTAAATTAAACAGAGATAGTCAAGAAGTCAGCATCAGCTCCTACCTTGACAGCCCCAGTACCGAAAGTGGGATCCACTAACTCAGCATCACAGATTATTTTGAGCTTTCGGCCATTGAAGGGATGGATTGCATACCTACCATGCAGATGCTTGTATCTGCCATCCTCAGGGTGAACAGCAATGGCTGTATCCCCAAGCATTGTTTCGATTCTTGTTGTTGCGACAATAATCTCACCCAATCCTTCCTCAAGTGGATATGCAAAAGAGATCAACACACCGAATTGTACAGTTGTATTATAACCAGGAACCTTTAACATAGTTTCCTCTTTAATCTCTAGATAATCAACCTAACAAAACAGAAATTTCAAACAAACAGATCAATTTTAGTTATGCGTGCAATTGCAACCACCATCATACACAATAAAAAGTCTCAACAACCTCTACGTCAGAAATTGCTGTTCGAAGGGTGCAATCCCAATTCACGAGGCGATAATCCCTGTATAGAAGCATGCCATCCATAAGAGGAAAAATAAAACTAAGATGGCAAACAACAACCAAAATCAACTGTATAGAAGCAAACAGGTAAAAACATAATGGTGCAATCAATAGAAGGAACAAATGTTCAACTCTAACAACAAAATAAGGTGATGGAACTGACCTATATATCAGGCCTTGTTTGTACAACCTGACAAAAGCTTCAGTTACAGCCTTTGATCTTGGTTTATCCATTGTAAAACACTGTTGCAAAGGTAGAGGGGAAGTTAATATTCAGAATAAGAACTACTCCCTCCGTCCCAAAATATAACAACTTTTAGCACTCAGGATTTGTCCCAAAATATAACAACTTCTCCACCAACATTCCCTTCCCAACCAATCACAACCCTCCACCATTCACTTTTCCCACCTACCTTCACTTCTTAACCAATCACAAGCTCTTTCTATTTAATTCTACTTATTTTCTTAATAACCGTGTCCAACTCTAAAACTTCTTATATTCTAGGATGGAGGTAGTATAAAATAACTTATTGCTCAAGTATTGTCATAAGTATACTCATACTATCTCCTAACTACAGAAAGTAGTAAATGTACCTCGCGGGACCAATCAAGTGAGGCCCCAAGCCTACGCAATTGATTCAATATGGTACCCCCGTATTCATCTTTCCATTTGAGAACCTGTCCAGAATATGATAGATAAAACAGAATAAACAAGAGAAAGGTAGACACATGGGGAGTGAAACTAAACAAGTAAAGAACACTATCCTTTGAATGCATAATATTATATGCTCACCACAATTTCCATAACGTCTAACAACATGGATCCATTTCGATATTCATATGATAATGGTAATAAATTGCTCATTTATAATCAAAAGAATACAGAGTTAACAGGCATAAAATTTTGTTCAGGAAAAATAATGCTTACTTCAGATACAAATTCTTCACGCCCTATGTCATGCCTTGTCAAATTCCTTTCACGCATAAGCTTCTTCTCCACTACAACCTGATATACATGAGATCAGAGAAATTTAAGAGGCAAAAATGATTATTGGTTTAGAGGGGAAATAACGATACGGTGAACAAAATTGAGCAACATGTGTTGACAATTTATTTTGAGAAAAGATATTTTAGAAAAAGGACAGCATTCCATTTGGAGCTTTTGTAAATTAATATAACCAATGCTGCCATGTGTTTGCCCATTGGCGACTGACCAAATTGTTAGTATGTTTAATAGAAAGTAATAGCGACAAAGATATATCAAGTAATCTATATTATCTGCAGATGAATGTTTCGTAAGATAAATTTCAGATGATGGTGAAACAAATCGAAGATATAGACCTGAGTAGCGATTCCTGCATGGTCAACTCCTGGAACCCACAGAGTGTTATAACCTGACATCCTCCGCCAGCGTATCATGGAATCCTGCATTGCTTAAATGCAGGGACGTTAAAATCATTATCCAATGTTTAGCTAACATCGATAATGTTACTATGGATATGTCTCCACAAGAATAATGATGTACCTCTATAGCCACCGTAAGTGCATGGCCTATATGAAGCGCTCCAGTGACATTTGGAGGTGGCAAAACCTGAAAAGAAATAATTTAGCTGTTTGGCAGCAACATATATGGGGTAATTTGCTGCATGTAGAAAATACATAATTGATTCCATGAAAAGCAGCTCTCTAAACTTCGAAGTATGATCCACTTACTATAACAAATGGTGGCTTTGAGCTTGCAGCATCTGCCCCAAAATATCCTGATGATTCCCACCAGGAATACCATCTGCATTAAGGTGGGAGGAAACAAATGCATGCAGAAGTTCAGTAGGCCTTTCTTATTGTATGAATTATAAGATAGAGAAAAACATGGTAGCATCTTACGATTTCTCAACAGCAGTTGGGCTATACTGCTTGGCCATTTGAGATGCAAGAAATTTCTTCTGCCCATGAGGAGTGTCTGGATCAATGAAATCCTCAGGATTCTCATCCTCCACAGCTTTCTTCCTTTGCTTCTTCTCGCTTTTCTTAGGTCCATCTGAAGCTGCTTGTGCCTACATAAAAGTAAATCAGCACGAAAATAGAAGAAGACCCATCTCTACAGAGCATTTCACCGAGTAGATATCTGGTTTTACATTCAGTCACATAGAAATTCACTAATCATGTTCAAACCTGGAGCCTAGCCGCCTCCTTTGCCTTCGCCTTAAGCCTTTTTTCCTCTTTCTCTTTTGCCTGTGCGCAGAACAGTTCACACATCAGTGACTTTTGTCATGTGCAAATGTGCAATAGTAGTGAACACCTTGGATTTTATCATTGTGAAAATCAATGACCATTTTGAGTCCAGCTGGTGACAGAGAAGTAATCTAGGCCAAAGAAATGAATATAATTAAGAAGATAGCGTTTGATCAAATACCTTCTGATCTTTCTTCAGCTTCCGCTCCAGCTCTTTCTCATCGAGTGGCTGCGCGTCGGCAGCAGGGGTAACGCTGGACATGGTGCTTCACTTGAACAACCCCAAACTTTTTGATTAACAAAAATAAACTGTCATTAGTAAAGTTAAGGCAAATTGAAAAGCTTCCGGTGCTAGAAGAGAAGCTAGGGTTAACGCGAATCCGAGAAAAAGGTGTGTGGGTAGGGAGGGATGGGATGACGAAGAGGACGGATGCTCACCGGAGAGCGAGGATGCGGCGGAAGCAGCAGGACGCCCGCGCGCTGCTGCTCAAGGATGGAGATCGGCGCACGCGGCAGGCAGGCGATGGTGGGGGATTAGCTTCCGCCGACGGGAGCAGGAGGAATCGCGTGCGGCGGCGGCGCAGCAGCAAGAGGGCGAAGGGTTTTGGGGTAAGAGCGAACGTGTGAGAGGAGTTGGGCCCCGTAGAGCTACCGCTTTACTCTGGGCGAGTGGGATGGGCTTTAACTCGGCAGCCCGGTATCTGCTTACAGCGTGAGGAAAAAAGAAGTACATACGAGGTCCCTCATGTTGTCACCGAATTGCAAAATTGTCCATCAACCGAAAAAACTGATATATGACATCCCTCAATTTACAAAACTAAGTCACTCTAGGTACTTAGGCGGCATCGACCCCGGTTTTGTCTGGCGTGGCAGTTGAGTTAGCATGGGAGGAGGCCCGAGGCGGTAATGCAACGACGATCCAGCTTGGGCAGATCCATCCATGAAGGTGACGAGGAGAGGCGGAGTTCACTAGGCTCGGGGCGATCCCCATGCTCCCCCCTTCGCTCTCCCCCCATGCTCCCCTGCTTTGGCACTCCCACATCCGTCTTCGCTAGTGAGGGCACTGTCAGCCACCACGCGCCTCTCCCGCTACCCACCACCCCCCATCCGTCATTGGCCACGCTGGAGGCTTGGATTGAGATGGGAAGAGGAAGAACATAGGTGGAACAGGATTGAGGTGCTGACACGTGGAACCCACCTAGGTTTCATGTTGACTCGGCTATCACGTCAGACAAAACCAGGGTCAATACCGCCTAAGTACCTAGTTGTGTATCTTGAGAGATGCCATATATCTGGTTTTTTAGTTCAAGAACGATTTTGTAACTCAACGACAAGACGAAGGAGCTCACGTGTACTTTTTCCACAACGTGAAATCGATTCCAGCCCAATTAAAACAAAACAACAAAAAAAGTTACAAAATTATATACTTTGAGCAAACTATTAAAAATAGAGATTTAAGAAAATGTATCATAAAAGTATAGATTTACAACAAATTTATTAGAAGAATACATATTTAGGTGGATTGTCACAAAACTATAGATTTAGCATCAAATCTTATCCCAAAACCAGAGTGTCAATAAATCTAGCAGAATATTAACTACAGCAAAATAGTGGTGCCAGGAGTCTAAACTCAACATCATAATTTTATGATAACTAAATTAGTAAATCTGTAGGTTTGTGATATTTCACATTAAAATATACAGTTTCGTAATACATCGTTATATATAGTTTTGTAGTATTTTGATAAAAAAAATATTTGTAGTTTTGCAAGCTTTGGTCACAAAATAACAGTATCGGATTCCACCTTAAACAGATCCCGGCCAAAAAAAACCCAACCAAACAGCTCCTTAGTTCAGATTCACCAAGTCTTCAGTGGACGACATTATGCAAGCTAAAATGAAATTTCAGAGGACGGCAGTACGTACCCAACAAAACATATTTACATGTCAGAAACTGCAAGCAGAGATGCTACAAATGGTCGGCTTCCATCACAGCAACTTCACACCGGCGGCTCTAAGAGAATCCATGACGGCCCTGACCTTGCCATGGTACGTCTGGTCCCTTGACATGGAGACCGACACCGCAGGAATGCCTCTGAACAGCAGGCGCTCGCCAAGCAGCTTCCCGATCTTCGCCGCCGCGGCGACATCACGTGTGGACTCCATGCTTGGCCTAAGAAGCTTCTCCTGTGAACTCGCCGAGCATGCAACCGTGGCAGATGGGGTGTGGATGACCTGGGCGCTCACAAAGTTGTTTGTGAAATGCATCTTGAGAACATAGGGCTTCAGGAACTTGGTGATTGCAGGAGCCCTAGCTGGAGGAGGGATAACCATATCGGCCAATTAAGCAGCTTTGCAAGCCAAGAAAAATAAAAAGAGGATTAGCCAAAAGCACATCCAGATGGCGAGGATGAATAAAGAGAACCAATAATTGATGTTTCAGACTATAATAAAGTCAGGACTACATAAAGTCGTAAACATAGCACATAGCATACAATGTGCATCGACATCAGACGGTGAGATGGCAGAGCTTCACAGACTGTTAAGAAGGGGGTGTTAACATGGGTTATGCATCAATAGTTGTCAAAGACAGCTAATGAAAACCTATGAATATACCATACACTAACATAGTGTAATTTGTATGGAACTGGAGGGGGCCAAAACCCACTCTGGCCTCCATGAAGCTTCACCACTGCAGACGGATATTATGTCACATGAAACTAGGGAAAGCATGGGATAGTGAACTAGTTCACAATTTTTGCATGAAACTTCAGTTGTCCACAAGTTCTCATCATTAGCCTTTTAGTAAAGAACTGATTCAGTACGCAGTAGCTACAACAATTACTGCCAAAATTCAGGAACTTCCATTATGTAGTGCTAAAGTTGCTGAGTTTTTACCTTCCATATGTATATATAGTATTACATAGTACAGAAAGTGAAAATGTGACATAGAATGGGCATCTAAATCACGGTTTACAGTGTTGAAGGATCCATGGAAAATTAGTTACCTTAATGTTCCTACCACTGTTAATTAGGGCTTACCGCAATTTGAGTTGAACCTTAGGAACTATAGGTCAGGTGAACATATGCTTATCAGATATGGTATTAAGGGGGTTTATTGGACTGATTAAACCTGTAAAACATCCTAACACCATGACAGCATGAAATGGAAATTTTATTTTAGAGAGATTGTATCAGGTAGACATCTTGCCTGTGGATGAAACCTTTCTTCTTCCAGGCCAAAATGCTGGAAATTGTTTAAATTTTGAAACAAGAAGCATTTCACTTATAAAAGGATTGATGGAAGAAAATACTACACGTTCAAACTGCCACAGGGGGGATTTGAATTTCTGACTGTACAAAAAAAAGCAAACGAAGACTTAGAGATATATCGCACTGCCATTGCTTTTGCAACATCCAAGAGTTAAAGAGATTCCAGGGTGAAAAGGCTAAAACCCCGAGAATATCACAGGGAAAAAAAGGTGAGAACTGTTCTCCACAAGAAAAAAATAAGCAAGGAGAAATCACCTTTCTCCATAAGAATACATCACTGAAATTCTAAAAGCAGCAGCAAATCAACAAAATGTAGCTGATAACACTGACGCAGCTGTCTTGACATTTGAGACTTGCAGGACTTGCTAACAATACCACAAGCAGGAAATGACAACTTTACTCTAGGAAGATTGTATCAGGTAGGCATCTTCTCTTTTGAATCCTACCTTTCTTTTCTTCCATAGCATAAATAGTGTGCATGTGCAACGGGCTGCAAATTGCTTCTTCAAAGAATGAGCTAGCATTTTGTGCACATTAAATTAAAAATAATAATAATCCTGAATTTACATGTCAAAGTCAATCTCAGTATTTCCTAATGAATGGCTCTTTCCCCTGCTATTTGGTTCAAACAAAGAAAATTTGGGACATGCAATAACTTTCAGATGCACATACAAGAAACAACACACGTTAGCATTTCACTGCTATTAAGTTCAATCAACTAAGTTACTTTGAGGGGATATATATCCATATCAACTTTATGACACACTGTGGTGTCAAAAGGCCCCTAAATTGAAGCTAAGACATACCGTGGTTCCTTGTGTGTGAAATGTTCAAGAATGAAAAAAAAATTCCAGACTGAACTGGAAGCCAAAACTCCTAACAGGTTCAAAAAAAAATTACAAAGAAGCTAGAAATGTTCCCCTAAAAA
Organism: Oryza sativa Japonica Group; assembly: GCF_034140825.1. Lineage (NCBI taxonomy): Eukaryota > Viridiplantae > Streptophyta > Magnoliopsida > Poales > Poaceae > Oryza > Oryza sativa. Next base: position 28,696,905 of record NC_089037.1, on the reverse strand, counting down.
AACCTAACGATAACCAGTAGCACCCAGAATCCACGAAAGGGATCGATACTAGCACCCACTACAAATCACCCAAATGTCATGGATTGGATCCGCTTTATCCACAGTACGAGCGAGGAGAGAAAAAAAATAACAGAGATAGAGAAATACATACCGTCGATGGGTAGTCGGTGGCGGCGGCGGCGGCGGCGGCGGCGAGGGTTCTGCACTTCTGCTTGCCGTCGGGATTGGGATTTGGGAGAGAGGCAACTAAAATGCGAAATCACAAGATTTCAGGGACCTTACCGCAAAAAAAGGGAGACGAGAAACGGACGGTCCTTGGATATACCCAGCGGTCTGTCCCGAATCTCGATGCACCGAAAGGAGAAAATTGAAGGGCGTAGCAGCCGCAACGCGACCCACACACTCGGCGGCTGCGGCGGAGGCGGCGGGAGGGAACCAGCGATGCAGGCACTGGCACGGGCGGCGCGGGGGATCCTGCCGGCGACGGCGGCGGCGCCTGCGGCGCGAGTGCAGCAGGCGCGGGGGATCGTGGTACATGTGAAGGACGGCAACCTGGAGCGCGCGCTGGGGGTAATGGCGCGCAAGATGCGGTCGAGCGGCATCGAGAGGCTGATCCGGGCCCGGAGCCAGATCCACCACCACGTCAAGGACTCGGAGAAGCGGGTGCTCGCCCGCAAGGCCCTCATGCAGCGCGTCCGCTCCCAGGAGCTCGGCAAGAAGCTCCGCGACATCCTCATCAAGAAGATCAGGTCAGCGCCGCCTCCCCCTCCCTGTCACTACTTCCATCCTGCTACTACGCCATTCCTGTGCCCTCGTGGGTGCGAGTTGCTGTGTTATAGAATTATCGTTGTCATTGGCCGGAGTTAGTGCTTTTGTTCATGCTCGCCAAGTGTTCGACGAAATGGCTGGCCGGTTTTATGCAAGCCTGAGTTATATCAGGCGACTGTTGTAAAGCAGGAAACGGATTAGGTTGCACTTGGGATGCGTTTGATCAAATGAGTGATCGCTGGATTGTCAGTACCTGAGCTGCGGTAGATGGAAATGAGTGATCTGCTGCGCCACGATTTGTTGTCCCTGACCAATATTGTCACCATCCCATCGATGAGGTAGATACAAGTTTATAGCGATGTCAAAATAGACTTTTCAAAACCAATTCTCACCATAAACTATGTTCACTGAAAAATCTCCTGGAGGAATTGATGCAGGCCTACTTTTGTGGTCTTGCTGGTGGTGCATGTGAGTATGATGGTATAGTTGCTGCTTAATCCTACAATACTTTTGCCTGATGCAAGAAGGTTGTTTTGTAATCAAGCAGCTTAGTTGTATAATATGAGCTACTATTCCACGGCCGCCTTTGGGCAGCAATCAGTTAGGACATACTCCCTCCGTCCCAAAAAAATCCATTCCTAGCATTTCAAGGCGGAGTTAGTGGATATGGAGAATGACTAAAATGCCCTTAATTATTGAAAAAAATAGTAAGAGTAATAGGTAGGTAAAGGGTATTGAAGGAATAAAACTTCTCGTTTTGCATGCCGAGGGTAGATAAGATGGTAGAAGTTGGTTTTTTGTGGGACAAAATTCAAACTCTAGAAGTTGAGTTTTTTTTTGGACAGAGGGAGTAGGCATATAGCCAATGAAACTTATCTGTATCAGTTAGTGAATGAACCAGACCACCTTTAGTATTACAACAAACCAATATGGTACAATATACAGAGATGTGGAGCCTACTGATCTTTGTAGTTGTTTTATCTTATTGTTACAATTCTTTAGGTTGTACCAGATCAGTATTCTAAAAAAATCTACTAAGCCATCTACAAGGAATCGGTGTCCCTACTTGTTACAATTCCTTGTTTACACCTCAGAGTTAGCCAGTTAGGTTAATCACTATTACTAGGCAGATTAATGAACAAATACCGGTCGTTGATTTTCAGAGCAATACTCTGGATATGTAAACCATTCCTACATGAGACAACATGAATTTGAGCAATATTCACTTACTTTTCAGAGCAATTATTTTAAATTTGTGACTATGGAATAGTAATTGCATTTTGATGGTGGCTGTGCAAAGTGGTATCATAATTATTTTCCACTATGCATATGCACAGTCATGATGCCCCTAAATTCAACTTTTAACTTCCTCCCTTTCATATTATAAGTTGTTTTGACTTTTTTTCTCGTCAAACTTTTTTAAGTTTTACCAAATTTATAGAAAAACATAATAGCATTTTCAACACAAAACAAATATATTATCAAAATATATTCAATGTTAGATTTAATGGAACTAATATGGTGTTTTAGATGTTACTAAATATTTCTATAAACTTGGTCAAACTTAACAAAGTTTGACTAGGAAAAATGTCAAAGCGACTTATAATATGAAATGGATGGAGTAGCATTATAGCATATCTGGTTGAATTGACCAGTACAAAATACTGTTCTGCTAGAAGATTAGAAATCTGAAGAAAAAAAAAGGTCAATGCCCTAATTTTAATAGATGTTCACCATATATTTCGTATGTAACCAAACTACTATAAATGCTCAAATTGAATTGATCAGTACGGGACTTTTTCTACCAATAGTTGGTAAATCTGAGAAATGTTTAGGAATACAATGTGGAATTGTGGAAATATAGAGCATCCCAGAGGTCTATCGTTTGCTTTGTTTCATTTGGTATTAACGAAGAATGAAAGACAATTTACATGTAGACCTTCAGTGCTCAGTTTAATAAAATTGCATGCTTTCATAATCGTTTAAAAATTGCATATTTCTACAACTGTCATTTGAAATACAAGCATAATTGTGGTTGGTTACTGATTGATTATGCATTATCATAAAAGTTGGCATGCACATTATCTATCCAACTCAGTGCTCATAATATGCCAATACATAGTGATATTTGGTATGCTGATGTTGTTTTTGTTTATGTTTTTCTGTTTTGGCAAAGCATTACGCTGCATGAAAGTTTTCACGTATAAATGTCCAATTGTTGCTGTATAGTTCGTGTTGTATGAATCACTCTCTCTTTCATTGATAAAGTATTTGCTTATTGCAGGGGCCAGTGAGTGCATATTTCATGAGGTGGCAGGAGGATTACCGGTACTCCATGGTCATTTTAATCCATACCCAGCGGTGAACTGTAGGAAATGAACGGATGTTTTCTTATTTGGATCCATTCATATATAAAAAAAGAACTCCCACTTTTGCTGTCTTGTATCAAAAAAGTGGTAAACTGAGGATTTTATCATGGCATAATATTTAGTATCTCTGATTGGACTATTTGAGAATGTGTTACTTGCGTACTAATGTTATATGGAAGTCAAAATGTCTCATAATACTACTAAATGTGTGTTTCTTTAGATGAAATATTAGGTTTATTCTACGCCAACTGCTATGATATACATTTCAGTGCGTATATTTGGCAACTGCGTAAAAAGGTGAGAGGAAAAAAGAACAGATGGACGTTATCACCTGCTATATCCGTTTCTGAATATTTGTCAATTTTGTCGGACGCTGTTTTAGTTTGACAACTAGTAACTTCTAAATCGTTTATTATGTAATTGGAATGTTTGTATTTATCGTGTATAACCTTAAGTAATATGACACATTTGTAATACCTACAAATTTATCTATAAAACAGGAGTGGTTAAGAGTGAATGTATAGTAGTGTCCTGCGACAAGGTATGAAATAGAGGGAGTAGTTATTAAGTAGTGCCTCACTGCCTTGTCTAAGTTGGAGGCTTACACTTGCAAGTTTTTTCCCCTGTGGAAAAGAGTTTAGAAGAGTTAAGCGCCTCTAAAATGCAAGTTTTTTGTGTAGCTAGTAATCAACAACCGTTGTTGGACGGCGTACCATCTAGAAAGGCGAGGGCTGCCTCACCCTATCGCATGTTTGTTGTGTGATCAAGCTGAGGAATCCATTCAGCACATTCTTGTTAACCGCGTCTTCTTTCAATAGGTTTGGTTCCTAATCCTTCAAAGGTTGAGATTGGTTTTCGTCTCACCAAACTAAGGTACAAATCATTTTTCTAGTTGGTGGGTCAAGGCGACTTTCTAAGGAAATATAGAAGCATAGAAATGATTGTATGTTTTATGGGGCTAGTGTTAATGTTATGTCTGTCATTCAAATGGTAGCAAATGAATATGGTCTTTCTTGTATGGTTGGGGCCTCTAAACTCGGTGAGTTTCTTAGAAAGTTGATTACTTTGGTTGGGTAAGGTCAGGTCGAGTGAGTTGTGTTTGTGTAGCAGTATGCTGTTATTGTTTGGGGGCTGGGGGGCAGGGGGCGTTTTAGCCACTCCCTTATCGTTTCTTCCTTAATGAAATGATACACATACTCATGCGTATTAAAAAAAAAACAAGCACACCAACATCTACCTATTTTTGTGGTGGCATTTTGTCATCTAGCAATTTGCACACTCCTCAGGCTTTCCAGTTGATCCCCATAAGTAAAAGGTTGACGGGTAGGTGTGAAAGTAATTCCCTTCAATTCTCTCCTCCCCTTGAGGATGGATTAACTGAATAAAGCCTTCATGTGTTGCTTGTACACTACACGTGTTTAGTGCTTCGGTTAATCCCAGTAAGAAAAAGATTTTTGAGGGGTAAGTGTGAAAGTAATTCCCTTCAATTCTCTTATCCCCTTGAGGATGGATTATAACTAAATAAGGCCTTCATGCGTTCTTTGTACGTGACACGTGTTTGATGTTTTAGAAAAGTCTTCATGCGTTCTTCGTACGTGATGTATGTTTGGTGTTTCCGGAAAAGTCTCGTGTTTAAGAAAAAGTAATAGGAACATGTTAGAGGCATTCTTTGTACGCGACGTATGTTTGGTGTTTCCGGAAAAGTCTCATGTTTAAGAAAAAGTAATATGAACATGTTAGAGGCATTGTGTACTTAATAGATAGATATGAGACTTTTTGACCGACCTATGAACTATAAACCACAATCACAATGTTTCTTTTCAAAACAATCACAATGTTACTATACTTATAGTGCTAACAATATTTTCTACTAAGATAAATATGAATATTTGTACCAATAGAGTTGGCACCAAAATTTAATATCATGTAATTTCATATACGGAATGATGTCTTTTACTATGTAATATATTTTTAATGCTATTTTAAGAGAAAGCTGAAATAAGTTAATATTATGTTCTCTCTGAAAGCTTACAAATCATTAAGTTAATATGAGAAAACTGTGTAGATTAATTTTTATACTAGTTGTGAGCAAAATAAAATTGTATTAGAAATATAGTTGTAATACAAATATAATTCTACCAACTTGTTTGGTAGCACGTTTCAGCACTGTATAGCAACCTATAACTAGTTATTTCACTGCAACTAGTTATGGGCTCTGATATTTGAAGCAACATTTTTTTCTTATAACTAGAAAAAAATATCCGTGCATTGCAATGGGTGAAGATTATTTTAGTTTTATTATTATTGTTATACGGTTTAGCTAAGGTGAAAATCATTGTGAGAATTCGCTTGGATTTTTTTTTTGAAAACCACGAGTTGTAGTAAGGAGTTCGACTCTTATCGTAAGTTAGCATGTGAGTTTTTTTAAATGATTTCTTATACGATTCCTTTTGTGTTTTTAAAAACGTCTCAAGTTGGCATGCAAGTTTTTTCTTATAAGACGCCTTTTGTATTTTCTAAAGCGAACGAGCATAAAAAAACGACTCAAACACCAATGATCTATCAAAATACAGACAAAAATATATTTAATTTTTATAATAGTATAGAAAAATATACTGTCTAGCGATTTACTAGGTTGTAGGCGTGTAAAAAAGAGAGAGAGGGGGAGAACTGAGAAGTCTGGAAACTTTACAGCCGAACAAAGCTTTTAACTCGCCATGCAAGCTCTGTTCAATATTGACGTGTTTATATGCTAGAAACGTACTAATAAAAACCCAAGACCTATAGAAGGACGCGGCACGACTAGCTTGGTCCCCCCTGCAGAAGACCCGGCGGCCGGCCTCAGAAGATCCACTGGGCCCGCAATCCTCTCCTCTTTTTTTCGCTTTAGAAGAAAAAAAAGATCGGCTCTGGTCAGGTCAGGTCTCGTCTTGTCGTTGGATGCTTCCGGCGATCGCCGGAGAGAGTAGAGGGGAGGGGCAAGATGGACGCCGCGGCGTCGGCGACGAGCTCGAGGCCGAAGCGTGACTCGCCTCGCATCCCTCCCAACTACGTCAGCCTCAGGGACCTCCAGGAGCTCCGCCGGAAGGAGAGGGAGGAGGAGGAGGAGCAGGAGATGCAGCAGCGTCGACGGGAGGTGGAGGCGGCAGCGGCGGATAAGGCGGAGGAGGAGTGGAGGGGCTCGTCGGAGAAGTCGCGGGGCGGCAGTGAGAGGAGCCGCGGGGGGGAGCGGTGGGCGCCCGTGCCGCACCGGGCGTCGCCGCCGCCGCCGCAGGCGCGCACGGAGGTTGCGGCGACGGCGAGGAAGGTGGATGGGGCGATAGGGGCCATGGCTGTGGCGCACCGGGATGCGCCGCCTCCGCCGGCGCGCGTGGAGGCTGCGGCGAAGAAGATGGATATGGAGATAGGAGTCGTGGCTGTAGCGCACCGGGTGGCGCCGTCGCCGTCGCGGTCGTCGCATGGTGCGGTGAAGAAGATGGATGGAGCAGTAGGAGTTCTGGCTGCGCCTCAATCGGAGGCGCCGCTGCCGCTGCCGCCGCCGCGCAGGGAGGATGCGGCCAAGAAGAAGGGCAGGGCGATAAGAGGCGACGCCGTTAGGAAGGGGGCCGACGAGGCCGCGGCCACGCCGGCCAGTGCGTTCCAAGGGCGACCCAAACCCAAGGAGAAGGGGAAGGTCGCCGCCGGCACGAAACAGCCAACCGCGCCGGCCGAGACGGCCACCGCATCGTCGCCCGGCGGCACGCCGGAAGAGAAGAGGAAGAGCAAGGGGAAGAAGGCCTCGGGAGATCAGGGCACAGCACCGGTGACCAGCGACGCGCCACGCGCGCCGGCCGAGGCGGCCGGTGCGTCATCCCGAGGCCGCGACAACCCGGCGAGCCGGCGCAACCGGAAGAAGGGCGCAGTCAGCAATTCGCCGGACGGGAAGGCCCCCCAGCCGGCGCCGATCAGCAATTCGCCGGCAGCCGAGTTGGGCGGCAACCGGCGGAGCGGCGGCGCGCTCGGGACGAACGGGGAGACGAAACCGGAGCCTGTCGCGGAGAAGCCGCCGGTGGTGGAGGCCAAGTCCACCGCGCCGGCGGCGAGCGTCGTAGTGGGCCCGACCAGGCCGCCGTCCATCGGCGGCCCAAGGCGTCAGCACGCCGGCGTGTGGGTGCCCAAGGTGGTGGCGATTCCCGGCCCATCACGGCATTCCGTAGTATCGGTTAGGAAGAACAATTAGGGCGGAACGCCGGATTCTTCCTAATTATCGCGGGAATTTAGCAGATTTCGGTTAGAATCATGTATAATTATTGTGTAAATCGTGTGTTTCCTAATGGGCTCTAATTGCAATCGAAATGAACTGGAATTTGGGACGAATTCCAACCGATTATGATTTCTAGTTGAGGAACTCATTTGATCATTGGCAGGTTTACTATTCTTCTGCTGTTCAAATTGGATCAGAGATCAAAAACCAAATCAAAATCAATGGCAGGATCATCCAGGCCCCTGAATCCCCCCCCCCAAGTTGACAGAGGTAATACCATCCAAAATTCTAAGTTTCATTTCATTAGATCCACAACATCTCATATCCAAAATGCTTTGCATGCAACAGCCACAGCAGTGAAGCTAAAGGCTCCAGATGATTGCATCGTCTTCTACCTCTCGCCATCCTTTGGCCTAGAACGAAGGGAAGTACTTGCTGAGGCCATACGGCAGAGAGTAGAACTCCTCGCTCCTCGGGTCATGCCTGTAAGACTTGAACTTCTCCCACCAATGGAAGCCCCTGTCCTTCCACACCGGGCCGTCCCAGTAGGTGTGCGTGCAGTCCAGGAGGTAGGCGAGGATGGCGGCCACCGTCGCAGGCGAGGAGAAGATCACGTTGACGATGACATTGAACTGCAAAAGGAAAGATGTTGTATCATCAGAATTCAGAAACATTCAGAAAAGTAAAACGGCCATGATCTTGATGCAATCAGAGAACAGAGATTCAGAGCTGGGTTGGTTCACGTACAGCGGGTGAGTGGGTGTGAACTGGCCCGAAGACGTAGAACACCTCGTACTCCCTGAAGTACTGTGGGATGGACAGGCCCAAGAACAGGGAGATGCTGAGGATGAACTTGGTTCTCAGTGTGTTGAGGTTGCAGTACTGGAGGAAGCAGAGCCCTGCAGCAGCTGTCTCATGCAGAAACCAAGTGTAAGTCTTCCGGAATATTAATTTTCCATAATGAATTCATTCCAGCCTCTACATCATAGATCATGCATTCGGCCATGAATGATCTCTTGAATTTATTAGTGATGGTATCATGAAGGCTCACCTGAATAAGCGAAGAGAACGCAGTACAGTGCAGAGAAGATTGGCAATGGGATTGATGCAATGATTGCCCCAAATTTCCCTGTTGATTTTCCGGCATCTCATTGTATCAGAATCAGATAATGTGGAGTTGCTAACAATGCAATGGTGAACACTGCTGATAGATTCTGAATGATGGGAAATCATACCGAACAGCGAGAAGAAGATCATGAACAAGGCTGAGATCTTTATAACCCTTCTGCTTCCGACTCGCGTCAAGGCCAACAGACCTGCATTCTCACTTCTCAAGCAATACAAGGACAAGTTATTTCCATCCTTCTAAGTGGAAGTCTAGGTAAGGTTCTAAGAGAGCTGAGTGCTTTACACTGAAGCTACTGATCCTGTCAATGTACCACACATCCCGTCCAGAATGGTAGATATGCCCTGAAATTGCCCAGGTTGCAGTGCAGTGAGCGTTCGTTCTGCAGAAAAACTCAGTGAGAATTACTGAAAGTTTCTGTTATTTTCAGTACCTGCCAGCCAACTCCACGAGCGAAAACTGAAGGCGGGCAGAACGTTGCCCCTGCATATCTCGTCACCGCCATCAACGTGCCCGTAGACTGAAATCGACCAGAATTCCTCGTCAGACTTACAAGTAGAAACTTCTCACCAAATCCCCAGTGTTTTGAAGACATGTTTGTGACAAATCAATGATTAGGAACTCAACTAATGTAGACATCTATCTGGTAATGAAAATTTACTGATTACTCACTATCTTAATGACGCCGTTAACTTTTTTATCAACATTTAATCATTCGTCTTATTCAAAATTTTTATATAAATATAAAAATATTTATGTTATGCTTAAAGAACATTTGATGATAAATCAAGTAACAATAAAATAAATAATAATTACATTGATTTTTAAATAAGACGAATAATCAAATGTTGGTTAAAAAGTCAACGACGCCATCTATTAAAATACGGTCGGAGTACAAAACATGAAATTGAGTGATGATGAACAGGATGATGCATGCCTACCTCGATCAGTGAGACGAAAGAGGCAGCGATCATGACGAAGCAATCGTCGGCGAAGAAGATGGGGTACCCCCACTGGAACGGGTAAGGGAACCTGACCCTGCCTCGTCGAAGAAGAAGAACGAACACGATCGATGCAATGCTGTCAGTGTGGTAAAAAATCGAGCAGAGAAACTCTGAATCCGTACGTCGGCGGAATTTATTTTTTTTTTACCAGGGTGCGCCATGGATGAGCCCCGATCGGTCGGCGCGGCAGCTGAACTGCGTCACGAGGGACCTCTCGTTGTAGGCGCCGGCCGCCGTGAGGATCTCGGCGTAGATCCACACGACGAGCACCGTCGCCAGCACGGCGCACCGCCCGAACAGGAAGCTCCCCCTCGCGAAGAAATGCGCCGCGTACTGCAAACAAACAACAAAGCAGACCAAATTCACAACATTTCTTTCACTACTTGCTATAAAGCTGATGTGAGAATTTTTCCATGGTGTTTTTGGTCACCTCGGTGAAGAGCAGGAGCAGGATGAGCGCCGGGAGGCCGACCTCGATGCACTTGGCGACCTGCGACGTTCGTGTTTCAGTGTTCCAACATTCTAAACCAGCCATGGGAGATGCTAATCAAGAAGACGATGAGGTTAATTTGGTGGCCAAGAACACTCACTCCGGGGAAGGCGAAGTAGAAGAGGCCGAGCGCGGACAGCGTCACGAACGGAACCGCCGCGAGTGGGCTCAGGAACCTGCCCATGATCGGATCGTCTCGGCGTCATCAGCGAAATGCTTCGCCGGAGCAGGAAAAAAAATCCATCAAGAACAGATCAGGCGAGAAACGAGCAGAGCAAACATCACCTTATGAAGATCCTCCAGATTCCGAAGAACCCGATGATGGCCTGGACGACGCCGGCGATGATCAGCGCGCCCTGCAGCGACCTCATCGTGTACACGAACCTCTGTGGATGTGTGACATTGGATTGAGCAGAGAAGAAGAGTAGTGGTCAGGCAAGAAAAAAATGGAGGAAAGAGCTTGTGATACATACCTCGAAGGGGTCGACGACGATGGCGAAGCGAGGGCTTAGGATGATGGCGACGGCCGGGTAGATGTAGGCGTAGGAGGCGCCCATGACGGCGGGGAGCCGCGTCCCGAGGTGCACCTGCAGCAGCGTGTTGATCCCGGCGAGGAACAGGATGGTCTGCACCACGATCGCCTTCTCCACCTGCACACCGCGCCCAATCAAATCTCTCGTCACCACTAAAAATGGGGGAGAGAAAGAGGAAGGTAAGGAGGAGTGGCTCACATGGCCGCCGCCCATGAGGGGCACGAGGATGGTGGCGACGATGACGGTGGTGCCGAGCATGACGAGGTAGTGCTGGAACGCCAACAGCACCGCCGTCACTGCACACACAGGAAGAGAGAGACTCCGATCAGTACTCCATCGACGGCTAGCGAAGCTAAGCTCGGTAACAAGGAGAGGAGAGCAGAGCACGCACGCCATGGCGGCGGGCTGGTGATGCAGTAGTCGACGCCGTCGTACTGCTCCTTGGGGACGAACGCCACCAGCTCCTCAGCCTTCACAGGGGCCATGGCCCCCACTCCGGCGACAGACGGCGGCGGTCGACGACGAGAGAGAGAGAGAGCGGATGAGGAAGAGAGGAAAGGGGAGGAGGAGGAGGAGGAGGAGGTGGGGGGTTTTGTAGCGAAGCGAAACGCAAGGCGCGCGGCCCTCGGTTTTATCATGCGAGCCCAAGCGAAGCGATCCCCGCTCCCTTGCCGCGGCGCGAGCGTGACACAGGGTGGGTCGCGGCTCGCGTCGCGTGCGTTTCGTCTCGCTGGGTCACTGTAGCATCGGTTTTCCGCTGGAATTTGGTGCAAAATCAGGTGTGCTTTACGATCGAGGCAGGGCCTCCTCTTTTGGTTTTCGAAAAACAAAATGGTGACCATGAAAATTCGAAGAAATTTTTACACCGTATATGGAGATTTTTGTTTGGGGATAAAAAGAATAAATTGGTAGATAGGGGTAGAAGGGACGCGCCGCGGTCATGTTGAGCGGGTGTGTTATGTAGGCATCCTAAAAGTTTATTGTCGTGATCGGTAAAGCTTCACAACACGCATGTGTTACCTATTGAGTATGTGCTGGTGTACACAAGGGGTTGTAGCAATTCGGTTGGGGCCACTACTTGATACTTTATCGAGACCCATGTGATTGCTCCTAAAATATTTGTGTAGCCTAATGTAAACCTCGCCTCAACTTCACACCATGAACACCTCCCTTAATCCCTTGCATTAGACCTTCGGGGCATCTTGCTCCTATTTTCAACTTGTATGGTCAATGACATCATCTTTATTTTAGTTTGCGACTAAAAAGGCTCTTTTTAGTTAACAGTGGCAGATCAAATGAATATTTTACTGCTTAGGCGATATACGTGGACGGTCATATACATTATTGGACAATAGAAATAGAAATGTAAGATACCTACTATATCACGCGCTGATAATCCCCGGCATTCAAATTAGTCACCTGGTCTTGGTTCAATCCACACTAGATAGCACGATAGGTAATAAAGTGTAACCCAGTATTATAATTCTATAACTTAATATATGTGATATGTCTGATAATTTTCTGCATGCTACATTAAATTACTTTCTATTTGGGTTACACACCTTTTACATCGCCCAAATAAAAATCACTAGAATTTACTCAACGTCCCACGTCCCTTTCCTCGTGTAAAATATCAACCAAAATTATTTTCTACATTTTGCTCTAATTTATTAGTACATACTACCTCCATTTTTTAATATATGAGGCCATTGACTTTTTGACCAACATTTAACCATTTATCTTATTCAAAATTTTTGTGAAAATATAAAACTATTTAAATCCTGCTTAAAGAACATTTGATAATAAATCAAGTCACAATAAAATAAATAATACTTACTTTTTTTATAAGACGACTAGTTAAACATATCATAAAAAAAAATCAACGGCGTCATATATTAAATGATGGAGGGAGTAATAAGCTACTCCATGCTCAATAGTCGAGGGTACAATAGAGGAAAAAAAAAGAAAATTAATTAATAGGTATATCGATTTTGCTACATGTTTGTCGTCCAGAATATATATACCACACTCATAAATGTAGGGTGTGCATGTTTATTTATTGAGTAATGCTCCGGTGCAATCTACTTGCAGTATTCTACTCTAAGTAGAATTAATCTTGACCGTTTATTTTAAAGGGCAGGTAAATAATCTCCTAATATCGTTTAGGGGTAATTTTGGCATGGGATGTTTTCTTCTGTTCGCATCGTATCAGGTCCGAACTCCGTTGCACGCAGTCACCTCGCTATTCCTCCCCCGGCCTCACCGCCTTGTCCGCCCCCTCCGTCGCCATCCGTATTCCCCGCCGTCGCCGCCTTGTCCGCTTCCTCAGTCGCATCGTCCGTCTGGGAGCGGACGAGTGTGGTGGCGTCCGAGCGAGCGACGATCTTGAGCAGGAGTTCTGGCGGTAGTAAAAATTCCGGCCTGGGCTTCGGCGGCAGCGTCACGCACGCACGCAATGTCATTTGCTTAGCGGCGTCGTCTCGGCTCATTCGTCTTCTAGCCGTTTCCGATCACTGTGTTGTTTCATGGATTACATGGATCGATTAAGATCTTGCACGACCAACTCCGACGAGGATGACATGGTGATCGATCTATGGATCGGAAAACAATAATACCCCTTCGCGAATTATTTTTCCTGGACAAAAACACCCCTCCACATTTCTATTTCCACTAATTCTGATAGGAGTAGAACTAGATCTTAACCCTACAATTAAATATGATCAAGGGCCTAGATTACTTTCTACTCCGAGTAAAAAGCACCGGAGTAGGACTCTTATTTATAGGGTGTGCATTGTGAGTGACTGTTTATACTGTGTTTTAAAAAATTCCTCGTCATTTTCAGTTATCGTGCTTTTAAATCTTAATACACTTTTCTCTTTCGCTGTTTGATAAGTCCATAAACATCAGGGGGGCAATGCAGTTTCGATCGACCGATAAAGCCAAGACATGGTTCGATTGGTAGGTTCTCCTGATTCGGCTTTTAGGTGGGAAAACCATGGCACAAACACTGCAGATGGGATATTCAGCTTCAACCAGACAGCTTCTCTTTTCCTTCCCCTTTTCCTTTACCCTTTTCTCATGTTAGATAGGGTTGGCTAGCTAGTTTTGAACTTGATCAGTTGCAGTCTTGCAGTCTCACTTCTTTCGCACGCCGTGAATCCGGTCGTCGTCGTCAGAGACATTGGACATAGACGGCTAGACCTGCATCTGAACGCGATTGATATATCGCCATTGCCAAATGTCGGCGCCGTTGATAAGATTTCTCTTTGCAATCTCGATCGAATTATACCTTTCTATGATGAGCCGTTCGTTCGTCGACTGTTATGCTATAGTTACTGTTAGTGATACAGATTGGCTTTTGGAGATTAGGAAATGGTAGTTCTGGGGTTGCAGCGACCAGAGAATGCGTGTATATTGGAGTTGTGTGGAAAGGCGTGGCGAAGATAACAGGACAAAACCAAACTGACCGAGACAGATAGTGTGGCATGTCACTTTGCCACAACTTTTGGTAGAGTTAGTTCAGTTTGATGTTCAGGATTAGGTAGATGCATGCATGGTAATTAAGCTGGGATATATCTTATATGATCTCGTCAGTCTAAGCTAGCATCTTCAATTAATTTTTCCATGAACATGGTAATTGGTTCCTATTTATCTCGCGACAGATTTATAATTTCGAATCTTGCAGAATTCTTCACCAATGGATATAACTCGTTTTAAATGAGATAAACAAAAAAAAAAGACAAACACGTCGAAAAACATAAATGTAGCAAAAAAAAAAAGTTGTTCTACAATCTAATTCTAGTGCACTATAACTAAGTGTGAGTGCTATATATATAACTGAGTGTAAATACTATGTAACTGAGTGTAAGTGCACTATAACAAAATGTAAGTGCTAGGTAATTGAGTGTAACAATAAGTTGGATATATATAAACAATATAAATCTTGATGCAAGATCTTAGAAAAAAAAGGATAACAGCCAAAAAATCTGTTGGAAGTGAAATTGCAAAACCATAATAAAAATCAGTGTAGCCAGATTCTCTACGTAAGAAGACTGTATTTGAATATAGTCATAGCAACTACATACAGAAGGTACCTAACAAAAGAATGGAGTGCGAGAATGAAGTGTAGTTAAACTACCATGTTCATTTTGGCCCAATGTTATACTTATATGTACTGGGTGGGTAGGTACATTAGCCATTAATTGATATGCATGTTCTTTTTTCCCGTAACAAAGTGTAATCAGAATATGCACGTTTGCCGCTTCTAAACGCTACGATTGTTAAAAAAACCTTCCATAAATATTATTTAAATCCATTTTTAACATTATAATAGTTTTAATTAATTCGTTTATACTCTTATAACTCATCTGGCTATTCAGCCATTCAACATTACATTCGTTCCGGAATATTAGGCTTTGGTGAATATCGTTTTTGTTATAAATTGATAATTAAATTTTGTTCGCAGGTAAGATAATAAAATTTGGGTTCATTGGATCCATATAATTGCAAATTTGTTGTATTAGCACTACTATTTACGATATCAGCTGGGTGACACTGAAACTTTATAAAATTGGGTTCATGCCATCGCCGTTACGTTTTTCATCTTTATAGAGATCAAAATACCCCTTACCCCTTTACGTGGGACCCACACGTCAGTTCCATCTTCTTCCTCTATCCTTACCTCTTCTCTCCTCCCTCTTTCTCTCCCTCCGATGGACCTCTTTGGAGAATTGTATGCAAAAATATAGCATCGGACTCCCTCTCCTTTAATTTATCTCCTATCTCTCTACTTGTCATTATTTCTCTCCAGTTAGGGAGCTGCGGGGCCTCGGCGGCGATGGCGATAGCGGTGGTAGTGACGAATTGCAGCGACGGATCAGAGCTAGCTAGGGTTTCAAATTTGAGGATTTTTATTTTTTTCACAGACGGGCGACTTATTTTCGTGCGCTAGTGCGCTGCCTAATTAAAATATATCAATTTTGACAGACATTTGAGGAGAGGTGGACGGCCTAGCCGGCCGTTTGAGAAAATAATTTATGTAGTAGTGCAGCCCACCTAGGTTAACATAAGTTCTTGTGTTTACAGCTATTTATTCTTTCCGTGATAGACGTGACTTTATCAATCTCAAAATATATTGGCCCGTTCTTTTAGAGGTGGTCATACATATATGGTATCGTAGATACGTGTGTGTTTATAGAGGTGAGTGTATGTGTATTGTGAGCACCTGTGTTTGTAATGGTTTCTTATAAACAATGTAGAGGTTGCACAATGCATGGTTGACAGTGAGAAACTAAATATAAATAACAAAGTACTTTATGCAAGGGGGAGAAAAATGCAAAGCCGTACACGTATATATGGAAAAGGCAAAATTTACCACAGGACATCGTGACTTTGCGGTTTTAGCTGTAGGACACCGCGCGAAGTGATTTTTAGGGGAACATAGTCTCAAAATATGGTTATTTGCCAAATGACACCGCACCAATTAAATTAATATTTTCGTGCTGACTAGACGAGAGGGGCCCCCACTTTTTTACATGCCTTTACCAAATTGCTCATTTCTTTCTCTTTCTCTTCCTATCTTCTTCCTTATCTCTTCCCCTCTCTCTCTCTCCCTCAATGGCACTGCTTGCAGCAACCGTGCGGCTCGCGACGTAGTGGCGCCATCGCCGGACTCATCACTGTCGCCGCCGCCGAGATTCTCTGCTTCTGTGCTCCCCGAATTGGCATGGCATGGCTAGAGTACGCCAAGGAGGAGGAGGCGAGGGGATACGGGGAGAGAGGCGGGGAGAGACGCCGGGAGGAGGTGCGGGCTGGCACCGTTTGTAGCGGAGGCGAGTGCACCGAGGAGGAGGAGGCGAGGGGAGATGAAGAGAGAGGCTAGGAGAGACACTGGGAGGAGGTGCGGGCTAGCGGCTAGCAGCGGCGAGACGAGGCGCAGGTGGAGTGGGAGCAGCGGGAAGAGGAGTGCGACATGGGCGGACGAGAGGAGGAGCGAGTGGCGGTGGAGGTGGAGGGTCTCCAGGGCGGCGGCGGGGACGGTGGCGCGAAGGTGCCGAACTCGAGGAGGTCGGTGAGGGCCACGGCGGCAGCCAGCGGCGGCGTCGCCATGGCTGGGCGGAATTGGATTGGAGGTTGGGGATTAATTGAGAGGAGTTGAGAAGAGGGAAGGAAGACCTAGCATGTGGGCACAAGGACATTTTAGAACTTTCATAGAATTTCTCTCTCCTATTCAACCAGGAAATATTAATTTAATGGGTGCGGTTTCTCCTAGCAAATAACCATATTTTAGGAGTAGGTTCCCCCAAAAGTCACTTCGCGTGGTATCCTGTAGCTAAAACGCAAAGTCACAATGTCATGTGGCAAAATTCGCCTATGGAAAATGCAACGAGCGTGCGAATCAGCTCTGTCCTCGCTTGCTATGGGCCCAAAGGAGCAGCCCATTTAATGGCACCAGACAGTCAGACACCAGGCATGGGCTACAAAGTGCCGCAAGGAGCCCGGCTACAAAGTGCTTGGCAATTTCTGTTCCATAGCCCCTAACCTCTGTTTGGTGTCAGTCTCATGCGGCGGCGACGGCGTCATGGGCTCATGGCGAATTCGATCGATGACGTCGATGAGCTGCTGAATAACGTATTGCTTGTGTGTTCTGCTCGATCGGGCTGCTGATCGATGGCTCTGCTCTGAGCCGTGTGCGCCAGCAAACGAACGAGTCGTGTGGCACCCGCTCACCGCGGCCGTAGTACAATACAGTATTATTTACCTCTCCCTCCGCCGCGAAGCACCGTGCAGCGTGCAGCGCCAGACTCCGTACGTAGACGAGGCGGAGTGAGCCGCGCCCGCGACCCTCCCAGCCGCTGGTGCGCGTGGACATGGACGCACGGGCAAACCGGCGGCGGCGATGAGACGTCCGCGCGCGGCGGGACGGCGGCTTGGCTGGCGCGCGAGAGGCGACGGCGAATGCGCACCCGGCCACCGGGGCGTCCTAGAGGCTGAGCTCGGCGGCGCAAGAGAATGGAGAGCAGAGGGGAACCAGGGGTCTTAATGTAATTTGTTTTTTTATGTTTTAACCGCAAGCGGACTGACACGTGGATCCAACATATTTGCTTATTTTTTTCAGCTAGATTTCCATTGACAGATGTGTCTTGTTTCTCCTCCTTGTGTCATGTAAGCGCCATGGTGGTGTCACATGAACCCCAACCTATAACAAGTCGCGTACATATCATGTTAGCTAAAACTACTCTTAATATTGCATATGAGCTTAATTTATCCAGATTTTATAGTTGAGGGATTATCTAGTTTTATGGTGAAGGATATAAATAAAACTCAAGTAGGTAGACATAGAATGGACTTTTTTTTCCCTTTAGTTCAAGTAGGTAGACATGCACCAGGGATAAGCCCAATTCCTCAATTAGGCCTTGGCAAATGTTATAAATTTAGGCTCTTATCATTTTGTTCACACCGAATCAGACAGTGCTAAAATTTAAAATTTAAAACTTAACTTTGAGTTGATTTTAAAGTTTTTTCATCTAAGTTTATTTTTAATATTGATATTCAAATCGCTATGAATACATATATAAAAGTTTTATATGCAGATTATTTTTTTCTAATATGTCATACGGCGTATTAGCAATATTTAGCCAAAAGATGGGGCCTTAGCAACCTCTTCCTATGCACCACCAAGCCACCTAGAAAAAGGGATTGCTAACGCCACATTTTTAAAAGAACTTCAATCCTTTTAACATATCTCTATACTACTTAAAAAATAAAAGATGTTTCCACCGTCCGTATAAAATAGAAAAGGGTGACAAAAAAATTTTGTCGCAAAAAAAAGAAAAAAAAAGAATGTCCGACTCCCCTAATAAAAGAAAACGCCGGACTCCGGGAAAAAAAGGACTTCTCGTACGTGGAAAAAAAGATGTCCGACTCCCCTAACAAAAAAACGCCCGACTCCGGGAAAAAAAAGGACTTCTCGTCCGTTAAAAAAAAAGTCCTTCCAAAAAAAAACGTCCACCCTAAATTCTATAAATATCCATTTATTTTATCCTCTAATTAATTAGAAATCCTTTGCCGCATGATTTCCCTTTTCAATTTGGCTTTAATTTGCCGGCCAGATTTTTTTTTCTTTTTTATCCTATTGCAGATTCGCTCTGATTTTGGAAAAAAAAATGGAAATAGGAGATCAAGTGGATCAATTGACCTCAATAAATTTTCAGAGGTTGGGTATATTTAATAGAGATGATCGGCTCTGTCATCATACGGACACAAGACTGTATTCGGAAGCTAGGAGAGGCATGCCAGGTGAAGGGTCCTCAACTCCTAATAGTTATTATACTACTGAAAAAAAAACCTTTACCCGTTGCAACGCATGGGCAAGTTTCCATCATCTATAAAAAAAGGAAAAAAAAACCCAAAAGTGAGAAAAACACCATTTATAAGAAAATCGGTTCGGAAAAATCACTTGACTCAACACGAGGAGAAAAAACACCGGTCCGAAAAAATGTCTGACTCAACACGAGATAAAAATAGTTTTATATAAAAACAAAAAAAAAGTCTGAATCCACACGAGAAAAAGTGGATCGAAAAAACCGTTCAACTCCATGTGAGGAAAAAAAACGTCGTTTATAAAAAAACCGCTCTAAAAAGAATTGTTCGACTTTTTTTCAAAAAAAATCTGATTCGGCACTATGCAATGCGAAAAAAACTGTCTGATTTCAGGAAAAGAAAACATCCGATTCCATAAAAAATAATCATATCGTTTATATTGTTTTATGTGCGTCTTGATAGCTAATATCTGTTTTGTCTAGAGTTGACCATGCGAGACATTGTAGGATTTGATTAATCCTATTATTAGTTGCAAGAATGAGATTCAAATAGTATTTCAGATTATATGTGTACAACCACATAAAATAATCGAATTCTTTGGGTAAAAGAGGCATAGGTAATGTTGCCCCTTCATCGAGGTTGGGCTATTACAACGATCGATACAAACATTATTATTGAGATTGTTATACATGTGAAACGTGTATTGTCATTGAAATTTTTTCACCCGTTGCAACGCACGGGCAATTTTGCTAGTAACATATAATTTACACTATATTTTCGACAAGATACAAACTATAAATGCTACAAATTTATCCAATAAATTCCAAAAATTGCACTATAAGTATTACATAGTTACCTCCGTTTCGAGGTTGTTGTCATCTAATACGTGCGGTTAAACCTCAATTTCTTGAATCATTAATAGATTTTAAAAATGAAGGTTCAGTATTTGAAAATATCATTAACAATCTTTTCATGAAAAACAATTTCATACAGTTCCATTCTTAGTGAGTTTATAATTATATAATTATAAAAAACAATAAAGATGAGACGCGTGTATTGGAAATTATGTTATACCCAAAACGATAAATTTAAAAGACGGAGGTAGTATAAAATTAAATCAGAACTTTTTTTCATCAAAAGAATTCACACTTTAATCACCCAACATTTAGCGCCACACACGTTGTTTGAATGATGATTTGCTTTAATGCAAAAACATGAACTGCTTAAAGTAACTGGCCGTATTGTAACACCAGGTGTCCCGCTGCCCCTACACGACTCTAGAGTGGCCACAAATTCTACACGACTCTACATCGGTGCCTGAACATCTGAACATTTTCAAAAGATTCCATTCAGCCAGCTAGTTTCTGTTTGGCGCCTAGCTCCAGCCGGTAAATCAAACTAGAAAATGAACTTGGCGCCAAAGTACTATACATTGAACCTAGCTAACTGGACACATGGAGATCGATTGTCTCTTCTTAATACTTTTCAAAATAACAACCAAAATTCCCCTGCATGTTTGATCTTTAAAGATCAGTAAGCAAAACCCAACCAGCAGACAGAAAGCCAACGATCCTTCTCACTCTTTCCTGACTTCTTTTTCGCCTAAAAAGTTCCTTTACGGTACCTTATATGGCCTTATCCTTTGATCAAACTTTACTACTGTAATAGTGGATCGGAAAGACGCATTTAACGGTTCATATCCACTTTATATCAGTAGAATTTCTATTAGTAGTATAGATAGTATGAGTAACTAATATGACTAAGGTGGTGTTTGGTTGGAGGGGTTAAAGTGGGGCTAAACTTTAGTCCCTCTCTTAAAAATATAAGTCCCGGCTAAAGTTTAGCCCCTCTCTCCCAAACACCCCCTAATACAGGAGTATATGACCAAACCGACTAAAACATAGGTCAAAAGAAAGGAAAATCTCCTCTTCACAACATATGGGGTTTAACTAGAAAAAAATACCCGTGCGTTGTAACGGGCAAAAATATTTTTGGATCGCTATATATTTTACTCTTTGGTTTTGGACCAAAATCCCATTCCTTCTCTCTTTTCAGTCCCAGCCCAGCCCGCTACCTCCTCTACTTGCCTGCCTCTCCTGCCTCTCTTAGACCCAACCCACAAGTGGAGCTGCAGTTCCAGCTTGCATAGCCTGCTTCTTTAATCTCTAGAAGACAGTTTTGTGTCCATACGATGCCAAAACCGATCCCCCCATCAAAATCCGGTCGAATCTGTCTCGATCTTCTAAAATTAGTTGAGGACTTTTGACACACTCAATCTCCTCTTTTTATTTTTTTTATCAAAATTGGAGTGAATCCGCAAAACTTGATAAAAAATGACTTTCAAATGGAGATTAAATTTGGTGAATTAAAGCGGAAGACATATCGATGTGACGATATTGCTAGGGTTTGGCCCGACACCGGAAAAAGTATGGCAAATAAAAAAACAAATCCTACCAAAAAAAGTAAAAATAAAACCACGGATGAAAAAAACCGAAAAAAGGGAGAAAAGGTGGAAAAAAAAGGAAGAAAAAAAAATATACGGACAGAGAGAAACGGAAAAAAAGCGGACAGAGAAAAAAAAAGAAAAAAGGCGAGAAAAAATGGGAAAAAAAAGCCGACTGAAAGAAAAAAAAATGCGAAAAAGCAAAAAAAAAAAGAAAGGAAAACAAAGAACAAACGAAAAAAAAGGAAAAAGATGAAAAAGGAAAGGACGGACGAAACTTTTTTTACCGGAAACCTTGCTTATTTTTTAATTAGGTATAGATATAGATTTACAATTTTCTTGCCATTGGAAGCAATCACTAGTTTGCTACCAACAACCATTTGGGAGCGCCATGGAGAAATAAATGAAGAAAAAATAATTTTTGTGGTAAAACTTATAAATATATAGAGTAAAGTCATTATTAGCGATTTAAGAATTAATACTATAAAATAAAATACAATGAAAAAACCCAAAAAAATCAACTCCATAATTAAGTATCAAAATTTAAATTAAAATTTGGCTCAGCTAACAAGCAAGCAATTAATTAGAGAAAATCAAAACAAAACAAATTAAAGAATCCTTTTTTCTTCCTTTGCGTTTTGATCGAAATGATGATAATGAAATTAATAAAACGCAAAGTTTGCCTAAGACCCGCTTTGGCATTGGCATCGCCATTATTGTTGCTCCTAGTGTTGGCTCCACCCCTTCACTGATGATGGCATTAACAATGTCTTCCACATACATGAGTTTACCCAACTTCACCTCGACTAGGCGCCCTTGGTATATTTTCCAAGGGGGCCATGTCGTGCGATATCTCAACTTAAGTAGGCGAGAGAGACCGCGAATCTGGCCAAAGGGCTTGGCCATGTCTTGGTTTGTGATGTGTGGGGGAGTGGATTCTAAACTCTCGAGAGAGACATCTCCTCACTGTTTGCATGTCACTTAAATAGTTATAATTTTTTTTAAAAAAATTGAGAAGATGTATTAACATATGATATATCACTCCACAAACATGAAAGTTAAAATTTAACTTTTGCAAATTGCAACAAAAAAACAAATTAAACTACAACTAGTTAACTTATATTCATAGTCAAATTCGTTTGCTTGTTGCTACATGTAGAAATTAAATTTGACCTTGCATGTTTGTGAAGTGATCTATCACATAATAATTTATCTTATTGAATTTTTTTATAACTATTTGAGCGACATACAAATAACGCTGGGATGGGATGTCTAATGGAGAGTTTGGAATAGTTTTCCGATGTGTGGCCATGAAGGGCGACGGTGCATGAAAATGGACCAATTTGGTGTAGACTAAATTACCATTAGTGGCTTGGTGGGTAATTTACCAGATGATTCCAAAGATACCCACACCACACACTGGTCAGATTTCGTTCGTACTATTGCCCCTTTCTTCTTCTGCCGAAAACAGAGCACTACAAATTAAACTAGTATTTTCCATCATCATATACTCCCTCCGTCTCTAAATATTTAACGCCGTTGATTTTTTAAATATGTTTGACTGTTCGTTTTATTCAAAAAAATTTAAGTAGTTATTAATTCCTTTTCTATCATTTGATTCATTGTTAAATATACTACTACTACTCAAGTTTTTGAATAATATTCATAAAAGTATTAAATAAGATGAACGGTTAAACATATTTTAAAAAGTCAACGGTGTCAAATATTTAGGGGTTGCTCAGCTATCTCACTCAAATTCTAGAGGGAACAAGTTTGGGATATGTGCTCGATCGGCTGTTGGCTGGCACCCAGTGTGGAGATTATGGGTACCCCATACCCACACGGCATGGTTGTCCGACTAGTTATAGGGGATAACTTATATCTATGTAATATGTAACAGATCATGACTTGGGTGTTACGTTTCCTTGTATATTACGGAACGGCCTAGAGTCCTGATTTAGGAAACCGATACCGTATTGGTTAAGGTTTCTATCTTGTAATCCAACCCCCCATCCTATATAAGGTGGGCAGGAGGCCCTCTAGGGGGCATATATGAGACAACCTGATCGTCAGATCAATACACACTCGGCGGATTCAAATCCCCAAACAGGAGTAGGGTATTACCTCTCATTGAGAGGGCCTGAACCTGTCTAAATCCTTTGTCTCCACATCCATCCACTTTTAGGTCTCGTGCGCTACCCCTTTTTATTATTGCCGAAATCATGTTTCGACAGTTGGCGCGCCAGGTAGGGGTTGCGTCGAGTTTCCTATCAACGAGCGCGATGGAATTAACTTCATGAGTCGCCGACTTCGTCTTCGCTTCGGGAGTTTTCACTTCCTTTCCGTCGACCACTTCTTCAAGCTCCTCTTCTCTGACTTGATCCAAATCAGTCAGGGGGAAACTCAATCGAGGGATTACAACAATCTACCGCGGCAAGTTTCAGATTCAATCTCCTATGGCTGCCGTCAGCACCGCCTTCATCTTCGGACCGGTTCTTTTCTTCTGGAGTTCGGCTTGCATCGCCGCCGCCGGAAATTCCGACGGGACGTCAGTCGTCAACTTGATCGTTTGACATGCCGAGTCCATCATCTGATGATGTCAAATCTCCTGGCGATATTCAATTACTAATCTAAATTGGAGTCGACGTGGAATCTGAGCCAATCAATAGGAGCAATTTTCACGCAGGGAAGTGCAGCACTCATGCATGTATTGCATGTCTGTCACAAGTTGCCGATATGATCTCCTGTCCACCCATTAACACATATATACGGAGGACACTGAGAAAAAAGCTAAGTGCCTTTATTTTTCCTCTTTATGTGATATTTTCCATTGAGCAATTTTTTTATATCTACTCATGCTAACTACTCGTCCAGCGCCGGACGCCTAGTTTTATCATTATTTATCATATTGATTTTTAATCTCAGATTAATCTCTTGTTATTTTTTGTTGTTGTTCGCATATAATTACGCGGCACTATTGAGGCGATTAATGCTGGTCATGGAGTCGAGGCGTCTCAGCTTTCCAGTCGATCGGCCGCGAGTCCACTTTGCCGGCTTGTCTTCGCCACCGCCATTGCTGATAACAACAACGACTTCACCGCCGGCCTGCCTCCGTTGCCGCCGAGTGGTGCCTCCGCCTACACGGCTGGCCTATTATGCCGCCGCTGTTGGGCGTCTACGACTTCACCGCCGGCCTGCCTCCGTCGCCGCCGAGTGGTGCCTCCGCCTACACAGCTGGCCTATTATGCCGCCGCTGTTGGGCGTCTACGACTTCACCGCCGGCCCGCCTCCGTCGCCGCCGAGTGGTGCCTCCGCCTACACGGCTAGCCTATTATGCCGCCGCTGTTAGGCGTCTACGACTTCACCGCCGGCCTGCCTCCGTCGCCGCCGAGTGGTGCCTCCGCCTACACGGCTGGCCTATTATGCCGCCGCTGTTGGGCGTCTACGACTTCACCGCCGGCCTGCCTCCGTCGCCGCCGAGTGGTGCCTCCGCCTACACGGCTGGCCTATTATGCCGCCGCTGTTGGGCGTCTACGACTTCACCGCCGGCCCGCCTCCGTCGCCGCCGAGTGGTGCCTCCGCCTACACGGCTGGCCTATTATGCCGCCGCTGTTGGGTGTCTACGACTTCACCGCCGGCCTGCCTCCGTCGCCGCCGACTGGTGCCTCCGCCTACACGGCTGGCCTATTATGCCGCCGCTGTTGGGCGTCTACGACCTCACCGCCGGCCTGCCTCCGTCGCCGCCGACTGGTGTCCTCGCCTATACGGTTGGTTGGTCATACCACCGTTCATGGGCGTCCACGTCTTCGCCGACCGGCTGGCCTTCGCCGCCGCCGACTGGTGTTTCTGCCTACACGGCTAGCCTATTATGCCGCCGCTGTTGGGTGTCTACGACTTCACCGCCGGCCTGCCTCCGTCGCCGCCGAGTGGTACCTCCGCCTACACGGCTGGCCTATTATGCCGCCGCTGTTGGGCGTCTACGACTTCACCGCCGGCCCGCCTCCGTCGCCGCCGAGTGGTGCCTCCGCCTACACGGCTGGCCTATTATGCCGCCGCTGTTGGGTGTCTACGACTTCACCGCCGGCCTGCCTCCGTCGCCGCCGACTGGTGCCTCCGCCTACACGGCTGGCCTATTATGCCGCCGCTGTTGGGCGTCTACGACCTCACCGCCGGCCTGCCTCCGTCGCCGCCGACTGGTGTCCTCGCCTATACGGTTGGTTGGTCATACCACCGTTCATGGGCGTCCACATCTTCGCCGACCGGCTGGCCTTCGCCGCCGCCGACTGGTGTTTCTGCCTACACGGCTAGCCTATTATGCCGCCGCTGTTGGGCGTCTACGACTTCACCGCCGGCCTGCCTCCGTCGCCGCCGACTGGTGTCCTCGCCTATACGGTTGGTTGGTCACACCACCGTTCATGGGCGTCCACGTCTTCGCCGACCGGCTGGCCTTCGCCGCCGCCGACTGGTGTTTTTGCCTATACGGTTGGCGGACTTCGCCGCTGTTAATGGGCTTCATCATCTACACCACTGGCTTGGTTCCACTGGCGCCGACTGGTGTTTTTGTCACCATTGATGGACTGCTTCGTTCCCACATCGGCTACTTTTGCTGTCACCGAGGGAATATTACAAAGCTAAGTCATCATTTATTTTATTCTTTATATGATATTTTGTCTTTTCCTTCGCCTCACTACATCAACTGGTTCGCCGTTGACTAGTGAGTCGGGGGCTATAGATGTTATATCGTATTTTTTAAACAATTTTCATAATATTTATCTTGATTGCTTGCGACATAATCTGAGTACAAAAGTACCTATCGAGTTATGGAGTTCTATCTTCCTATGCTTTCCGTTTGGTTTGCCAATGGATGGTTGCCTTTGGGCCGATTCCTAGCACCCGGGGGCTCGTTGGATGGACCGAGTAACGCAAGGTGCTAAGTATTATTCGGAATAAATCAAAAGCATAGAGATGAGATAAATTTATTTTCTGCTCTTAATAATTGCAAAAGTACCTAAGTAGTAAATTCTGATCCGTGAAACTTTGTTCCATTAATGACGAACTCATGTCACTCATATGCATGTTTGGGAAATGCCTAGGCCGACTCCCGATGCTTGGGGGCTATGACTAGTCGGACAGAGTGTTTAAACGTACAGAGTCATCTGCTCGGGGAAATCAAAATTGACAAGAGGAGAAATACATATTTATCAATATTTTAAAATACTTGATTTTTTCTCGAGTATTATATTTATATCAGATACTACTCATCCTATATGTTTGTTCTGCAGGATCTAGATCCAGATATGCATAAAAGGGATTCATGGCTTTAAGCTTATCTCTTACGCTCCAGGAATGGATCAGTCAGAACATCACCAACCGGCCGCCTCGTCTGCCGCCGACTGGTGCTTCCGCCTGCACGGCTGACTTATTATGCCGCCGTTGTTGGGCGTCTACGTCTTCACCGACCGGCTTGCCTTCGCCGCCGCCGACTGGTGCTTCCGCCTGCACGGCTGACTTATTATGCCGCCGTTGTTGGGCGTCTACGTCTTCACCGACCGGCTTGCCTTCGCCGCCGCCGACTGGTGTTTCCGCCTGCACGGCTGGCCTTTATGCCGCCGTTGTTGGGCGTCTACGTCTTTACCGACCGGCTTGCCTTCGCCGCTGCCGACTGGTGTTTCCGCCTGCACGGCTGGCCTTTATGCCGCCGTTGTTGGGCGTCTACGTCTTCACCGACCGGCCGCCTCGTCCACCGCCGACTGGTGCTTCCGCCTGCACGGCTGGCCTTTATGCCGCCGTTGTTGGGCGTCTACGTCTTCACCGACCGGCCGCCTCGACCGCCGCCGACTGGTGTTTCCACCTGCACGGCTGGCCTTTATGCCGCCGTTGTTGGGCGTCTACGTCTTCACCGACCGGCCGCCTCGTCCACCGCCGACTGGTGCTTCCGCCTGCACGGCTGGCCTTTATGCCGCCGTTGTTGGGCGTCTACGTCTTCACCGACCGGCCGCCTCGACCGCCGCCGACTGGTGTTTCCGCCTGCACGGCTGGCCTATTATGCTGCCGTTGTTGGGCGTCTACGTCTTCACCGACCGGCCGCCTCATCCGCCGCTGACTGGTGTCACCGCCTGCACGGCTGGCCTGTTATAACGCCAACTGATGCTATCTTCTTCACGGCTGGCTACATCGCTGTCACTACTAATAGGCATCAGTATCTTCAACACAAGCTGCCTACGTTTGCCATGGCTGCCGACTGGTTTCTTCACTTCCATGGCTGCATGATTCTGCCAGTGTTGATTGGCCTTACCATCTTCATCGCCGGTCGTCTCGTCTGCTGCTGACTAGTGCCCTCGCCTCTACATTTGGTTTATACAGCTACCACTACTGATGGACATCATCGTCTTCCGCCGCCGACTCGTGTTATGCCGCCGCCGACTAGTGCTTTTATCTTCACAACTGCGCGTCTTCACTACCGGTTTGCTTCTGTTGCCGCCGACTCGTGTTCACTTCATCACGGCAACACAACTTTGTCATCATGGTGGAGCGACTTCATCTTTATTATCTTCGGTACCAGCAAACTCTATTGCTGCTACTTCACAAGTTTTGCTACATCACCAACCATGACGTTGTTGTGAATCTCGACATCTCGGCATGCGATGCCGTGTTATTTTACTACAACAAGTGGCTCTCCAACATTCATGATTTCTATTTGGACATCTTCAACACATATCTTTAATCAAGCAATAACTATTCGACGATAAGAGGCTACAGTTCTCGACTCTATGTTCAGTTGTTTCCCAACTAATCAAAGAGTCGGGGGCTATACAAATACAAGGCTCAAAATTTGACAAATTTTATGTCAAGCTGAAGAAATCAATTCATCAACCCACGAGTCAACTCCAGGAGTCATTATCTTCATCTTTGCTTCGGAGCAGACATTCTACTTCAACAACTTCAAATATTTCGGTTTAGACGAGTTGGGCAACAACATCAACTCTCCTCCAAGTGAAGCATCTACAACAGTTATAACATTAATTTGATGGATTATTGTCACTGACATCATCACCAGCACCTCTGCTTCATCGACCCTGACATCTCTGCTGTTGCTAATGGATGATTATGTTTTCACCGACTTATTATTTCACCTTCATGGTTGACTACTATGCAAATGCTGATGAGCGTCTTTGTCATTATCATTGGTTGCTACACTGCTATTGGCTGGATCACCGACATCGTCATCTTCATCATGTCGGTTGCGTTTGTCGTCGTCAACTACACAACTTTATCGCTGAGCGCCTTCATATTCATTGCTGGCTGACCTGACTGCCGCCGACTGGTTTCTTCGCCTCCATGGCTATGCGACTTCAGTACTTTTGATTGGTATCACTATCTTCACTACCACCAATATTTTTGCCACCTCTGGTGGGCAATATTCTCTCTATATTGGTTGTCTTGTCTCTATGCCAACTGCGTCAGCTACCATCAATGGACAATTGTGACTATGACAGAAGGACAAGCTATATGCTCAGGGGCTTATTAGCTCAAACACAAGTATCATACCTTCAATTTGGACTTGCTCCGGATACATGCAACATGAATTCATGATCATGGGTCTATTTTATATGCTCAAAGACTGGACTATTTATTATTCCCCGTAAGGGTTATCAACTGAATACTTGCGCCAGTCGGGATTCAATTTTTATATCTATTTTGGAGTATCCCATAAGGGATAATCACTCAGATCACATGGTCTATATCACCCGGGAGCATGTTACATGCGTCATCCTTTAAAGGGTATCGAAGGCATATTTTTTGGCCTAGGCCTAATATGTCTGCAGCCCATATTTTCAAGTGTGGCCTGTCACGTTCTTTTAGGGACTTAGGCACTTTTTGCTTAGGCCAAAGTGCGCGTGATCAAGTGCCCAATACCTTAAAATCCTTTTATACAGCAGTTACTCAACTTTTTAGGAGTTGGTACAATGCATCTTAAAAGGTGTCAAACAGTAAAGCTTTATATAGCTGCCCCGCTGACTTTTTAATATAGTCATGGTGCTGTTTGGGTTTTTAAGCAATTGATTGGATACAATATCGTTGCTTTTTGCCACGTAAGTGTGCATTTTTATTGACCAATATTATGGCTTAGGCTGATTATATATTGTGGTCATTTTTCAGGCGGTTGGTAAATCCTTTATGAGTTTATTTACTCGGATTTTATACCACATATGCCATATATTTCCAGGTGTGGTGGAACCATGTGTCTTCTAGGGACTTAAGCACATCTGTTAAAGCAGTGTGCGCATGGCGTATGCCCAATACTTTGGAAATTTCTTTATTCACAACATACAAGCTTCTTTATAGCTATTTTGCTATGTGAATTTTCAATAATGTAGCCAACTTTAGGTTACACTCATCATATTTTACAAAGCAGTCGGTATATCACTTGGATCATATTATTCAGGGATTCACACCGCATATGCTACATATTAATATTAAGTCGCTTGGTTGACTATAATTATCAAAACCACTCGGTTGGTTGGATTATTTATTCCTTGACTATATGTTTGGTTTGTTCGATTAACCACATAGTCGGGGGTTACACCTATTAGGTGCATCTAGTCGATGCACCTGACTATATTTTTCAGCCCTCCACAGTCTTCAGATTTGGTAAAAGTACTCGGGAGACCATGGCGAAGATGATTGAAGCACTCGGCTTTGGAGTAATCTAGTTCGAGAGAAGGTTATCTTTCCGACTGTGAAGGTCTCAGGGGCTACTGTGGAGATTATGGGTACCCCATACCCACACGGCATGGTTGTCCGACTAGTTATAGGGGATAACTTATATCTATGTAATATGTAACAGATCATGACTTGGGTGTTACGTTTCCTTGTATATTACGGAACGGCCTAGAGTCCTGATTTAGGAAACCGATACCGTATTGGTTAAGGTTTCTATCTTGTAATCCTGCCCCCCATCCTATATAAGGTGGGCAGGAGGCCCTCTAGGGGGCATATATGAGACAACCTGATCGTCAGATCAATACATACTCGGCGGATTCAAATCCCCAAACAGGAGTAGGGTATTACCTCTCATTGAGAGGGCCTGAACCTGTCTAAATCCTTTGTCTCCACATCCATCCACTTTTAGGTCTCGTGCGCTACCCCTTTTTATTATTGCCGAAATCATGTTTCGACACCCAGTCGATCATCGGCTTATATCCAGTTTAAAATTAGACAAATGTAATTTGTTCTAGTGAGAAATTTGACCGAGATTCGAATTAAAGATCGATAACATTGATGAGAATTGAAATCATTTCGTTGCTCTAATCTATAGATGAAAAATAGCAGCAATGGAATAAATCGTTAGGTGGGGCGTTACAAATTTGGATGGCAAAATAAACGAGCCCTGAACGCCACCAGCAGGGTGCATATCAGCATACGCCCATCCCGTCGATCTGCGTCCAGCAAGCAGACACACGTAACCAACTGCGACTTACTTTCTTTCGTGATAGAAAGAAAGAAAGAGAGATAAAGAAAAAAAGAAGAAGAAAAAAATGAGAGAGACACAACTGCAACGTACTCTCTCTTTCTTTCGTGATAAAAAAGAAAAAAAGAGAGAAAAAGAAAGAAAACAAATAAGAGAGAGAAAGAACATCAAATCTCTCTTTCTGATGGAGATTTAGTCCATGCAGATAGGTTCTAGCTAATTCACAGTCACAGGTTCTCTTCCTTAGCAACCTCTTTGTGGCCTCGACTGCTGACCTGATTTTTCTCACAAGATTGTTTCGACGCATGTAACAATAATCCGGTAATCCCACAAAACTGCACTGTTAATTTTATCACGTGTCCCAACATAAACTATGCATTTCCTCGCAAAAAAAAAGAAAAAAAACATAACCTATGCATGACTCATGCATCTGTGCTCCCCTATATAAAGGGCTCAAATGCTAGTTCATCCTCATCCTCACCAAGCAAAGTATAGCAGCAAACAAAGCCAGCTTGTCACTGCGCTTCTTTCCTAGTTTCCTTCTCAATTCTCATTCTCAAAAGAGAATATATTGAGCTGATCGAGCTAGATATATAGAAGCACTAGCTAGTTGATCAACAATGGAGCACAGCTTCAAAACCATAGCAGCTGGAGTGGTGATCGTCGTGCTGCTCCTGCAGCAGGCGCCCGTGCTGATTCGGGCCACCGACGCGGACCCTCTCCAGGACTTCTGCGTCGCCGACCTCGACAGCAAGGTCACGGTGAACGGGCACGCGTGCAAGCCGGCGTCGGCCGCCGGCGACGAGTTCCTCTTCTCCTCCAAGATTGCCACGGGCGGCGACGTGAACGCCAACCCGAACGGCTCCAACGTCACGGAGCTCGACGTCGCCGAGTGGCCCGGCGTCAACACGCTCGGCGTGTCCATGAACCGCGTCGACTTCGCGCCCGGTGGCACCAACCCGCCGCACGTCCACCCGCGCGCCACCGAGGTCGGCATCGTGCTCCGCGGCGAGCTCCTCGTCGGCATCATCGGCACCCTCGACACCGGGAACAGGTACTACTCCAAGGTGGTCCGTGCCGGCGAGACGTTCGTCATCCCGAGGGGGCTCATGCACTTCCAGTTCAACGTTGGCAAGACGGAGGCCACCATGGTGGTGTCCTTCAACAGCCAGAACCCCGGCATCGTCTTCGTCCCGCTCACATTGTTCGGCTCCAACCCGCCCATCCCGACGCCGGTGCTTGTCAAGGCACTCCGCGTGGATGCTGGTGTAGTTGAGCTGCTCAAGTCCAAATTCACCGGCGGGTACTAATTAATCCGAGAGCATTTTCATGGTGTTCTCTGCTACCAGCAGCATACTTTAAGCTCCCGTTGTGTGGTTGCATGTTATTGGATTGAATAAACTTTCTCCCATGTTATGGGAATGGAAATAAAATGTAATACTTCTTTGTGATGTTTTTTTTCTCCTTATAATGAATTAAGAATCGTGTATCTTTTCTGTGTATGTGCAATTATCATCATGTTGTTTTGAAATTGTATTTTCAGTATTTATATATCCTATCTTACTATAAAGCTGATGTCCACTAGATCCTAAAACTCAAAATGCAAGTGTATTACTCCCTCCGGTTCCATATTAATTGACGTTTTGGACAAGATCAAACTTTTATAACTTTGACCATAAATAACTTTAAAAATATTTAGTTTAAAGAAACTAGAATAACATATATAGATTTGTCTTTTAAAGTATTATAATAAAAGTAAACATGCATTTATTTATTATATATATTATAGTAGAAAAATATAGTCAAAGATATATCTTGTAAACCGTGTCATTGTCCAAAACGTTAATTAAAATGAAACCGGAGGGAGTACATCATAACCTTCGCATTAACTCCTAGAACTTAACATGTAAGTGTGCCACATCATTACTCACTAGCACTTATTATCTAAAGTATTTTAATTCACAAGTGTGTCACGTCATCACCCACTAGTAATTTTTATCTAGAGTATTTTAAATATCATGCAAACATAACATATCATATACAATTTTATTATATTTTTAGAATTCAATATGCAAGCAATTCAAATCATTATCTCCACAATCATTTTCACAACATATGCATCTATCATTTCTATAATATATAACATTCATTTATCCACATATCTCACAGCTAGCAAAGCGTGAGGTATTAACTAGTATCTTATGTAATTGTGATCAAAAGCTCGACAAGCATTGAATAATATCTATTCTATGAACTTTATTGGTTTAATAATTTCAAGTTTATAAAGTTTAAATATTCAATTAAAATTGAAAGTCTACTGATCTCCCCGCCATGTAACTACCGAAGAGTTCAAAACTTTTTTTTTTCTGTTAGTTTTTATAGCTTGCATATCCTTACAAGTCGTTTACTTGTATAGAGCAATCTCGTAAAACAACATAGGGTCTAATCTAGTAACCAAGAATTTGATAAGGAGGACTCACATGCAGGGGTGAGGCAAGCTAGGGAAGCTTGGGCTACCTCCATAAAAAATATAACAACTGTACATCTAATAGTAAACACTTGCTATATTTTGGAATAGAGGAATAGTTCTTGTTTAGCTCCTAGTAAATCAAACTAGAAAAGTTACCGCAAAAATTTGTATCTGTGCGTCTAAGTACAGTGAACCCAGCTAGCTGGATAGAAATATTGTCTTTTGTGAAATAGTTCTAAAAAATGGGAACCAAAATTCTTATTTGCTACCAAATAGCATATGAACCTACATGCATGTTTCATCCTTTGAACAGTAAGCAAAACCCAACTAGCAGCCACCAATAATAGCCTCTGCCCAGCAGGTGTTTCTTTGCCGGGTTATCTCTTTCAAACTATCTAGAGGGTATCAATTGGGTGGTGTGCTTGGCGCAGCTTATTTTTTCAATGTTTTGCTATTATCCCTTTAACACTTTCATTTCTATCAAATCCTATATTTTTTATTCCTTCATTTTCTCAATTCCGTGTTTCAAAGGAGCTCGATATAGCATTAAATGTTTACGTTTATGCTCACAAGTTGTACTTGTTATAATAAATTGGAAGCTTCCACCGGAGCTAATGTGCAACTCGTAGGTATAAATAGATATATTTAATTATTTATGGTGAGAAACCTAACAGTATATACGAATATCGTCTCTTTGAGCAAACAGTGCTAAAGATAACATTAAAAATCAAAATCATCGGGGGAGAAGTCATTGCACGTTAGAGATGAAAATAATTGAATAAGCCATCTGTATATCTGACCGGCATGGAGAGCATGTAGGATTTGTTGCTTATAGGTCCTAGCTAATTTCACTACAGATCAGTCTGATCTGTTCCTTAGCAGCCTCTACGGGGTCTTGACTGCTGACTAATCTTCCTATAAGTGAATTGCAAATTTTCTCACGTGTGCCACGTACGCATGAAACATGATCAGTTATGCACGGAAGGCACGATCGATGCATGGGTGCTTCCCTATATAAAGGGCTCCAAAGCTTGCTACATCATCAGCAAAGCAAAGTAGCAAACAAAGCCAGCCAGCTCGTCACTGCTACTGTCTGCCTGATTGAAGAAGTAATTAGTTACTAGTAGTTGATTAGCAATGGAGTACGGCTTCAAAGCAGCTGGGTTGGTGTTCGTCGTGCTGCTCCTGCAGCAGGCGCCCGTGTTAATCCGAGCCACCGACGCGGACCCTCTGCAGGATTTCTGCGTCGCTGACCTCAACAGCGAGGTGACGGTGAACGGGCACGCGTGCAAGCCGGCGTCGGCCGCCGGCGACGAGTTCCTCTTCTCCTCCAAGATTGCCACGGGCGGCGACGTGAACGCCAACCCGAACGGCTCCAACGTCACGGAGCTCGACGTCGCCGAGTGGCCCGGCGTCAACACGCTCGGCGTGTCCATGAACCGCGTCGACTTCGCGCCCGGTGGCACCAACCCGCCGCACGTCCACCCGCGCGCCACCGAGGTCGGCATCGTGCTCCGCGGCGAGCTCCTCGTCGGCATCATCGGCACCCTCGACACCGGGAACAGGTACTACTCCAAGGTGGTCCGTGCCGGCGAGACGTTCGTCATCCCGAGGGGGCTCATGCACTTCCAGTTCAACGTTGGCAAGACGGAGGCCACCATGGTGGTGTCCTTCAACAGCCAGAACCCCGGCATCGTCTTCGTCCCGCTCACATTGTTCGGCTCCAACCCGCCCATCCCGACGCCGGTGCTTGTCAAGGCACTCCGCGTGGATGCTGGTGTAGTTGAGCTGCTCAAGTCCAAATTCACCGGCGGGTACTAATTAATCTGGGAGTATTTTCGTACCGTTCTTCGCTACGAGCAGCGTACTTAAAGCTCTCGCTTTGTGGTTGCATGTCATTGGATTGAATAAACTTTTTCCCATGTTATGGGAATGAAAATAAAATGATGTTGTTCTCCTTATAATGAATTAAGTAAACGTGTGTCTTTTCGTATGTGCAATTATCTTTCTATTGTTCTCAAATTGCATTTTCAGTATATATATATATATATATATATATATATATATATATATATATATATATATATATATATATATATATATATATATATATATATATATATATATATATATATATATATCATATTTCCTCCGTTTCATAATGTAAGTCATTCTAGCATTGCCCATATTCATATTCATATAGATGTTAATAACATCTATATGAACTAGCATGGTGGTCCGCACAGATTGCGCGGCTAGCATCATTATATTTTCTCTCATATAATAACATATATGTTTTCTCATTATATTATTCAAATATATAATTTTAAATTTTGCAATAACTTTACAAAACTACTAATGTGTAATATTCATATTATATTTTATATATGTGTTAGTTATTAATTATTTTTAATATCAAATTTTAGTTATTTGTAAATTATATATATTCCTATATAGACTCTAGACTCATCTTTTAATATTTATTTTTTTAAATTCCGAATTTTCTGTAAATTGTATATCTATATAGACTCTATGCTCTTCTTCCAATATTATTTATTTTTATTTCTAAATTTTTATTATTTCTAACTGTATTTCTATGTGGACTCTAAACTCATCTTTCAATATTATTTAATTTTTAATTTTGAATTTCAGTTACTTCTAAATTGTATTCCTATTTTGACTTTAAACTCTTCTTCCCATGTTTTTCTTAATTTTGAATTTTAGTTATTTGTAAATTATATTTTTATACGGACTCTAAACTCTACTTTTAATTTTATTATGTTTATTCCAAATTTTAGTCAGTTTTAAATTCCTATATGGACTCTATACTCTACTTCTAATATTCCTTATTTTTTAATTTCGAATTTCTATTTTTTTTCTTAATTGTATTTCTATATGGACTCTATACTCTATTTCTAATATTCTTTATTTTTAATTCCGAATTTCAGTTATTTCCTAATTGTATTTCTATATGGACTCTAGTCTCCTATTCTAATATTCCTTATTTTTTTAATTCCGAATTTCAACTATATCTAAATTGTATTTCTATATGGACTCTAGTCTCCTCTTCTAATATTCCTTATTTTTTTAATTTCGAATTTCAGCTATTTCTAAATTGTATTTATATATGGACTCTGTTTTTTCTTTTTCTCCGATTAATGTGAGAATTTCTAGGCCATGAGAGCGAACGTGGAGGCTCATTTTTCTATTCCTTTAATAATATAATAGATAGATATGGGCAATGCTAGAATGACTTACATTATAAAACGAAGGTAGTACTAGTTGGGATCAAAAGCTCAACATGCATTGAAGCACATCACCATAATATAAATATCTTGACCTTTGGATCATCCATTGGACCTAAATATCTTAACCGTTGGATCATCGATTGGAGTGTTACGAGATATTGGCTTATGTGAAATTGAGGAGTACATGGTCTTTAATTTTCTTCTGTTGATATGAACTTTATTGCTGTGATAATTTTTCATTTATACAGTTTAAGCATTCAATTAAAATTGAAAGTATATTGGTCTCCCCGCCGTATAACTACTGAAGAGTTCAGATCTCTTTTTCCCCTTTATTTTTATAGCTTGCATATCTTTTACGAGTCATTTACATGTACTAGTACAGAGCAATCTCGCAGAGAAACGTGGGATATCATTCGGTAACCAAGAATTTGATAAGAACGTACCACATGCAAGGGTGGAGGCAAGACTAGGGAAGCTTGGGCTTAAACCCTAGGTTTACCTCTATAATCCTCTTAAACCAAGATGTATTTATTTTAAAAAATCAATATCCTGTTAGTCGAGCCTTACTTGAGTCCAAGGTGTTGATGATTTCTGGCTCTGCCATTGTCCACATGTAAGTATAAGAACGTGTACATTTTGTCTGATGTTTACATGAACTGCGTGCATTTATCCGGCGTTTGCTTTCCAAATCATCGTTTCTTACGTCTCTTCCCCCGAAATCCACCCATCCCTTGGATTCCCTTCCCCCAAACTGACATCTCATGCTTGCGTCGACAATAGTATGGAAGCACCGTGGGGAGTCTGGCTCTAGCATTGTCTCACCACCGGTGTGGATTTGATCAGCGCGCTGCCTGAGGAGCTGCGCCTCCCCATCCTCAACCATGTCCGTTGCACCTGAGCCGCTGCCCGCACAGGTCTGTTGTCGCGCAAAATACCAATTGTACTACCTCCGTACGAAAATTTAACAGCATTTAGCTATAAATCTCATAACTAACACTTGTTATATTTAAAATTGAGGGAATAATTTCTATTTAGCTCCTAGTAAATCAAACTAGAAAACTTACCGCATATATTTATATCTGTGCGTCTAAGTAAGCTGAATCCAGCTAGCTAGATAGAAAGATTGTCTGGTGTGAGTAGTTCTAAAAAATGAGAACCAAAATTCTTATTGACTACTACATACTCCCTCCATTCCAAATTGATCTACATATAGTTTTTTTAAGGTTATTCCTAAATGATCTACATATTTGTGTTTATTTATTAAGTCTATTCGTTATTTGTGCATTGGAGTAAATGGATATTGATGCATGTATCCATGTACACAAGTATTTATAACCCACATGCAATATCTTGATTTGCTATTGGCTAGAAAATAGTGGGGATGGTGTATGCATTGAGTTTGTTGCTAGAGTAAATATAGTATGAGAGAGTTATTAGTTTTTCTTGGTCTTGGTGTACCTATGAAATATGTAGATCAATTTGAAATGGATGGAGTAGTATATAAATCTACAAGCATGTTTCATCCTTTGAACAGTAGGCAAAACCCAGCCAGCAGCCACCAATAATCGCCTCGGCGCAGCAGGTGTTTCTTGCCTGGTTATCTCTTTCAAATTCTAGAGGGTATAGCTCTTGGGCTCTTGGCTGGTGTGCTTGGCAGAGAGCAAGAAACGTCCACCCGGCGGCTTGTCGAGCCCTCCTGGACCAAACACTGAATAGATAATATTGAAAATTAGTAGAGAACTAATTAGGGATAAAGTCATTATTCCTCATTAGAGAAGAAAATAATTGAATAAATCATCTGTATTTCTGAGAGAGGCATGCATGGAGTATGTAGGAGTATATATGTTGCTAGCTATATAGGTCCTGGCTGATACAGTACAGGCTAGTCTCTTACTATCTCTATTCCTTAGCAGCCTCTTTATGGCAGTTTGACTGTTGACCCGTAGTTTTGTCACATGATGGATTTCGATGCCACACTAATCTTCCCATAACTGAATTGTTAATTTTGTCACGCGAGCAACGCAAAACGGCAAAATGAATGATGCATAGCTCGATGTGCATGGTTGCTTCCCTATATAAAGGGCACCATAGCACCAAAGCTAGGCTAACTCATCAACACCCAAGCAATTTAAAGTAGCAAATTAACAAGCTAGCTAGCCAGCTCGTCTCCTCACTGCTACTGTCAGCCTGATCGAAGAAGTAATTCGCTAGTTGATTGGCAATGGAGCACAGCTTCAAAACCATAACAGCTGGAGTGGTGTTCGTCGTGCTGCTCCTGCAGCAGGCGCCCGTGCTGATTCGGGCCACCGACGCGGACCCTCTCCAGGACTTCTGCGTCGCCGACCTCGACAGCAAGGTCACGGTGAACGGGCACGCGTGCAAGCCGGCCTCGGCGGCCGGCGACGAGTTCCTCTTCTCGTCTAAGATAGCCACGGGCGGCGACGTGAACGCCAACCCGAACGGCTCCAACGTCACGGAGCTCGACGTCGCCGAGTGGCCCGGCGTCAACACGCTCGGCGTGTCCATGAACCGCGTCGACTTCGCGCCCGGCGGCACCAACCCGCCGCACGTCCACCCGCGCGCCACTGAGGTCGGCATCGTGCTCCGCGGCGAGCTCCTCGTCGGCATCATCGGTACCCTCGACATGGGGAACAGGTACTATTCCAAGGTGGTCCGTGCAGGCGAGACGTTTGTCATCCCGAGAGGGCTCATGCACTTCCAGTTCAATGTCGGCAAGACGGAGGCCACCATGGTGGTGTCCTTCAACAGTCAGAACCCTGGCATCGTCTTCGTCCCGCTCACATTGTTTGGCTCCAACCCGCCCATCCCGACGCCGGTGCTCGTTAAGGCGCTGCGTGTGGACACTGGCGTAGTTGAGCTGCTCAAGTCTAAGTTCACCGGTGGGTACTAATAACTAACCGGAGAACATTTTCATGGTTGTCTCTGCTGGTTCTGTTCTACCAGCAGCGTAACTAAAAGCTCTCGCGAGGCGGTTGCATGTTATTGGAGTGAATAAGCTTTACCTCCCATGTTGTGGGAATGAAACCAAATTGTACTTCTTTGTGATGTTTTTTGCAACAAATTAAATAAATGTGTGTGTTTAATTACCGAGTATGTGCAATTATCTTTTCGTTGTTTCCAAATTGCATTTTCAATATATAATTGATGGTATTTACACCGGTTTATAGGCGAATCATTTGTCTCCCGACCCCCATGATACGGGTATTTACTTCGACAACCAACCTAAACACAGTTATAAAACCTCCCTCTATAGTTCACGAGAATCTATATAACCATTGTTTCCCAGTGGCTTCTAAGTTGTATGTTGTACTTGTCTTCCTCAAACTAAGAACTAGAATCTCCGAAACATCGAATGATCATTACCGATCGAATGTCGCTGACATAATGGCTGATAAGAACTACAATGAAAGATAATGTCGGAAAGTAAATAAGATGTAAATTAGTCGGTCGTCCAAATCTTACCACCGTTCTAACAAAACCAATCTGACAGGGACATTGCTACTAAGGACACCACAGCAATGGGATACATCTAGCACAACACTTGCAAGAAATTCATGATATCAAGTGTGTCATCGTCGTTGTTCCAGACATCCGGAACTATGTTGTCACCTGAAGAGTCCACTTGAGGCATGAAGGTGAGGTAGACAGGGGCGGAGCTACATTGAAGAGGGGGGGGGTGCCCAGGAACCCGGTCAATAAATTTTTTTAGTTGTAGTTCATCTATTTTTACCATATAGGCACCCCTTCAATCCAAACTCAGGCACTCATATCAACCTAAACTCGGCCTAAAGTAGAGTAAAGCAAGCGAATGGCACCCCTCTCCATTTTGTTCTAGCTCCGCCCCTGGAGGTAGAGTAAACATTAATTGTAGTTTTATAGTTAAATTGGTGCTAAGCTTGTATAGTTTTGTGAACTTCATTACTAAATTGTATAGTTTGTGACACATTATCTTAAAATTATAGTTCACCAACAAATTTGATACTAAATCTGTAATTTAGTTTATGACACATCATCTGATATATGTAGTTTTATAATAGTTTGGGTTTTGTGAAATTTACCCATTCTACTATTATATTAGACCTAGTGGTACATCTAGTAGAAGTTTTAAATGAGTGAAAAGTAAAAATATAATATACTAATGATATGATAAATCCGTACTGAAGTAATGAAGTCTTAGAGCACCCGCAATGGTAAAGTAAGGTGCTATCTATAAAACATGTACACCTCAACAATAGACTAGATTAATAGTAAACCACTTCAATGGTATGTCTACATGGGTATCTATAGCTCTCTAATCCATTGCCTCGTTTTTCTCTATAGACTATCTCCATGTTAGTAGATAGCTTTGCTCTCTCTCTTCATTTAATCTCTTCCAAGTAGGAAAATATGCTGACATGGATCTCTTGTAGAGAGCTTATAGATAACCATTGTGGGTGCCCTTATGGTATGTTTCCATCAATCGATAGCTAAAGTCACCGTTATCAAAGTCGAGAAGTCATTGTTCTCCCTAGTCCCTAGAGATAAAAAAATAATAAATCATGTGTTTAATCAGGTGAGGATTACAAATTGGATGGGCAAATAAACAAAGCAAGAAACGTAACCAAGTACAAAACACACACTCTCTACCCCTGATAGTCTGTAGCTTTCTTATACATCTATGATCTATCTGCTTTTTTTCAATAAAAGCCTAAAGATAATTACTACCTCCATTTTAAATTACTTAGCATTCTAATTTTATCTAAGCCAAACATTTATATATTTGACTATCAATTTCTAGACATTCATATTTTTTAACATCATAATATTAATATATATCTTTTTACTAACCACAAGAAATGAATTTATAATATATATAATTCGTATGTTGTTAAACTACATATATTTCTAGACATTAGTTGTCAAACATAAAAAAGAATACTTGTCTTAGGACAAAGCTAGAACGGCATGTAATTTGAAATGGATGAAGTAAATAACAAGGTTCTTACACAAAATTGAGTTTGCAGAAAATGATAGGTTGCTGGGGATGCAAACCTCTTCTAAGCTAGCTTCTCTTACCACCCATTTGCATGATAGGAACAACACCAAGACAGGATATTGACGGGTCGGCACCTAGCAAATTACCCCCAAAAACGTCTCTTTCATCTTTCAGAGCTCACCAATTTTGTTTTAGGGTTTAATTAAACTGCACATTGAATTAATTAAACGATCTCTTCTGATAAGGAAAAAAAAAGACCCATCAGATCAAGTGTTTGATTTCTAACGGAATTTGGCTTCTTCAAACATAGCTAGCTCATAGCTCTCAATTACCCCCACCTAAGGTAGATAGTCTCTCTAATGTTGTGTTTGAGGAGAAGGGATTGAGGAGATTGGGAAGATACGCAAAACGAGGTGAGCCATTAACTCATGATTAATTGAGTATTAACTATTTTAAATTTCAAAAATGAATTAATATGGTTTTTTAAAGCAACTTTCATATAGACAATTTTTGCAAAAAACACACCGTTTAGTAGTTTGGGAAGCGTGCGCGCGGAAAACGATGTGCATTCTCACTCCCTATCACCCAAACGAACGCAGCCTAACTCTCTATACAAGGATTTCGCAGTGGATTTCCCACCGTTCCAAATGAGGCTGTGTTGATCTCATTTAACACTACCTCTTCTAGCAAACTTTTCAGCCTTTTCATAGCTCTCTTTTAAACCATAGGTTCCTTCTGAAATTCAAGTTCCATTCCATTCCATCACACTTCTCTTACATTGTTTTCTCTATTATTTATCTTTGCACGCAAGTAGAAATTGGGCGTCGGTTTTTGCAGAAAAAATCAGGCACTCCTCCCTACTGCGTTGTTGTTGCTTGTGCCTCACGGTTAATCGCAAATGAAATGTAATTTACCTTGCTCTCTAGACTTGGCTGGCATTTCTCGAAGGTTGGCTAACAAATTCAAATTACTGGTTGTTTTGATGTTTCCTTTGGCGGTCTGTGCCTCTTAGAAAAAAATCTTGATCCCTGTACGTAGGGATCGATATGCATTGCCCATGTAGCATGCTCGCCTATATATAACGCAAAATTTCTTCTAGGACACTCTAATTTTTTATCAGCTTTACCATAGGACATTTGAGTTTTTGTGTCCCATCCTTTTGTCTTTATTGTCAAAAGATATTCTGACCAATATGTTAACATATCTTTGTCCATTGTAGATATGAAATTTTGGAAAAGATGATTTTATCCTTGGCCCACCTATCATGATTTAAATTTAACCAAATTAAGTTGAATTTAAACATATTTTGCAAAATTCAAACCATGTCCCAAATGACATAAATGACAATTGGAAAAGAAATTAAAAAATAATAAAATAAAATTTAAACAAATATTGGCTGAATTTAAACAATTTTGCATAAAAAGTTTTGGATTTCCACAATTCGGGAAATGTTTTGAATCGTCCACAAAACATTGTTTATATTCAGCCAAAATTTGTTTAAATTTAAATCTTTCATGGTAGTCGAAGGGTAAAACGTCTTTTGCAAACGTTCTCTTTGGATTAGAGAGGGTATATATTAAAATAATTGTCAGAGCATCTTTTTACAATCAGAAAATTAGAGCGTCCAGAAGCAAACGCTAGAAATCTAGAGTATCGTAAAGCAATTGTTGCCCCTATATAAAAGGCTCCAAAGCTAGCTCGATCATCGGCACCCAATTAGCAAAGTAGCTTCTATACTACTGCCTCTGCCAGGTGCCATTTCATTACTCAAAGAAATTGAGCCGAGACCTGAGGAACATATACAAGAATTGGCTAGCTTTGCTCGTTGATTAGCAATGGAGTGCTTCAAAACTACCCTAGCTGGGGTGGTGCTCGTCGTGCTGCTCCTGCAGCAGGCGCCGGTGCTACGGGCCAACGACCCTGACCCTCTCCAAGACTTCTGCGTCGCCGACCTCGACAGCGAGGTGACGTTGAACGGGTACCCGTGCAAGCCCACGCCGGCGGCCGGCGACGAGTTCCTCTTCTCCTCCAGGTTAGCCACGGGCGGCGACGTGAACGCCAACCCCAACGGCTCCAACGTCACGCAGCTCGACGTCGCGGGGTGGCCCGGGGTGAACACGCTCGGCGTGTCCATGAACCGCATCGACTTCGCGCCCGGCGGCACCAACCCGCCGCACGTCCACCCGCGCGCCACCGAGGTCGGCATCGTGCTACGCGGCGAGCTCCTCGTCGGCATCATCGGCAGCCTCGACACCGGGAACAGGTACTACTCCAGGGTGGTCCGCGGCGGCGAGACGTTCGTCATCCCGCGGGGGCTCATGCACTTCCAGTTCAACGTCGGCAAGACGGAGGCCACCATGGTGGTGTCCTTCAACAGCCAGAACCCTGGCATCGTCTTCGTCCCGCTCACATTGTTCGGCTCCAACCCACCCATCCCGACGCCGGTGCTCGTCAAGGCGCTCCGGGTGGACGCCGGCGTCGTCGAGCTGCTTAAGTCCAAGTTCACCGGTGGGTACTGATCTGACGATCCGAGAGTATTCTTACGCGGATCTAGGTCTCTGCTACTATAGTTGTGCGCAGTGTATGTTATTTGATTGAATAAACTTGTCGTCGCCATCGCAGGCCACGAATGAAACTAAAATGTATTACTACTGCTTTCTTGTGCTTTTCCCCTTCTAAATAAACTATACATAAATGGTATTTTGGTAAGTGCGCCTAGTTATCTTTTCATTGTTGTAAAATTGCATTGTCAATCTATAATTTTCATTCATGATGCATAATCCAGTTCAATATATTACTCTCTCCGTTAAAAAAAAACATCTACACCATCTGTCCATAAAAACAATTTCTAGCTATGAATCTGAACATATGTTATATTATTATGTACAGATCCATAGGCCAAAGTTATATTTTCTTTTTACGGATGGAGTAGATCTCTAGTACAACATTTGATGAAACTTTGAAATTTCGACTATCAATTCGGCCACGCTTAGTCTTAAATATTGATAAGATTAGTTTATCATATTATAATAAATTATCAGATTTATTTGAAGAAAAAACTTATCAGATTTTATAAACTATAAAATTGCTCAATGTTTTAAAAGTTGAAATAAATTTTGTGCTAAACGTCAGGCAAAATTTTCTTCCTGCTAACAGGGAGAACAGTAACCAAACGGAACACGAGAAAAATAAGTGCGAACCACGCAACCG
This sequence comes from Oryza sativa Japonica Group, assembly GCF_034140825.1. Classification (NCBI taxonomy): domain Eukaryota; kingdom Viridiplantae; phylum Streptophyta; class Magnoliopsida; order Poales; family Poaceae; genus Oryza; species Oryza sativa. Next base: position 28,652,211 of record NC_089037.1, on the reverse strand, counting down.
GACGAGATAAACTTATCCACCAACCACAAGTCTGAATTACTGTTTTATTATCCTTGATTAAAAAAGAAAAAAAAACAAACTAATCATCAACCAGTCTACGAGACTCTGACGTCAGCGGCCTCGGGATTCCCATTCCACGTCGCATTTCGCGCGAGATGCGTCTCACGGATCACATCTCCGACGCTGCAGCCTCGCTGCCCTCCCAAACCAGCGTCTTCCACTTCTCGCCGGCGTCGGCGCCGGAGCCGCCGCGCAAGAACTCCACGAACTCGTCCAGGCTCCGGTCGGAGCTGCCGCCGGGGGACACCGCCGCGCGCGCGGCGTCGCTCCACCGCCGCGCCTCGCCGCGCGCGCGGGCACGGGCGGCCTCCTGCTCCTCCCCGTCCATGACGGCGCGCACGCACCGCTCGATGTCGCCGCGGAGGAACATCGCCGCCGTCCCCCCCGCGGCGTCGTCGGCGTCGGCGTCGCCGCGGCGGGCGCGCACGCCGGCGCCCCAGGCGCGCTCGACGAGCAGGGCGTTGGTGGGCTGGTCGGTCCACAGCGGCATCGCCACCATGGGCACCCCGAAGCCGAGCGCCTCCAGGGTGGAGTTCCAGCCGCAGTGCGTGACGAAGCACCCGGTGGCGCGGTGCGCCAGCACGTCGAGCTGGGGGCTCCACCGCACGACGAGCGCGTCGCCCGACGCCGTCGCGGCGTCCAGGAGGTGGCGGGGCAGCTGCGCCTCCTCGGTGGCCCTGACCACCCACAGGAACGGCCTGCCGGCGGCGAGGAGGCCGCGGGCGAGCTCCTCCGTCTGGGCGGCGCCGAGGGACGCGAAGCTGCCGAAGGAGACGTAGGCGACGGAGCTCGGCGGCTTGGTGTCCAGCCACTGCATGCAGGTGTCCTCCGGGTCGAGCAGGTTCGCGCCGTAGGTGAAGCGGCCGGTGGCGCCGTCGCCGGCGGGAAGTGGCACGCATGGCCCGATGGCGCGGGCCTTCCACTGGGTCGACAACCCAGCCAAAACCTAGAACAGTACGATCAGAGTGTTAATCAATTAGTCCATTTTGTGGAGTCAAGTGCAATCGGCCACTGGCAAATCACATACCTAATATAAACCTGAAAATTATCATAGTAGCATTTAATATGTGTCTGAGATTTGTTTACCTCACTATAAATAACTTTTACTCATTGTTAAATCGAAAGTTTTACTCCGTGTAACTTGGACAAATATTAGACTTTATTTTTTTTAAGAAAGACTCTATTCTTTATTATACTTTATTTTTTAGATTTATACTACATACTAAGTTTGCACTATATATTTCCTTCCTCTGACATTTATAGGATTTCAATAATTTTATCGTTCCAAGTTTGGCGTAAAAAGAAATAAGGCAGGAAATTGACTGTGAAGGTTGAAAATGCACACTATATTTGCTACATGACCATTACTACGGTGCTCTCTACGGGTAGTATAAATCAATATGAACCATTGATTTCATTTGATCAAAAGGTTTAGATCTATTTATACTATCACCGCAGTTAACGGTAATAGAAATGTACGCAGTCATTATTGTCAAGAAAAAATAGATGCAGATGATATAATCATCATTTAGCAGTGACTAAACATTTTTTTTCCTTCCTGTTTTGGTTTTTTCGATGAAATGAGAGCGATGTCAACACAATGGATGATCATAGATAGATTTAGCCAGGAAAAACGTAAATAACAAAGTAACTCCTAATCATTGTATTAATAAGTTAATAATTTGCCCCCTAGTATAATACTACCAGGAGACTAACACCGGAGCATCGAGCACTTGCTACATATGCATATATACTGTATCCTCTAAAATTTCATCCTTAAAGAATACATTGTTTTCGTATCCTTGAAAAATACATTGCGGCTAAAAAAATTCTTAATATACTTTCATGTTTCAAATAAGACTTTAGTGACACGTGTCTTCATAGCAATTGTCGCAAAGCTATGAACTGCCACAGAGGCAGCGGCAGCAGCACAACCGATCGGCCAAATTAAAATTCCTAATACTTTAGTGTTTCAAATAGGACTTTAGTGACACGTGTCTTCACGACAACCGTGACGACCACAGAAAGCGTCGGGCCATTCTCATCACATTCCAAATGTATCATATGGACAGGCTAAAATGATTTAATTAAATCATTTTTTATAGTACAAATCAACAAGAGGGATTAATCAAAAACCCAAATATTTTAGCCTGACGCCGCGCCCACACCCATGCATAAATAAGAACTACATTGCACCCATCCAATTCTAGAATTCTGCATATCTACTTGGGTACGACAAAGGAGAGTAAATTGATTTCGAATAATTTATCCAATCATTTTTTTCTACCAAAATCATATGACATTCTCACATTCCAAGCAGGCATGTAAAGGATTTATCAGCTTTGTCCCAACTGCCAACAGTTTATACGTATATGAAGGCCATCAAAGAAAGCTATACGCATGGGCCATGATGCTACTACGAATCAATCACCGAGACAAAATTTAGTTGAAAAATAGTAATACGCTTTAAAAATTCGTTGAAAAACATTAAATCTCCGGTTTATTAATTCTTCACTTACCTCGCTCTCCAGCTCGTCGAACGAGTTGAAGAGCACCCAGTCGTCCTTCCCCGCGTCGGCGAACTGGCTGAGCGCGAACACGGCGAGCGTCGGGTACGGCCCGTCGCCGAGCACGAACGACGGGAGCTCGCGCCTCTCCATCTCCGGCAGCCCGGCGAACGCGGCGCTCCTGCTGGTCGCCGGCTCCTGCTCCGGCGCCGGCACGGCGAGCTTCCCCTCGTGGACGTAGTGGTACACAGCGCTGACGGCGCACGACTGCGTGGAGAACGCCACGGCCGGCAGGCCGAGGCCGCGCGCCACGCGCCCCGCCCACGGCGCGAACGTGTCGTACACCACGCACGTGAAGGGGAGGCGGTCCGCGCCGGCGCCGCGCGCCTCGGCGGCGACGAGCCCGGCGAGCGACGCGGCCCCGGCGGCGTCGAGCGTGGCGAGGTACTCCTCCAGGCTCGCCGCCGACGCGACGCCGCCCTCGTCGTGGCCGTCGGAGATGACCTCCACCCGCACCCCCGGGCAGGCGTCGAGGCCCCCGCCGCCGGCGGACGACGACGTCGTCCGCTCGATGAAGCGGGTGGTGACCACGGTCACCGCCACGCCCTTGGACGCCAGCTTCCTCGCGAACTGCACCATCGGGTTCATGTGCCCCTGGCTAGGATACGGCACGACAAGGACATGCGCCATGGCTACCTGGAGATCTCAAATTCCTCAAGAAAAGGAGAGGAAAAAAAAACACAAAGAACAATCTGTAGCAACAGCGGCAAGCAAGGTTGGATCGAGATGATCACGACGAGATCGTCATATAGTACAAAAGCGACTCATCTCTGAATCCTAATCTCCTCTCCTCCTCTGCTGGCGCCATTAAACCCCAGTAGTAACGCCTCCTTTCGGAGCGGTGGGGCCCACCTGTCAGCCTCGGCGAAAACGCGGCACAGGAGTGTCCGGCTCTGGAAATGGCTGCGCTAGAAGAGGAAGGACAAATCTCGTGGGCATTGGCACGCTTAGCATGCATGCATGGTTTGGCTTCACATCTATATATGCAGTGACATTTGTCAGGTGACCTGGAGGAAAGACAGCTGGGACATTTACCTTTGGAGATGAGATGGAGCACATTTGGCATGTTTAAGCAGTGGCAGATAAGGATGGACCCACCCCCAGAGACAGGCCTTGGGTCGGCCTAATACTAATTTATCGTAATATGTGATCTATTATGAAGGAAAATTGTCTCGGTCCATGGACTTTCTACAATTGGCATAGCAAAGCTGGATTCAGTTTGGGCCTTTTTTACAAAGTAGTTTTGGCCCATTTAAGAAGAGAAAGATGAACACTGCCGTGGCTTACTATCCAAGATGGACCGGTAGGAGCATGTTTTGCTTTATGCCTAAAGCAGTAGGCGATGCGTTTTCAGTTTCGTCCCTCAAGTTTACGTCGAGTCTGTATGATATCTCTAAACTCCAATATCAGAGATGTCAACCCCTCAACTATTCAAAACCATACAAAGTAAATCAATAGGCAATATGGATGCCTAGTTTTTCGCTGACGTGACATCCTAGTCAGAAAAAATTAAAAAAAATATGTAGGGCCTATCCATCGGCCGTTGCCACCGCCGGCTCCCCTCCTCTGGCCGGATCTGGGAGGAAGGGAGGGAGGGGAGGGGAGTGCCGCCGGCTGCTGTGGCCATCGCCTCCGCGCCGCCAGGTTTCCTCTTAGTTGCTGTGCATCTTCGCGCCGTCAGCTGCTGTGGTTGCCGCCTACACCCTCCGCATCACCGGCTAGATATGGGAGTGGAGGGAAAGGGAGGAAGGTGAGGAAGTGAAGGGAGAGGTGGGCGGATGGGTGAGGACTTAGTGTTTGAAGGGTGGTGGTGTGGGTGGTTGGATTTTTGCGGGCTGAGGATTTGAGGTCCCGCCTCATAAATTGATTTTAGTAAGCGTACCTTAAGAGGTTCGCCTATAAAAATAACTAAATTTATGGTATCTTGAGCTATTTTTACAAACGGTGATTTTATAATCTGTCTGAAAAAATAAAATCATAACGTTGGAAAAAATTATTTTTCTAGTAGTTATTATGCGTGTACAATCAGGAGAGTTCTAATGTCTTTCCGCATATCCTTGTATTTAAGGATTTCCTCGACTTCTTTAGATACCAGAGGGAATAGCAAACAATTTTGTTCAGATTTGTTAAAATATTTACAATACAAAGTACTCCCTTTGTCCAAAAAAAGCACAACCTAGGATGGGATGGGACATATTCTAGTACAATGTATCTAGATGTCCAGATACGTTGTACTAGAATATGTCTCATCCCATCTTAGGTTGTGTTTTTTTGGGACGGATGAAGTAATCTCAAAGTGTGATGTCATAAAGAGAGAGTGACTCGTAGGTTAAAGTTACTATCGAGGACAGTACTTCTCAATACATACTAGCTCGAATGTGCAAAGAAAAAAGCACATATATACACAACGACAACGAGGACATTGATAATAATACGGCTTTCAAAAACGAGATTTTTTAGGGGCGTACCTCCAAATATTTTTTGAAAATAGATTATAAACGTATTGGAGATTAAACACGATATCTCAGGATTAAAACCACACATTATGAAGTATATCGCTTAATGCGGCTTTCCAAGCAGTGGCTCGGTGCGCCAAGCTACTTTCCAAATGAGACTTGCATGCACCGCCATGAGGCCATTCTCTTGGTTATTGTGGTTGCTTTGCTCCAACATGAGTCTAAGGTGGACATATCACTACATTGTAAATATCTTAAAATGTAAAGATTTATTGCAGCTCGCATTTTTTATAACAAATCGACTCCATATCTAATTACAAATACTTTATATTTTGGACATTTAGTAAAATTTTGATCATCAATAACTTCTGAATGAAACATATAAATAAAATGTGTATATTGTGAAAATCACACCTCAAATACCGAGAACGTTGAAATGTTGAATCTCTTACCCATTTCTCGTAACAACCCAACGGTTTGAAAAGTGAAAAGATACACTTGCTAACATGTTTTCTCGGCTTTGCTATTTATCAGGTAACTTAGGATTTTCTTAAATCCATCACTTGAACCAACCGTACGTGTTGGATTAAAATTCAACAGATGTGGTTTGATCTTCTACCACAGAACAAGCGACTACCCAGAGCATCTATCTCTCTCGCCAACTAGCTTAGTTAGCTCCAAGTGCTACTCAAGCATATGCTCTCGGCAACCATGGCAGCAAATTATGCGCCAACGGAGTGGATTAGTATTTGAGGTGGAGGGTCAGGGTAGGAGAGCTTGGGAGAGAAAGAGGAGGGAGTGTTGTGAGAGCCTTAGAAGGATGATCATCAGGTCATCAGGACAACGGTGAGCAGTGGATTTCACGGCGATGGCGCCACCGAAGCTATGGGAGGGAGGGTGAGGCAGCGGCAGTCGGAGTGGTGGTGGAGTACTGGGCAAAATGGAGAGTGGTTTGTAGGTGATCGGGGGTGGCAGCGAACCCAGCAACATATGCCTACAGAGACGGAGAGCAAGAGGCGGCATGAGAAAGCTGAAAAATATGCAATCCTCCTGGCTGAGAAAGCCCCTTTGAATTGGAGGAAAAACATAGGAATTTTAGAGGATTACAATCCTATAGGAAAATTTCCTATGAAGCCCTTTGAAACAAAGGATTGAATCATATCCAATCCTTTGAAATTCCTATGGAATGGACAATCCTATAGAGATTTTGGAGGAAATTTAGCAAGAGCTTCAACCTCTTGCTAACTTTCCTTTGAGTCTATCTCTCTCATCCAATTCCTGTGTTTTTCCTGTGGTTCAATCAAACGGTCATTCCTATGTTTTTCCTGCGTTTTGCAATCCTCTGTTTTACACTTACATTCATATCAAAATTCTATGTTTTTCCTATTCCTATATTTTCTCAATCCTGCGATTTAAAGAGGGCAAAATGGAGAGTGGTTTGTAGGTGATCGATCAGGGGTGGCAGCGAACCCAGCAATATATGCCTACAGAGACGGAGAGCAAGAGGCGGCATGAGAAAGCTGAAAAATATGCAATCCTCCTGGTTTAGAAGCTACAAAATTCCTGTAAATTTTCTCTGAACTAAATCTTAATTTCCTGCATCATTATGTGATTAAATCTTAATTTCCTGCAACTTATTTTTTCGAACACGTAAGAGATATGCATATCATTTCATTAAGCAAGTAAAAAACAACTGAAAAAAAAGTCTTGCAAGACACCACACGAGAAAAAAAAGAGGAAAAGATAAAGATGAAGAAACACCAATTAAGAAACAAGTCTATGAGCCCTCTGCCTCAACCCTAACGGCTAGCTCCTGAAGGTTGGCAGCCTCTATATTAGGGGTAGCACCATTACACACGTAGTCATTTCTATATTTTCAGACCTCCCAAGCGACCAAAAAGATCAGAGAATTGAGTCATATTTCTTCATCTTGTTTTGTCTTCCCTCCATCACGCTTGCCCACCACCAAGGATTTACTAACTAAAATAAAATACTTGAGATTGTTGTTAGTAAGAATTTTGTAAGGATAAAAAGTACTTCCTCTGAAAAAAAAAACGAATCTAGAACTGGATGTGACTGGACAAAATCCAATCTTAGATTTATTTTTTGTGGGACTAAAGGAGTACATCCTATTTACATTTATGTTATTACTAGCAAAAATACCCATGCGTTGCACTGAGGAAACGGTTGATAAAAGAGAGCGTGGTCAATAAAAACAGTGTGAGGCAACATCGTGGAAAGTATAAGCGAGACAGCACCTCGAGTCAACACATAAATCGAATGACATATGAAGAAAAGCAAAGGATGAAAACAAAACGCGCGCGGACAACCAAGACTGAAGCATGTATGTGACTATTGGAAAAAAAATATGAGTGACGATTGAAAAAAATATGAATTCTTTAACTAGATACTCCATCATGTATTTACTTATGACCATTCATCTTATTAAAAAATATAGTTATCTTTTATTTTTAATTATAAATTGATTTATCATTAAAGGCTCTTTAAGTATTATTTTATATATTTGTTTTATGTTTAAAATGTTTTTAATAAGACGAATGATTAAAATATTCTAAAGTTACTGGTATCATATATAAAAATATCGTATATAAAAACCAGCGAGAGTATATTTCCATATATAAGAATATATAAGGATACGAATGAGATAGATATTTATCCCAAGTTGAAAGATGAAGCTGTCTATAAACATTACTCCAGGTTTAAAAATAAAGAAGTGCCATATATCAAATATGAATTCACATAAATAAAGGAGATAAAAAACATTTTTATTAACTCAAGGTTTTACGCTCTTTCGATTCATATAATAATATAATATGGTGGTTTTGAAATATTTTCAGATTTGATCACTTCATCTCATTGTTACATTCTGATCTAATTTATTCTGCTTTGGTATGCATGTCCCTCACTTTGCATAGTACCGTGGTCCATGTTTTTTTCTTCTAATTTATTAGTTTCCGTTTTTTGTGTGCAGTAGTTTTTTACTTTGCGGGAGCCTACAGTAAAATAATGGAAAAGGAATAGGAATAGGGTGGGTCGGTTTCCATACTCTAGAAAGAACCACTCTGCTCTAAAAAAAAAGAACTGGTCGGTTTAATTTTCCTGGTAAAAAACCACTGGGTTTTCACATTTTGATCCTTCTATAAAACTTATCCTACAAATAGATCTCTAAAAAAAACTTATTCTAGAAATGATCTTTTTCACGGCGCCAAGGTCCAACATGACGGCGCCAATGACATTGGCGCCGTCCCCATAGCCCTCCAGTGAAAGTTAAGTCACAAATGTGAAGGGGGACGGCGCTAACGTCATTGGCACCGAGGACCAAATTGTATTTTTTTTGAAAAAAAGACCTATTTGTAAATAAAAAATATTTACAAATAGATCATCGGCGCCAATGACATTGATGTTGAGGACCTATTTGTAATTTTTTATTTATAAATGAGTCCCTTTTTATTACAAATAGGTCCTTTTTAAATTTTTTTAGAAATTGGTCCTCAGCGCCAATGACGTTGGCGCCGTCCCCTTTCCCATTACCCATTAGTGACTTACTCCCTCCATCCCATAATATAAAGGATTTTGACTTTTTACTTGCAATGCTTGACCATTCGTTTTATTCAATAAAATTTTGAAATTATTATTTATTTTATTTGTGACTTACTTTATTATCCAAAGTACTTTAAGCACAACTTTTCGTTTTTTATATTTGCACAAATTTTTTGAATAAGACGAGTGATCAAATAGTGCAAGCAAAAAGTCAAAATCCTTTATATTATGGTAAGGAGGGAGTAGCTTTCACCCGAGGGCTGAGAGGACAATGCTAACGTCATTGGCGCCGTCATGTTGGACCACAGCGCCAATGACATTGGCGCCGCGATAAGGATCATTTCTAAAATAAGTTTTTTAGGGGTCTATTTGCTATTTGTAGGATAAGTTTTTCAAAAGAACTAAAAGGTGAAAAATCCAGGAAAAACCACTCATTGGTTCAATTAACCATTCAACGGGGTCGGGTCCGTCTGGATTAGATCGATCCCCTTTCAGTCCTTCGCTACTTTCCAGCAGCACAGCGCCAAGCGCCACCTTGCTTCCGCCTTACACGATTGCCACCACCGCCTGCTTTCTCGACGTCTTCGCATGTGGGAGCCGCTGCCTCCAGGACTCGTCTCCTAATGCACCATTTCCATCGATTGCCTGGCTCCCTCGACAACCCGACATCCAGGAGCTCGCTGTTGAGGGCCACCGCGTCCATGAGGCCTCCGCCCCATCGGAGCCCTGCCGCCGCCTCCTCTCGAACCAACCGCTGCCTATGACCTGTCCCATTGATGGGGAGATGAATCAAACCCGCCTCTGTGAAATCAGGTCAGATTTCACCAATTACTATGTATCTTGTTCTTTCTTGTATTTATAGGGTTAATTTTATTCAAGTTTGAGATCAAATCGAATCCGCATCCAACTTCCTTTCCTATTGAACCTGGTATCCTCCCTGCCTGTCCTTGTTCAATTTTGTTTTTGTTTGTGTCTATTAAGAATCGATGTGGATTATTTGTATTTGATGCGGACTCCTACAAGTTGTGCGGAAGCATGCGGATGACGAGGATGGACGAAAAATTAGATATGGATGACGCACTGAGTCGGTCAAAATTTGGACAGACGAAAAAGTGTGATGAAAGGAAAATTATAAATATTTTAATTAGTTACTAGCAAAATGCCCGTGCTTCGCAACGGGTGAATACAAATATAACTTTATCGCTTCGTATGAAACACACCAGTGAGGTTGAAGAGGTTGAAGAATAAAGCACCTTTGTTCTATCATTCCTAAGGTGAAGAATAAGCCCGTGAGATCTCGATTCCCATTTCTAATATTGCAAATAAGTTTATGTGAAAATATTTATAAACTCGAGGGTAGGCATAGAAAACAATTTAATGAATGACCTTTCACATAATGAAAGGATTAAAATGAAAGTTGATGACGAATCCGAGATATTATGTAATCTGGTCCTCATCGATAGAATATGTTCAATGATGACGAAGGTGCTACTTTAGCCTCTCTCATTGCAACTCACGAGGGATAGTGGTGGCGCTTCCTGAGCCGACCGGACCCCTCAGCGTAACGGAGGTCATCCCGTAGTGCGGGACATCAGTGCTCCCTCGGCCCTTCTCAGCCCTCCCTAGGTGGCAAGGACGGCAGTGCTCCTCTATCCTCTCTAGGCAGGAACGGCGATGGCAGCAGCCTCCATAGGCGACGAGGGTCGTGGCACTCCCCCGTCCTCCCCTATACGACGATGGAAGGTATAGGTGGTGGTTTGCTAAGATGCCACTGTACTCTGGTTTCTTGTGTTTGTTGAGCTAGTCGAATATTTGGTTTTGTTTCTGTGAAGTTGTTGTCTCCCGCTATGGCAAAAAACCTGTATGGTTTGATTCTGTTTGCAACTTCATCTCTTCTCGCTGCTGATTTTTGGTCGCGTTCCTCAAATTTTGAAGGTTTTGGGGTCGGAAATTGTGTGGACCTATTTGCTTTCCTCAAACTTTGAAGCTTTTGGGTCGGCCACAAACTTAACAGATTGGATGCAGTATGAGACATATATTAATTTCCACAGGAACCTTGGGGACTCTTCGCGATCTAAAGTTTTAGACGTGGCGCGGGGAATAAGAGAATCAAGCAAAGCAAAGATATGTGTGTGCAACAAAAGCTAGATGCTGAACCAAAAAATATGTTTTTTTAGAAATAATACTTTTTAATAGAGAATCACCAAAATAGAATTTGACGGACAAAAATTACAAGTATAACACCCTATCGAACAACCAAAGTTCAATAAGGGTACATATTGAACAACCGCAGTTCGACAGGTTACCTGTCAAAGTGCTGATGTTCGATAGGGAATAAAAAATAAAAAAATAAAAGAGAAACTCAATGCACGGCACTGTGTGCCACTGTAGCATGCAAGACCTATTGAACATCCCCATCCCCAGTTTGATAGGCCACCCTGCCGTGCTCTTTCATGTACTTTTTATTTTTTTTAAGTGGACCAAACAACCATGTCGAACTGTTTGACAGGGTATTAAACTTGCGATTTTTGCCAATCAACTTCTATTTTTGTATTTTTTTATTAAAATAGTATTATTTATAAAAGATTAAAAAAATCCCAGAATCCTTACATATTATTTAAGCTAGATGACAGACGAAAAAAAAATAACTCCCAAAACCCTTACATATTTTTAAGTGGTATATAGATCTGCATATACACATATACATATATGACTTTCATGTCTAACCGGGTTGGAGTCCTCAAACAAAAGAAGAAGGAAAGAAAAAAGAAAAAAAGAAAATATAAAAAAAAGAAAAAAGAAAGGGGGAACCGTACCGTTTTCTCCTCCGATGCTGTCGACGTATCTTGATGCAGTACGAGAAAAGCGACTGGTCAACCTTCCTATCCTCATCCTCAGCCGCCGCTCGCACTCACCCGGATCTTCCCCAAACCAACCTTGCCAACATCGAGCATGTGAGCAGTCGCCGGCACACTCTACCTCCTCCTCCTCCTCCCATCCTTCACCTCTAGCCTCCCCCTCCTCTCTACTCAACTACTCAAGTTTCTCACGAGCAAAGTGGAGGCCCACGATGGAGGGCGACCAGCAATGCAGAGCTGGCCATGGGTGGAGGCCGGCGACCACTCCTTCTTCTCTTGGTATGGGCAGCGGTGGAGGAGGTGGAGGGCGCATGCGGCAGAGTGACCGTGGCATCAAGCGATCCCTGGCCGCCATCGATCCAGCGCCAAGCTTGAAGAAGGAGGTCAAGGTGGGGTTGGAATTCCCATATCCGATTTTTGATTGTTACGTGTTGCAGCGCGATCGACCCACTGCTGATTTTATTGTGGTGTATTGGAGTTGTCTTGTGGATTTTTCTTCTGATGATTTTATTTATTTGGTTGGAGTTATTTATTGTGGTCCGATTCATTTAGTTTCTTTTTTTCAGATGGAAATTTGGAATTTGGATATGGTCTTCTCCTATGTATCGTTCTGCTGATTTTTTTTATTGGGTGGATTAGAGTTTAAATCCTTTCAATTTCATGTTTAACTCGGGAAATTTAGAATTTGAAAACTACCTAGATACGGACTACATGCGCGAGGCTGAGATAGACGCACCGTGATGGATGGAGTAGTATTGTGATGATTCTACTTTAGTTCTAAACTTTTTCTTCAAATTTTCAACTTTTTTATCACATCAAAATTCTTCTACACACATAAACTTCTATTTTTTTCATCACATTGTTCTAATTTTAACCAAACTTTTAATTTTGATGTGATCTAAACACACCCTAAACAACACCAGGATAAGGCTGGATCACTGGTCCCACCTGGCTGCCACCATCAGCCATCGCTGTTAACCCAGCGACCAGCGTGGCAGAGCAAACTCTCGCGAGAAACGTGTGCCTGCCTCGTTGTTTCCCTCCTCCCAAAGCCTCCTCACCGATGCCGCCTCCCCTCCTCCTCCTCCTCCTCCTCCTCCTCGGCGGCGCCGCCGCGGCGGAGGAGCCCCCGGCGGCGCCCTCCTCCTCCCCTCCGCCGCACAAGAACGCGACGCTCTCCGAGATCCTCCCGCGCTACGGCCTGCCTCCGGGGCTGTTCCCCGCCAGCGTCACCGCCTTCTCCCTCGCCGCCAACGGCAGCCTCGCCGTCGACCTCGGGGGGCCCTGCTACGCCCACTACGAGTACCTCACCTACTTCGAGCCCCGCGTCACGGGGGTCCTCCGCTACGGCTCCCTCACCGGCCTCTCCGGGGTCAAGGTCCGCCGCTTCCTCGTCTGGTTCGACGTCGTCCGCGTCAAGGTCGACCTCCCGCCGCCCCCGCGCTACGTCTACCTCGACATCGGCTGGATCACCCGCAAGCTCCCCGCCGACGAGTTCGAGTCCCCCCACGAGTGCGAGGACTCCAAGAAATGCCGCCTCTCGTCCGCGCTCGCCACGGTCGCCGCGTGGTTCCAGGTCTGACGGGCTCCTCCCCCTTTGTGATTTCGAGCTGTTTGTGTTCGATAGGTTCTTGATTTAGGCTTGCCAAATTAGTCTCTGGTTAGAAATTAATCTGCTGCCAAGTAGCAATCGAGTTCAATTTCCCGGATTGTGTTATTGTGCCGTCAATTTCAAAGTTGATAGCGGAACTATGCTAAGAATCTTCGCTGTTTCCTGGTGATTGTTTCGTGTCCGACTTGTGTTCTTCCTGGCTGCTCACTCCTGTGGTGGTTAATTTTGACTTCTATATAATTACCTTGAGGTTGCGTAATGCTGAAGGAAACGCAAGCTGAGAGTTGCTTCCTGTGGTAATATTTGACATGGAAAATGAAATATATGGCATATTAGGTTGTTGTAATAAAATAGGGCTATTGTGTATTATTGCATCATGCAGTTGGAATAGTTTAAACAGACACGAGACGTGTTGCACATTGGCTTATGAAAAGAAAAATGCAATTGTACAGAACCAGGAAGGCAGGAAGCAAGGTCGTATTAAGTCAATAAAGCTCGATAAGATGGTACTGTACTACCTTTCACATGCCAATCTTTGCAATACTGAAGTAACTTTTATGTTGAATGGTTTTATGTGTTGTATAAGTGAAAAGAATGATAGTTTGGTAATGGGGAGATTAAGTTCTTGAAGCCTGACCTATGTGTACTAGGGTAGAAAAAATGTGGGTCTAACATGAAAAATGCAGAACTTGATTTCAAGGTTCTGAAGCTACCACAAACAATTGTATTCAGAAACTTGTTTTAGTGAAACTTCTGGAGGGTGCGTGGTGTTATGTATGGTATTTTCCCTCATGGTTGGTAGTAACGGTGGAAATGTTTGCTCAGCTCTCGAAACTTATTATTGATGTGGTAAGAAATGCTTGCATTTGCATTTAATATGAGTAATCCTTATAATCTACTGTTCTGAAGTATTGCTTATTCTGTTTAGTTTATTGGTTGTCATGTACCATACTGAAGTTTATGTGGGTTACTAAATTATGAATTTGCATTACTGACATTCAACTTAGTTTTGTTCTGAGTCATGAATGCTTGTAAGATGTTTCTATGTGACTTTGACATGAAAAGGAGGGTCAAGGTAAAGGTGAAAAGTTATTTATTTGTTCAAGCCTTTCTTGAGCAATGTATTCTCAACAGTATAGCTGTCTAATATTCTCAAAGGAAGATCATTTCATATTTTTTTGTCTGATCAGAAGTGAATTAGATTAATTAGTCTCCTTGACCCTTTTATGGTTAAGAAGAATTATCCAATTCATGCCTAAATACCAACACCTTTGATAAATTAACTCATGAGTTAAAAGAGATTGCACATGGCACATGGCTTTCACCTTTCAGAATTAATGTTGTGATATGGTTGTTTCATGACTCACTGTTGTAGTGTTGTTTGCTGCACATCACCGTTGGTTTCTATGTTATACTTGATTATTCAAACATTTTTGTTGTTTCTGAGTATTTCTATGTGATGCATCTTGCAGAACTTCTTTGCCCAGTTTTAGGGGATGGAGAAGGGATTTGGTCTTGTGACAGTGTTACATGAGGTAATATAGTACACCTATGTCTAATTACATTCACGCAGACATTTGAACTGTTCTTGTTCTCACATTGTGATCTTTGTGAATCATCATCTGCCAAGCACATATTGTTTGTGGGAATCGACCTGGCAATGAATCTATTTTATTCTGCTTGTTTTCAATATTCAGAACTGTTGGACTTCTCAGTGTGATGCTGTATTATTCTTCTGAATCTATCTTGTGATGGTACTTTATGAAACTAGTCATACTAGGGTTCAAGTCAGTAAACACTTTTACTGCCAATTGTCAAGTAACCAGTGTATATGATCCACCTGTCTCTTCCTCTGGCTAAATAAGGATGAAAATAATATGTTGACCAGTTAGGATGTTTCATGTTCTGTTCCACAAACTATATGTGCTTATGGCTGCTGACGGTTTGTGCGAATTACTATTGAGCACATCAAAGCACAGTTTGTGATAACGACATCAGGCTTTCCTAACTACACTAAAACATCTTAAACTCCAAAATGATGTGGTCACTGGTCAGCTGTGCAGTTGGTTGTCTATTTGGCCCCATTGATGGATGCCTAAGTTTTGTTGCAGCATGGCTATGGTTATTTTAATATGCATTGTTATTGTTTCGTAAGCTGTAAATAAATTTTCTGATTATATTTGAATTAATGATTCAGATTATTTATGGTGACTTGGACTAATTTGTACTGGTTCCACCACCTTTCTGTAGCTTCGGGCCTTCCACGAGTGTAGTGATTGCCAGCATCCAACTACAGAAGAATAAGCAGTGGTTGAGATATTTCTCTACAGCTTCTATATTGTCTTAGATGCACATTTGCTCATGCCCGAGAGACACATGATCTTGTGGAGATTTATTGGTCATTTTGATCCATGATACTGGAGCGTGCTCCATGATTCAAATGCAATTACACCTGTTAAGTAGTGATCATTTTATACTAATAGCAAGTAAACTGACATGATGCTCGAGGTGATTAAAGATTCATAGAACATTTTAGCTGATATTCCTAAGTTACACCAGACTAATTAATTTTTATTCTGTTCTTCATTAATTTTGGGTTCTTGTGGTCAGGAGTTTTTTGAAGACGTGATCAGGAAGGCGTGGGATTCTTCTTCTTCTTCTTCTTCTTCTTCTTCTTCTTTTTTTTTTTGGGGGGGGGGGGGGGGGGGTTGGGGGGGGAGAGAGAGAGAATATGCAGTGACAACCATCACATCCAAGCAGGCCCGTCAACATCTTGATGACGAGTTAAAATCAAAACTAACTAAAACTGTTGATCTATTTTTCTTGCTAATATGTTGTCCTGATTGTATGCGGAGGATAGTTTTAGATAGCTCTCAATGCGCTTTGATTGTATTGTGTCCATGATACTTCAAAAGAAACACACATCTAGCTACTTTTAATTTGTGCCTATTCCCAACTAATGGGAATGTACTTACCACCAAGAAGAATGGGTATATTTAAACCAAGCAAGCTCATTGTCAAATAGTGGTATTTTGATAAAAGTATAGATAACGTTGTAGACTTCCACAAAATATTGCATTTGAATTGAGAATTATAGAAATTTTGTTGTAAAAATGATAGAAATATTTCTTGAGGAAGAAAATGATAAAAATATTGCTGGTATTTAGAACAAAAATCTGGGAATATTTTTACTTCCATGATTTTGCTATATTTTCAATTAACTGCAACCCACCATTTTTTTAACTTAGATGTTTTGTTTGTTTCACAAATGTTCACTCTATCTAGGACACTTGATCAAAGTCTCGAGTGCTCGGCATGGATTATGGTCGGAGCAAAAACAAGTGGATCAATTAATATAAATATAACAGATCTTTGAGCAGTTTGGTCAGGTGTTTATTTTGTTTTTTCCTAAAATAACTGCTTTTGTATTTGGCTTCTTAAAATGTTTCAATTTTCTTTTTGATAAATGAGTTAAGCATAACATGTGTATATTGCTTGCAAAATTGTGAGCTGCATCCTCCTGCCGTCCTAAAAAAACCTACTTATGGCTATGTTACATAGCGTTGATTTTTTTTAGACGAAGGGTGTATGTATTATATGTTGCCGTAGCATTAGCACGGACATGCTACATTGAAATTTGATTGTATACCCTCAATTTGCGGTTCCAATGATTTATGTACAATTGTTGGAAAATATGTCACCTAAAATGATTAGGTAGCACTTTTTCAATGATGGATCTCATATTCTCGTAATTTAAAAATGGTTTTTCCCATTGCAATGCACGGGCATATGACCAGTACGTTTATATATGTTTCTGATACAGTGATACGTGTAGGCTTTGATATAGATATGTGTGCATGTTATGCATTCGTGTTTATGGGATGGGAGAGGTATATATCAGAACCATGGGCGAATCTACCGTTGGGGCTTGTTGGAGCTTAAGCCCCACCTCCAATAACCTGAATTCCCATGTATCCCTTCTCTCTGTGGTGTTAGTTAGCTTGGAGAATCATCAAAGAGCAGCAAGAAGAGAGAATACATGGATGCATAGTTGCTGCTGGAGGAGGAAGACGATCGTAACGCCATGCTGGGCCATATCGGGCTGTTGACTAACCAATTATGCTTCCCAAGATTGATGATCGATAGTATTTTTTTTTCTCTTCCGTTAAACTAGACATTTAATTTAGAAGTACGTATGTATTTTTCAGTGTTTTGGTAGGAGTATATGCAGAATAAAACTCTGCACATATTTTACTTAGAAGAAGTAAAGAAAAAGGCAACCTACAAACTGTTGTAGCATATATATTTTTATTGCACGACATGTTGTCTCTTTTTATAGAAAAAAAGTATAAATCTTATTTTGATTAGCAATAGAGATTAATAATAATTTATGATAGGCACCACCTTAATTTTCATCCTGAATTCGCTACTCATCAGAACGCCCATAGGGGCCATGATGATCAGTAGGGAGACAAACGAAAAAAAAACACAAGGACCCCGGTCGATCCGACGAGAGGGATGTGGCTCCAAACCCGACCGCACCGGAGGACACGCCACCACTCCACACACATGAACCGGTGCGCCACCACTCCACACACATGAACCACGCCGCGCAAAGGAAACCAACTAGTGCCCGCGTCGCGAAGCAGATCGATGGGCTTGGCCGACCAAATTAAACCAGTCCAGCCACACGCCCAAACGTACGTACTGTACACACGCTGCCCTGCTACCACTGTGCGCGATAGATGGAAGGATGCATTGGATGCAGTCGTCGTCAAAATCAAATCATTTGCGAATCAATAATAAATACTCCGTATGTAGTAGAATCAACATCTCCCAACGATCCAACAGCCTCATCGTTTTTACATACTTATACTTATCAGCTAAATTCAAAATTTCAAATTTAAATTTAAAGTTGATATTTTGAGAGTTTTTTAACGAAGTTTATTTTTCAACATTTACTTTTAGATTATTAAGAACACATATATAAAAATTTTATTCACAAATTATTTTTCATTTACAAACATATCATTTGGTTTTTTTGTAAATAAGTCAAACGGTGGAGCCGCAAGGTTTCCAAAGCTATTGAAAAAAATATATGGCCAATAATTTATTGATATAAGCCTCAATTGTTTCAACGCACGGCCGTACATCGTAGACCTGTATACGCGCGTTTTGTTGTTGATTTCTTCGCCACCTTATATTGCATATACAGCTGCGGTTTCAAAATCATGAGATTTGTCATATTAATTTGACTATCAATTTTGATTTTCTTTTATACTCCCTCCGTCCCTAAATATTTGACGCCGTTGACTTTTTAAAACATGTTTGACCGTTCATCTTGTTCAAAAACTTTTGTGAATATTATTCAAAAACTTGAGTAGTAGTAGTATATTTAACAATAAATCAAATGATAGGAAAAAAATTAATAATTACTTAAATTTTTTGAATAAGACGAACGGTCAAACATATTTAAAAAAGTTAAATTTTTTGAATAAGACGAACGATCAAACATGTTTAAAAAAGTTAACGGCGTCAAATATTTAGGGACGGAGGAAGTATAATGGACAAATCTGGCATTTACTTTATACAAAAGCTACCTTTTTCTTTTTTAAGACAAAATAGGAGAGACATAAACACTCTTATACACGTGACAGTGATACATCGTACGGTTTAAGCATCTAAAAACTACACTAGCATAACCTGAAATTAGCAAAATCGCCACAAACACATGTTATCTCGACAGGTATGTCGTCTAAAAAAAGAAGCTGCAAATGTAAGCATCAATAAATTTGCATTGCAACTTAAGTTGATAAATTTCACATTAAGTAATCTAAAAATCTATAAGCATCTGAGCTACTCTCAATTCGTAGAACCCACCCGATTTTTTACATTTTGCCGTTGATACTGACACGGTATAGTTTCGAAGAATTTGAAAAAGGAAAATATATCGTGGAATATTCTCTTACATATATATATATATATATATATATATATATATATATATATATATATATATATATATATATATATATATATATATATATATATATATATATATATATATATATATATATATATATATATATATATATATATATATATATATATATATATATATGTTCGTTTGCGTATGGAGCTTTCAGACTTGGACACCCATATCATATCGATCAGAACGAATTACCTGATGCTTTACAAGTCGAAATGGTTGTTCGGCTACTGTTTTGTGGTGTGTGTTTGCTTGCTTTTGTGGCGGGCAAATTATGGGAAAAACATCTCGATCTCTCTGGGAAATTGCTATCTGAATCTTTTTTTTTTTTGCCGGTCACCTCCTCACATGATTAGGTCTCACTCCCTAGCGAGAACGCATGAAGCATGCATGATGCTTGAGGGTTGCTTTTGAATAAAGTAGACTGAATTGTTTAGTTTCTTTTGCCAAACAAATATTTAGTTTCCGTCAATTTATACCAGTATAAATGAAACTACCGGGCGAACGTGCATATAAAACTACATATTTAGCTTATAATTTATAATCAAACTATAGATTGCATATGGAATAGTTCATTCCAACGTTGCTATCCTAACGAGACACTAAAATCAGTTTTGTGGTAAAACCATGCTTTAAAATTTGTAGTTTTATAATAAAGCCAATGCTAACTCTATAGTTTCATGACATTGTGCCTTGATTATGTAGTTTTGTAATAAAATTTGATATTAAATATTATGTTTTGTTGCAACAGCTTATTATATAGCTTATTTAAAATTTATGCAGTTTAATTCATAAAATTTGGGGCTTGTTTGGAGTGATATCAATTTTAGACCTACTAAATTCTTAGCAATTTCAATAGCGCCTCATGTATGGTTAATTTTCTACCAATTTTTGTCAACACCAATACAAAGTATGATACTGCCAAAACTTATCAAGATTTTGACACTAATATTTATTGAAATGATAAAAGTTGACTTCAAACGACGCTCTTAAGGTACCATTCATTCTCTCCAACCGGGGAGATATTTCTAGTGCACGCGAAATAAGAAAACTCCTTAGCACATGATTAATAATTATTAACTACTATAAAATTAAAAAATAAATTTATTTTTTTAAACAACTTCTATAAAGAAACTTTTTATAAAAAAAACTCATCATTTAACAGTTTAAAAAACGTGCTAACGAAAAAAAAGTTTGAAGTTGAGAAAAAAATGGACCTTAATTAGTTACAAGAATGAACATATATACAAAGGGTAAGTAAATGTTTTTCTAAAAGACAAGTCAGATATATTTTATTACGGGCGCGATGGCTCGATAAATCATGTGTTCTCTCTGCTAGAAGAATCGCCACAAACCACACGACAACTGAACCAATCACATTCGCCCAGCTCGACGCTGACACATGCTACGTGGCATGAACAACTCGTACTCCGCATTGTCAGAGCCTTGTACTTCTAGTGGAGTAAACAAGAAAAGTCCACGGTCCTGCATGGCGGCTGGCATGGATGCATCATGCATGCAAGTGCAACACGTACGAACCTAGTAACTCGTTTTAAATTCCAAACAAATTGTCCCTGCAGAGGCCGCAGAAAGAGTCGGCTTGATTCTGCGGTCGATCGAGTTTGGTTTGTTGAATATGGTAAAAAAAAATTGAAAATATACTATATGTCGATCGCTCTCAATAACAGAACAAAGTTAATAATAAGAGGTCGGCTTCTTTTTGACGGCGATATTTGATTCTTTTCTATCGCTCTCAAATTCAATACTAATTGATTATAGCACTTCCTTTTTACTAATTTTTAAGGGTAGGCGGCTAGCTTAATTAGATGGCACTAATTAATAAGTGGATGTATGTGCAATAAGAGAATAGTAGTGAACAACTGGATTTTAATGGTTAGAAGAGTCACGCTGCTAGATCATGATTCCTTCACCGTCATATCACAGTGCTTGCTTAATTTCTCGAGTCTTTTAACCTACAGATTTAGCATCTGCACCACGCGCACCGGCACCCATCGCGACATGGCGGTGCGCAGCGTGCGCATGGTGAACTCGACCTCGTTGCTGCCCGCCGTCTCCAGCGCCCTCCTCGCAAGTGCCCGACGCCCGCCATGCCCACGCCCGCAGTTCCGGTCCTGGCCATCAGGAGGAAGATGTCGCCATCACCAGACAGGAGAAAGGCCCAGTCCAAACTTACAACTTTTTCATCATATCAAAACTTTTCTACACACACAAACTTTCAATTTTTTCATCACATCGTTTCAATTTCAACCAAAATTTCAATTTTAACGTGAACTAAACACACCCGAAGAGGGGAGGTGAGAGAGAGAGAGGGGAAAAAAGATACATAGCACTCCCTCTGTCCTAAAAAAACTTAATCTAGGAGGGATCTAGTGTAATAAATCTGGATAGCCCTTTATCCAGATTCGTTCTTTTAGGAGGAGTCACATTCTCTTTTAGGTTGATTTTTTTTAAGACCAAGGGAATAGAGAGAATATGGTAGGTGGGTTCTATTGATTTCTTTTTTAAAAAAACAAATTGTTGACTGTACTGCCATGTAGGAT
The DNA here is from genome assembly GCF_034140825.1 of Oryza sativa Japonica Group. NCBI lineage: Eukaryota > Viridiplantae > Streptophyta > Magnoliopsida > Poales > Poaceae > Oryza > Oryza sativa. The sequence continues at coordinate 28,630,547 of NC_089037.1, read as the reverse complement.
CAAAACCGTCCGCAAAACTGCTAAGGGGTTCTTCATCCGGTATTAACAATTGGGGATGAAAGATGTTTGGTTTCTAAGTTTAGAGAATAATTCGTGCTCACCCAGTAAGTCAAGGGGGGATTCAGACTTTTCCCCATGTTTATTTAGTGGAGTAACATGATAATTTGGACCTGTTCATAAATGCTAACCAAAAGAGAATAACTCCCATAGTCCCATGAGATTTGGTCATCGCGAGTTGTCTTTTCTTTTTATTATTATTTTGAAAACTTTTCCAACTATGGGTTGATATATATTGAGCAGAGAAAGAGTTACAAACAACATGAAAGCTTTGTTTTTGGGCGAGGGTTGGGAACCTCACCTTTCGATATGAAAAACGAAGCAACCGATTAGTGCATGATTCATTAAGTATTAGTTAAAAAACTTCTAAAATGGGTTTATATGATTTTTAAAGCAGCTTTCATACAGTAAATTCTGCAAAAAGAAAATAAATACACCGTTTAGTAGTTTAGTAAGCGTGCGCACGAAAAACGAAGAGAAGAAGTTTGGAACACGCATAAACGAACTCAGCCGAAGAGTGCTAGCTAGAGTGAACTTACGGGATTTTTTGGTTTGATATCAAATTTTTGGGTGTGTTTGAGAAAAGAGAAAAGGGTAAGATTGAGAAGATATACAAAACGAGACAAGTCATTAGCACATGATTGTTGACGGGGGATACTCGTAGACCGGATATAGAGGGTACTGGGGTATGCTGGTACGAGGATCTACGTAATACGACATCAAGCAGACAGAAGACAAAGATTATACTGGTTCAGGCCCCTTAATAGGTAATAGCCCTAATCCAGTTGATATGGGATTATACGATGGAAACCACAGATTACAAAGGGAATAGCGGAACTCGATGATACCGACGAGATCGTAATCGAACAGGTTCGATTAGATCTCCCGGCGACTTGGCTCCTGTAGGCTTCAACTCCGTAGGCTGTGGTGGATGTGTTGGCTATGAGATTCGATGACTTAGGTCCTCCTGGGGGGTCCCTTTTATATCGCAGGTTAATTGGTCTCCAAGTAGGACTCTGAGACATCGGACCCGGCACGATACAGTGACGACCCAGTTCTGTCCGAGTAGGACTCCTTCCATCTGTGAACTCCGTGATGAATTTCCTTAACGTACGCCGAAAACGTCCGTATACGCGCAAGTGAACCATATCGATATGTGACGTATATCAAAGGGTAGAGGGTATACCTTACCCATAACCCTGACAGTAGCCCTCGACTTCTGCTTAAATGAACTCGTGTAACCGATCGTGACTTCTGATGTCGAGGTTGTTGTCGTTCTCGATGTGAGGACCGAGAGACAAGGAGTAATTGACAATGCCAAGTGAAGCTCAACGGTCATGAGTGAATTTATATTGAAGTCCGAAAAACTGCCGCGCGTAATGGACCCAGAAATTTCCGACGGCTATCTCTCTCCTTTCCTTGGAATTCGCATCGTCGGAAGTGCGACTATTTAAGGGAGTTTTGGGGATCCATTTTGAAGTCCGCCTGTTGTGAAAAAAAACTCTCCAGCCTCCAAGTGTTCCTCGTCTTCTCCGCTCCCGCAAAAACCCTAGCTAGCTCATCTCGGTCCCTTCTCCGGCGATCTCCGGCGGCAATGGATCTCGACAAGTCTACCTCCACCAGCACGTCGCTGAAGAAACTACAGGAGGATGGCGCCCTTCCCAGTCGCGGGACCATGGAGAGAGAAGCAGGAGGTATTGAACCCCAGCCTGTCCTGGGTCGCATGGTTGCGATCGAGGACTATATTCTCTGTGGTTTTCTTCCTCTGCCTTCTGAATTTCTTCTCTTGGTATTGAATTTCTACGGCCTTTCTTTGCTCCATTTGAACCCCAATTTCATCGCCTTCTTCAGTATTTTTTCGCATCTTTATGAGGCCTACATTGGGGTAGAGCCGTTTCTTGATCTCTTTCGTTTCTACTACGAGTTGCGTTGGATGGAATCCAACAGGGTATCCGGATGCGTCGGTTTCTGACTCCGGGATGGCCTGAAGTCACGCTATATCCCTTTTCAATGCCCTTCTTCTCGTAGCAAATGGAGGGCGAGGTGGTTCTATCTTCAGATAGAACATTCGGATCCAGTCTTCATTGTTCCTGAGGAACAACCAGACAAGATTTCTTCTTGGACCGCAAAACCCGCCTTGACCCCTTCTCTTCAATCCTTCATCGATGCCATCGATGACCTCCGAGTACGAGGTTTGTCGGGGTATGAAGTCGCTACCGACTTCATTGGTAGGTGGATCCAGCCGCTCCAAGCTTGAGCCCACCCAGCCTTTGACTATTTTGGGCTGGAGGACGCGACCCGGGTTTCTCCTCGAGGTATTTTTCTTGTATTTAAATTCACTTCCTTATGTGCGTGTTCCTCCTGACTTATCGAATTCTGGTTCTCGATCTACAGGTTTGAACAGCGAAACCGTGGAGTGCCGCGTCGGCCAATTGATGATCAGCGGCCCGACAACGGCGAGCAACGTCCCCGTCCCCCTTTACGAGAAGGGGGCAGCCGAACGCGAAGCTGCCATCAATGTAAGTGTACTCGGCGGCCCTTTTGCATTTTTCTTCCGAGATCGCATTGTGACTTCATGAAGCGTAGGCTCTCCCTCTGACTGATGTCATCGGGCCACTCGTGGATCATCAGGCGGCGGCGTCGCTGAAGGAGGACGTCGCCAAGGAGGCGTCCGATGTTGCTGCCGCTGCTGCCACAACGAGTGGCGGCAACGTTCCGAAAAGGGGGAGGAAATTCTCCTCCGTGATCGGAAATCGTCGGAAGACACCCACCCCCTCGGTAAGCTCTCCTTGTCCTTCATCGCGTAGTCGGAAAACATCCACTTCATGTCATGCCCGTTATACTCTAGGCCTCGGATGCGTCTCCCCCGCCTCCGCGACGGCAGCGGCTTGTGATGCTTGGCGAGAAGTAAGTGGATGAATTTGAGGTTTTGTCACTTCGTCAAACTCTTGCAGCCTGTCCCAATCGCAGCCTTTTGCAGGGTGGCGCGGGCGAAGGCGGCGCAAGACGGATCTGGAGGGACCTCCAGCGCGTCTCCTGCTGTGGCCTCGACAGATGTCGTGATCGTTCCCAGGAGCCGCGAGGCGACGCCTAGCGGCCCAGCCAGCGATCTCGCGGTTGGTCGGGTCCGCCGGCTGCCGTCCTCACCTGGGAGGAGCTCCAGGTCGAGATGGGGAGCCTCCTTGAGGCTGGTGCTCGCGGTATTAGCCGCGAGATCGCGGAGACGAGGGCGGCGGCGGCGTCGTCGACGAATGAGCGCGCCGACCGGCTGACACGCGATTTAGCGAAGGTTCGCGAGGACCTCCAGAAGATGAGGGAGCTGGTGGCCGGCAATGAGTGACAATGGCAAGGGCTCGAGCATCGTATGTCGGAACTTGAGAACAACTTGTCACAAATCTGTGGCTCGCTGCGGGTCACATACACTGGTCTGCACCAGCTCGCCAGGGAGTGTGGCGTCAAGACCACCATCCCGGCGAATCCCGATGAGTTCTCGCTGATGTCTTCGCTTGCAGAACTGGTGACGGCGATGGAGGCGATCCTCTCCAAGCGCGCGGCCAGGATCGGAGAGGAGACATCTAACGGGATCTATACCAGGGCGTGCCATGTCCTTGCGTGTGTGAGGCTGGCGCACCCTGAACTCGATCTCCAGAAGATCTTGGATCAGGGGGCGGCTAGCGACGCGCGCAAGGATGTGATGGAAGAAGTCGGCGATCTGAAGGAGTCCGTCCTCCTGCTTTTTGAAGAGTAGGATTTTGGCTCCCTTGTACTCTTTAGTCATGCTTTGTAAAACTCTCATTGGTTCCAACCGCCTTTGTGTGTGTAGTCATCACCTTAGTTTTCTTTAGCATTTTGATCTCGAGTACTTTGTTGTCGTTTGTAGAGATGTTGATGTCGAGGATGTCCAGCAGCGTGGGCAACCTGAGTTGCCAGTGATCGTTTCGGCACTTGCACTCGAGCCATATGTGCCGCAGGGCGATGTAGATCAAAATTCGCCTGTGGAAACGGGCATGGCGACGACTTCCTTAGGTTGGTTATTTTTGTTTTCATCTCCTTTACTCTTCCGTCTGGGTCGACTTGCTTTGCTGTGTTCTCGGGAGAGAAGAGCAGTTTGACCTAGTCGTTTCCATGCTGAGCAGACCTCGAGAGTGCGCTTGCTGACCAAGATCATCGTATCCAATATTGGAGGACGAAATTTGAGGTAGCGGAACTCGAGAGGACTATGCTGGAAGTTAAGAAGGACCAGGCCGTGGAAACACTCCGAGGTCGCGATGTGTGGTTCAGCTCGTACCTGAAGAGTTGCTGCACGTCCATGACAAGAGTCTGTAGAGAGCTCCGAGTACCCCGTGGGGATCCCGAGGAATCAGCGGCCGGATACATCTCGTGGCTGAATGGGGCCTGCGCCCAGCTCGAAGGCATCGGCAAGCGTATTGACGAGGCACTGAAGCAGGAGTGCCGTCGATCGAGCCAATATGCCGGGGGGCATGTATTGGCTTGCATACGAGATCATCGTCCGCAGCTGCACCTCGAGTTCCTCCACGAAGGGTTTTCTCGTTCTCGGAGAAATCCTATGGAGATAGATCACTTGGCGAAGTCAATGGCGCCGCTGGCGGAGGAGGTCTTCCAGTCCATGGATTGGCGTTGGCCTTCCTGGTAGTCTCCGTATCCTGTGACAAGTGTCTTAGGGAAAAGTGTAATATAATTTTGGATTTTTACGGAATTGTAAGAAGTACTTGTGAAATAGAAAAGAAATCTATCTAACTAAGCTTTCTTACTCTGGACGCAGTGTGTAAGAGTGTCTTCTCACTTCGCGACTTCGATCAGTCGTTTGAGTTATACACTCTCCCTAGCACCCAGCCTTGTCGTCGGAGAATTCTTCTCGGAAGATAAGGCTCTTGGACCTTTGACTTACCTCGGTTGAACAAGCACTGATCCTAGCCCCCAGCCGTGAAGTTGGAAAATTAATTTCCAATTACACGGCTTGGTTAATACGCACGGCGAGAACTCTTACACAACCAGATCTTACATGGTCTTTCGTCTCTACAGGATCCGACAAGGCCTTATCAGCTCTGGGCGTCCCCAGCCAAAGTTCCCTTAGGTTCCTCGGAGGCCTTGTCAAGACGGCGTAAAGGGACATGAGGATAGGTTTCAACGCTAGGTGTCATCTGGGTAAGGGGTCATCAGGAAGGAACACTTTGATTGTAATCTGTACCTGAAAATAGGCTTTATTGAAGCTGTAAGATGTCTTGTACATAGAATTTACGTAATTGATCAATGTTACAGGAATTTGCCAACTCGCGACCATCGCCGTCTGCAATCTTGAATGCGCCTGGCCGCAAGACTTGTGTGATCGTGTATGGTCCTTCCCATTTGGGTGAGAGCTTGTTTTGCCCTGCTTGGCTTTGAACCCGTCGGAGGACGTAGTCGCCGATCGAAAGCGTGCGTACTCGGATGCGCTTCTCGTGGTAACGGCGAAGGGCCTATTGGTAGCTGGCTGCTCGAATAGCAACTGGTTCGCGATGTTCCTCGAGTAGATTCACATCGTCGTTTCGCTGCTCCTCCTGATCCTCATCGGCATACTTCTGTACTTGTGTAATTTGGTGCCGTAGCTCGGTGGGGAGCATGGCCTCTGAGCCGTACACGAGAAAGAAGGGTGTCTCCTTGTTAGACGTTGTCGGTGTAGTACGCACGGCCCATAGTACTGATGGGAGTTCTTCGACCCACTTCTTGTCATGTGACATGAGCCTGTCGTAGACGCGGGTCTTGATTCCTTGTAGTACTATGTCGTTTGCCCTCTCGATCTATCCATTGCTCTGAGGGTGAGAAACCGATGCGAAGCAGATCTTGACTCCCAGCCTGATGCAGTAATCCTGGAAATCGGCACTAATGAACTGGGAGCCGTTGTCCGTTATGATACGGTGAGGCAATCCGAATCTGCAGAATATCCCTTTGATGAATTTGATGGCGTTGTAGGCCTTGATTTCCCCCGTGGGTGTCGCTTCAATCCACTTAGCGAATTTGTCGATCGCCACGAATAGGAACCTGTAGCCACCCTGTCCTCGTGGGAATGGCCCGAGTATGTCTAGCCCCCAGCACGAGAACGGCCAAGTAAGAGGGATAGTCTGGAGTGCTTGCGCTGGTAGCCTTGTGTGTTTACTGTGGAATTGACAGGCTTCACACCGCTGAACCATGTCGCAAGCGTCTTTGAGGGTGGTTGGCCAGAAAAACTCTTGTCGAAAAGCTTTTCCGACTAATGTTCGACCGGCGGCATGTGACCCACATATCCCTTCATGTATGTCGAGGAGGAGATGTCTGCCATCGTCGGACGAGACGCATTTTAGGAGTACCCCGTTTGGCGCCTTCTTGTATAGATCGTTGCCGATCATACAGTAGATTTTTGCTTTACGGGTTATTTTCTCGGCTTCTGCTGCGTCCTCGGGCAACTCTTCGCTGCCTATGAATTTAATGAGTGGGGTGCGCCAGTCGTCTGTGGTCTTGATATCGGCAACGGCGCGATCTGCCTCTGTAGCCCCCGAGCTGTTGTTGAGGGCGACCGGGCTATCTTCGCCGCTTGCCTCTTTCACTGATGGCCTTGTCAGAACATCTAGAAAGGTGCCAGGTTCGAGTGGCTCTCGTCTGGACGCACGCCGTGCTAGACCATCCGGTTCAATGTTGTCCTTGCGGTATACATGTTGGACCCCGATCCCATCGAAACTTTTTTCCAGCTTCCTGACTTCTGCGAGATACTTGGATAACTCGGGGCTAGAGCACTTTTAATCTTTATGCACCTGGTTCGCGACTAGTTCGGAATCCCCTTTTACGACCAGTCGCTTGACTCCGAGTGTAGCTGCAGCTCTTATCCCGGCGAGTAGTCCTTCGTACTCGGCTGTGTTATTGGTCGCCCTGAAGTTGAGGTGAATTGCATGCTTGAATTGATCTTCCGAAGGTGATGTCAAGATGAATCCTGCCCCTGCTCCTTGGATGTTGAGTGCGCCGTCGAATGCCATTGTCCACATTTCGTTGTCGATTTGGTTGTCTGACCTGTTATCAGGCATAGTCTAATCGTCTAAGAAGTCGGCGAGTACCTAGGACTTGATGGCTGTTCGTGGCACAAAGTGGACATCAAATTGGCTTAGCTCAACTACCCATTTCGCAATGCGGCCGACAACGTCTTTGTTTCTCACGACTTCACCGAGAAGGAAGGAGGATACAACTGTGACCCTGTGGGCTTGGAAATAGTGGCGTAGCTTTCTTGATGTCATGATTACCGCGTAGAGCAGTTTTTGGATCTGTGGATATCTTGTCTTTGCGTCGTGGAGAGCTTCGCTGACGTAGTAGACTGGTCGTTGCACCTTCTCTCTCTCGACAACAATGACAGTGCTAACGGAATATGGCGTGGCGGCAATATAGAGAAATAATTCTTCATTGGGTTGGGGGGCAACAAATACATGGGGATTTGATAGGTAGCGCTTGAGTGCAATGAATGCCTCTTCGGCTTCCTATGTCCATACAAACTTGTCTTGTTTCTTCAGCAGAGCGAAGAAAGGTTGTCCTCGCTCTCCCATCCTAGCGACGAACCTGATTATTACTGCCATGCATCCGGTTAGCTTCTGTACTTCCTTGAGTCTTGTAGGCGACTTCATGTTCTCGATTGCCTTGATCTTCTTGGGATTTGCTTCTATTCCTCTGCCAGAGACGAGGAAACCGAGCAGCTTGCCCGATGGTATTCCGAACGTGTACTTCTCTGGATTGAGGATGAGGCGATATCGTCAAAGGTTGTCGAACGTTTCCCGCATATCGTCAATCAATGAGTCGCTTGTCTTGGTCAATGTCATCGACGTAGGCCTCGACATTGTTTCCGAGTTGGTCGCTAAGTGCGCCCTGGACCGTGCGCTGGAAAGTGTTTCCTGCAGTTATTAGTCCTAACGGCATCTTAACGTAGCAGAATACCCCGAATGGCGTGATGAATGTTGTTTTCTCCTCGTCCTCTTTCGCCATGCTGATTTGGTGGTAACCGGAGTAAGCGTCGAGAAAGCTCAACAACTCACAACCAGCTGTTGAGTCCACAAGTTGGTCTATTCGAGGAAGAGGGAAGTGATCCTTGGGACACGCCTTGTTGAGGTCGGTGAAATCGACACACATTCTCCATTTCCCGTTGGCCTTCCGCACCATGACTGGGTTGGCTAGCCACTCTGGATGGAGTACCTCTCTGATGAAACCAGCTTTGAGAAGCTTGTCGAGCTCTTCTCGTATGGCTTGTTTTTGATCTGGTGCAAATCTCTGCAGTTTTTGCTTTATTTGGCTTGGCGTCGGGTCGCACCATGAGTTTGTGCTCAATCACCTCCCTGGGTACCCCCGGCATGTCGGACGGCTACCAAGCGAACACGTCAGCATTGTCGCGGAGGAAGGTGATGAGCGCGAGTTCCTATTTCTCGCCTAGTGATGCCCCGATCTTGACGGTCTTGTCGGGGTTGGCACTGAAGAGTGGAACGATCTTGATTGCGCCGTCCGGTTTCGGTGTCTTGTTTGTTTTGCTCACTTTCTTGGGTGGCTCAGCTGTGGTAGGTGGGCTGGGCGTGTGCTCGACCATGTCGAGGCTCCGCTTGTCGCATTGCACTGCCAGCTTAGCATTCCCTTGAATAGTGATTGTTCCCTTCAGTCCCGGCATCTTGAGCACTTGATACGCGTAGTGAGATGCGGCCATAAACTTCGCGAGTGCAGTTCTTCCAATGATGGCATTGTATGTTGTATTGAATTCAGCGACATCAAAGGTGATCTGCTCTGTTCGGAAGTTATTTGCTTGGCCGAAAGTCACAGGCAACGTAATTTTGCCCAATGGTTTGGACGACGACTGAGGAGTGATTCCATGGAAGGGTTGATCGGTTGGTGTCAACTCGCTTCGTGGGATCCCCATCGCGTCCAAGGTGATGGCGAAGAGAAGGTTGATTGAGCTGCCGCCGTCGATCAGAACTCGCGTGACCTTGATATTCCGAATAGTGGGTTCGACCACGATCGGATATCGCCCTAGGATAACAGCAGTCTTGGGGTGGTCCTCTTCTGAGAATTCTATCTTCTGTTCAGACCACTTCATCTTGGGCGCAGCTCCCTGCCATGTCGAACAGACTTCACGTTCCACTTTCTTGTATTCTCGCTTTGAGGAGTATGCCGTGGAACCTCCGAAGATGTGCGAGACATGGAGATCGGAGTCTGGGTATGCTGAGTCCGATTCCTAAGTAGCCGCCTTAGCATCCTTCTCGACCACACATACTCGCTTGCCTTTTTCCAATGCCATGTGTTTTGCGAGCGACTTTTTGAAGACGAGGCAATCTTCTAGAGAGTGTCTGTCCGACTTGTGTATAGGGCACCATGTTTTCTTCGTGTCGCTGCCTTGTGGGTCTAGGCGCTTGGGAGGGTCTGCGTATTCTGTTGTGAGAACTTCCGCTTGAGCTTTCCTTTTCCCACTCTTGCGATTTTTCTTCTTGCTTGACTCAGGTGCGTCCTTGGCTGGTTTCTTCTCTCCTCCGGTCTTCGGTTTGTCGTTGTTGCGTCTCAGTGCGTCGTCCGTGTGAGCGCATCGATCGACAATTTCGAATAATCTCCGAGTAGTCGTGACGCGCCTCGTTGCCAACTCCTGGGTAGTATAGCGATCTCTGACACCGGACTTGAAGGCGCGGATTACAGAAGCGTCGGTGATTTCGGGGATTGTATTTCTGCACTCATTAAAGCGCCAAACATAATCACTCAAGGATTCACCCGGGTTCTGTGTCAACGCATGTAGGTCGTCTTCAATCGCGTGGCGCTTGTAAGTTCCTTGGAAGTTGGCGACGAACTGCTGCCACAGGTCTGCCCACAAAGAAATCGAGTAGGGCGGGAGATGCATCAGCCATGAACGCGCAGAGCCTTTCAATGCAGTTGGCAAATAATTCACCAATGCGCTGTCGTCCGCTCCGGCAGCGTAGAGTACCGTGGAGTAAACCTGAAGGAATTCTTCTGGGTTGGTACTCCCATCGTACTTCTCTATTGCTCCTGGTCGGAATCTCTCAGGCCATCGGACATCACGCAGCGAACGACTAAAAGCTCTACACCCAGCGCTGGGGGCGGTGGGTTGTCGGCGATCGTACGTCCTTCGTGGATGTCTATCTAACGATGAGGATGAGGAAGTTGACGATGATGATGATGGGTCACTTGGTTCCAGTGTACGATTACAAGGACGTCGGCCGGGTTCTCGAGAATCCTGTCGTCGTCTCCCGTTGTTGTCCTGGCACCGATCTCCATCGTCGTCGTCATTATGGCGGCATCCTCGGCCAGTATCGCCCAGCACCCGCCGTTCGCGATCGTAGTGATCGTGGCAGTTGTGGCGGTTATCACGGTCTCGGTCTTCGCTCGAACGGCCTCCTCGTTCTTCGTTATCGTGACGTCGTGAAGAGACGCGATGTCGGGAACGGTTCTCGTTGTCTCGTGCGCCTCGCGCCTCTCGGCGGCCATTCAGGTGATCGCGGAGATCGCCGGTGCCACGAGGTGGAGGGGTGGCTCGATGAGGCGATTCCCGCTATTCAGGGTTTTCGCCATTAGCACCGCCAGTTGGTGGCTGTTCCGGGTGCGCTGCAGTAGTGGCCTCTTCAAACGCGTTGCTGAGGTTGGTTACTGATTCCCGTAGCCGTTCTATCCACCGTGCGAGATCGTCATTCAGAACGGGATCATAGGGGGTTTCCCTCAGTATTGCGTTGATGGCCCTGATGTGCTGGGCCGGTGTAGTCACTTGATTTTCTGCTTCCGCATTAGCGCGCGCTGACGTGCTGGTCCCGTCAATAGCCAATACCTCGCGTGGCGTACTTGTTGACGATGAGCCATAGTCTTCGAGCAGGTGCAGGACTGACGGTTCGTGGGGATCGATGTCGATTACCCCAACGAATCGATCTGAGATCAGCGTCGCTCCTTGTTCCTTGTCCTCATCCCTGAGGGGGATACATGACTGCTGGACCTTAGGAGGTGACGTCTTCATGGCGCTGAGAAAGACCTTGAAGCTTGAGAGGTCGTGATTCTTTGTCTTGTGAATAGGACAATAGACATCACGAGTTGGAGAAGTACGCTGAATTCCACACTCTTTGTAGGCACGAATTTTAGCGTAGACGTTGAGAAAAACCCAACAGGCTTGCAAGGTGTGTTTTCTGGTTTTATGGATAGGACACCAGGACCTTGTCACCTCGGAAGTCATCCTCATCGGCTCGTGATTCTTGTAGGAAAGACAAGGTTTGGCCGCACTAGGATCCTTCTCGGGCTCGGATGTCGTCGACGTTCCATTCTCCGCTTTGGCGGGAGGATCCTTCGACATGGAGTCGTCCTGGGTTGTAGCCACTGCGTTCTCGCTTCCGGTCATTGATGGACCAGCCGAGATCGGCACCGTGGTGTAAACCGGGAAGACGATTTCGCCGACTTGAGTCCACACCAGCATTGTTGAAATAGGAACTCCTTGGTTGAGGTTGGTGTTGACGCTGTTGTCGACGAAGCTAGATGACATAGTAGTAGAACCTTGAGCACCAAGTCCCCCTACCTGGCGCGCCACTGTCGACGGGGATAACTGTAGACCGAATATAGAGGGTACTGGGGTACACTGGTACGAGGATCTACGTAATACGACATCAAGCATACAGAAAACAAAGATTATACTGGTTCAGGCCCCTTGATAGGTAATAGCCCTAATCCAGTTGATATTGGATTATATGATGGAAACCACAGATTACAAAGGGAATAGCGGAACTCGATAATACCGACGAGATCATAATCGAACAGGTTCGATTAGATCTCCCGGCGACTTGGCTCCTGTAGGCTTCAACTCCGTAGGCTGTGGTGGATGTGTTGGCTATGAGATTCGATGCCTTAGGTCCTCCTAGGGGGTCCCTTTTATATCGCAGGTCAACTGGTCTCCAAGTAGGACTCGGAGACATCGGACCCGGCACGATACAATGATGATCCAGTTCTGTCCAATTAGGACTCCTTCCATCTGTGAACTCCGTGATGAATTTCCTTAACGTATGCCGAAAACGTCCGTATACGCGCAAGTGTACCATATCGATATGTGACGTATATCGAAGGGTAGAGGGTATACCTTACCCATAACCCTGACAATGATTAATTATTTTAAATTTTAAAAAATGATTAATATATTTTTTCAAGCAACTTTCCTTTTGAAAAAATGTTTAGTATTTCGGTAAGTGCGTGGAGAACGAGTAAATTTTAATTTTTCTTCCAATCCAATGCTACCAAACGCAAACTTGCCCTACCAGATCTTTGATAATTTCAATAGTGATATGTATATTTGGTTTACTACCAAATTTTATCCTAGAATAATTTAAATTTAATACCATTAAAGTTCTTGGTACTATTGGTAGAGATAAAAATAGGCTCCAAACCAACCAAGCCCTGCATTACCCGTAAGTCAATTGCTCCTGCAGCATTCGAGAAGGACACGCTGTGCAAATTTAGGCTAGGTCGTCGAGTTGTCGTGGCCATGCATATGGCCACATGAGCTGACGAAACGATGTCAAAATCTTCTTCCTCTGTTTACATCCACGCACTGATCGATCTGCACTGCACTGCACAGTGACCATGTTCAACAAGAACGGTTCAAACCAGGCTGCTCGAGAAATAAATATATAATACTCTATTATTTTATATTATAAGTTGTTCGATTTTTTTTATCAAATTTTATTAAGTTTGATTAAGTTTATAGAAAAATTTAGTAACATCTAAATATCAAATTAGTTTTATAAAATCTAGCATTGAATATATATGTTTGTTTTTTTAAAATATCTTTTTATATTTTTAATAAATTTGAACTAGAAAAACATAAATAATTTATAATATGAAACAAATAGAGCAGTTCACACGCAGCTCAGCACGAAATGGAAGCGAGTCAGCGAGCAGAAACGAAACGAGATAACAACACGCATCAGCCACCAATCATGCCTTGGACCCTGCCTGGAGGCTGGAGCTGTGCAAAAAGAGAAAAAGAACACACATACAAAAAAAAAATAGTAAATGTTTTTTTTTGGTATTGCCCATAAGAAATGATGACGTCGGCGTGAGAGTTACCGGCTTTTTCCGTGACTCGGCTGACGTCGGGTGACGGCTCCGTGGACCGCGTCCACGTACACCCGAAAAAAAAAGGAAGGTCGCCAGATTTTGAGGTGAGGGAGCAGGAGCAGCCTTCAAAACTTTAATCAGTCCGATGTATGAGCTCACTTGGCATGTAAATTGTGTGGTAAATTGTTGATGAGCTATTTCGAGTTCAGTGTCAAGCTCTATTTTGAATCTCTCTGGAAACGAAGGCTCCTTCTCAGTTCGTTTGTCCGGGTTCCCAACCCCTCTCCCTCGTTTTCCACGCGCACGCTTTTCAAACTGTAAAACGGTGTGTTTTTTTCAAAAGTTTCTATACAAAAGTTATTTAAAAAAAAATCATATTGTTCTATTTTTTTAAAAAAATAGCTAATACTTAATTAATCACGTGCTAATGAACTGCTCCGTTTTTTTGCCGCAGGGAACCATTCCCAACCGTGAGTGTCGAACACAACCTAAACATAGTAGTAGGGGAAAAAAGAAAAAAATATAATGTGCGTATGATTTGACTCGCTCGGTCCTATAATATGGAAGTCCCTAAAACAGATGGGACATTTTATAGTACAACGAATCTTGACATAAAATATCCCATCCGATCTTAGGTTTCTATCCTATGAACCGAGGGAGTACCTTATAATTGTAGTACGATGTAACGTGAACAAGACGGGTGGCCTTAACAATTTTTTTCGCATGAATTCATATGATTTGTTAAATTCTCATCAGAGATACCACACGTTCGAAGTGGCCTTAACAATATCAGATTTTCTTTCTCATAAATTAACTTTCAAGCATTTTTCCAAACGAGCTTTTTTCCAAATAAACAAATATTTTATCAAACATATTACATTTAATTAAACTAACTTGGTGTTGTCTATATTGATAAACATAAAAAGTCTATTCAGATAAAAAGTTAAAATAACTTATAATATTAATTGCATATATTTGTCCTCCTACAAAATTATCATTTTCTTTTTGTCCGGACCTTAAGTTTTACTTTCTCTGTAAAAACACTCAATCTAAAAAGGATCACATCTGCTTGCTTCTAGGTTAAGTTTTTTTAGACGGAGAAAAAAAAGAGGGCAACGTATACGATGATAGTCGACGTAATACTACTAGACGACAGATGCATAATGCGTGTTTCCCACTGTCCCGTGGATGTGACGCAACATCCGTCCCCGTTCTCCCTTCTGTGGTGCACGATACATCAGGGGTACCCCGTCGGCCCGTACTACCCCTACGTGACAGGACCACGTACCGGCCATGGTGCACGTGCGCGTGCACGTGGCTAAGCCATCACTTCACAGCGAAGCTAGCTAGGGCTTGGAACTTTCCATTGCATCATCCAGTCTAGTATGCCTAGCTATCGAGCTAGACTGGTCAATGGTCAACGAAATACTATCACGCACGTTGTGGCTGTTTCTTTTTCTTTTTTTTTTTTGCTAGATAAACAAAACAGATCTGTAGGTATAATGGTTTGACGATTTTATGCATTGCTGATGTATGTACGGAGTATGGTACTACTACAACAAGTCAAAGGCGAGTTTTAGAATTGCATAGCGCGCGTGAGATTTTTTCGTGGCAAGGATATATGATTTGTGGCCACGAAATAACACATTATTAGTAGAAAGTTAAAGCATTCAAGCGGTTGCAAGAAGGTGACGTACTATGAACGAAAGGTATTAGCTTCCCATTATGGGGGATGGTCAAAGATTTCTGCAGTAGTTATCTATAATACTTTCTCCATATCTCCATATGATAGATTCTACTACCGCCTCGATCTATTCTAAAACGTGCTACCTTTTCGTTCAGATTCGTAGTACTAGAAAATACTTCATCGTATTATAAATTTGTATATTTTATTATAGATGTAGTAGCTATTTCTAATACAATACTTAGCTAAAGTAAATTTAAAAAATAAATTAATATGATTTTTTTAAAGCAACTTTTCTATATAATTTTTTTTTATAAAATATGCACAGTTTAATAGGTTGGGAGTGCGCGCGTGAAAAAACAAGAGAAATGAGTTGAGAAAGGTGGGACAAGAACACAGGCTTGGTAATAATCTCCACTAAAATGGTGATGAAACGAGAGATGTTAACCGAGTAATAATAAGCTGCTAGCTAATCTCTCACGTTCAGACATGACACGAGACGACACGCACAAACTAACAAGTCACACACAGCACCCCCCAACCCCACCTCCTCCTCACCAGAAAAGCGCGGGCCCCACCCCCCATCCCCCCACCCCCACCCGAAAAAAAGTCGCGACACGAGCCGTCGCCCACCATACACCGCGTCCACCATCCAACCCACTCGTGTGGGAAACAAAAGCCCAGCCCAAAGCCAACGCCCCACGCGCCGCGCCGCGCCGCACCGCAACGCAACGCCACCGCGACGCAGCCATCGCCACCACCTCCACCTCCACAAAAAGCTTGCGACCTCACGCGACCAACCGCCGCCGCCTCCTCCTCCTCCTCCTCCTCCTCTCGTCCCCGCGGCCGCCGCCGTCCCCGATCTCCAAGCAGGCGGCGACCTCACCTCGCCTCACCTCACGCGGGAGGGGAAGGAGGGGGGGAGGGGGGGGATGGGGACGTGCGTGTCGCGGCCGAGCGCGTGCGTGGGGGGGAAGCCCCACACGCCGCGGTCGGGGGAGGCGGCGCGGGCGGGCGGGGGAGCGAGGCGGCGGAGGCGGAGGGGGAAGTCCGGCCGGAGGAAGGCCCCGTCGCGGGCCGCGTCGATGGAGACCATCCAGGAGGGTGACGTCGTGCCTGGCTCCCCGCCTCCGCCGGTCGCCTCCGCCGCCGCCTCCTCCGGTGCCGCCGGGGATCACCGGACCTACAGCAACCCCGCGTTCCAAGGTTGGGTGGGGCTGCGTGCTTGGCTTGGGATTGGGATTGGGATTGGGATTGGGATGGGTGGGCGAATTGCTTTTCTCCGGATTTCCTTTTGCTTCTGCTCCGTTTGGGGGAATTAGATTTGATCCTGGGGGACCATTCTCGGGTGCGTGCCCGCGTGAGATTGCGCCTTCCAGGCGATTAAACTACGGCGTTCTAGAGGTCGCCGTGCGCATCTACCAACAACTGATGAATTTTTTTTAATTGCTTCGGTGAATTTTACCTTGTTCTGTTCTACTAGTGCGGGACGATCAGTGGGCGTTGCAATTAGTCTTCTGGGTGGTACAATTATTGTTTTCCGCGCCAATGAATGCGGATGCGTAGCAATGTGGTGGTAGTACTTTGCTAGTCCGGTTTGACCTGACGCAGATTTGGGAACTTTCTTGCTGCAGTTTCCGGGAGCATCGAGGAGGCATGGTACGACTCGTTTGCCATGAGCGAGTCGGACGGGGAGGACGATTTCCACAGCGTGCAAGATGGTAACGCGTGATGCCCACACAATGTAGTAGGATGTGTAGGCTGTAGGGTAGTAGTACCCTACCCCCAAGCCTCCCCCGGTGCGGTTCAATTGAAGATCGTTGAACCTTTTGAGCTCTTGTTGACTCTGCAGATGCTTTTTCGTTGAATGGGTTCGAGAACGATGCGGCATTGAGCACGAGAGATGCCAATGGGGGGAGCTTCAACGGAAGCTCACATTCATCGGAGCAGCACTACAGAAAGCCGAGGTCCAGCGAGCTGTCAAGGGGGAATTTGGAGAATGGTGTGCGGTCCTCTGTGAGCCATGAGGATGTGGCAAGTGTTTCAGCTGAGGATAGTGCACACGGCGGTGGAGGAAGGATACTGGACGACTGTGGCCTCCTGCCAAACAATTGTTTGCCTTGTATTGCCTCCGCTGTTGGTGTAAATGAGAAGAAGAGACCACTTTCCACAAGCCCAACTCATTCCATGAAGATGCCCTCCTTAAAGCTCTCATTCAAGAAGAAGTCTGGAGAAGCTCATCCTTCTTCCACACTATGTAAGCATTTCTTCCTTGGCCTCTGTGTTTTAGGCACTTTCCTCAAGTACTGGATTACACTTCATATCAGCTTCTTTCCATCTTGATGATCCTCAATTTTATGGTGCTTGGTAATTAAAATTTGTCAGTCAGTTTACCCCATATTATGAGGTGGGAGACATCTTGGTCTTTTTCTTATGTTTTGTCTTCAAAGTTTGTGTGCGGTGGGCTTTTGGGGTGAGGCATATATTAATGCTTGGGATAAAAGTGTAAGAAAACAAAATGTTAACATTCACATGTTAGTGCAGTTCGGCTGGGATTTTTTTCTTGCTTTATACACAATGTAGGAAAATATGAAATTTTGGCTTAATAAAAACTATTAAGTAATACCAGTTCTTCTCTTTTGATCAGTGTCTACAAAGGATTTCCTTGAAAGGCCTCTAGCAGGTTCTCAAGTTCAGTTATGCTTACTGGAAAAGAAAATACTGAACAGCTGGTCTCATATTGATCCTGGCACTTTCCGAGTCCGTGGGTCAAACTATTTTAGGTAAGCATTATTCTCAGGATTTGTTTCAAGCATATTACCATCATATTCAGTCCATTGTACATGTTCCTTTTGAAAGTACTGGATGATTATGGAAAGCAAGTGATCTTACCTTTGAAAAAAAAATCAGGGATAAAAAGAAAGAGCTTGCTCCAAATTATGCAGCGTACTACCCATTTGGAGTTGATGTATACTTGTCACCGCAAAAACTCAACCATATATCCCGATATGTTCAACTTCCCGATGTTCAAATCTCCAGTAAACTCCCACCACTTTTGGTGGTCAATGTACAGGTGAGTTACCCCAATTTTAGACTTTTGAGATGTTCTCTGCTGGTAAGGTTCTACAGGTACATTCCACTTATTAGTGGAACATCATCCATTGCTCACTTCTAAGTGAATAAGTTACCTCTAGTACCATCCAAGCATCATAAAACATCTCTAGTTTTTATTTTATAACCTCTTCTAAATAACTTCTTGTTGGTACAATGACACACACTTGATCAGGTTGAAAATTTTGCATGGAATTCTTTTTGTAGCATTGTGCTGCTCTGCTTGTAATAACCATATGCAGCAACTCTTTTAAAGATGTAACTATCAGTCTGCATGCTTGAGGGTCATGAACTTTTCTTTTTGAAGCTTTGCAATTTCACATAATTAAATAGTATTATTCCAAATGATAGAAATCACCGTATCTGACAACTGCAATGTCCTGTATAAACACCATTATTTTTAAGACGAATATCTGTTCTAAAAGGAACTCACAATTAATTGCTCATATGACCCCTAAGTTTGTAGTAGCTGGTATGGTGACACCTGTGTGTTCATTATAGATATTTTTTTCTAGATATGGATACTATTATGAAGGAATAGGATATATCCACTTGACATGTAGGAAAGTTATTTTTCCTATGACCTTGCAGCAGGATTCAAGTTATGAAAATTTTGAATATTACAGCTGAATTTGAGTTTCTTGTTAGCCAGTTAACCACTGTATATTTCCTTTTCACATGCAAACATTCTATGCTCTTGATAGTTGTGTCTTATCATTCAGTGGTTTGACTTCATTTTTTATGTGTTTCTCACAGGTTCCACTATATCCTGCCTCATTATTTCAAAATGAAATCGATGGAGAAGGGATGAGCTTTGTTTTGTATTTTAGGCTCTCCGATGCTTACTCAAAAGAACTACCCCCATCATTTATAGAGAATATCAGAGTAAGATTTTGATAGTTACAATGTTTCTTTCACTTATTCTTTCTGTGCTACTTTCTTTTCATAGTTACAATGGTTATTCTAATGCTGTATATACCTTTCTGTGCATATTAGGAAGGTCTGTCACTATGACGATTGCCGATTTTCCTAGCCATTTTATGTGCGCCGTAAAAGTTTCAAAATGATGATATAGAGACCAGATTCTCCATTTTTTGAAGTGAATAAAATATAAAGTTTATACTTGATATAATAATTATATCATCCAGGCTAGTACGAACTATAGTAGAGAGTACCTCATTGCAAGGGTCCATTTAATGTAGTGGGGTTTTCACGCTACATTTTTAATCCTGGGAATATTGGGCTGGTAACAAAAGAAAGGCAGTCACTTGACTGTAGGATGGGATGTTAAAAATACCATTTTCTTGTAGATTGAAGATCAAGGGCCAATGTCTTAGGTATATATAGTAAATAGTTGACAGACAAAAAGATGCATACCAAAAATTTTCATGCTTTACCGTCTGACAACTCAGGTTGGACATTCTGTGGTTTCAGGAGTAGTCTAATTAGGAGTTGTATTTGTTTTCATCATTGGCCTTGGTTAGTTAACATTACATTATTAATACACATTATTCTCTTGTGTGATTTGTGATTGATGATCTGTCAACAGTCACCTTTTCTTTTATCAACATTCATTTGTTTTATTACTGTCTAAACACAGTCACCTTTGCTGATTATTGTTATAAGTCAACAATTCTGTAACTTCTATTTTTTTCCTTTGACTTCCCAAACAGAAATTAGTTGATGATCATGTAGAAAAGGTGAAAGCGTTTCCGATGGAAACAACCATACCATTTCGAGAACGGCTAAAGATACTTGGCCGGGTGGCAAATCTGGAGGACCTTCCTTTAAGTGCGGCAGAAAGGAAGCTAATGCATGCATACAATGAGAAGCCTGTGCTTTCTAGACCTCAACACGAGTTTTACCTGGTTAGTTGTGTTTATTTTTAGAATCTAATGTATACTTTTGTAGCATGCGTCCACATACATCAGCTACTATGTCATTATTAGAGAAGTAGATGCAATGTTCTCATCATAACCACCTTGTGATCTTTTACTACTTTTAACTTTATGACTTCCTCAAGCAATGTTTGCATCTTATGTCTATTTGCAGGGTGACAACTACTTTGAGGTTGACATTGACATGCATAGGTTTAGCTACATCTCAAGGAAAGGTTTCGAAACATTTTTGGACAGGCTAAAAATATGCATGCTAGATGTTGGTCTAACCATTCAGGTATGTGCTTACAACAGCGACCACAACCATTTTCTTTGCTATAATAAAAGTTGGATTAATTAATTTTCCTTTTGCTTGTTATGTAGGGAAATAAAGCTGAAGAATTGCCTGAGCAGATTTTATGCTGTGTTAGGTTGAATGGGATAGATTACACACAATATAAGCCACTGATGACACATGGGGCCTGAACATGAAGCTTACTAGAACATGCTAACCAAAATTTGGTTATTGAGAGGTAGCCAAATTAGCCCCTGTGTAGAAGCACCATCATCTGAGCACGTGGAATTGCACACAAGTAACATGGACAGAGGCAATGGCACATGTAGATCTGTATATCATTGCATGAGTTCCAGTGGCCTCTGCTGTTGCTAATCATGATTCTAGATTTTAGTAAATATCACTAATTTTCCTGTGAAAGAGTAGGTTTAGGTGTACTTCGAACTTGTGCAGGATTTATGGTGAATATCCGCTGCTTCATTTATACATCAGTAGGGTAGAATATGAACCTGGAAGCACTGTACCACCTCACATGAAAAGGTAGTGGTTCCAACATCAGAAAGGGAAAAGAAATATGGTCACACATTATCATATGCAGCATAAGTGGTGTTGAGTTAGTATTTGTGCTTCAAAAACTACCTAATCGCAGTCTAAAAACATGAAAAAGTAAAGAACAGATTTTTTAACTTGCGAAATACTCCAAATTTCTATGATAATCTCAGGCGATTTCAGATCATTTTGTCTCAACTAGAAGAAATGCCCGTGCGTTGCAACGGGAATACAACATGAGAAAATTAAGAAAAAACCGAGAAAGATTTACATTACGTAATTAATTAAAATACAAATTTCAGCATCTTTACTATAAATAAACTACATATATTTATATTTATTTCATCCCCGCTACATATAAAATCGCAATTACATATGATATTGAGGAAAAGAAAGGATCATGAAAATCAAGGTAAAAGTGGGTAATAAAATTTCCCAAGTAATAAAATTAATTTTTATTAAATTCTCCATGATTAATTACATTATATGAATATAACTGGTAAATGTAGATTAAATTCGACAAACTAAAAACGAATTGAAAGGGAAAATTACAGGGAAAATAAGGAGTTGGGAATCGTTTTTGCCATTAATTAAAGGAGGAAATGCAGGGAAAGACATATGGATATGGGTTCGGATTGGAATAGATAAAAAGAAAATCTAACAAAAAACCGGCGTGCGCAAGAAAAATCCGATTAAAAAAAGCAAAAAATAAATAAAAAACCGATTAAAAAAGATAAAAATGATTAATCCAATCGGAAAATAAACGGTGAGAAAAAAAGGGAAAAACCGATAAAAAAACAACGATAAAAAAAGACGGACCAAACAAAAAAACCGTAAGTTTTTTTAAAGAAAAAAACGCTCATCAGCGGAGGGCGGTCGCATGCGCACCCTCGTTTCTTCCGCCCCCACGCGCCTCGTTTCTTCCGCCTGACCTTATCCTCCCTCTCTCTTTCCTCTCGCTGTATCTGCTCCGCCCGCCCGCCATATCTCCTTCTCTCCTTCTCTGCCTTCCCTCTCCCTAAGCGGCGACGCCTTCCCTCTCCCCAAACCAGCGACGCTGCTCCTCCTCCTCCTCCCCCCACGGCGATGCTGCTACCCCTACCCCTCAGCCAGGGTGCCCTCACCGGCCCGGCGGCGTCCTTTCCCCGGCGGGCGGCATCCTGCCCTTGGAAACTTGCGCCTTAGCTGCGGCGCGCTCCCAAGGCGGGCGCCGCCTCAGCCGCGGTGCCTCGCACCACCCTCCTCCTGGCCGGCAATGTCCTTTCCCCGGCGGGCGGCGTTCTCTCCTCGGCGGCATCACCTTCTTTGGCATCACCTTCTTCTCCGGCACAACGGCGGCACCTTCTTCATGGGAACCCCTCGGCGGCGGCACCCTCCTCATGGCGCACGGCGGCGGCACACGCGCCAACCACCACGACCTCGGGGGCAGCGGCATCCTCGGCTCCAATGAGTAGTGGTGCCAGTGATTTAGTTTTTTGTGATTTAATTTTCCTGCATGATTTTGATTCATTGTTGTTGGATTTGTGATTTTGTGATTAAGTGGAGTTGTGATTTTGTGATTTATTCTCTCTTTTCTGTACGATTTGACCTCTAGTTCAAGGGGAACATGTTTGATCTGTACATTCGTATGGGACGGAAGTGAGGCGGATATGTTCGGCCACGCGATGCGATCTCGCGAATGGTCGGATCGGAATCGGGACAACGGACGAAAAAAATTCATGGAAACCTTACAAATTTTTTAATTAGGTATATAGATATACCGATAAATATGTTCCGGCCCAATTCACGCATTTCAAATTTAAGTTTTTGCCTAACTAATAGTCTTCCGTACAAGGCTGGTGGTTTCGTAACTAATCTATCCGATGGCACGACCAGAAACTGAGCCCAAAATTCTAGACCCAAGAAGCTTTCTTTTCTCAGGCCTGAAGTGGCTTTTCTTTTGCTCAACCCAGGCATAAGTCTATTTTGCATCCTCACATCTTGCTCTTCGTCTCCCTCAACCACAAAACGGGTATAAAATCAGTATAAACTAGTTGGCACCCCGTGTCTTTGCCGCGGGTTTTGTAATTTTATCATCAAACAATACCATAGTTTTAAATGGTTAGGTGCAACTCTATGTATATACAAAATATATGATTGCGTGGATTTATATATGTCTTATGTTATTACAATATAATTCATGTTTTATTTTTCCAAGCGTTATTGTGTATTGTTATAATATATGAATATTATTTTCATACGTAATATAGGTTTCATTATAGTTAGACAATTTGCATTTCTCTACTTCACTCAAGTTCTTTCTGAAAATAGATTCAGGTAACGATACCTAATAATTATATGTTATCTTATCACACATATTAAACAATAATTTGAGTTGTATTCAGAAAACATGGTGTTATGCACAACATATGTAACAGTGCTATGTGTGACAGTGAGGTAGAGCAAAGAGAGGTGAATGGATAACTAATAAATAATTGAATTGGATGAATAAGTAGCTTCTTGATACAATGGTTATTATCTTTATACTAATATGATATAATGGCTTAAAATTATTGATGATGTGGCTTCTTACATGTCTTGATTTATAGGAGTAAATGCCTCTTAGTGGGTACCAACTATATAGGAAGATAGGATTGACTCCTCCAGTGATTTAAGAAGCGGTTTTTGCTGACATAGCAGATTGACCACTTTTGACTCGCTAAGTCAGCAGGTCTCTTAATCGAAAAACTAATAAATTATAGCGGGCCCATGTGTCATTCCCTCTTTCTCTCCTTTCCTCTTCTCTCCCTCCTCTTTTTTCCCGACGGAGCACGGCGAGAGGTCAGCGACGGCTAGGTGGAGTGCAAGGAGCGGCTATTGGAGAGGACAATGGTTATGGGTGCTTGTCGCCCTGATCTTCGGCGAGAGGGTGCTGTTGAGGCAGACTAGAGGAGGACGGGACATGGATGGCCGATCTGACACATTAATAGGGAAGCCGGCAGAAAGGAAACAACAACGGCGGCCGTCGGGCGAAGCTGGGACGGTGTGGTGGTCGAGGTGAGGTAGTGGTCGTGCTGAACATTGTGGAGGCGGTGCGGTGGATTCCTATCGACGACGAGGGCCTGGCAGCCTAACAACGGGGAGGACATGCCCCCCTATCGCGGTGTGGTCAAAGAAGTCCATGTATTGGAGTTGAGGTCAAAGGGGCGTCTATGAGGCTGGATGCCAAAACGCGTGACACTGGGCCGACGAGGTTGGCCGTGGACACAGCGGAGATAGGTGCCCAAGGGTGGCAGCGATCTAGTGGAGGAGGCCTGATCTAGGCGACACTGACGTCCCGTCGCAAAGGTGCCAGTGGGTGTTGGGCGTGACGACGGGCTGGCAGCGTTGCTGTGCCCCCTACTCTAGGTGGTCGTCGATCCCCTGTGACACCCGCGGTAAAGAGCTCACTGCTGCTAGGTTTGTGGCCGAGCGTTGCTGCCATCACAGCGCATGACCGTCCTGCCACGACAACAATGACACTACTGGGGAAGGCTTGCTCAATGCCATCTTCGTCGCTGCCTGCCACGGGTCTCCTCGGTGGCTCCTTCCCGGTCACACCGTCGGTGCTGCTTCTGCTACGGCTTGCGAGAAGAGAGAAAGGAAGAGAGGAGAGAGAGGGAGAGATGGGAAGCAGAAAAGGGATGCAATTTACATGTGGGCCCCACCACATATGCTTGCCACATTTCACTAACATTTAGGGGCCATGCACTGACTTAGCAAGTTTGATTGTGGAACATGCTACGTTAGCAAAAACCACTTTCCAAACCATTGAAGGAGTTGATTTGCACTAGTTTTCGAAGTTAGTGGAGGCCTTATACCCAGTTTTACAGTTGAGAGATGCAATTTGATCGAAGGTAAGAGATGAGAGAAACAAAATAGACTTATTCCCAACCCTAATGATAAGAACTACTCGCTTGGGTCCATTTCAGTCGACGGGATGGGGGATTCAGACACACTTCCACAATTCTTTTAATTTATATATATTCATTTTTTTAAAAAATAAAACATATTATTATTTTTAAAATTTTTAGAAATATACTACTCCTTCCTTGGCAGGTTGGTTTCTAAAAACCGATCCTTCTAGAGAAAGGAAGGGCCTAAACGTAAATATTCTATGGGGTTTTATTGCTAAAAAAGTAGTAAGGCTTATTTGACATCCTAAATAATTTTAAAATAAAAAATGATTAAATATAAAATTGTAGATCTTGTTGAGCTCTATCACTTTGATATATAGTTTTTCTTCATCGAAGATCATTTGGACCTCTAAACCATCTTAAATAAAAATCTTGTCACCTCCTTATTGTCTTTGCCCGAGCTTGGTGCGCCTCCACGCACGAGCTCACCCGCCTCCCTGCTGTCTCTAAGTGAGCTCGCTAGGCGCTGCTTCCCCATTGTCTCCCCATGATCTTGACCTCAACCTTCCCTCGCCATGGTATCGTCCTTTAATTCGCCATGGCGTTGTGCCTCCTCTCACTCCTCATCCCTGTTGTTGCTTTGGAGAAGATAGTGGTGAGGGCATGATCTAGGGGAGGAAGAAGGAGATAAGACTAATACGTGGGTCATATCGCCAGTCTATCATTTGAAGAGTCTAAATAGGATGTCTTCTTTTATGCAAAGGAAATATAGAGAGGGATTTCTTTGGCTGGTTAGCTATATGGGCATTTGATGAGTCAAATTATCAAGGCTTTTGGATATGCTCTAAGCAATGAGAATAATGGCCATGGAATGCAATAGCATGAAACAAATGCACATCATACTTTGGGATGACTATCTACCTTATGATCAAATTTTGGTATGTGTGTTTTCAGTAAAAAATTTTAACGAGTCAATCGACCTTTACTCCGCATGAATGCATCGATCTATCGTAATCGTTGGCCGTGGAATGATCATGGATCGATGGATATTAACAACACGAGGCTTAGCCCAAGGAAGGACACATGTATCTATCTGATCTAAAGCCTGTCTGGAGAAGTTTCTAACCACTACAATTTTTCCCTAAATCAAAAGCTCTTTTAAATAGTTTAGATTTTATTTAGATTATAAGAAGCTATTGTCAAGCTAATCGAGTGGAACGATGTGATCCTCAGGCTAGCTAATATAACTCTGTCAAATGAAAAGGACTGCTTTGTATGGTCGCTCCATAAGAATGGTCAATTTTCCGTCAAATCTATATATGCCGCGATCATGAACTGTAATGTTCGGATAAAAAGAGAATTCTGTGGGACTTGAAAATTCCACTAAAGATTAAGGTTTTTACGTGGTTTCTTCACAAGAAAGTAATTCTAACGAAAGATAACCTGGCTAAAAGAAAATAGGGGAGACAAACATTATTCTTTCTGCTATGCACAAGAGATAATCCAACATCTTTTCTTTGATTGTCATGTCGCTCAGTTTGTTTGGAGATGTGTGTTTTTTTGCTTTTAATATCCCCCACCCTGTATTGTCAAAAACATTTTCGGTAATTGGCTTAGAAGGGTATCTAGGTCCATTAAGAAGATGATTCTAATTGGAGCTAGTGTTGTATGTTGGTCAATTTGGCGTTGTCGCAATGATAAAGTTTTTAATGGTAAATAATTATCTAACCCTATGTAGGTTATCTTCATGTCTTCCTACTGGCTCCACTTCTGGTCTACAATGCTACCACAGGAGGAGCAGGATACTATGCGCAATAGTGCTACACTCTTGAAATTGGTAGCCAAGGGTCTCTTATTCCACTATGGGTGGCGTAGTTCCATAAGAATTGCTAGCTAAAATATTTTATGTGATTTAACGCTAGTCAATAATAAAGGGGAGTTGGGGATTTGTCCCATAACCTTATTTCTCATTTTGATTTACTTTTATCTTACCTTTTTATTACTATTAAACTTACGGTTGTTTGTCTTATGACAGAAACCGGAGATGTAATCCATTTCCATTATTAAAAAAGGAAGCTATTGTCACATAATCTTATAAAAATTAAATTCAAGAAGCTAGGTTTTTCAATTTTTCAAATTCTCATAAACTAACTACTACCAACGACCTGTTACTTATTACAATACACCCACGCGACACACGATAAGACTCGACACCCAAATCACTGAGGCCCTCCGCGACCGAAGGTCATGAATACGCGGTCGTTCGATCTATCGTTGGCTACCACCCGTACTGCGCCGCGCGCACACACAATGGCGCAATTACATGATACACGTATACGTAGCTGCTTGAGCAGGTGGCCGTCAGTGTCAGCGTTCAAGCTGCCAACTGGGATTAATTGGGGCGACCAAATTAAAGCCAACCAATTCGGCTATTCGTCGCTGTCGCCTCTAATGCTTCAAATCAATACAATTCCGTTCCATCTCTGGTCCATTCATTACAGGGAGTTGAGATCGATCGATGTGAGGATAATTACTGATATCATGACAATGATCGAATGGATGGTTGTGACTTAAGTTTCCCTGTCTGACCTGCGAATCGCGCTCAGAAAATTGCCGACACATCGAATGGTCAAACATGTACAGAACTCAACAACATCATACACAGAAAGAAAATGATTATGATTTAGACTGTCTTGAAATTTTCGTGATGATATTTATATAGTGGTTCCATACCATGGAATCCAAGTGGGTCTTGTCTATTACTTATTTTTATCACCAGCCTTACATACTTATAATCTTGGTAGATATAGTTACTTCAAATCTGAAAATGTTTTAGAAGTACAATATGATACATTTTGCCAACTTAAGAAAAACTATGAACAGAAAATACTTTTGTAGAAAAAAATTTACAAGAAACAGACATCATTTTAGGGATAAAGCAGGTTGCCTCAAAGGGTAAAGTGATCCGACTGAATTCTCTCAAGGTATAACTATCTATATAGTGGTTCCGTGTCGTGGAATCCAAGTCGGTCTTGTTTAGTACTTATTTTTACTATCAGTCTTACATATTTATAACCTTGGTAGATAGTCGCTTCAAATTATGAAAATGTTTCAGAAGTACAATATGATGCATTTTGCCAACTTAGGAAAAACATGAACAGAAAATACTTTTTGTAGGAAAAAAATTATAAGAAATAGATGTCATTTTAGGGATACAGCGGGGGCTGTCTTGGAGGGTAAAGTGTGATCCGAACCGAATTCTCTCAAGGTATAACCTACATACAAAGACAAAGCGACAAACTATTAGATGACATTTATTCTTATTGCCAAATAAAAAAATTACAGTCACAATTATTAAACTGTAAACAGTTAAATCCTCCCATTTAAAAGCAACCCCCTAGCCCCTAACACTAGCACGCCAACACACATAGGAGATAGAAAAGGTGACACAACCCACAGAAACCCAAACCCCCCAAAAAAGCCATGGCCATGTCTCCTCTCACCACCATCCTCCTCCTCGCCGCCGCCGTCGGCGCCACCTGCGCCACCTCCGCCACCGCCTCGGCCGCGCCGCTCCACGGCATAGCGAACGACCTCCTCCCGGAGTACGGCCTCCCGCGGGGGCTGATCCCGGAGACGATCGCGTCCTACACCTTCGACAACGACACGGGGGACTTCGAGATCCGGCTGACGAGCACCTGCTACATCTGGTTCGGCTCCCACCTCGCCTACTTCGAGGACGCCATCCGCGGCCGGATCGCGTACGGCACCATCACGGGGCTCTCCGGGATCCAGGCGCAGAAGTTCTTCGTCTGGGTCTCCATCACCACCATCGTCGCCCACCCCGACCAGGGCACCGTCGAGTTCCGGGCGGGGTTCATCTCCGAGGCGCTGCCGGAGTCGGACTTCGCCGAGGTCCCCGTCTGCGGCGCCGGCGCGCGGCTCCGCGGCGCCGCCGGGCTCGCACGCCAGCTCGGCCTGCAGCTCCCCACCGTCGCCGAGGTATAGCTTATTAGCTTGTGTGTATGAGTTGCTCCATGGCTTTCACTTTTCACATGGTGACATACGCATGTGTGTGCCCATGCTTGGTTGCCCATGTCAATCATTTATTTTCCAAGCGAGGTCCTCATTTCCGGCAATAAAATCCATCAAAATTTTCGTTCTGTACTGGTACTCCATTTAATGAACCAAGTACTATTATATCATTTGATGTTAGAGATCTGAATATCTACATCCTCCGTCCCGTGAAAAGTTTAATACTAACTATTAATCTGGATATATGTATGTCTAAATTATCAAAATTCATAATTTGGATTGAACCTTTTAAGAGAGAGAGAGACGGAGAAATTACGTTTTTTCTATCGAATTGGTAGGTCGATAGAAATAAGAAAGAAGGATGGCAAAGGGAGGCAGAGTGGATGATAGGCGGGTCCCATGTTTTTTGTTTTGAAAAAAATTATGATGATCGAACTGCACATAATTTAGATTCGAGTAAATTTAACTACACTGAAACTTTTATTTTTATTCCCTTTGATATCATCATAATTCTATTGCGATTCACCGATAAGCTAGGGCTGTTATGCGGGGTTGTCGGGTAGTGGTTCCATCGCCGAGGCTATATAAATTCAAAGCCAACCTGATTAAGGATAAGTCGTGTAAAGTAAACGGGTTAAAGCTATAGATGTACGGTTTAGAAGTTTTGGCTGAATTCTATGCTTCCGTTATAGTGTATTTGTAAAATAAACACCTCTTTTGCTAAGATGAGTTTTTGGAAGGGTACATGCAAATGGTGTAAAAGAGCTAAAATGAAAACAAACACTTCCTGTGCCCAACGTTTAGACATAGGTTCTATTTCTCTAAGGTACGTCGGATCCACATATCAGTGACACAAAGTCACACTTGAGATTACGTCAAAGTATTCACGTCTGAGGTAAAGAGTGAGTGAGCATGAGCTAATATAGTAGATGTGATAGGGGTAGGGGTGAAAACAGTAGCGGAAATTACCGGCCAACCTGCGTTCGTTTTCGAGCCATATGGAAATGGTAATCGACCGAAATGAAAATAGAAATGGTAAAAAATATGGAAATGGAAACGGAAATAGTTTTGCTATTATACCAATCGTTTTCGTATTTACCGTATTCTTGTGGAAATTACTGTTTCTTATAATATGGTAATTACCGTATTTCTAAATATGTCGATATTTATTGGGTATGTCTCTACTTGACCCACGGTTTAGAGATTGATTAACTCTTAAATCAAATCCCTAACTTGAGTACATGGCTAAAATGAAGTTAATTTATAATTTATATAGTATAAGCTTGAATTTATTTATATGTATTACATACTTATGCAAAATTAAATATATGTTTTTATAGTTTAATATTTCCGTCTTTGTTACCGGTTTCCAATCTATACCGACATGTTTCCGTTCGTATTATTTCGTTTCCAATATTCTTATATTTTCGATATTGATTTCGTTTCCAACTTTACCGTTTTCGATTTCGTTTCCGAGAAAAATATGGTTATAAAAATAGTTGAGGTTGTTTTCCGATCACTTCCGACTGTTTTCATTGAGCGCTAGTGCCAAGCATAAGTTCGCTCAATGAAGCAGTCAAGTTGCACGCAGAAAAACTTATTGCTAAGGAAGTGACACTCTATATTTACAAAACTAAAAATAGTGCATTTATTATAAATGGACTCTTAAACATGTGAATGTTTGGTCTACTCATATCACAGTGTTGCTTGTAGCTACATATCTCTCGTAATATACTAGTAATAATTGTTATAAAAAATACACTCTAAAGGAAAAGAGAAGGACTAAAACGAGGAAATTTCATATTGGATTGTGTGTCGATTTGCTTCGATAACAAATATGGTGGTGGCAATAGTTTGAGATCTTTTAAACATAATCAGATTTTTAAGATACTGTCTTACCTCACCCTTTCTCTTTTCCATAAGAAAAAAAATAAAGTTAGCTGGGTGAGCATGTTTTTTTATGTTCACTTGACAAATCACCATCCATAAACTCTTTCTCAAGCAATGAGAACTCTCTCTCATCTCTCAATTCATAAGTCAAAAGTCAAGCCGGCCGAAAAACCCAATTTAAATGCTACTAGTATAACTAACCCATAGCCCTAGTCCCATACACAGCGCGGAAAATTGATCACCAAAAAAAAAAAAAATCCCAAACTCCCCAACCGCCATGTCTCCTCAAGCTCTCCTCCTCGCCGCCGCCGCCGCCGCCATCGTCGTCGCCGGCGCCGCCTCCGCGGCCGGCGGCGGCGTCCAGCCGAACGGCGCGGCGAACGACCTCCTCCCGAAGTACGGCCTCCCCAGGGGCCTCATCCCGGACTCCGTAGCCTCCTACAGCTTCGACGAGGCCACGGGGGAGTTCGAGATCCACCTGGCGGGGACCTGCTACGTCTGGTTCGGCTCCCACCTCGTCTACTACGAGAGGAGCGTCCGCGGCCGCCTCTCGTACGGCGCCATCTCCGACCTCTCCGGCATCCAGGCCAAGAAGCTCTTCCTCTGGGTCTCCGTCACCGGGATCGTCGCGCACCCGGACCAGGGCACCGTCGAGTTCCAGGTCGGCTTCGTCTCCGAGGCGCTCCCGGCGTCGCAGTTCGACGCGGTGCCCGCCTGCGGCGCCGGCGCGCAGCTCCGCGGCGCTGCCGGGGTTATCCGGGAGCTTGGCCTGCTCCCCGTGGCTGAGGTATAGCTTCAGATACGAGCTGGTATTCGGTTTAATCCTGCTGATTAGGCAAGGTATTTGAATTGGAATTGTGCCTCTGATGTTAGTGCTAAGAGATGCGCTCTTGTTTAGTTCTTAGATATTGGCAGAATACTGATGTCTCGTATACGTGGTATCTCTGAAAATCAAAGCTGAGGCTGCTCTTAGGGGATGAATCCTTACAGGATTGTGCTTTTGCTGCTGCTTAGATGTTAGGATGCGTCATGGAACCACCAATTTGACCTTTGGCATTAGGATAGGAAGGTTTTGTTTTTCAATATTTTCAGCCGGTTATTCTTGATGTGATTAGGCGAGTAGCGTCCTCATGATGATCTTTGATCATGTGGGTCTGAATGGTTTTGGATTTTTGTTCGATCAAAGCTTGTTGGGTCAATGTCACCATCGTCATCAGCATATAGGCCCATACTTCACCTACTTGCATCCACCATGTTGTCGATAGCTCAAAACAAAGATGTAAACTGTGTTTGCTTAGCTCCATAGTTGGCATCTTGGCGACAGTGTTTTGTGTTAAGAAAATTAAAAAATAGTGTTCCCGTAGTGTTGTTTACTTACGATGGTTAGTTATCGTCTCAGTGTTTACTATGAACAGTTCAACAGAATTACAGAAAAAATATGAGAAAAATCATTCCTCTTTTGTAGTGATAAGACAACCAGATTTTTGTAGTGAATTTTGAACCTAGTGAAAAATGGAAGTGTTAGTATAGTAGAATTTCAACAGTTCATTATTTCAGGTAGGATTGAAGAATAGAGTGTGGAAGAGATCAGATGATAGGTAAAGTATTGGCAAGATATGCCTGTGATATTTGTAATATATTGATATTACGGCTGCACATTGGTCTAAAACTTAGGCTGGTTCCGTAAGCATGTTTGCGCCTTGTTGAAATGCTTTTGTTATGGTTTTTTAGTACATACTATCAGTTACTAAATATGTGGTTATTTATATTAGCTACAGACCTATAGTGACTTGTTCTGTCTGTGTAGTGCCAAACTGCCAACGGGATATCAATGCACAAGTGTGACAATATGGCTTCTCAGTATTTTGTTTGCTGTAGATGGTTAGATGCATTATTATGTAGGATACTTTAAGATGACAAGAGTAACCAAATATTGTGAAATAAGAAGATATGAGATGGCATTAATTATGTAATCTAGGTATCTTTCTAAATCCTAATTTTACCAGGTTAATCAATCTGATATCTATGTGTTCAGTTTGAATGCAATATTTCAATGTCATACGTTTTTTGAACACTTGAGCTATATAAGCCTGCACCGAAGCTGCCATCCTTAATGGAGAGTTGGAGACAAGTGCCCGAAAATGTTATTTGACCCAGCCTTGTATCATTTTCAGGCATGAGCTTCTGAGTTGGGAATCGACCTGCAGCAAACTTGAGCACCTCCGGTTCGATGTTGTTACAAAATAAAGAAGACGCGCCCTTGAGCTCAGGAGGCTGTGCAAGGTTTGCTGTTTAGTGTGTACGTTTTGTGTGGTTATTTATTTATGAACATGGATGCTATCCACAAGTCTAAGATCAATATATTTCTACCGCGCCCGGGTAGAGCTATAGATTAAAGTCGGACCGTGTTGTCGTCGGATTCATGTGAGTTCTGATGGCATAGGGGGTCCGAATGCAGTGAAAATTTGCATGGAACTTCATATATGTAGTGTATTTATGTGTATGTAAATGGCAAGTACCTGGCTACCTGCTCCCATGTTTTAAGGAGAAGAGTTGGATCTTGAAGTTTCAACCTCGTGGCAGTTGGCGCTCCCCCTCTCTTTCCCAGTACTTTCATACATGTTGCATGAATCCTATTTAAACGAATGTCTTGCATTCATGATTCATCCAACAACAACAACAGTCATATGGCGATGCCTGTTCTTTCTTTGGAAGTACGTAACCCGTGCCAACAGCCACATTTGATAAGTGAATTAAAAAGCTAATGAAGAATTGACCAGATGGTTTGGCGACTGATTTTCTCGGTAATAGCTACTCGTACGGATTAGAACGGATATATCTGACGACATTGCTTTGACCATGGCAATTGGTAGCATTGCGTGAGCAGATTTGCTAATGACATGAGTTCTGACTTCTGACCCAGCGAATATTCAGCAGCGGCAGGTAGCAACTGCCCTTCTATTGTGTGAGAAAGAAATATGTTCGAATCGTATAATAACATTTTATAATAGTATTTTTAGACGACAAATGTTCGAAACGTAGGACGACATTTTATTGTATTTTTTGCGTCTAAAAATACTACTCCCTCCGGGCTGATAATATTAGGCGTTTTGAACAAGGGTAAAGTCAAACTTTAAAATCTTTGACTCCAAATATTTTCTAAAATATTTATCTTAAAAATATGAAAACCATATGTGTAGATTAGTCTTAAAAAGTACTTCAATAAAATTATATATTTGTTGATATTTCTATATATATTATAATAGAAAATAGTTGTCAAAATTGCTTTTTTGAGACCGTGTCCTTGTCCGAAACGACAAGTATTATCAACCCGGAGGGAGCAGTATTTTAATTTGGTTCACCTGCAAAAAATAAGCAGCCTAGTAATTTGGTTCCGGTTCCGGTTCTTCCGGGCCAAAATCTGAAAACCACATGATGGGCCTTTCGTTCACAGCAACTATAATGGGCCCGCACATCAGCTGTAATCCCATTCCGGGCCTTCCAACCCAACCATTACGGGCCGCACGGAAGCAAAAAGAAAAGGTACCTCAACTTATCATCGAGTTACAAAATCGTCCCCCAACCACAAAACCAGATACTATATAGCATCCCTCAACTTACAAAACCGTTCACTTTAAGTTCTTAAGTGCTTTTGACTCCAGTTTTATCTAACGTGGTAGCTGGGTCAACATGGGACCCACGTGGGCCCCATATGTGAGGGTGTCCATGTCAGCACCTTCTATCTTTCCCCTCTTCTCTCACATCCTCCTCTCTCTCTCACCCCTCTGCACAAGCTGGTCGGTGGGTGGCGAGGAGGCCGGCGGGGCGAGGCAGGAGAGGAGGGCGTCGGCGGCCGGCGACGGGTGACGCGATGGCAACACTAGAGAAGGGAGGAGGCTGGCAGGTCGGGAGGAGGTCGGCGGGGCGAGGAGGGAGAGGAGAAGGTCCAACGGCAGCAGCGGCGCGGGAGCAGGCCACCGTGTTGGGTGGGGAGTCGGCCAGCCGATCTCCTCTCCGAACGTGCCGACCCTCTTCCCAGTCGCGTTGGTGACGCCGTCGCTGCCGCATCGGCCTTTGACCTTCCTCTTTATCGTGCTCCTCTCTCGCCAACCGCCGGCTGCGCCGACCCTCCCTTCCGCCGCGTCGCCCGCACCACCTCACCCTGACAACGACGCGCGACCATGGCAATGGCGCTGCACGGCACGCATAGGAGGAGGAGGGAAGGCATACGACCGCTGCGGCCATCCGCGCGACGGTAGGCATCGGCGGCGCCACCCATCGCATCGGCCCTCCACTCCGCCCTGCCGGCCCTCCCCTTCGCCGCGCCACCGTGCATCGCCGCCTCACCCCGATGATGACGCACGACCACGACAATGGCGGCGCAAAAGGCACGTGAAAGGAGGAGGAGGGAAGGCAGACGACCGCAGCGGCCATCCGTGCGTCGGTAGCCATCGGCGGCGGTGCCCGTTGCATTGGCCCTCTTCTCCACCACGCTTCTCCCCCGCCAACAGTCGGCCACGCCGACCCTCCTCCCTGCCGTGTCGAAGACACTTCCGCCATCCACGCCCAGGGGAAAAATGAGAGAGGAAGGGAGAGAAGAGGCAGAAAATAGATCATACCAAAGACGTGGTCACTCTGACATGTGAGGCCCACGTGGGTCCCACGCTGACTCAGCTGCCACATCGTATAAAACCGGGGTGAAAACCACTGAAGAACCTAAGAATGAACGGTTTTATAAGTTGAGAGATGTCATATATCTGGTTTTGCAGTTGGGGGATGATTTTGTAACTCGATAACAAGTTGAGGGACGTTCGGTGTACTTTATCCGAAGCAAAACCCCGTTCCGGCCCAACCAGTACGGGCCCAACTAGAGAGCTCTACTCGGTCAATCAGTGACGTCGGCGGCGGAGCGTCCGACGAGGCGCCACCGCTCTCGCGAGCGGCGCCGCGACGTGATAACCGACGGCGGCGGCGGCGGAATCTGTCGCGGCCTCGCGTTGTATTCGTCGCCGCCGCCGCCGCTGGGCGCCACCACCACCACCACGCGTGTCCCGCGCTCTGGCCGTCGCCGTCTCTGCCGGCTCGGTGCTCCTGAGATGCTCCGAAAAAGTTGAGATGCTACGTGGATTTGTGGGCTCTCTTCCCCATCTCTCGGTGGAATGTTGCAAACGGGCCCCTTTCACAGGCTCTAATTATTTCTTTTCCCTTGCGTAATGATATATCCGTATATATATGGTTCTAATTGGATTTAAATTGAGATGCCGTCTCGGCGAAAATCATCTTTGCATCCACGTATCGCATTGTCTACAGCGCTAGTTTAGTTAAATAAAACATACCAATTAATAATCCAAAACAGATCGTACCAAAGACGTATAAATCAAGTGATAACTTCGCATAGTCACAATAATACGACATTATATACGGACCACGTTTTTTGTTTTGAGTAGAGGGAGACAAGACAAGTAGACAACAGAGAGGCACCCCTACCGGCTACCGCTATGCTACTAGACAAAATCCAAACACATATTCATGGCACTTTTGGATTGAAAGATTTTTATAAAAAAAATAGAAGAATTCAATTCATATGAACAACCCTAGTATGTCATTTGGGTTGTATGGATGGCTTCGAAGAAAATACATAGGCTAGGAAAGTTTCCTAGAAATTCTAGCATGAGGTCTAAACTCATGTTTCAATTTTTTTTTGAAACACCCAATGCATTTCTCTGTCTTTATCTCTATGACATATCAATATATAACCTTAAATTTTCTATCATACATCAAACACATGTTTTGATCATTTATTATAGTATTATTTCCTGTAAGATTTAATATGATGTAATTAACATTCCAATTATTGTTTAGAATCATGCGTTCAACAATTAAAATTACTCTATTTATTGTTAGTAAAGATTTAGGAGTATAAACAATGGATAATATAACCTATTTTTGGCGGGGAACAATGGATAATACCTAACAAGCTAGTGCACTATATTTGCACGCTATACTAATCAGTGATAACAAAAACACATCAAAAATGGTACGAGAAAGAATAATTTTTCACGAGTGCACGCAAATGCACATTGACACATTGATACGAATAATTATGGCTACAGGCCTACCAATACACATGAGCAATTAGCAATTGGTCTAAAGAAAAGCGCCACCCCAATAATTCCTCATTAATTAGCCAAATCACCGAGGGGCTCCGCACAAAAAAGGCGCTAGCCTAGCAACCAACCAACGTCTCTCCTCTCTCCTCCGTCTCTTCCCCTCTTAAACCCACGGAAAATTCCAAAACTCGCGCAACCTTTTTTTCCCTCGTCGCTCTCGCCGCCGCCCCCCGCAATCCAAACGCCGACGAAGCCGACATGCGCCGCCCGCGCCGCGCCGCCGCCGGCTGCGGCTGCGGCCGCCGCCTCCGGCCGCTGCTCATGCTCCTCCCCTTCGCCGCGCTCCTCTCCGTCGCCACCTTCTCGCTCCACTCCCCGGTCGGCCTCGTCGTGCCCGCCGCGGTCACCGTCGCCACATCCACCGACACCGACACCGACACCGCGTCGTCCCACCACCACCACCACGGGCTCGTCGGCGACGCCGTCTCGGGGATCGACATCCGGGCGCTCAACGCGACGCCGCCGCTCCACGCCGCGGCCGTCCGAGCGTTCCGCTCAGGGGGCCGCCTCCTCCGCGAGGCCTTCCTCCCCGGCGCCGCGCCGCCGCCCGCGGTTGGCGGCGGTCCCGACCCTTCGCCGCCGCGGTGCCCGCCTTTCGTGGCGTTGTCCGGCGCGGAGCTCCGTGGCGCGGGGGATGCCCTCGCGCTGCCCTGCGGCCTCGGGCTGGGGTCGCACGTCACGGTGGTGGGCTCGCCGCGGCGGGTCGCCGCGAACGCCGTGGCGCAGTTCGCCGTCGAGGTGCGGGGCGGAGGGGACGGGGACGGGGACGAGGCGGCCAGGATCCTCCATTTCAACCCGCGCCTCCGTGGGGACTGGAGCGGCCGGCCGGTGATCGAGCAGAACACCCGATTCCGCGGCCAGTGGGGACCCGCGCTCCGGTGCGAGGGCTGGCGGTCGCGCCCCGACGAGGAGACTGGTACGTGTGCTTGATAGACTTTTCACCTTCAATAATCTGTGCAGTAATCAGCATCACATATGTACTATCGAAGTATCGATATCATATATTCATATCATAGCTAGTGCAGTAATTAGTCCAAGCTATGAGGAATTGAGGAGCTCAGCTCTAGTTGCTATTATTGATAGTACACATGTGATGCTAATTAACCGAATGGCTTTTATGTTAGTAGTGGTTTGCATTTAGTGCCATGTTTCACGGTAGGTGCTAATCTGACTGTGGTTTGATAGTACTTCGTTTGGTGCGCAATAGTCTCCAGCTTTCGGTCTTAGCCTAGTCTCAATAATTTTTAGCTTTATGTCTCTGAAATGATTTAGCAGCTTTTGTCCTGCGTGGTCAACTGTCTATAAATTTTTTGAATGGGCTAGTTGTTTGTAATTTGCTGGTAGTCTTAACAGATTGTCAGAGAACAGAATAATTCATAAAGGTAAGTATCATTGCTCAACATGTTTGCCAAACGAATGGACTATTTTCACTGTATAAATTTTTGAATGTGCTAGTTGTTTATAGTTTAATGGTAGTCTTAACGGATCATGAGAGAACTAACAATTCAAAAAGGAAAGTGCCATTGCTCGTCATGTTTGCCAATTGTATGGACTATTTACCAAGGTACCGTTGTTTATACATAGGTTCTGCCATGCTATTACTGATGGAATGCTATGCCAATATGTCATGTTAACATTGCCACCTTTAGTGAAATATTAAATTATGATTGTTATCAAAGCTTTGGGGAAGTTTATGCCAGATGCTTTCCATGAGGAGAAATGGGGAGTGAAGTGCTCCATTTGATTCATGGGTGTTAGATCAATCGTTCATTCCCATATTTTTACAAGTTTGATGCACCCAGTGACTTCATCTGTTACTGAAAAATCTAATTATGGTCCTTGGTGTTGAAGTACCATGCAGAAGGCTTTGTACCTTGTGCGAGTCATATGAATAAAAGCCTGAATTCCCATGCTGTTTACACATTTATGATATATTGGTAGGCCATTCATGGCTTGTTTCTTCGCTTTGTACTATGTGAAGCGGAACTTCCCAACTCATCATCAGTACTCTTAGTGTACACTTTTCTAACAATAGTAACAAATTAATTGCATCGGCGAACAGCCTATCAATTCTCCTACAGTTCCATATCGCTACTCTCCGTGGCTTGTCATTTCTCATACTAATAAAGTGCTATGGCTCATGGCATTGGTCCCTGTTTCCAAATAGTTCTTTCGGTAACTGGAAGACTTGGAGCAGATGATCCTTTCTGTCTGAAATGTTACCCTAGTTCTTCATAGTTCGAAACTTCGAATGTATATATCTGCTTTTACTTATCCATCTGATAACCTGATGACTGACTTCTTCTACAAATGTTAAGTCTACCGATTATACATCCCCCCAATAATTACATCTGAGGAATATTAGTTTGGCCAGTGATCATTTTAGGTTTTCTTTTAATTGCCTCCCATTTTTGCAGTTGATGGATTGGTGAAATGTGAGCAATGGGGTGGAAACTATGGCAGCAAACTCAATGAGTTGAAGAAAATGTGGTTTCTTAACCGTGTTGCTGGACAGAGGAACAGAGGTTCAATGGATTGGCCATACCCTTTTGTAGAGGACGAATTGTTTGTTCTAACACTAAGCACTGGTTTAGAAGGCTACCATGTTCAAGTCGATGGGAGGCATGTCGCTTCTTTTCCTTACCGTGTTGTAAGTGCTTACTTCTGAAACCATCCTTCTTTGCAAGCGATACTGTTTTCTAGAGTTATCCTCTAACATCTAACTGACAGCTGTAAGCATTTTGATATGGTTAGTTGGAGATTAGCATTTCTATTGACTTTTAAGAAAGCATAGCACAGCAGCTCCATCCACTGTAATTTTTTGCATGGTTGTTTGATGTGTCCAAATATTGTTTTTGTTCTTTCAAGGGTTATAGCCTTGAGGATGCTGCTATCTTGTCAGTGAATGGCGATGTTGACATTCAATCAATAGTTGCTGGTTCATTACCTATGGCTTATCCTAGAAATGCACAGAGAAATTTGGAGTTGCTTACAGAACTGAAAGCTCCACCTCTGCCTGAAGAACCTATAGAGTTGTTCATAGGCATTCTTTCAGCAGGAAGCCATTTCACAGAGCGCATGGCTGTGAGGAGATCATGGATGTCTTCAGTACGAAATTCATCTGGTGCCATGGCTCGATTTTTTGTTGCCTTGGTAATTTTAAGTCTAACCATTTTAGTTTTGCTGCTTGTCTTTTCCATATTCATGTCAAGAGAGACATATTAACTGCAACATGTTCTAGGGCAGAATGGAAGAAAAAAAGTTAATGAAGATTTGAAGAAAGAAGCAAATTTCTTTGGAGACATTGTCATTGTGCCTTTTGCAGATAGTTATGATCTGGTTGTTCTGAAGACTGTTGCCATTTGCGAATATGCGGTATGTAGCAAATTGATGCATATGAAAAACCACATTACATTAATTTTTCATGTATCCTTCTGAATTCTGAAAACTCTTGTGTATGTGCTTGTTCATTGCTTTTGTTATACTTGTCCTTGGAAGACACGTGTCATTTCCGCCAAGTATATCATGAAGTGCGATGATGATACATTTGTCAGACTTGATTCAGTGATGGCTGACGTTAGGAAAATCCCATATGGTAAAAGCTTCTATCTTGGGAACATTAACTACTACCATCGACCACTGAGAGAAGGAAAATGGGCAGTCTCATTTGAGGTAATATCTGTTGAAGAACAGAAAAAATCCCTTACTTTTAAAATGTTGCTGGCAAAAGCTATCACCAATTTACATTTGTTACTTCTTACTGGAGTACTAGTTTGTGGCTTTTACTTTAATGATCAAAATTAATGGGATGCTGCCTGTCAGAAATCAAATTGTTTGGTTTCTGACGGAAGTATATTAGAGCTTCATTCAATTTTGTAGTGAAAAGGTTATACTATCTGTAACTTCTATTTGACAGAGTAAATTGTAGGGTTATAGATATTCATGTAGAGCTTAGTGAAAGATGGCTTACTGTAACTCTGTTCATTTGTTATTGTTCTGAAGTACTAGTGTTTCTGAATTTATCTGAACAATCATCTTGTCGTATTATTGATTTGGACAATACATCAATTCAACGTGCAACTGGCTGTCAATTCATGAGCACTGCAAGAGCAATATCTATAGTCCGTATAAATCTGTTATTGTCTCCTGTAATCATGTATTCATGTTGGCTAGTCTGTTGGTAGTGCAACCGTTTGGTGCCCAATTATGAGTTTGCTGCGGCAGTTGAACTCTTCTGTAATATATTCTTTGTTAAAATTCCAGGAGTGGCCCAGAGAAGCGTACCCGCCCTATGCCAATGGTCCTGGCTACATTGTTTCTTCTGACATTGCAAACTTCGTCGTGTCTGAAATGGAGAAGGGCAGACTAAATGTAAGCTCCTCCACTTAACATCTTCAGATCTCTGTACTCATTTCGTATCAAGCAGCAGGGGATTCTGTAGAGTTGTTGCATATCTCATTCCACTGGAAGAATTTGAGAACCGCCTGGTCTCACTTTGGTGCCCTTTAGATGATTAGAGCCACCACTTTTGAATGAAACAGAAAGACATGAATCCAATCATTCCTAGGCCATAAAGATGGCCATATCAAAAGCCAAAAAGTTTGTATCCATCACCATGCAGTGCAGCGTGCACGGGTGCTTAAATGAATGATTGCCTCGCAATTGTTTTGGCTTTGCTTTGCTGCAGCTGTTCAAGATGGAGGATGTGAGCATGGGCATGTGGGTGGGGCAGTTCGTCGACACGGTGAAGGCCGTGGACTATATCCACAGCCTCCGGTTCTGCCAGTTCGGCTGCGTCGACGACTACCTCACCGCGCACTACCAGTCACCGGGGCAGATGGCCTGCCTT
Source organism: Oryza sativa Japonica Group (assembly GCF_034140825.1). Taxonomy (NCBI): domain Eukaryota; kingdom Viridiplantae; phylum Streptophyta; class Magnoliopsida; order Poales; family Poaceae; genus Oryza; species Oryza sativa. Next base: position 28,589,075 of record NC_089037.1, on the reverse strand, counting down.
TGGGACAAGCTGGCACAAGGAAGGCCGCAGTGCTGCAACCCAAGATGACACAGAGCTAGGGAGATACTGTAAGTTAAAATCTCCAGGAAACCTGATAAGTTTACTCTTGCCACGAAATCACATGTATGCATAGTCGTATAGAGTTCTTTTTCCTCTTTCGAGAAGTATATAGGAGGGATATATATACCCATATAGAAGTAGTGAATACATATCCATCTTTCACTAAAAAAAATACATATTATCAGGTTATATGTAACTTATACTCAATAACCTACTTGGCAGTCAATACCATATGGTCACATTTCTGATTTCTCTGGCACATGATTATCACGTGCACAATCTTCTCTATTTTTTCCCCTCTTCCTTGTGAACATGCTCCTTTTAGTCCACAGATAATACAGATCCTTTTTGGCATGGAGCTGGTGCCTGGTAGTATTAAACACCACTCCAGAAGGTCCTTAAGATTTAGGTCAGTTCTGTAGCGACTGCTAATGAATTGCAATAAACTACTAGAGTGTCACAAGAGGGGCAACAACATGGGGACTGACAAATGGGAGAACAAAGGCCACTGTTCTGTTGGGTCTTAGGCCAGGGCCCAACCTTGTTGGCCCTACTAACATGCGCTGTTGTCTGGTATGCTATCCGTCTTGGCTGCTTCTGTGTCTCCGCATTCCTTTGCTGCAACTGTATAGTTTTCCCTGCAGTTACTCGGGAACGAGTAACTTCAGTTAATCTTTGGGTTAACTTCAGCTGGAAGCGTAGTTAACCTTACCGGTCCCAACTCCCAGGTAACTGGGGCACTTTGCCGAGCCTTGCTGCTAGCTCCAGGATGGGTGCTTTATTGAGATGAGCGCAGCTACCATATCCACGTATATCTGGATGGTTGACCAGAATATTCTAGCTTCTAATCTGTGGGGTTTTAACAATAAAAATCATTAGTAGTAGGGTTAAGACATACTCCTAAGCAACCGGTGATTGCAATCATCCATGTTTTCTTTAACACATCATAGCAACATTAAAGATGTTTGCCTTCTCATCTTGGATGCTTTACTGAACTACTGAAGTATACTGTGTTCTTTATTTCTTGATCATTTTTAGGAGTGCTTTTCATGGTCTATGCGATTTGACCATTTCTTGTTATAGTTCTATACTACTACAACTTGCAAATGCTTATATTTTTGGAACAGAGTTAGTAACATAAGCATTTTCAGAGATAAGTTTTTACATCGTATAGTTTTCATGTTTAATCCTGGAGCTTTAACAAGTCTGCATACTTGATAATCCGTGGAATCGATACTTAATACTAACATGGATGAATGGATGATGGACCTGAATCTTACGACTTGCAAACTTGACATTTGCTTTGTTTCTTTGATTTAAGTATGGAAGTGATGCATTGTTGTTTTTATATATATTGTATGTTGTATGCTTAATGTTTTGTTGCTCTGGCTCGTGGGCTAAATGAGCTAGCAAGCGAGCCGAACCTTTTATATCTTGTTAGGATAACAAGTCGAGATAACTTGTTATTGCAATGAGCCAGACCAAACCAAGCAGAGCCGTCTCATTATCCAGCATACTTTGGTTTTGGTATCCAGTGCAAAGTACGCAATCAAGACAATTGTTAGGGGAAAAAATGTTTCCTAAAGCAAATGAGCTGTAGCCGTCCTATGACCGTAGCTAGCTGGCGGGTGCCTTTTTCACAGCCTGACAAGATTACAGGAGAATGGTAGGCCAATGTCTGGTGTATGGGGCTAATGGCGCCAATGTATAGGTATGCTGCTATGCACCATCAATCAGAGATCTCAATCAAAGATCGCTGCAAATCATCCATCAGCTAAACACCGGACAAAATGCACGTTGGTCCGGCTTATTAGCGGGCGGTCTAGCATGGAACCATGAGCTACACTACAAATATATTACTCCCAGTGAAAAGCCTTCTCCAAAATGCAGCAGTTGTTTGTACTTGTGGCTTTTGACTTTTGGCAAAGGGAGAAAAAAGGGGCAAGAGTAAAGGTGAACAGTCATTGATTTATATTGGGTTGCTGGTCCATGGCTTCACAGAGAGACAGGTCGCTCACACTGTCACACAATTCAAGTTTTCCACTGTTGTGCTGCCCTCCCAACTCCAGTGATAGAAACAGAAGCATGGCCAGGAAAGAAAAAGAGGGAAGGAGAAAAAACTTCTGACAAATTTTAAAATTCCCTGCAAGCTTAGGTCGTTTTCTGCCTACACAGGCTGCCACCCCTCTGCATAGTGCTCCTCCATGATGCAATTATTCTACCATAAAACTATTAGGGAATGTAGATGTAGAACCCACATCTCACTGCACTTCTTCTCCCTGCTTTTTGTATGTTTTGTTGTTCATGCTTGCAGCATGCAAGGTCTCCGCATTTTCGGCTACTGCTTTTGGGAGCTACACTTCGCTGCCAAGCATGTACTGTACTTGTCTACATGCTTTATTTGCTTCGAATCCAAATTGCTCCTCTCTCTAAAAAAAAAATCCAAACTGCTTGGTGCATATATCGATGGCTAGATAATAACTCAATATATGTTCTCGCGAGCTAGTGCTTGTTGGTCAAGATCATTCGGTCCTTTTTTTTTAATTATCAAGTGTTGGTTAATTGGTAATGAGGGCCAGGGTTTACGATTCCGACATACCATTCCGTTTCGAGTATTGGCGGAATTCGGAATTTCGCGAAATCCATTGGAAAACCGGTAAATTCCGAACAAATTTCATAAACCAAAATTTGAATACAAATTCTTCTGAATTTGCCGACAAGTTCTTGAAAACCACTCGGTTTTGGCGAAATTCCGATCGAAATCATCGAAATTTCGATCAGTAATTTGTAATAGAGGTGATTTGCTGAAATTCTTTTTTTTCCTGATGTAAGTTTAAGTAAATACACACAATACATCATTTTTTTTCGAAAATTTATATCCCAATAGGTTCTATGAATATCATAGTATTTATAAGATTTTATTTGATTTGTTTTCTTTTTTTATCAATTTAAATTTGAATTTGGATGAAACTCCTCAAAATCTTAGACGGTTTCTACTTTCGAGCCTCGTTGAAACGTCAAAATTTCGCGAAATCTGACCGGATTTCGTCGGAATCGTAAACCCTGATGAGGGCTTAAAATTACTTCATATCCTTATGTATTTAACTAATGTTTTGCCATTTATTGCGTACCAACTTTTTGTTGACATATGATACATTAATAAATTTAATAAATATAGTTGCATTGCACTCCTTCCATCCCAAAAAAACCTAAGACTAGGTGTGACGTATCATAATACAACGAATCTAGACACATCCTATTCTAAAGTTGTTTTTTTGAAACAGAGGGAGTACATGATTACATGCCTATAACTTGTTAACATTCAGCTCAAGCCAGAGAGACATGTGAATGAAACAACGAAAAAAATATTTTAGGATGAGGCATTTATACTTCTACTTTTAAAATTGAGCAATTTTATAGTCTTTGAAAAGGTACCAAAAATTTACATGTAAAATTTGGTACCTCATAATACCAAATTTACAATAGAAAAAATGATACCTCATGATACCTTCTCAAGGGTTGTAAAATTGCTCTTTAAAATTAGGTGACTAAAATGAAGATAATCATATATCAATTTTAAAACTAAGTTCTAAAATTCAAGGTTGACACAAAAATCGTTTCACTTTTTTTCTACATTTACATTAAAGACTCATGAGTCAAATGCGCACGCTATGAAGTAGACACCACATTATCACACATGCGAATGTGTTTTCCTTAACACATGTTCAAAGAAACAAGGCTGTGTTTAGTTTCTGAAATTGGGGAGAAGTTTGGGAAAAATTGGTAGTTTGGAAAAAAGTTGGGAGTTTATGTGTGTAGGAAAGTTTTGGATGTAATGTGATGTGATGTGATGGAAAGTTGGAAGTTTGGTGTGAACTAAACAGGGCCCAAATATCAGGGTAAATCTCCTACCTCATCGCATTCCTATTGAAAACGTAAGGGGTTGTTTGAATGCTATACTAAGTTTATCACCACTATTTTATGCCGCACCTGCCCAGTTGTGGCTAAAAAAAATAAGCCACACCTTAGCTAGCAAAATATGACTTTTTTAAGTTGATGACATGTAGGATCATAAAATATGAGAAGAAATCTGGTCACAATTGTGACTACGAACCAAACAAAAAGTTAACTTGATCAAACTTGCTTAACATAAGATGTGATAATTTTTGGCAAACTTTAGAGTGAACCAAGCAGTCCTTAAATCTTCATGAATGAAATCTTGCACCTACGACTCCTCCATCATGTCATGTCATTTATTCATGTTCCAAAGTTTGTTGGTTTGGCATGTCCAGTGCCCACAGACAATCCTCGAGCGTACGACCCCACCTGCCCACCTAGAATAACCGTGAGAAGAAACCATTTATAAAACTTCATAAACCATCAAGTACATTCGAGGCCAGTATTTACACCATCCTCTATGCACCCCCTCCCTCCCTCTACTATCGTAAAGATGAAGCCTTTTCGTACAAAGGCCCCTCCCTCCCTCTCCATGTTACAATGATGGGGACCCCGGACCCGAACCCTCCGTGAACCTGGTCCACGGGCTCCCAACACATATACCCCGCCATAATAAATTCTCGGATGTAGCCCGAGGGGCAACCAACCCACTGTAGGGTGGGCCCGCCGTGCGCCGTGGTCCATACGCCCGGTCCATCGCTAAATACTCGCTCGCGTGCTCGTACTCCTCCCTCCTCGATCCCGGTAATCACCACCACCGTGGCGTTCCGTTCGCGTCGCGCCGCGCTCGCGTTGCCTCCCCGCCCCGGCGCGAGCGAGCGAGCAATCAATGGCACCCACCATGTCCGCCGCCATCACCACCACCATGCCCGGCGTGGCGGCCTCCTCGTACGTGCCCCGTCCTCGCCGAGCAGGCAGCAGCTAGCTAGCTAACCGCCCTCGCCGCGCGGTGTCCGTCCCCACCCCCCCCCCCCCCCCCCCGGCGCCGCCGCCGCCGCGTTACGCCCGGGCGGCTGTACACTGCCCCCCTCCTCCCGCTTTATTCAGCTGTGCTCGCGTCAGCGTCGCTCGTCGTGGTTTTGACCTCCGCCCCCTGACACGCGCAGGGCGCGCAGGGAGCTGCGCTGCACCTGCACCTGCACGCACCCCTGCAGGGCGAGGGATGTCCCTGTCCCACTGCACGGCACGCCCGCTACCTGCTCGATAAAAGTTGCGCAAGCAAAGGTCAGTTGCTCTCGCCATTAACGCTCCCAAAAACCTCGGTTTACGCCATCCGCTCCTCCTCCATTTAGTTCGATTGGTCGCCTCAGCAGAGCGAGCCATTGCCGTGCCTCTCTCGTGCGGTGCTCCTCCTCCTACTCTTCCTGCTCCCGTTTTGGCCGAAACTTTTTGGCAACATATCTCGTCGAGGGCCTTGGAGCCACCTGCTTGTCCGTTGCGGCGTCGTCACTGGCTGTAGCAAAAGTTTCAATCTTGGAGGTATACTCTCTGCTCTGCTCTCTCTCTCTCTCTCTCACTCACGCACACGCACTCCTCATCCATCGCTTCACGCAATGCTTGGATTTTGTCCCTAGGTATCCGTTTGCTCCTCCTTGTCCACATTCATCTCACCTTGCACTCTTGCGGCGTGGGCGTAAAAAGGAGATAAACTTTCGCGGTTCTTGGAGCAAGCTAGCTCGCTAGCTAAGCACACTTCTTGTCAGTCTATCTCTCTCTCTCTCTCTCTCTCTCTCTCTCTCTCTCTCTCTCTCTCTCTCTCTCTCTCTCTCTCTTCAGTTCAGTCCCCTCATGTGGCTGGTTCACTGAGAGCGAAAAGGGCTTTGCATTTTTTCTTCGAGGTGCCACCGCCCACCTGGGAATTCTTGACCTATCGATTCTCTGTCTGTCTCTCTCCCTTTATCTGTATCTGATTGCTGAAAAAGTTTCAGAGTCTTGAATGTTGTATGGCCACAAAAATGCAGATGTTGGAGGCACGCTCCTGTTGATTTCTCTCAAGAGCTCAAGTCTTGGAGAGGTGACAGCTGACAAGGTGACCCAATTTGATGTTTTTTACTCGCTTGGAAGTTACCACGATTTGGATACGCCCGTTCAACCACCCTGAATTTCTGGCCTTGATCTTGAATTTTGTGCCTTCTGATCTGATGTTGCAGCAGCAGCAGGGAAGACTCACAGTTTTTTTTTTTCTTGGGCGCTTCAGTCTCCGCTTCTTCTTCTTCTTCTTCTTCTTCTCTCTGCTGCTCACGCTGAACTGGCGGTAGTTTTGGCGGTTTAATTGGAGAGCTTGGCTGAGATGGAGAGCCGAGGGAGGCGGCCGCGGAGCCCGGAGAGGCAGAGGCCGGCGGCGAGGAAGGTGCCGGTGGTGTACTACCTCACGCGGAGTCGCCACCTTGAGCATCCTCACTTCGTCGAGGTGCCTGTCTCCTCGCCGGAGGGGCTCTATCTCAGAGGTCAGTGGATGCCAGCGACAGCAACAAAGAAGTTTCTTTAACTCTCCCTGTATAATTTACTCTTGTAATTTACTTTTACAGATGTGATTAGCCACCTTAACATGGTGCGCGGCAAGGGTATGGCCGCTATGTACTCGTGGTCCTGCAAGAGGTACTGCAGAATTGTTCTCGTTGGTAATAATTTTGGGCTGTCTGAAATTTAATTTGATCGGTTTGAGAAATGCAATCTTTCAGGAGCTACAAGAATGGATTCGTGTGGCATGATCTTGGAGAGGATGATCTCGTCCACCCGGCAACCGACGGCGAATATGTGCTCAAGGGCTCCGAGCTCTTGGACCAGTCTTCTTCAGGTAAGTGATCTTCCATGAATTGGCATTTGTCTCTGAACTTTGGACTGGAAACTGCAGTGCTAAGTTGCTGACTATTGTTGCCTTTTGCCTGTTTAGGCCAATTTTATCAGGGTACCAATGGAAACCAAAAGCAACAGAGCAGGCTGAAAGAGGGTGCACGGCTGCCTTTGCCTAGAGAGGCTTCCTATTCCTCCTCCCCTCCTAGTGTGATAGTTAGAGAAGCCAAGCCGAGGCGTTCGCCTTCGGTTCCTTCTCTAGAAGAGGATGACTCACCAGTGCAATGCAGAGTTACCTCCTTGGAGAACATGTCGCCAGAGTCGGAGCCTCAAAGAACTCTCTTGTCAAGGGCTGGTTCCGCGAGTCCTGCAGAATTCAGAGTTTACAAGCCCACTGGCTGTGTGGATGCTGCAACTCAAACTGATGACCTCGGCAGAAGGTCAGTCCGGAAAGTGCCCGAGATGCATAAGAAGAGTTTGAGCACTGATCATGACTCCGTAGTCCGGGAAATTACTGAGTACCGGCAAAGCCAACCACGCCGGTCAGCAGAGCTCCAAGGGATCGCCAGGGAGGCCATGTCCCAGTGTCATACTCCACTGAGCATACCTTCATCCCGTGGCAAGTCGGAGAGTTTAGAGTCCTTGATACGAGCAGATAACAATGCATTGAATAGTTTTCGGATTCTTGAAGAGGATGATATCATTATGCCAACCTGCCCCAAGCTGAGGCCAGCGAATGTACTAATGCAACTTATCACCTGTGGTTCGCTTTCGGTGAAAGATCATGAGAATATCAGACTTGTTGAAGGATACAAGCCAAGGTTCCCAAACATGAAGTTCCCGTCACCGTTAATTTCTCGTACCATGATGATGGGTGAGCTTGATTACCTGTCAGAGAATCCCAGATTGATGGGTATGCGTCTGGAAGACAAGGAATACTTTAGTGGGAGCCTTATCGAAACTAAGATGCAAAGAGATGTACCCGCTGACAGATATTCAGCGCTTAAACGTTCTTCTTCCTACAATGCGGAAAGGTAAGCTTTATTTCTTCAATACAAAATTTGAACTTGTGCTCAACTATTTTGAATTTGAAGGCTTCAGTTTTGTTCTCTTATGAGTTCTGAGTGCATGTAGATATGTGTTGGGTATTTGGGTGTCTGGGACTATTTAATGCTATTTGAGTCTTTGGCTTGTGCTATTAGTTGTGGAAATGGTTAGATATTTTATCCGTCTGAATGTAGGCTGATTCTGTAGCAATATATATGCTATGGTTTTCAATTAAGACAGTGCTTTAGAAAAAATGCTCTCGTATCGAGCAGAAATCGAAGGCTCGTACTTTTCAGTTGTATAATGCCCTTTTTCATTGATTCATTGTGCATTTACCATGAAAACCCAGTTTTTTTACCAGACAATGCTCAATGCATTTAACCAAAATCAGTTGAGCTTGGTAGATCTCCTGCGTGTTTGAGAAAAAAAAGTTCAGCTTGGTGGCCATAAGAATAAGATGCAAGTGTATGAAATACATACCTGGTTGAGTTATATTCACGGAAGGGGCTTGTTAGGTTAGGAGCAGACAATTAATAATCAGAAAAGAAACATGTACCGTAGATAATTTATGAACAAGGACCATTGCTTTTATCATTCCGTTGATGTCAATGACAAGGGCGTTTGTACTTAGCTTAGCTTGGTGCCAACACCGCTGCATGTCTCCATAAAAAAACAAACACTGCATCCTTGTCATATTGTGCCCAGCATGCAGCTGGCAAACCATATAGCAAACAAAATAAGTAAATCCAAGAATTTTGGAGCCCCATTGTTGCAAAATTGATGAAATATGCTTATTGAGAAATACTTGAAATTAATTTCAAAACGGAAATTTTCACTATCACCACACCAGGCCTTTTTATTCCCTGCATTTTACATTTTCAGTTTTTCTTATGCCTTCTACACAACCTCCACACAAGGCCTGGTTTGATGATTTGAAAATAGTGTAATAAGGAGATATTGAGAGTGAATAGTTTTTCTGAAGATCTTGCCAAAAATTAAACACAGAAAGCCCTTCTGTCGCTTCTTTTTTTTTGTCATTACTTCGCTTGTACAGTTCTAATTCCATGCAGCTAGCCTGATTTCTACATTGGTACAACACGAGCCACCCGTCAGATGTAGAGGACCACGCTAGACAGTTGGCTGGCAAGATTCTTCAGTTGCTCAACTGAAATACAACAGTCTTACTGTTTCTTCTTGCTCATGAACAATATGTTGTTATCCTTACAAGCTGCCAATCTAGAGGGACCAACTTGTTAAATAGTAGGCACTGCCAAAGCCAGCGAAGTTCTTGCACAGATCCTTGTCCTCAATGGACCAATGTTTCTCCCAGTTTCTTGAAATCCAAAATTTTACCTGCAAAAAATTACAGCATGGTGAAGAGTTTGTTAGAAGCACTGTCATCTGCAGCCATTCACAACTTAGCATGTGAATTTTCCTCTCTTTCTTAATGAAACATGTTCTTACCCATGAACAAACAATTTGCAGGAGCAACGAGACGCTAGATTGCGCGAGACCTGACGAAGACACCGTCAACACATCTCGCGCAAGGTGCCTCCCTCGGACGCCGATACTGTCATCCTTCCTGCACCCCAAGAGCGAGGCAATGAAGTCACCGATCTCCGACTGCCGGAGGAGCTCGTCGGCCGGACCAGACTGCAGCCTTGCTTCATCAGGAGACGGCAGCAAGAGGTTCATTGACGCCACAGGAGCACCGGGCAGCAGGATAGACTCTTTCAGGAAGGAGGAGAAGCTCGTCAAGATCGAAGAAAGTTAAGTGCTAGTGGCCTCTCTTAACCCTCCCCAACTCTTTGTCATTGCTGGGTATGCACTCCATGCTTATTACCCTTTACAATTAGAGCAGCAGAATCTGCAGAATTTTGCTTCTGCAATGACCCCATCTTGGTATTGAGACCTGCATCTTTTTTTTCTGAAATTTGTTCCTGCAGGCTGTCGTCAGGAGCTCGAGTCGTGATTCAGTACACGGTGCCCTGCAATGGCGACAGCGATGAAGGCTGAGCTTGCACCCATGATCAGCGTTGAGTTATTCATATAGGCTCTGTTGATAGAGAGAGATCAAGTTACTGACGAAATGAAATGCCTCTCGTTTCTTTCTTCAGATTGAGATGTTAAGTTTGGAATTATTTTTCAAGCATTCAGTTAGCCTAGAGTATTCTTCTCTCTTCTTCCTATCTTTACGTTATTATCAAAATCTCTTCTCCTTATCATCTGTAAGTGCCTTTAAATTAATTATAGAGTATAATGTATTGTTCGTTTTGTATTTTGCTTCTGTCCTTAAATCAAGAGAGAGTAGTGATCTTCATCATCTATCCGTGCATCTTGTTTTTTTTTTTTATACATGTGGTGATGTGGATGAGTGGATGAAGAGAAATAAACAAAACTTGTTCAGATTTAACGGATGTATGCAAAAGAAAAAATTATATATTTTACATCTTTGCATCGATGATATTATTCAGAGAAGAACTCACAGATTCTGTTTAGTTTTAAAGTTTTTCTTCAAACTTCCAATTTTTCCATTACATCAAAACTTTCCTACACACACAACCTTCCAACTTTTCCGTCACATCGTTTCAATTTCAACCAAACTTTCAATTTTAACGTGAACTAAACACAGCCTCAACTTGAAGAGAGAATTGGAGAGGAAGATGGACCCCTGCTTTGAGATGCGTAAATGCTACGTGGCTCTACGAGAGTCTCCCATAGCCTATACGAGGCGTCTTCTCGGTCTCTGTCAGTGGGCCCGGCTAGGCCAACCTTCTGTTCGTATCCACCCCGGCCACGGTGAAGAATTCGCGCCACGGCGAGTAGCTCCCGCACGTCCGATCGAGATCTCCCGCCTGATCGGACGGCTCACGCGCATCGGCCGGTACACGCGTCACCACGAGACCTCAAACTCCGCGGCGTCGATCGAGTCCAATACGAGTAGGAGACGAAACGAAACCGCCCTTAAATTCGGCGGGAAAAAAAAGGCTGCGAAATTCTCCTCAGATCGATCGATTTTGCTCGTCAGATCAGCCATGGCGGGCAGGTCGTCGTCGTCGTTCCGGTTGCTTGACCTGGTCCGGCCGTTCATGCCGCTGCTGCCGGAGGTGCGGGAGCCCGACGGCCGGCGCGTCCCGTTCCGGCGGAAGCTGGCGTGCACGGCGGCGGCGCTCTTCGCCTTCCTCGCCTGCAGCCAGCTGCCGCTCTACGGGCTCCACAGGGCGGCGGCGGCCGGCGGCGGCGCCGACCCGTTCTACTGGGTCCGCGCCATCCTCGCCTCCAACCGCGGCACCGTCATGGAGCTCGGCATCACCCCCGTCGTCACCGCCGGCACCCTCGTCCAGCTCCTCGTCGGCTCCAACCTCGTCCGCGCCGACTCCTCCAATCCCGACGACCGCGCCCTCCTGTGAGTAGATCGATCGAGTTCATCAGATCATGGCGTTGCGTTCTTGCATGTGTTTGACGTGATTTCTTTTCAGGAGCGCGGCGCAGAAGTTGCTCTCGATCGTGATCACCGCCGGCGAGGCGACGGCGTACGTGCTGTCCGGGGCGTACGGGAGCGTCGGCGTGCTCGGCGCCGGCAACGCCGTGCTCGTCGTGCTGCAGCTCGTGCTCGGCGGCATGGTGGCCATCTTCCTCGACGAGCTCCTCCAGAAGGGGTACGGGTTCGGCTCCGGCATCTCCCTGTTCACCGCCGCCAACACCTGCGAGGGCGTCGTCACCAGGGCGCTCAGCCCGGCGACGATGGACCGCGGCCGCGGCGCCGAGTTCGTGGGCGCGGTCACCGCCGCGGCGCACCTGCTGGCGACCAGGGCCAGAAAGCTGTCCGCGGTGCGCGAGGCCTTCTTCCGCGGCGGCGGCGGCGGCAGCCTCCCCGACCTGCGCGGCCTGGCCGCCACCTGCGCCGTCTTCCTCGCCGCCGTCTACCTCCAGGGCGTGCGCGTGGCGCTGCCGGTGCGGCCGCGGAACGCGCCGCGCAGCCACCGCGGCGGCGCCTACAGCGTCCGCCTCCTCTACACCTCCGGCATGCCCGTCGTGCTGCTCTCCTCGGCGGTCTCGTCGCTCTACGTCGTCTCCCAGGCGCTGTACCGCCGGTTCGGCGGGAGCCTCCTCGTCGACCTGCTCGGCAAGTGGACGCCGGACGCCGCCGTCCCCGTCGGCGGCATCGCCTACTACGTGACCGCGCCGGCGAGCGCGGCGAGCGCGGCGGCGAACCCGCTCCACGCGGCGATGTACGTGGCGTTCGTGCTCGCGGCGTGCGCGGCGCTGTCCAGGGCGTGGGTGGTGGTGTCCGGGTCGTCGTCCCGGGACGTGGCGAGGCGGCTCCGGGAGCAGCAGATGGTGATGCCGGGGATGCGGGAGGCGAGCATGCAGAGGGAGCTGGAGCGGTACATCCCGGCGGCGGCGGCGCTCGGCGGCGTGTGCGTCGGCGCGCTGACGGTGGCCGCCGACCTGATGGGCGCCGTCGGCTCCGGCGCCGGGATGCTGCTCGCGGTGACCACCGTGTACCAGTGCTACGAGGCCTTCGAGAAGGAGAAAACCTATTAGGACTTCTTCTTCTTCTTCTTCTTCTTCGAGAGAGAGATTTTGATTTGTGCAAAAGTTCGTTTGTTTAGTCCATCAAATTCAGAATTTGTTTGGGTTTTGTTCATCAAATCCAAATTTTGTTCTGAACTCAAATACTGTTCATCGACTTTAGATGTGGTGCTTGACGATGGGCGCAAAGTTTGACACATTTTACGGTCCATGATTATTCTGCGGTAGCAGCCCAGGTTTGAACTTGTCTGGGCTGAAGAGCCTTCGGGCGAAGGAATAAGTTCAGCTGCCGTCCCTCAACTTTACGTCCAGTTTGTATGTCATCCCTAATCCCTAATACCAGAAATCTTCACCCCTAAACTATATAAAACCATGCAATTAAGGTCCATAGCAGTATAGATATGTGGTTTTGCAGACGTGGCATTCTAGTCAGAAAAAAAAATAAAAAATAATCATGGAGTCCACATGTAAGGGAGACTTAAAAAAATGTGGGACCCACATAATCTTCTTTCTTCTCCCTTCTCTCTTTTTCTTCTCTTCTCTTTCTTCTCTTCTATTCTCTTTTCTCTTATGGCAGCCGGCGAGCTCCGACTTCGTCCCCGGCACCTAGCGGCTGTCCCACCCAGTCCCTATCAGTCTCCTCGGCTATCGTCGCCTACTCTGGCTCCGTCACCGTCCATGTTGAGCCGGTCCTGCATGCGCCTGCGCCTTCGCTCAGCTTCCCCTCTTTGCTCTTCTCCATGCCGCGCAGTAGCAGGTGCTGGTTGTCCAGGTCGGGGCACCGCGCCGGCACCAACCTAGTCACGACAACAACGACGCAAAAGCGCGGCAGCGGGATAGGGGAGCGGCCGCGTGGCGGGAGGGGGAAGAGGGCCAAGCTCCGCCACACCTGACGAGGCGACGATGCAGCCTCCTCGTTGCCATGATTTGGGAATTGGGAGGAGAGACTGGAGAGGAGGAAGGGGAAGAGAGAAGAGCTGAGGAGGAAGGGGAAGAGAGAAGACCTGCGAGCTGTGTGGTCCACTTTTGTTTTTGTCACGTAAGTTCTTAGTCAGCTCGAATGGACTAGGTCAACTTTGCCACATCAGCGAAACCCCTATCCATACTACTAAGGGACTTATTTTGCATGGTTTTGAACAATTGAGGGGGTCGACATTTTTGGTATTAGGGATTAGGGATGTCGTACAAACTCGACGTAAAGTTAAGGGATGGCGGGTGAACTTATTCCTTGGGCGAAAACGGGCTGGTAAAGGGTCTAACTCAAACAATCGTTTTCCTTTTGGAATAACATCTTTAGGTCTCTCATATTGATGTCAAGTTTATTCAGTATCCCTGAATCGTAAAATCAGGTACAAAACATCCCTTTTCTTTCAAAATTGATGCAAATATAGTTATAAGGTAGTATTGAAGGTGGTTTTGGGTGACGTGGTGCTGACATTGCACAAGAAGCGAAAATAAGGAAATAAAAAACCATGTGGGACCCACATGTAAGTGAAATAACATTCTTTCTTATCCCCTCACGCTCTCAGGTGGCAGCTGCGCAACCCACGGACTCGCCCTTGCATCGGAGGAGGGGACGGGTCTGCTGCAGCGGTGGTGGACACCGTCAGTTTTCCGTCCGCCGACTGTCTCTCTCATCCTCGTCTCCTCTCACCTCTCCCACTCCCTGCTCCCTGCCGCAGACAAACCCCCCACCACCATCAAGTTGCCGCTTTAGGGGCTCGATTGAGAGTGGAGGAAACAACCACCACCCTTCCATCAACCCCATCGCCCTCGAGTTCACCACAATGTTTCTCTACCCAAACACGACCTCTTGTGGCGAGTTCTAACTATGGTAGTAGCACCAGGCGCACCCGTTCTACGCCCCCAACATCATCCGCTTCATCGATGACCTCACCGCGGTGGTGCCGTCCTCATGCGGCGGGAGGGGCCCCAATACCAGCGGCATCATCAGATGCCAAAACCGTGGCAACCAGGCAAAGGAGGACTGCACCCACCTTCGCTGCCACACCTGTTGCAAGAGCCATGGCTTTGACTGCACCACCCACTTCAAGTCCACCTGGGTCCCGCCTACGATGCACCGCGAGCGCTAGAGCCACCTCGCCTCCGCCGCCACGGCATCCACCCCACCTCTACTTGCATGTGGGTCCGATGTGAAGGACATATTTTTTTTTGTTTTTGCATCTTGTGCCACTTCACCCAAAATCGACTTCAATATTACCTTAGGACTACATTTACACCGGTTTTAAAACATGAGGGGTACATTGTACCCGATTTTATGGTTTAGGAATGTAATTCAAACTCAATGTCAAATGAAGGACCTAAATCTATATATTCTCAAGCCGGCTGGTTTGCCGGGTTATGATTGGGCCACTTGGCGCTGTTAAGATGTAAGATAAATCAGGGATGGGACTACCTATTCATTTGTCGATAAATTTTCTCCTAAAAATTTGACAGATATAATTATAGTACAATCGTAGTGTAATTACACTGTAATTTATATGTAATTACACTGTAACTTGCATGTAACTACAGTGTAACTTATATGTAAGTTTTACATAATTTTGAATCGTTAGATCTATTACAAGATTTATTTTGGTGAGGAAGAAAACAAATCATAGCACACACATATGTGAAAGAATTTGTTCCCACGACCTCCAATTTACTAAAATAACATGTTACGGGGAGATTTTTGAAAGTTACATACAAGTTACACTATAGTTACAGTGTAATTACATGCAAGTTACAGTGTAATTACACTACGATTGTACTGTAATTACATCTGTCAAATTTTTGGGGAAAAATTTGTTGAAAAATATATAGCAAAATCGATCAGGGATTATGGATGGTAAAAAAAAAAGGAAAACACATGCATGCGCTGCGCCACGCGAGCTTTCTCGAACGAAAGTGCAGCAAGCCAGCAACATTCTAGAGAGGCTTCCGAGTTCCGATAATCCGATCCACCTGCCCTCAAATATATTCAACCGCACAAGTGATTCATGTGAATGGTTAAGAACAATAATCGCAAAATCTATTTCGAGAGGCATCTCGATTTAGACTTAACGAGCGACGCGGACAATTACGTGAGAAGTACTAGCAGCGTTACAGACATGCATGCAGGTAGTTTTTGCTATTAGGTTGTGCATATTTTTTTTCTTCTTATGAATTTTTCTCTTAAATTACTTATCCGATCTATAATCCGATTACACCGTTGTGTTCGTAACAATTAAATCTTTACAACAAGATCTCACATGATTATATTTTGATGAAAAATCACAAATTACTTTTATGATATGTCTAAATTACTTTTAGATTTCACTAAGTTACTTCTTAGACATACAAAAATAAATTCAGTAAAGTCTAAAAGTAATTTACATATATTATAGAAATAACTTAGAACAAAATGAATGCAACTTTGGCATGTCATTTGAAGTAAATCCGTTGTAGAGATAAAACATGACTCTATCTAGAAATTAAATTAATCAGCACAAATTATTGAATTAACTAAAAACAATAATAAAAGTAATCACCTCAGAGCATTATGAATGTATAGGAAGTATTTTAATCAAATTAAAAAAGTAACTTATATATATGATAATTATATATATATGATAATTTGTTCAATGAAAAAAGGTGTTAATTAAAGTTACTTTCTTTTTGTTATAAGTTACTTCTATAATATATGTAAATTACTTTTAAGCTTTATTGAATTTACTTTTGTATGTCTAAGAAGTAACTTAGTGAAATCTAAAAGTAATTTAGACATATCATAAAAGTAATTTATGATTTTTCATCAAAATATAATCATGTGAGATCTTGATGTAAAGATTTAATTGTTACGAACATAACGGTGTAATCGGATCGTATATTGAATGAGTAGTTTAAGAGAAAATTGTATTTAAAGTATAGGTGGATTGTGTCTATTATAGATGGAGTGGTAGCCACTAGCTGTGTAGTCACGCCCAACAATAATACCTCCATCAATAAATACATTGATTGTCCTGTGTTGCTAAGAAAAAAAAATTCTCCCAAAATGATTGTTCGTTGCCTTAATTTTACTAGCGGCTCATTTTGTTGGCACGTAGAATTAAAAGATGGTGTGTAAAAATGATTTTTATTAAGTAGTATTAAAATATGTGAAGCGTGTCAATTAGTAGCATCTAAGAAAGCTACCGTTATGTCTATTAATTTTTCTGACAATTATTAACGTAGGAACAAGTTTCGTTCAAGGATATTTTTGAACAATTTTCTAAAGGTATACAAAATAGAAAACAGTAAATAACTAAATCAAATTAATCACAGAAGATAGGATGAAAATTCATAATCCTAAGAGTCAATAGATTTTCAAGAGTGTATACATACATGAAACATTTAATTCATGAATGTCACATTCTATAAAACATGCTTTTAAAAAAAAGAGAAGCATATTACATCCTATTTGATGAACGTATTTTACACAAAGCATATATTATTTCTTATTTTATAAATGTAAGTTTTCATGGAATTTTAAGGTACTTAAACTACTTTTTATGAAAGATCTATATAGTAATTTCCACATTCCAAATATACACTATATAATGTGTGCACCGGGTATGCTACATTTTTTTCTTCGGTATAAGCGACTATACAAAAATTTCTATTTTAGATGTTCAACATAGTTTTCAAATTTATTTAGATAACCAAAATTGTATATTTCAATCGGCCCCTTATCACTTACAAACACAAAATAACCAATTAAGGGATACTTTCAAATGTATGAAATTTCATTAAAAATTTTATTGGCATTAAACTAATTCCATATTTTCTTTGAAGGGATGAACTAATTGATCCATATAAACATGGAAATTTTATTGAGACTAGAGGAGCCACAATAATATGTACAGAACACAAATCAGTCGGCGTGCCAACTGGCATGCTGATTTTCTAGTCACATTCTAAAATGGATCACCAATTTTTTTATGACGGTGATATCGCTAAAATAGTTCCATGGTGCCACTGCTAATTATTGACCTCTCCATGACTTGAAGTCTTGAACTGATGTTGATCTGTATAGGTGACTTGAATTGACGCTGTTGTTATTCATTTGATCTTCCTCGGTTCTATGTTATTGTTCGTCTCAACGTTAACTCGAACTGTCTACATAATCTTAGATTGCTCTATGTGTCGTATATGTGATATGTGATCTTTGCATGGTTTAATTTGTGGCCACCAAAATCTGAGTTACGTTTCAGGATGTACCAAAATATTTTTTGGTATTCTATGATGTTTGTGTGGTATGGTATTGCGGGGTTTGTGGCTGCCAAATCCTGGCTCTTTTTCAGGATGCAGCGAAGGCTGTGTTCGCGAGGGGTCAGGAACCCCTCTTCTCCTGCGTGCAAAATAAAACAGTGGATTAGCGCATATTAATTAAGTATTAACAAATAAATTTAAAATTAAATGGATGAAAGTTTTTATGGTCCATCAACTAGTACCTCCAGGTACTGGTACCGTTGAATCAAGAGGGGCATGATTGGGAAAAGAAAAGAAGGGAAGTAGCGGTGGAGAACATTAATTAGCGCCATCGCCCTTTGACCCGATTCTTCAATCTAGCATCATCGTCTTGTTCGTGAACTTTCTGATCGCCAAAGTCGCTACATCGGTGTTCTTTCATGGCCACCAGCACCATCGTAGTGCTACCTGAGTGTTCATCCGTGTCGCCGTCGCCGATTAACTACTGATTGGTCTGAGCGGTGCCGATGCATCGAGGGATCCGGAGGCCGTAAAAATCACATGTATCATCAGATAAACCAATATAAACTTGATTTGACTTGGTTCGCTAACCAATTTAAATCTAGCATGCATATGTAATTAATCCCTACATCGACCCAAAAACATATATATGAATCACACGCCACCGATTTTCAAGTTTTGGGGAAAAAATGTGGAGCTATATGTCGTACAAATTGGATATCAATGTTTTGAATCCATGTCTGAATAGAACCAATAGATTAGCTTCATCCATCTACGATAGTGAGAGCATACTGTGATTGAAAAGGATGAGAGGAAAAAAAAGATCAAGGCAGATGGTTCTGCCATAGTGCCATGGATGAGCCGAGGAAAAAAAATCAACACGGATGGTTTCAAATCGCTAGCGAGGAAGATGCGTTGTGCGGCGAGGGTGCCGACGGCTGGTCGAACTCCTGTCGCTGGGGATGGTGAGGATGTTTCCTCGGGAGACCGGATCCAGTGCCTTGGTGGCCAGCGCTTCCAGATCTTGCACCCCCCAGGCTTGGGGCAGCCGGATCCAGACCCTAGCTCCCTCCCTGTTTCTCGTCGTTGGTGAGTTCTCCTGCAAGGTAGGTGCGCTGGGAGACGAGAAGAGGAATACCATGGGGCGTCAGGCGCAAGAACTCCCGAGTCGGGATTCCTGCGAGAGGGACGCGGCTTCGTGGTTAAACACGAAATTCCAAATTTACCCTTCGGACTACTAGTACAGAGCAGGATGAGTGCAGGTACCGCGCGCTAGGTACTCGATTGTCGACAGCCATTCGTTATACTGCTGGACGGTAAAAATTCCCTAAATGGATTGATCTGACTTTTTAAAGCAACTTTCTTATAGATATTTTTTCAAACAAACACACTGTGTAGTAATTTAGGAAGCGTGTGTGGAAACTCATGCTAAAGAACACAACCTAAGTTTTGGTGGCATAATACCTATGCTAAAGAATGGTACATATGTGGGATACCTCCCGTGTCTATGATCATTATCCAAATTATAGACATTACTTAGCATAAAGACGGGGATGCGAAGGAATATATGTGATCCCGCTAAGGTCACATACATGTATCGAGTCATTTGTGGTGTTGTTCAAATCACGGACAGGATTGGACATAGCATCTATCAGTGGTGGACCTATGCATAAACTGCGGGGTCGGCTGACCCCACATCTTTTAAAAAAACACCCCATATAGGCATTTATTTTCATGTATAAACCCAGAAAAAATAGAGAAATGACACCACTTAAATACAAACTAGTAGTAATTGACTCCACAAGATTAAATTCATGGCTCCACCACTAACATCTATGATGAATTCATACCACCAATATTGTTTTTTCCGTCTGAGATGGTTGCACGTCAAAGACAAGATATATCTGTATTTGTGTTGGGCACAACAGGGATATACACGGATGGGGTATGTCCATGTCTATGGGTCCACATCACGGGCGTAGAACAAGATACATGTGTATTTCGTGTAAGATCAATATTAACCCACATATTTCATCAACAATTAGGAATATAATGAGTTTTAGAATTAAACAAGTGTACTAACCAATTATGTGAAATTAGAAATAGAAATGTTGTTGTTTTAGAATAAGTTTTGAATTATTATATTTTTAGGATGAATGAAGCATGTGTTAGTGATGCAGTGAGGGCCACAACGTACGGGAGGCGATCCGTGCCACATATATCATCCGTTGTAAAATAAACCAACCTAGAAGGACAAGTGCTATAAGTATCTAAACACAATCTCCTAAATGCTACCTAAGCTTAAATGATGAGGTGGAGGAGAGAATAGAGGAGAGAGATGATGAGCCACCCCCTCATATAAGGAGCAACCTCTTCACAAATTTTAAGGAAGAAAGAAAAAAAGAGTGAGATTGATTTGATGAGAGTGGATAAAATAAATAGTTGTGTTGTATTGGGACTAGTATATTAAAGGCAATGCGGTGTATGAGCTGTCCTCCGATAAATAAGTTGATGATGTGGATAATATTATATGTGACAATATCATCTACTTATAAAACTTGCCCTAAGATGCTGGAATACTCCGTATATATATCTTGTGCAACGATTGTTTTTTAAAACTAAGGCTGAGTTGGTGTGCACTGGTTCCCAACTCTCCTCTCTCGTTTTCCACACGTACGCTTTTCAAACTGCTAAATGATGTATTTTTTGCAAAAAAGTTTCTATACGAAAGTTGCTTAAAAAATCATATTAATCCATTTTTTTAAAAAAAATTGGCAAATACTTAATTAATCACGTGCTAATGGACCGCTCGGTTTTCCGTGCACAGGAGTTAGTTCCCAACCCCCTACAACGAACACAGCCTAAGTTGTGCAACAAATTTAGATAGACCTATGATCTACAGTAGTTGTAATCATGCTGTAGTAATCCTATATTCTGCGTACCATGATGTACCAGTAGCTAGCTGTGCCGCCTGACTGCATGTCCGCCGGCCTTGGAGTCTGGTCTCTGGCTGCAAGAATATTTCCATGGTGAACGAACGTTTAGTCTATGCAAGCTCGAGTGCACTTCCAAAATAACCAGCAGCAAAGCACAGCCAGTGCAGGACAGGCGCAGGCGCAGGCAGCTAGCTGATCGATCGATTATTCATCAGCTCGTCCTCGATCACCAGCATCCTCGGGATGCAAGACCCCGAATCAGCATGATCAGCATACCCCCTCAAAATGCGTGACTCTCGTTTGCAGCAACAGCAACAGCAGCTAAAAGATAAAGCGGCGACGACGAGGACGAGATGCTGCTGCTGCTGCTGCTGCCGCCTCACTGCCTGTGTCAAGTGCAAAAGAAGCCAATGCCAATGCCAATGACAGTGCCCAAGAATCAAGACACGGTCTCCTGCCTCTCTGCTTCTAGCTATCCTACCTTACTTTCTGCGTGAAAAGAACCTCTCCTAGGCTAGAACTATTCACTTTGTCCCAAAATATAGTAGTAATTCAGTACTTGATTGAATACTTTATTAAAAAAAACTATTCTAAACTCTTGAGAAGACGTCCCTTATTATTTGTATGTCAGTTGAATTTTAGCTTACATGTTTGTAGAGATATATCATATGTTAATACATCTTATTAATTTATTTTATTTTTTTTGTAACTACTTAAGTGACATATAAGTAATGAGGGGACATACCCTCGAGAGTTATGAATTTGGATAGCATTTATCCAAATGTATAGTATTTGGTGGTGTTTAATCGAGTATTAGTTGATACTCTCTCTGTCACATAAAAATTAACCTAGAGTGGAATGTAATATAATCTAATACAACATATGCAGATTATGTTCTATCTCATTTTAGTTTTTGGGAGGGAGGAAGTATATTTTTTCTAGGCCTCCGAATAGTAGCTGACCCCTCTCCAATGATCAGACATTCAGAAGCCTATATACCTCTGCGGATCTGCCTGCCTCGCTATCTGGAATTTCGGTTTCTTGGTTTCAATTGGTGAATGATGGATGTATCACTCATTCATTCACTTGCATTGTTAGATTTACTGCTCTCCCTTTGATTCCTTTCCAAGCACAGCAAGGAGGGGTTGCTATAAAGAGAGGCCATGCATTGGGAAGAAGGAAAGCACAAAAAAATACAAAAAATAAAGCACCATGCATGAGAGCAAGTACAATAGCATGCTATAAGCCAGCTACAAACATATTTTAAGAAGATAAATGTGGAGAGAGAAGAGAAGCGTGCTACAGATTTGTAGCCAGCTGTAGCACGGACTCCAAGATGCAGTATGTGTATGACAGGTGGGACCAGGTATTAATAGTGTAGTATGTAACTATTGTATGAATGAGCTATTAGATTGGCTATAGATAAATTAGAGCTAGTAGTTGGCTATACTATTAAACTTGCTTTGAGCCATTCTTCAGTCTTTGTTCAGAAGTTGTTGTGTGAGCTTTACTCAATTACTCTGTGTGAAATGAAGTAGCTAACAAAGTTAGCTAGCTCTTGGAGTTGGAGTGCTCCTTTTAACACCATTAACCCCTCCAAAGAACAAGAAGAAGAAAAGAAAAGAAACAAAATCTCACCAAGAGACTGGAGAGGATTCCGAGCATGCACTTTGGCCAAAGCAAAGTGTGCCATGGCTTTGCACTTTCAGCTCCCTCTCTGATTCTAATACATTATACAAGAATACTTATATAAGCTTATAACTATATAAATCCCCTCCTGCCACCATCATTATCAGCACCACCACCCTTCATGGCTGTTCTATTCACCATCGTCCATAATGTGATCATCATCATCATCATCATCTACCTGGCATGAAACCTTCCATTCAACACCAAATCTTGTTTTCTTCAGAGATCTGCATCCTCTTTTACAAAACCTATAATGGACAGTTTCATGTGTTCGATTTTCGATCCGACACTCTACATGAATATGGATGCATGTAGTTGTTCTACACTCTCCTCGCTGGTGCATCTCCCCATCTGGCTCTCCTGAAAAAAGGCAAAATGCAAGAATGATGGTTAGGCACATGCAGAGAGGGGAGAACATCATGATGAAAAGAAGAATCAGAATTCAGAAAACCGAGGTCAGTTTGTGAATTCGACTACTAGCTAGCTTAGCTTGCTTCAATGGGGCCCATGGATGCATGCTTATATGATTGGTAGCTAGGAATAATTCTTGGATTGATGGATGGATGGATAGATACATATATACTGCATAGAAATATAGTATATACTTGTTTCTGTGTACTGCAATCATTTGTTGTTTCTTGTGTTGTGCTGGGCGTTTTTGCCCGACTCCTTTGAGACTGTCAGTCAGTCACGACATGCGCAAACATCGAAGCATTCCTCTTCTTTTCAGAGAGGCCTCTTGGATGCTCTCAATAATCAGTGCACATATCTGACAGCGCATTTCAAAGCTAATTAACCTGTTCTCTTTTTTTCTGAACACTGATGTTTTGTGTGATGACATGCTACATAACATACCTACTCATTTGACAGGTCACGAGCTCAAGATCGAGTAGTTAAGCCCACTTTAGTAGGTGTGTTAATCTGATTTGCTTAATAGGTTTATGCATTTTCTCGGACAAGGCTGCAGAACAGAGTTACAGTTGTTCGAGTTGTAGGTTAACCACTAGTCCACTACTGCTTAATCAGCAGAATTTCAGAGTTAACTTCACATGCTTGCACTAAAAAAGTAAGACTAGAAACACATATGCATCCTTGATTAAATTTGCAGTGTGGCAACGAGAAAGATAAATATATAGAATTAGATGAGATGAGTACCTATTGTGAATCGGGTCGGGCCCATTCGGCACCTTCCTCTTGCTATCCTTGTACGGATCAGCCGCAAACGTTGCCGTGGTCGCCGCCGCCGTCATTGTCGTCGTCGTCGCCGTCATCGTCGTAGCTCCGGCGGCATCACCTCGCGGCGTGGCGACGGCCGGGCCAGGAGCACTACTGCTACTAGCCGTGCCACCGGCAAGATGAACCGGCCCAGTCCTAGCGCCACCCGCCATCGCCGCCGACGACACCAGCACGACGCAGACGAGCAAGACGACGACCACCATCTGCCCGCCGCCGCCGCCGCCGCACATTGCCGCTAGCTAGCTAGCTTGCTGCTGCTCAGGCGTGACCACGACGATCACCACTGGCCTCCTCGTCAGCAACCTCTCTCCTGTAATAATAAGCTGTCGCCGCCGGTTGCCGCCGCTACGATGCTATCTCCTCCTAGTGATCTCCTCGCGACACACAAGAGACGATGAGGTGTACCGTGTGGACGAACAGATCATGGCTTTAGCCAACAACTTCGCGAGTTCTTGGGAGCAAGACGAAGAGGCTGAAAAACACAAGTGGTAATTAAACTGGTAATGGACTAATGTCTAGAGGAAGAAATTATGTGTGTATGATTTGGCTATGGACTATTCGACTATATCTGATCACGCACATATATATACTCAGATCGGATTAGCTTAGCTTTCGATGCAGAGGTTGATGTTGATGTGCATCGATAGCAACGTGGCGAGTCATACACCTGACTGAATGACTATTATACTCTACTAGTAGCTCGTCGTTTCTTTTCTTTGTTGGTTGGTTCACTCGAAAAGCAGCAAGCAGCAAGCAGAAATGAGGCAAGGGTCACGTCGTGATCAGATCAGCTCTCTGCGTAACTGCATAAATAGATACTCTCTCTATTCCATAAAAAACCAACTTAATATTAAATGTGATATATATCTAGATTTATTATACTAGAATATGTCACATCTAGTTTTAGATTGTACGATGAAAATGAATTTGGGTGAGAGCCCGAGAAAGACAGGGAAGTTCCAAAGGAGCCAGGATTCGGGCCAGCTCGATCATCGGAATGGAATGGATGCAGGGGAGGCAGGCAGAGAGATGATGGAGTATTCAAATGGGTGATCTGTGCAATGGAAGGGGACCTACTCTGTCTGAACAAACTGATGAAGTGATGATGACTACAATGCAATGCAGGGTTTAGTACTTGGTACTACTACCGACGGCAGAATATTGGTCTAGTCATAGTACTATCAGATACGGTCGCTTTGTAGTACTGGCTATGTCTAGTTGCTTGAGCATGGGCGCATGGGTTGAATGATTTGGATGTGCGAGGGATTCGATCAAAATGCCACTCCTTTGTGGTGGCTAATGTTGAAACAACGTGTCATTGTTAGTACAAAAGGTAGATTCATTGATGTAGTCACTGACATGTGTGCTCTTGAACGGTGGGATCTGATGTTATGTAGGAGAATCTCAATCCTTCAAGTATAAGGAGGTTCCTTCAAGTATAAAGAGGTTTCTGATAGTGATGCTTATGCTCTAAATACGAGGTACTTGTTTCATCTAGTTGTATTAGATATTTGAGCTTTCTTTTTCGTCGCTTTATTCGGAGTTTTTTTTTTCAACACACTTTTGGTTGGATAAGTCGGATTTCTCACTGTTGGATCCACACCAAGATTAATGTGGTAGGCGCTAATGTAGTGTCCTTTGAGGAGCCCTTCAACTTCGATGATCAGGTATAGGGCTGTCAACAAACCGAGCTCAAGCAAGCTTGCCTATCTAAGTTTGAGCTTGTCCGTCGAGCTTTCACACAAGCTTGGTTTGAGCTCAAGTACTGAGATTGGTTTGTAAATAGAACTATGTTTGTTTCAAGAATAATCTCTTAAAAGTATAATTATTTTTAATTTATCACATTAATGAAAGAGGAGAAAAGGAATAAGATAAATATATGATGCCAATACAAGCCATAGTGTGAGATACATACAAATAACATATTTAATCTCATAATATTTTAAATAGATAATAAAAACCATATATTGTTAGTTTCGTTATAAGTTTAAGCTCGGCTTAACAAAACTTGCGAGCTTTGGCATATGGTCGGGCTCAGCTCATCTCGTGTCGTCTGGAGCTTGAATTGAGCTATGGATGAGTCGAGCTCGAGCAGCTCGCGGGGCTCAAGCTTTTTAACAGCCCTAGACGAGTACACGTTGGGATACATATCTATGCCAACATCATCAACACATAAGCATTCCTCTACTACTCCTTCCATTTTAAAAATAGGGCGTATTTTGTTTTGCTAGGACAAGATCAACTATTATATGTTTTGTTTGAAGCATATTGATGTTGTTAGATTCCATATGTTATACCGTGCGTCTCCCTCAACCAAATGTATACTGCACGGATCGTAGTATAACGTAAAATCCTTGTTCCAGTAAAAGACATATATATACAAGCAAAGAAACGCCTTGTTGGCTCCTGGCTGGGCATCGAGAAAGATAAACCGGGAAAGCGACCGTGTGATGGCGCTGGCGAGCGCCAAGGGGACAGCGCCGGATTCTGCCGGCCCCTACGGCGTCGCTTTGAGAGTTCCCGGTGGAATTAACCGGGCCGGACGCGCTGTCGCAATCCACTCTCTGCTTTCTTCCCTCCTCGCGACCCAACACAGCACAACATCTCTCCAGAGATGGACGCATCGCTATCATCTCCAGACCCTGGCTGGCACAGCGCATATAATACTAGTGTGTAGTCCGAGCTAGCTCTCTCGCTACACTGGTCGGGCGGCCTAGCTTTTCCGGCTTTTGAGAGAGGCTGTGTGTGTGTGAGAGAGAGAGAGAGAGGATCAGAGGAGGTTGTTGCAATGGTGGCATATGCTGTCGTCGCTGCATGCTGGTGTTGAACTGTGGATCGATCCACGTCGCAGGGGAGGGGAGGAGAATGTTTTTTCTTCTTTTCGCGCGAGGCGGGAGCCGCGGGGGATCGAGCTTTTGACCGTTCCTTCCCAACCTTGGACCGTGGAGATTCCGACCGAGCTGAGCGGCCATAAGTACGTTTACTTTTTCCTCCTCTTTACAACGAGTTTAATTGACGATCCTAAACTATAATACTACGTACTCCAATATACTCCCTCCGTGTTAATCCGTATTTTAATGTATGACGTCGTTGACTTATTAACCAACGTTTAACCATTCGTCTTATTCAAAATTTTTATGCAAATATAAAAATACTTATGTCATGCTTAAAGAACATTTGATGATAAATCAAGTCACAATAAAATAAATTATAATTATATAAATTTTTTAAATAAGACGAAAAGTCAAACATTTGTTAAAAAGTCAACGGCGTCATACATTAAAATAGAGAGGGAGTATAAATCTTAGAAGCTCAACTTGCAAAACCATTCTGTATAGATAGATGCCACGGTCCACACGGTTTCGCCGCACGGTGAACGGTTGTAGGACGGGCAGAGGGTGTCTGTATGGCCCGTATGTATTCTCCATCGCTCACCATTGTGCTAGTATATAGGAGATGCTTATGTGCTTTAGACAAGGTAAATGAGAAAAGATTTACACACTACGTGACAGAATAATACGGTTATATTAGGTACATACTTCTTAGTTATCCGTTAATCGTTAGTACTACTTCGTCGGCGCCCGACGCGGGGGAGCCGGATCGGGCGCTCCCCCCGCGCGGCCCTCTCCACACGCCTGCATGTATGCTACTAGGTTCCACCATAGTGCCTGCCTTATCTGCAATTGCAACAAATCAACTACATATTTTGGAAACCCTCTATTAACGGAATTTAGTTTATTTTTTGTTCCACCAAAAATGTTTCACCTAGTGTACTCACAATGTTTCACTATATATAGATCTAATGTTGCAGTGAACTGAAATATTCCATTAAAAAAACCCATATATTTTGGAAACCCCCTATTAAGGGAATTCGTTTTATTTTTTGTTTCACCGAAAAATGTTTCACCTAGTGTATACACAATGTTTCACTATGTATAGATCAAATGTTGCAGTGAACTGAAACATTCTTTCACTATTTGCTAAAACATTATTTTTATATAAGGTGAAACAACACCCGGTTTAAACGAGGGAAACATTTTCGATCTACTTAGTAAAACAATTCCGATATACCTGGTGGAACATCGTGCAATATTTTTTAAAAATTCAATAATAAGCTAATTTTTTTTTCGTCGGAATATATCCATGTGTGATCTTGTTTTGAAGATTTAATTGCAACGAATTTAATGGTGCAATCGGATCATGATTTGGATAAGTAATTTAAGAGAAAAATCAGTTTAAAATAGTTTTGCACGTAAATCGGACGCTGACGTCATGCTGACGTCAGCGCCCGATTTTTGAAGATTTTGATCGGGCGACCGATACCTAGTCATCCCCCTTTATTATCCTAGAATAAGTTTAATCTTAAATAAATAATTAGAGAATAATTATATTGCGAGTAGATAAAGTGAAGAATAGTTAAATTTGGATTTGATAAAGTTGGGGCATTATAGTATTTTGGGAGTTTTGTATTAGTATGTGTGGAATGGATGAAAAATTAATTTATTTTGGGACGAATAGAGGCAAGGCCTAAATTTCCTAAGTAAAACTGAAAGGAATCGTCGGAGGGTTAAGCATGTACTAGAGTTCCAGATTTTTTTTGTTATTTTTTTAAAATTTTTGGAAAAGGAAGGAAATAAGTATTCATCAAATAGGATGTAATATGCTTCTCCTTTTAAATAAAAGCATGTTTTATAGAATGTGACATTCATGAATTAAATGTTTCATGTATGTATACACTCTTGAAAATCTATTGACTCTTAGGATTATGAATTTTCATCCTATCTTCTGTGATTAATTTGATTTAGTTATTTACTGTTTTCTATTTTGTATACCTTTAGAAAGTTGTTCAAAAATATCATTGAACGAAACTTGTTCCTACGTTAATAATTGTCAGAAAAATTAATAGACATAACGGTAGCTTTCTTAGATGCTACTAATTGACACGCTTCACATATTTTAATACTACTTAATAAAAATCATTTTTACACACCATTTTTTAATTCTACATGCCAACAAAATGAGCCGCTCGTAAAATTAAGGCAACGAGCAATCATTTTGGGAGAATTTTTTTTTCTTAGCAACACAGGACAATCAATGTATTTATTGATGGAGGTATTATCGTTGGACGTGACTACATAGCTAGTGGTAGCTGGTTTGTCTCCATCTATAAGAGACACCATCCACCTATACTTCAAATACAATTTTCTCTTAAACTACTCATTCAATATACGATCCGATTATACTGTTATGTTCGTAACAATTAAATCTTTACATCAAGATCTTACATGATTATATTTTGATGAAAAATCATAAATTACTTTTATGATATGTCTAAGTTACTTTTAGATTTCACTAAGTTACTTCTTAGACATACAAAAGTAAATTCAGTCAATCTTAAAAGTAATTTACATATATTATAGAAGTAACTTATAACAAAAAAGAAAGTAACTTTAATTAATACCTTTTTTCATTGAACAAATTATCACATATATAATTATCATATATATAAGTTACTTATTTAGGTTTGATTAAAATACTTTCTATATATTCATAATGCTCTGAGGTGATTACTTTTATTATTGTTTTTAGTTAATTCAATAATTTGTGCTGATTAATTTAATTTCTAGATAGAGTCATGTTTTTATCTCTACAACGGATTTACTTCAAATGACATGCCAAAGTTGCATTCGTTTTGTTTTAAGTTACTTCTATAATATATGTAAATTACTTTTAGGCTTTACTGAATTTACTTTTGTATGTCTAAGAAGTAACTTAGTGAAATCTAAAAGTAATTTAGACATATCATAAAAGTAATTTGTGATTTTTCATCAAAATATAATCATGTGAGATCTTGTTGTAAAGATTTAATTGTTATGAACACAACGGCGTAATCGAATTATAGATCAGATAATTAATTTAATAGAAAATTTCATAAGAAGAAAAAAATATGCACAATCTAATAGCAAAAACTATCTGCATGCATGTCTGTAACGCTACTAGTACTTCTCACGTAATTATCCGCGTCGCTCGTTAAGTCTAAATCGAGATGCCTCTCGAAATAGATTTTGCGATTATTGTTCTTAACCATACACATGAATCACTTGTGCGGTTGAATATATTTGAGGGCAGGTGGATCGGATTATCGGAACTCGGAAGCCTCTCTAGAATGTTGCTGGCTTACTGCACTTTCGTTCGAGAAAGCTCGAGTGGGGCAGCGTATGCAAGTGTTTTCTTTTTTTCTTTTTACCATC
Organism: Oryza sativa Japonica Group; assembly: GCF_034140825.1. Classification (NCBI taxonomy): domain Eukaryota; kingdom Viridiplantae; phylum Streptophyta; class Magnoliopsida; order Poales; family Poaceae; genus Oryza; species Oryza sativa. The sequence goes on along the minus strand of NC_089037.1, from coordinate 28,559,341 downwards.
CATAATCCCTGATTTATCTTACATCTTAACAGCGCCAAGTGGCCCAATCATAACCCGGCAAACCAGCCGGCTTGAGAATATATAGATGTGTAGTTCTTCTTCTTTTTTTTTTTCTGGGGATCGTTCGTTGTTCGACATTATGAGGTCCTGCTTTTTTTTTTTGGTTGGGAAAATAAGTCAGAGTACATATAGAAAATATCGATTTATTTATTGTAGTTCTAATTCACTAAGACCTCTCAGTACTGACAATCTATGATACCACGTATGTTGTTGCAGGAATTTGCAGCAAGCAAACCGAACTTTTGCCAATGAAAGCATACAAGTGTCGCCCATCGCCCGTTGCTTGCCGCGTCGCTGGCCGCCGACGCCCTCCTCTCCGGACTCGCCGCGCCGGCCTCCTCCCCACCCGTCGGCTGGCCTGTATAGAGAAAAGTGAGAGAGAGGAGGAGGGGAAAGACTGACGTATGGGCCCACGTGGGTTCTATGACTGAGCGGCCACGTAGGACAAAACCAGAGTCAAAATCGTCTAGGAATTTAGAGAGATCCGATTTTGTTAGTTGAGAGATGAAATATATATGGTTTTGCAGTTGGGGATGTTTTTTAAATCCGATGACAAGATGAGGGACCCATATGTACTTTTCCACAGTATTAAAGGCAATCGTGGCCCATATAGCCCATCCAAATTGTCAAAAACAGATACTGTATCCTGGGAATGAGTTATTCTTTTTTTCCCTTGATGCCAACGTGTGAATTGTGAAGTAATGAATTAGGGGATCGCCTAATTAATTATCAGTATTACTCGAGAGCACGTACGTACACATGTATGAACATACTTCTTCAGGTACGGCTTCATTTGGATGGGCCAAAATGCATTCCTATCCGCTTGTATGTGTTTGAAATTTTATACGAAGTGGATGAGCTAGAATTAATTGAGGCCCTTCTAAACAAGACCTCAGGGATACCATCAATTGAGAATTTGGTATGTATGTCCTTTCAAAAATTTTATAGTACCTGAGAAAATATGTATAAATTTTAGTATCTTAAGATACCTAATATCTAGAGGTGACAAGTTTTCTTTAAAAAAATATGATATCTCCTGATACCTTTACTCAAGAATAGTAAAATTATCCATGTTCATAACTCTTTGGTGGAAAATAAAAGGAAGCGAGAAACACCCAGGGGTCTTCTGGCCGGCTAGCTCTACAAAGTGGTGGGCTAGTCGGTCTGGGTTCGAGGTCTCGCCCCTTCTATTTATTCGATATTAGGACGTTCTTTGATATTCGTGAAAATAAAAGGAAGCAATCCTAACTTTGAGACCAGGTGTAGCGATTCTTCTATTTATTCGATATTAGTCATTCTTTAATATTCGTGAAAATAAAAGGAAGCAATCCTAACTTTGAGACCAGGTGTAGCGAGTCTTCTATTTATTTGATATTAGGTCATTTTTTAATATTCGTGAAAATAAAAGGAAGCAATCCTAACTCTGAGACCAGGTGTAGTGAGTGAAGAACTGACCATAGACAAAACGTGCTTCGTTTTTGGCTGATTTAATTGTTAGAGAGGCAGTGTACAGGTCGGTTTCCTTGTAGTTCGTTGTAAGTAACAAGAAAATAATACAAATATATCCCATTACCAATCTATCTATCTATCTATCTATCTATTATATACTAAAAGTACATTAAACTTCCTATAAACACTCTCAAATCGCCACATGACATCCTACAAACGCTCCTAAGTCGCCACATGGCATTCTAATAAATAATAGAAATTTTTACAAATTCTAAGAAAAAAACAAAACATCTGTCCATCCATTTTCATTAAAATCGGTAGACCCATTGTTTTAAGCCGTCAGATTTATCTTTTAAAAAAATCTTTCCACCTCCACCTCCTCCCTCCCACACGTAACATCACTTTCCCTTTTATATGTAGTCACGCATGTACAGGTGTAGAATAGATTAGATCAAATCATATTAAAGTAATTAATCCCGGCCTTCTCTTCTAATCTCACGTGTATTTGCAAGAGAGAAAAATAAACATATACTATTCATCCGGAGAAAATATATGTATGTATATATGCATGTACAGGAGACTATTATTTGGAAAAAAAAAAGAAAACATGCATATGTACGTACATAAAAAAAACTATTGTCCATGTCTTCCTACAAATACTCCTAAACCGCCACGTGTACTTCTAAAAACATTCCTAAACCGCCATATGGCATTCTAATTAACCGGTGAACCCACTATTTTAGATTTTCAGCTATAAGATTTACAATTATATGGTGGACCTGATATCATATGTCATTAAGTACATTTCCATGTACGTGAACTCCTTTCGTGTACGCCCTCCCCTTTGTTCCTTTTCTATCCTATTTTCATGATTTTCATGCTATTTTAGTTGGATGGAAATCACAATTTATAATAATATTTTTTCAAAAAAATAAAACTAAATCACCGTCCTATACACTTTTGTAGAAACGGACATCCTTCGTGTTCTAAGGCCGGTGTCCACCCTCCTTTTTTATAAATTATTTAAATTCAAACTAGACCGAATATTTTTAACCAATAAATTATTAAATTATTATTATTTTATCAAATAGATTTTTAAACCTTCTGATTAATAAAATGCACTAAAATTAGAATATATTAAGTAGTTTAATTAGAAAATACAACACCAAAAGTATTTTAAATTAGATCTAAGATTAAATGTATTTATAAAAATAGATAACTCAAAATTATAGGATACATTTGATCTATCTTAAAAACAATAATCTCCTTCCATCATCCTGTCTTTCGTAATACCACTATCCTCCCACTCTGGCTATCGCATTCTCTCCTCTCCAATGCAATTATCACCTCTTCTATTTTTTTCTAACTAACATAATATAAAAACAGTCATAACTATTGTTTTATTTATAATTAAACATTCATTAGCTTTATTCTGCTATATAAAAGTTAAAACATATCATTTGAAGGTAGATCCTACCGTTTGCATGAACACTAAATAAACATGAAAAATAATTGAAAATATGTATTGTGTTATACTAAATCATTGTACATAACAAAAATCAATTAAACGCCCTCCAGAGTGTTCGTAAGTCACCAACCACATAATTAAAACAACCATAAGCTACATATATGGAATACTCCTATGCCTTTTAAATCAATTGTACCATTATTTCTAACCATTATATCTATCTTATATATAAAAAAACAAGCGTATATTCATGGTACATCACATTTAAAAAATATTATTGTGCAATTATATTTCATCGTTATCGTATTCATGTTAGATTGCGTGGAGCCTCTCACTCACTCTACATGAAATGTTCACAGATGGATCGTCTCTCAAACCACATTAATCATATTAGGCTATATAAACCCATACATTTACTAGAGCTTCATGTCCCACCCAATTCATCCTTTAGTAAACTATGATAATATATATGCAACTAAAAAAAGAAAAACAACTTACTTTTACTTACGTTGATATGTTTTCTAAATAAAGTAAGTCTACCTTCTTTTCAAATGATGAAGATGATTATAAATAATTACTTATAGATATTACTTAAATATGATTTAACAGGTTATAAAATTATAAAAGCAATTAATGCCACGAAAACAATTTATAGAGAAATTATGGGAGGTGTTCTCCGGTTAATATTTCACTTTTATAAGTATCTCAAACTTAACATACGACACATGCCCGCGCGAATGCGCGGGCTACCTTCCTAGTTTGAAAAAAAGGGTAAAATAATTGTACTTAGCTTGTACTCTTCCAATTTCTAAAAACAAATGTATAAGTGTGTTAAAATGTCGGATAATACACACATTCTTCGTTCCATATATGCTGGTAGTATTTCTATTTCTTTTTACAGTATACAGTATACACACGTATACCTTAATTGACAACCTAGCATCATGCATTCTTGCATGCCACATTGCCACCATACAAATTATATATGCACACACCATCATCAGTATATTCAGGTGTCATGCACCCTATATGCCGTACGTGAGATCGATCGATCGCACTCCCAATATTCAGGCAATTTTGCGCTCTCATCTCACATGATCATATCAAGATTTCATCCCATCGACGAGAGATCGATCTTCGATGGCGAGATGCTAAGCTAGCTTAGCTTTGCTCAATTCGCCTCCACCACCTTGCACTGCCTCGGCCGGAAATTCTCCTCCGACAGCAGCGACGCCACCAGCCGCTGCAGCCGCTCGGCGCCAGGCCCCGGCCGCACCGCCTCGCCGCCGCCGCCGGCAACGCCGCAGGGGTCGACGGCGCCGCCGGTAGTAGTACTGTTGCTGTCGCCATCGGCGGCGGCGGCGGCGCCGCACCAGGCGCCGGGGGCGACCATGCCGGGGCGGCGGGAGAGGAGGTCGGCGTCGATGCGGTCGAGAACGGAGTCGTCGCGGCGGAACTTGCGGGCGAAGGGGGCGCCGCTGGCGAGCATGGGGCCCCAGTCAGCGTCGGCGAGGTAGTGCGGGTGCTGCATGGGCGGGTTGTCCCAGGAGATGAAGTGGAGGTCGCTGTTCACCGTGGTGTTCCTGAACTCGCCGGCGTTGCAGGCGACGGTGTGGAAGTAGCCCTCCGGCGACGAGATGAAGTTGGCGTAGTACATGAGCACCGTCCGCGGGAGGTTGTCCCACCCCCAGATCAGGTACTCCACGAACGGCCTCGATAGCACCATCCACGCTGACCCTGCAGATATCTCGCATTTTAGTCTTTGATTTCGAATGGAGTAAGAAAAATGTCTCTCTTTTTTTTTAATGTCCCTGAACTTTCACGGAAGTCTAAAATTTATCTCTAAAAAGATTAAAACTAGACTATTTTTTTATTTCACGGAAGACACACACGCTCAAAGAGACGGAGACCAGCTACATATTCTAGCACCGCTAAATTCCTACTATATATTAAAAGCATATTTGTTTGTACATAATATTTGTGGAACCATGGTGGTTGAATTCATATACACATGATTCTACCATCATAACGCAGGTGTTTCTTCAAACTGGGACGCTATTTCGGCCACTTCATCTATCACTCACGACATTTAGTCAGTGAGCGAGCAGGACTTCTTCTTTGCAGATAGAGGAGAAATGGCAGAGGAAAATGGAGCATTTTGCATAGTAAAACTTTGGAATTTATTATATGATGGAGCATATTATATTACTGATTTATAGCATAAATATGATGGGCCATCATAAGATAGCTGGCAAGTTTATTCATTTCATTGCAGCAACCGATTCACTGTTGACTTTGACTCTTTGATAGGAAGGAAGCAAAGACGCCATCAACTTTCTTTGATCCATAGAGCAAATAATAATAATAATCCGATGAATATAATTTTCTAATGAATAATATGATTGCTACTATCCAGCTATTATGTTTCTTTTAGTAGTTTTTAGGTTGTGGTTGAGAGGTGGTCATCCTGCTATCCTGCTCTCCTGTAGCACTGTTTATAAATTATTAATCTCATATAAAAATGTGCCGCACCATTTCTTGGACCGAGAAGCTAAATGTGCCGCAAGTAAAATAAAACAATGTTATAATAGCTCAAATAAAGTTGGCAGTTTATTACTCCGCGAACCTGTGAATTGAGTATATCAACTGGATTAGCGAAGATCAATAAGTTAATTTTGATTGCCATTATATTACACATACTAATTAGGCTAACTAGCTAGTAATACTCCACTAATTAGAAGACCATGAGAAGCAATCAGACACAGGAATGCTGCGTTTATTGGCTTCCTAGAAAGAAACATGGTCTCCACTAATTCAGAACTTAGAGAGGATCACCTTATTTTTAGGAAGGCCAACTATCTGAGATTTAGTGAATCTAGACCTTTCAATTGTTCAGAGTTCAGACAAAGTCAAGTTTGAAACAGCTATTGGAATTATGAATTAAGAACAACAGAAAAATCATAATTTTTCAACAGGATATGATTTGCAAGAACAAGCAATTTATCCTGTTGAAATCTTTGGTATGCAACGAGTAAACAACATCACCAACGCTCCAAAATCAACAATGCAATAAACATCACCTACAAGCCTGCAACAGCTGCAATTCTGTTGTACCAAAGATCCTTTGGGTTGAACTTCTTCTCATGGTGCCACTCATACCAGTGAAGAACTTAAAAGCAGTAACATTTCTCCTCTAAAAAACTACAGCACTATCATGCTAATCAAGTGCAATGATGGACAAATTTACTGCAGCATCAGGTTTCCACTGAGAGATTTTCAGGACAGTATCATATCATACCAGTGAAGAGCTTGAATGCTGTCGGCAAGCTCCTCCTCTCGGGAATCCAGAACAATTCACCCTTTGTCTTCATGTACAGCGCTGGGTCCACGATCATTGGCATCGCCCTTGCAAATCTGATAAAATAATCACATAAACAGTGCAATCAATCAGCAAAAGGAACCGATCAGAATAATGCATTGGCACTGTTCAGTTAACACGCACGCTTTCCATCCGATGTCGCTTGTGTGATCGATGAAGTTGAGATCGCGTGGCAGCTTGGAGAACACGTGCATCAAATCTGCAGTAAATTAATGAGCATCTTAATCACAATTTTCGAAGAATCAATGCGGAGTCCAATCAAGAACACCAATAATTTTCAGGAAATGCGGATGAACTGAATTTGATCCAACCGCTAACGGCAACAATTAATGAGTAGTAGGAAGGAAGAGCTTGGAGTGGCATTAATGGTGAGAGAGAGTGTACCATCCTGTGTGACGAGGGGGTAGTCGGAGGCGGAGAGGTTGATGAACCAGTCCCAGTCGGCGCCGCGGCCGCCGCCGCGGCCCCAGAGGAAGGCGGCGGCGGCGTGGAGCGTGGTGGTGACCATGGTCGGGCCGCGGTAGGTGACGAGGTTGGCCTTGCGGATGACGCGGACGTTGGCGGCCGCGGAGAGGGCCGGGTGCGCGGCGACGAAGGCGGCGAGGCCGGCGCGGTCGTCGTCGGGCGCCTCCGCGTCGAGGTGGAGGATGTAGCTGTTGCGGGGGTGGTAGAGCGCGAGGAGGCAGCGCCGCATCATGGGCGCGTCCCCGGCCGAGCCGGAGATGAGGTAGGCGAACCGCGGCGGCGAGGGTGGCGGTGTCGGCGGCGGCGCCGAGAGCGTGGAGGAGGACTCGACGAAGAGCGGCGGCAGCGCGCGGCGCGGGGAGGTGGTGGTGAAGAGGGAGGCGGGGCGGAGCGGGAAGGGCGGGGAGGCGGCGAGGAGGAGGAGGAGCGCGAAGACGGCCCCCGCCGCGACGGAGAGCAGCCAGCGGAGGTCGACGGTGGCGGCGGCGCGGGGCACGGCGTGGGTGTCCATGGATATTGGATGGATGCAATGGCGTGGCGGGAGCAGGAGCGGGGTGTGGACGGTTATATGAGTGGGGGAGGGGGAGCACGACGCGGGTAGTGAGGAGGAGGTTGGCGCCTCGTTGTCACGGAGAGCGTGGTGGCGTGCGTAGCCGGCAGGGAAAATCCTCGCATGCGGAGGCGAGTCGTACGAGTTCGTACGATGGGAGCGGGGAGGGGGGGGGGGTGTTGTGAACGTGAAACGCTCGGCGACGCGCGGGAGCGGGGGAAGAGGGGCGTCGTGCGGGCGACGAGAGCCGATCGATCGACGCGGGAGGGATCGGAGTGGCGAAGGGGATTTGCGGGGTTTGGTTGTGTCGCGGAGACATGGGAGGCATTACGTGGGGGAGATTTTCCTTTTCGTGTGAGCGCCGGCAGCGTCCAAGGGACTCGGGGGGACCCTGCTTGCTAGCGGCACTGGTTAGGCGGTTCACTGGGTTGCCCACCAACACCCTCCAAACACACACGTACTTAGTATTCGTACTTATTAGTCTTATTATTAGGAAGTACTAACATTCGAAAGTACGTAGTAGATGTAATTTTAAATTTATAATGCAGTTAGAGCATAATTATATTATAACTTATATGTAATTATACTATAAATCTATAACTTACACGTAAATTGGATGTATACAGACAAAGCTATTAGCTGGTGCAGTGGTACCTAGGGTTTGACGGTTGCGATCGGCACCTCATGAGTTTAATTCCCCTCGCCTTTGCATGTGCGTGAAATGTTTTCTCCCCACAGCACTAATATTTGATGGCTAAAAAATAAAATATTTTTCACTGGAAATTAAATTGTCGCGTGTTACCTGTTAAATAGCAGAACCGACTTATTATGGTTGTTAAGAAAAAGACCTCTATTTTGTTTAAAAAGAAAAGTACTCCGTTTCTTAAAAGATGGCGTCCTATATTTGCATATAGCCAACTTGTTTTGAAAACAAATACCGTTTTGTGATATAAACATTACAGTCAAACCTCTTTAATTTACGTTAGTAATATATTATAAATATTAGAATTTAATACACGAAAATGGATTTGTTATAAAAAAATTACTTTCATATGGATATATTTTTACTAATAAGTTTTATTAACATGCAGCTAGCAAAAGTAAGAACAGAGCAGTAGTTAATTGTCCATTCATTGCAAATATACAAAATTTTACACTCAACTGACTTCCCATTCTGACTTCTACACAGTACATGTATAACTGTAAAAGAGATCGTACGACTCTAAATAGCATTTTGCCGCTATGTACGTTTCATTGTCGGCACCTAATGCCCGAGAAGTTGCTTTTTTGACGAGACAACAACATTATTCCTCTACGATTGCGATATGAGTACTATGAGACATTTCATTAGTCGGAATTGTACGTTCCCTAACGTTCAAGTGCAGTACCTTTTATATATTGAAGTGCAGTACCTTTTATATATTTTCTCCTATACACTTGAACTCGTTCCAAACAATATTCTTAAAATTTCTCCAATTAGAGCAGAAGCTTTAGCCGGACAAAGTCAAAAAGCAGAGATTGTCACCTAGCTATAGGTGTATTAGTACAATACAGTTGCAATGTTCACGGGCTTAATTAGCTGCTTAATTAGTTAGTTAGATCGTTCCAACATCCCCTTCCTGTACTTTCTTTTTGCCATTTCGTGCGTATAGGTGTAGGGGCGAGAAGCGATTATACAGGCCGACCGGACGTCGAGCTCGCGGCGATCGTTGACAAATTCAGAGATCTCCAAAGAGATTGGATGCTTGAAAAGACTTTGATATAGTTCTCTTTCCTGTGATCCTGTCTACAAATGGTAGCTCGTACTACACAAAGCTGGCTAATCTTTTCTTCTTATTAGTTTTTCGTCTGGCTGTCAGCACCTCTGCACGATTCCAAGGGGAGGGACAACCAACCCAATGATGAAGAATGAGGTTAGCAACATCCAAAGACACCTTTTCCATTCTCTGACAGAAGGTAGGACAAGAAACTCAATTAACAACATTAGAGTATCCCCAATAAAAGCCACCGATAGTAGTGGTCTCCTTTGGACCATATAGCATAAGATCACACATGGAACATTCTACTCACAATAAAAGCTACTCTTGAATAAACCTTTTAAAATTTGAGGGCACTATGTGAAAACACTCTAAGTACATAACACATGTGTCCCAGCCTACGAAACCACGAGTGTGGTATTCCTCACCTACCCCTCTTTTATTATTATGCCCATCGACCGACCACCTCTCCCCTCCTCTAGACTGCGCAGCTATCTTCACTTCTCGTCACCTCCATCCGTCGCCACCCACGATTCCTTCCTCCCAGCCAAGCTCTCCTGTCACTGTCGCTGATGGAGCTCCTCTTCACCGCGCTAGATCTGGTGGGCTGCGTCATCCCCAGGTCATTGCCGCCTCTCTCTCCCTCCGTCCCTCACCGTCCACCAAGCCAGCAACCTGATCAGGTAGGCTGCGCCGTCCCCAGGTCACCGCCACCTCTCTCTCTCCCTCCACCTGTCACCGTCCTATTGAGTTGTGATCCAAATTCATTTGCACTTAATAAAGGTGCTTATGCCATAGTGGAGCGGAGGCTGAAGCTGGCCCATTGGGCCGTGCACCTGGGGACGCCTGGGGGTGGGGGGCGGAGCCCCCGCGAAACTGATCGTCATCCCTTCTAGGGTTTCACCATATATATATCTCTTATAAGCCGTCGTGCGGCGTTGTAACCTCACTGCAGATATAGTGAAGATATTTTGCTGGCTAGCGCCCGTGGTTTTTCTCTCCTGTTTTGGGAGGGTTTTCCACGTTAAAATCTCGTGTCTTCTGTGATTGATCTATTGTTTTTTATCGTTTGTTTGCCTATCGTTTCCTAATAAGTGGTATCAGAGCTTGTTCCCACATTAGGGTTTCGCGATGGCGTCGATGAAGTATGATCTACCGCTGCTAGACTACAAGACGAGATTCTCGCTGTGGCAAGTCAAGATGCGGGCTGTTCTGGCGCAAACTTCGGATCTTGATGAGGCGCTGGAAAGCTTTGGGAAGAAGAAATCGACTGAATGGACCGCTGAGGAGAAGCGGAAAGATCGTAAGGCTCTGTCGCTGATCCAACTTCTTCTATCTAATGAGATATAGTGAAGATATTTTGCTGGCTAGCGTCCGTGGTTTTTTTCTCTCCTGTTTTGGGAGGGTTTTCCACGTTATAATCTCGTGTCTTCTGTGATTGATCTATTGTTCTTTATCGTTTGTTTGCCTATCGTTTCCTAACACGTCCACCATGCCGGCAGCTGGATTTGGTGGGTCGCATTGCCTCCTACTCCCCACCATGCCGCCGACTCGTTCCAGGGAGCTCCACCACCACGCCATTTCCAAACCGCGCCTCCCCTCTGGCTCCTCCCCACCACCGTGGGCCTCCTCCAAGCGACGAGGCCGAGGGTTGAAGGAGGAAAATGACTATGTTGCAACAAGGATCATTAGCGTGAGGCTTAACCATAGCATCGCCTAACGTGTAGCCACGAGCCCACGACCTGTGGCTCCATGAAAAGGAGATGAGGAGCGCAAGGAGACTCGTGCCTCACAGAGGAGTCGCTTCTCTCTGCTGGGAGACGGATCCGGCGTGAAAAGAAACGTGAGCTCGACAACGTCAGCAAGGCTATTAGCCAAGGATACCCGTTGGGGATGGCCTTACCGAATGACTGCTTACCGAATGACTGATGCCAACCGAATGAGCAGGAAGGTACAGGAACAACCTGGAAGAAGTGATGGAACACAGGAGGATAAGATAACCTTGATGGAATAGAAGAATGTCCAGATGGTGAGTTTATTTTTGTCTTCTTCAAACAAAAAGAAGATGAAGGGCCAGTTTGGTTTGGTGCCCTACTAAAATCTTGGTAGTATCAAAGTTTAGACAAATTTTGGTACTACCAAATTTAGGTGGACAAATTTTGTACTACCTAAGAACTGGTGTTGGTAAAATTTGACACCAATCCAAACATATAGAAGCACTATTCAAAATTACCAATGAATTAGTTGGGCATAATTTAGCACCAAACCAAACAAGCCCGAAAACTAAAGGTTCAGAACAAAGCTTACCCCCCGTACAACTTTCATTTATAACAGTAACGTGGTTCCACTTGCCAAATATTCTTGCCCATTGCCCAATCCTAAAGGCAAGCACGGCTAATTAATTTTCAGTCATCACAATGCTACATTGCACAAGCCCACCACTTGAGAACTAAGCACAACCAAATACTACTAATAATCACAAACAGTCACACAGACGTGTAGGGCTCGTCAATGCTGTACAGCAGGTGCGAAAGAAACCATACATGATATATAACAAGCTAACAGGGATGGACATCTCAGAAGAATAATGCACACAAAACAAACGCCATTACTACTGCCAACTTCCCTATCCTCCTTCCTGAAGCAAATGATGAAGAGCCTGAGGGAGACGTTCCATTGTTGTTGGTCTCTGGTTTCTCCGCGGCACAGGTGTAGCCGCAGAGGCTAGGCCGGACAACTCGGTAGACGCCTTTGTATGTTAGAAGGAAGACATCCTTGTTGTTGTCCTCGCCGAAGGAGAAAATGTAGCCCAACGATGGTTGGTTGCTGCCTGATGCAGATTCGCAGGGTATTGGAGAGTTCTTGGAGCAGCTGAACGGAATCAGAGTTGAGGTGTAGTTTCCGCTGCTCTCTGGGGTCTCTGTGCCGGTCCACATTGCTGACGCGTAAAGATCAGCATATATGTACCTGAACACATATCAAGGGGATAGAAATTGTAATTTCTATAGCTAATTTTGCTGCGCAACTTGTAATTGTAAATGGTAAACACAAATAATAGTACTAGAAGAACAATACTGGCAATATGCATATTACTATGAGGATTGATTAATATATATCAGAATAGATGATATGTTACTATCACGGCTCATTACTAGAAGAACAAATAGTCGTTTGGTTAATTACTATGCAGCTTGTAAATGTGAATGATATTGATATTCATCAATCCTCAAGTTGCTATTAAAGTCATGTTCTTCAATGGAAGGATTGGTGAATATATGTCGGTGTGCAAAGATGAAAATGTATGGTTAGGGTGCTATTGTAACTGCAAATGGTATACACAAAAACTAGTACTAGGGTGACTACCTACAAAAATAGGGATTGATGAATAAGCATCAGAGTGAAAAGTTCTGCACTTAACATGTTATATGCTTCTGTCTTGCAAAGCCCAACAAAGTGCTTTTCTACATGCTCAATCCATATTTTTATTTTTTCATTAGAAATATACTGTATATATGCATTTGTTTTACAATTAATGCACAAACTATTTTGCGCACCATAAGTTCTAAAAAAAAGTGAAGTTGCACTGTTGGCTTGACATGATAGAAATATAGCATGTGCCATGATTGGTTGTGAATAGGTAGTGTAACTGGTTCTAAATGATGAATTCCAGCGTACACGTTACCTAATGAAACTAGATACATGGAAAACTTTACTCATGCTGCATGGAGTCATTTTTTACGTCATTTGCTCCAAAATTATGAAATGTTAAGAAACCAACTAATAGCAGATACAAACCTTCCATATAGGCAGGGATCAGAAGACCCTCGATAAACAAATCCACCTGTAATTGATGCAGACCCAGTGTTCTTGTTGATAGCAGAATGGCTGTAGCCCATAACAGGGAAGATGGCATTTATAGAATTAAGCGATGTATTCCCTCCAGGAGTCCATTCTGGATGATAAATGTATGGGCCCTCATATGCACGCCATCCATAGTTTCCACCCTTCGAGATCAAATCTACCTCTTCATATAAATCCTATGGATGTATGTCAAGGTAAAAATGCCAATAAAAGCAAATGGTCAGATCAAAATGCATCCTGACAGTCCATATTATATTGTACCCGAAATAATTCTCAGCCTTCAAACATAATGAGCAAAAAGAACAGTACATACTGCAAAAGAATACCATAGATGATGAAAACAAGGCAAGATTCTTACACGATTTTCCATATGTGAATCTTCACAAAATATGGACCCGTATGGGGTTTTAAAAAGGCTTAAACATGTGCATAGTAACTACAAACCCTTACATAAAAATGGAAATTTTAGCAAGAGAATGCATGATCATGTCCAAATCTAGTTCAGTAGCCCATATTAAAAGAGCTCAGTTGCAAAGAAGAGACTTAAATGAGTTGTGTAACATGCACATGACAATATGAAGTGGTTGCCCACTTGCCAATATTTTCAGAAACATTACCTGCCCAACATCTGCACAGTAGAAATAGGAAGGCCTCTCAGAATCAAAATTACATCTCCATGGGTTCCTCAAGCCCAAGGCCCAAATCTCTGGTTGTAAGTCTCGGTCGTCACTGAATGGGTTGTCTTTAGGAACAGAATAATTACCCCACAAGCTCTGGTTAATGATTTGACTCTGGCCTGAAAAGCAACAATACTGTGAAGGAGCAATAATCTAATAAAAAGTAAATACCATATCATGAAGATGCAGTAATGGCATGACTATTTTCATCCAGAAAGTTCCGAAAGGACAGTGTGTTCACCTGATAAAATAGCTTTGGCTGACAAATGTAAACAGTCACGTAATGTTATTCTGATATCAAACTAGGACCGCAGACACAAAATTACAATTTACCATTGTCAGCTATATTTTTTTATAATCTCAACCATCCAGAAACATGTGCACATTAAATAATTATGTAAACACCAAACGGTGCAAATTTTTAATGCTATCATTTTCTTAGTGTAGGCTGCTTCATTTAGTATAGTTACTAGTACCCTGGTATTCAGGAAGGAAAGAATATTAAATTATACATAGTGGGCATTTGAATAAAGCAATTATAAAATTTCCAACAGAATAATCTTTCTATACAACAGGAACATGGAGATGAAACAGTTACACATGGCATCAATTTAACAAATTATAATAATGGAATAGTCAATGAAATGACATTACGAACAACCATGAAAACAAAATCCATATTACTAACTTACTTTGAACGCCATCAACATCAAGCCTCATAATTTTCCCCAAAAGTGATCTCTTATTTTGAGAAAAATTAAAAGGGTCGCCTTTGTTTCCACCATCACCCATCATAAGGTACAGATATCCATCTGTAGGTCCAAAAAGTATCTGTCCCCCATGGTGGGCTGTATATGGCAGTCCCATTGTAAATATCCTTCTAACCTCGGATGGATTAGCAGATGTTGCCTAGAAAATAAATATATGATGAGAATGCTACTGAAATGTCAACTCTGTGATATCTTCTTTCATTTTATATACATGCTGCATTGTGTCTTCGAAAATAAGAGAACACACGGAAGAAGAATAAGGATAAGCAAAGAGCATTGATGTCAATATTTGCACAGAAGAGTGTATCAAAATGCATACCTCCGAAACATTTGATGATGAGACTTTCGCAGAGTACTCTGCAACAACAACTTGGTACTGGCATGGCTGGGCACCATTATCAGATCCAAGCTTTGAAGGATCACAGTTAACATCAGAATTACATGAACACCTACCAGCACAGTTAGATGACTGAGTTCTGTCACAATTATAAGAAACAAAGAAGCGCCCATTGGTAGCAAACTTTGGGTGAAATGCTATACCCATGAGTCCAAACTCAGAATCAAAGTGGACTTCATCAGTTAGATCAATAAATGGGCTGGCTTCATCAAATTGCAGAATGCCTCCAGAGCCTTGTTCTGGGACAGTTGCCAACCATATTTTACCTGCTTGGCTAGACAAGAAAACTCTGTTGGATCCATCCGGATGAGGAGCCATGTTCAAGTATGTCCCGTTTCCAATTCTCTCAATACACACCCCTTTAGGACTGGGTGATGGTTCTGAAGTGCTAAATGAAACTTCATTTCCATTTAAGCATACTGACTGGTTGTCAGATGAGCCACCAAATGATGTACAAAAGTCATTTTCTGACTGCCAAACATCAGTAAGTTTTGATGATGAACTAGGTAATGTTGCACCACCTTGCAAAGGAGATTGAAAAGGAGAATTCAGTATTGTCACATTCTTGCATGTTTCCCAAACTAGTTTGCAGTAGTCTTGTGTAGAATCCTTCGATTGAGTAGAACTAGCTGAAGCTGATCCATTGCACAGGACGGGAACCATCCGAATCTTTGAGCTTGAGTTGAACAACTCAGCCGAATATGGATTACATTTCTGGATACAAGATTAGAAAATATTTTAGCATTGATGTCTACGAGCAACAAATAAGTAGTAACTATCAGCTCACAGAAAAAATAAACAGCAGAATATCTCTTGAAATCCATGTCCTACTGCAAGTACTGATCATCACATGGCAGTCAGGCAGTGTTGTTGTTATTATCATTATACACAGTAAAACCCAATGGCTTTACCCCATGCATGACCCAGTCACACCTCCTTTTTAATGATTTAGACGAACTTTTTATTAGAACCAAAGGCGGTTTACATGAAAATTCTATTGCTTTTCCTTTTTAGATTCTTATAGTAATAAGAGTACGGCTATATCCTGGTATGTTAAGAGTCTTGAATCACAACACACCTATCCAATATCTGATTCAAGAATAAATGGTACTTGGATTGCTGCCCATCCCTCTATGAAGTCAACGAGTGATAGTGTTGGGCAGAGGTGTGCAGCGCGTGGACTCAGCAGTCATCACAACATGGGAAGAATAATGCCCAAGGATTCAGTTAAGTTGTTCGCTGTGAGGGTGGTTCATGAGTTTGGTTTAGAGATTTCGGCTACCAACATTTGGAATGCTAATACGACTGATCAACACTATCATCATCCCCGAGAATGAAAAAAAAAAGTGCTCAGCTTAGAACCTCCCCCCGGAATATCAGCCTGATCAGGCAAAACATCGAACACTTGGTATGCAACCCAAACAGCAGAAACTGCTGAACCAACACTAGTACTTTTTTTTTTTTGGTCTTCAGATTTTTTTTCCCCTGAAGACGAGACGGCCACGGAAACTCATGATAAATTGATAAGCAGAGGTAGTAACGATCCGTGCGTACCGCGCAGAGGACGGACTTGACGACCCCGGCGCACGCGGCGTCGGAGACGTTCATCGCCTCGAACCGCTTCCTCAGCGCGGCATCATCCGCGGCGCCGCAGCAGCTGCTGCTCCCGCTCCCCCCGCCGCCGCAGAAGCCCAGCGTCGTCCCGTTCAGCGGCACCGGCGCCCCTGCACCCGATCAACCACACACAAAACTCAACAACAAAAAACAAAAAGGAGTCCAGAACAGAGGAACGGCACGCCGGAATCACACTACTCACTGGAGTCGGTGCAGAGCGGGAGGGCGAGGGCGGGCGGCGCTGCGGCGGCGAGGAGGAGGAGGAGGAGCGAGCACCAGCAGAGGAGCAGGCTCTTGCTGTTCGCCATGGCCGTCGCCGTGGAGGGGTCTCGCGGGCATGGCGCGGCGGGGCTGGGCGGATTTATTGGGGGAGGAGCTCAGCACTTGGACTTGCGGGAGTAGGAGGGGAGGGGGAGAGTCGTATCTCGCATGTGGGCGGGCGTTGACCACGCCTGCTGGTTTAAATATTGCGCAACTTGGAGACCCGTGTCGGCTCGTTGATGGGTCGCCCCACCGCGCATTCCGGCGCCGGGTCCGTACACTAGCCGGTGGTCCGGCCGGCCAGTTGTTTCGTCACATGTACTCCTCCGTCAAAAAAAAAACAAACAAACCTTAATTTTCCGTGTCCAACATTTAACTGTCCGTCTTATATGAAATTTTTTATAATTAATATTTTTATTGTTGTTAGATGATAAAACATGATTAATACTTTATGCGTGACTTGTCTTTTTAATTTTTTTCATAATTTATTTAAATAAGACGGATGGTCAAACGTTGGACACGGAAACCCAAGATTTGTCTTTTTTTTGGGACAGAGGAAGTAGTAAATAAGGGCCTATTTATTTCCCAAACAAAATTTTTCACGCTATCGCATCGAATGTTTAGACACATACATGAAATATTATATGTGGAAAAAAAACCAATTACACAGTTTGCGTGTAAATTGCGAGACGAATCTTTTAAACTTAATTATGCTATGATTTGACAATGTGGTGCTACAGTAAATATTTGCTAATGACGGATTAATTATGCTTAATAAATTCGTCTCGCAGTTTTCTGGCGGAATCTGTAATTTATTTTGTTATTAAACTACGTTTAATACTTCAAATTTGCCTCTGTATATCCGATGTGATATGTAGGGGCAAATTTTTTTACCAACTAAATAAGCCTAAAAAAAGAGATTGATCGGTTGATGACTTGGATAGTACTTCCTCCGTTTTACAATATAAGTCTGTCAGGGTTACGGGTTAGGCGTACCCTTTACCCTTCGATATACGTTACATATCGATATGGCATACCCACGCGCATGCGGATATTTCCTGTATATTCTAAGGAAACCTTTCACGGAATCTACAGACGGGAAGAATCCTACTCGGGCAGAACTGGGTCGTTGGCGTATCGTATAGGGTCCGATACCTCCGAGTTCTACGTGGAGACCTCTAGATCTGCGATATAAAAGAGACCCCCTGGGGAGGGTTGAGGACATCGAATCTCAGAACCAACACAACCTACACAGCCTACGAAGCCGGAGCCTACGAGGAGCCAAGTCATCGAGAGCTAGTCGAAACAACTTGACTACAATCTCGCCGGATCCGACAAGTTCGCTTGTTCCCTTTGTAACCTGTGTTTTCTACCATATAATCCCACATCAACTGGATTAGGGCTATTACTTATCAAGGGGCCTGAACCAGTATAATTCTTGTCTTTTGTTTGCTTGATGTCGTACTATGTAGATCCTTGTACCAACGTACCCCAATACCCTCTATATCCGGTCTACGGGTATCACCCGTCGACAAAGTCATTTTAGCATTTCTCACATATTGATAGTAATGAATCTATATATATATATATATATATATATATATATATATATATATATATATATATATATATATATATATATATATATATATATATATATATATATATATATGTGTGTGTGTGTGTGTGTGTCTAGATTCATTAACATCAATATAAATGTGGGAAATGCTAGAATGACTTACATTGTGAAACGGAGGGAGTAGTAGTAGACAACAATAGAGTGGTTTGAGTTTCAACTTCACGGTGTGAAGTGCCTAGTCCGAGTTTCTAAAGCCGTAAAGCTTCTCCTAACACCTTCGACTCTTCCAAGCGACTTAAATTTTCATCTGATTCTAAGAAGCTGTACTTTTGAAATTCAGAAAACCAACCAGGCAACCAGAAGTTAGAAAGCGTTTATAAAATCTTAAACTCCTCGAGCATGTACATATGCACATAGCCACTCCTCCGTTCTAAAATCATATTTGATTTTTTTTTCAAAGTGAGTATTAAGAAGTCATATAAAATTAAATTGAGTATTTTTTTATTAGTTGAGACGGAGTAGATCAAGAGATAATTGTATTCTAATTTAAGACAAAATCTGAACACTACGAGCAGCCATATTGGAATGGCAAATTTTATCACATGACACTCAAAGTTTGTGTAATTTGTTGATAAACACCATGACACTTAAAGTTTGTGTAATTTGTTGATAGACACCGTAAAAATGTGTTACAGTTGAATGGCATAATAAAAAGTTAGTAATTTGCTAGAGAATACTTTCCGCACAATTTAAGATATATATATTATTTTAAAAAATATCCCTCAAGCCAAAAGCTTTGAACCTGATGATGGGGTGATGATAAATGGCCTGCTTGGTAGAAGCTCCAACTCCTAAATTTAGCTTCGAGAGTTGAGTCTGGAGTGGAGTCTCTAGTTCTTTTTGGGAGAGCGCTCCACCCAGCTCTGCTCTTATTTTAGGTGGAACTGAAACTGTTTGGTTGGGATCTAGCTCTAGGAGAGATGGAAGTAGAGTTGAAGCTGTAACCAAACAAGCCCAGAGTATGATGTACGCTATCAATGATTGAAGATTCAATGTTGCATAATTTTTAGATTTTCACTCTTGCTAACACCATGTTAGAAGCTCATGGTCTTTGAGACATTCTCATATATTTAACGAATTTATCTTTTCAATTGGACCGAAAATATCCTTCAGGAAATTAATCATCAAGTCTCTGTACATGCTTTTAAAATATATACCTCTCCGTCCCAAAAAAAAAACTCAATCCTAGCAACGAATCTGAACACGCATATTTTTTTTTGGGACGGAGTACAAGTTAAGCACAAATTTTAGGAGTAACGCCGTGTTTAGTTCCAAAATATTTTTTCAAACTTCCAACTTTTCCATCACATCAAAACTTTTCTACACACATAAACTTCTAATTTTTCCGTCACATCGTTCCAATTTCAACCAAACTTCCAACTTTAGCATGAACTAAACACAATCTAAGAGTGTTGGCATGGCAGAGAAAACACGATAACATTTGCTTAAGTCCACGGTTCACACTGGATGGATATTTTCTTTTTTCCTATTTGCCGCAGTCAGGTTGGATTTTTTTTTCTTCTCCAGGTATGCTTGCGTAGAGATATATACTATATGATTATATGTACGTGGTTGCTTGACTGTTTCAGTGTTAATTTGTAATGTACTCCTACTCAGTATGCATGTCTCAATTAGGCCCCGTTTAGTTCCTAAAAAGTTTTTTTCAAAAACATCACATCGAATATTTAGACACATGCATAGAGCATTAAATGTAGATTAAAAGAAAAACTAATTATACAGTTAGGGGGGAAATCGCGAGACGAATCTTTTGAGCCTAATTAGTTCATGATTAGCCATAAGTACTAATGATGGATTAATTAGGCTCAAAAAATTCGTCTCGCGGTTTCCAAGCGAGTTATGAAATTAGTTTTTTCATTCGTGTCCGAAAACCCCTTCCAATATCCGGTCAAACGTCTGATGTGACATCCAAAAATTTTCATTTCGCGAACTAAACAGGCCCTTATTTGCTTGATGCATGCTCATAGTTACTGATCTCTCCATCTCAGCACAAATGGTTGGTGCTACAAAACCTGTGGGTTTATTTGACTGTGCCACAACAACTGAGCTGACTATATCTCTTTCCAGATCGAGCAATAGCTCCAACTCTTCTGACTTTGGTTCACAAGGATCACTAAAAAGTTATAGTTTCATGAAAGCGGCTGGCTGCATTTGTCAACTGCGTTGTCGGTCGACGCAATGCCAAAAGTCCTATCCTTCAACGAAGATGACAGAATTAGTTCGTTCAAACAAAAAAGAGGCAAATTAATTAAAGCTTTGTGTGGTCTGAACAGTGTGCAAACACAAACCTGAGCTGGGAGCACGTAGACGTCTCGGTCAAGGACACAGTTCAACGGTTGGAAGTTTATGGCAGCCCACGAACAAAGTCTCCAATTTTGACTTGCTGCTGCTCGTGTTCGATCCTTTGGCAATTTTTTTTTTCAAAAAAAAGTTTTGTGCGCGCGTTTTGTGATATATAGTCATATTTTGGTGAAACTTTAGTCGCTGGCAGTGCAAGTTGGCAAATAAAATAGCATTTGCGTTCGATGTGGGGGAAGAATATATTAGTAGATTTTATCATCAAAAGTACTTTAGCTGTTTAGCATACTATAATTTTATAATATAATGTAGCATATCATGTATGTGGTGTACTATATATTATCAGAATCAATGGTGTATCGAGGACCAACGTGGCTTACCTGTTGTTTCGGTTGTTCCTATGAACTCCCATCTGTGTTCTCCTACCTACCTGCATTTTCACCTGCATAGATTAATTAATTCGCATGCTCCCCACAAGTTGTTCTTCCTTGCCAGTTGCCAGATTGTATTTCCAGATACGTATCCTCTGCTAGGCTGCTAGCAAGGGTTGCCGTTCGCCATTATCTCCCTCCATCCGTATCTGACGGCTGTCCTTTTATGGTTCCAGTTTTAGATTAAATAATATATGTTATCTTACTAGATCAGATTTCTTTCCCCCTTTTTTTTCCGAAATACACTACAGACGCATGACGCTCACAGGAACATACGCACCCAATACATATGAGCACATTCGAAGATTGGGTCAACATATTTTCATATTCACAAAGTCACCATGTGCATCACAGATCTATACCATAACGTCCTCTTGAACAAATGATGTTTTTATGACATTGCAGATGGCTATTGGCGCATGCTAACAGACGCCCGCCGATGAATTGGTCATTTTGCTAGGCAAAGAGCGATAAATGAGCTGATTACAGAATAATCAAGGGTGTCATTTTTTTTTGCCACCCTTTAGGAGGGCTAAAGGGAGCCGCATGCAAAACGATTAGGGTATCAATTTTATAGGCGACCCTCTTACCATCCTCTCCAAGAGCTGCAAGGGCTATTTGCAAAATGGTCGGCCTCCTCGACGGGTGATCATTAGCATATGCCAATGAACGTCTACAACATCGTAAAAAAGGCCCTCTAGAAGGGTGTTTATAAAAAAACACTCTCTCATATAGCGTTAGGTAAAGGTCTGTAAAATTTTAGGACCAAAATATATATATATTTAAAAAAATATTAGGAAAATATAAAAATTAAAAATCGTCAAGGGTGGTTGGACCTCATTCTCTGGGCCAACTAGCCATGGCCGGGTAAGAGGTACATGGAGCTCAATGATTTTCTTTTCTTTTTGGGTGGGCCTAAACAGGCTTGGACTGTCAATCTGGGCCTTAGCCTACTTCTATGTTTTTTTTTTCAGGGGAGCCTACCTCTATGTTTCTTATGAGTAATGTTCTATGTTTCCTCTAAAAAAATGTAAAAATATTATTTTTAAATCAAGATTTATAGAGGTTTGTTTTGAAAATTATATTTAAAAACAACGGAGGGAGTATACGAAAAACAACAAAGACAAATTTCAGGTAACAATAATTTCATTTTTGACAAAATTCGTTTGTTTACTCGAAAATTACATTAAAACCTTGTCGAGTAACAGTACGACAACATGTTCTATTTTACTAAAATTTTACGGATATTATTTTTCCTAATTTGTGCAAATGAGAGCACCCTGATACAGTGATACTCCTGGGAAGAAGACCTGAATATGTCTTCCCATGGGCCCACATATCCAATTCCGGCCCACGTAGGCATCAGTATCACACGATGACATCACCTCACCCACGATCCCACGGAGTCCACGTCTAATACTCTAATCCGATTCGGATTTCGAACGACGCGTCGACGGTTGCGCGCGCACGCGTACGCGCGCCGATAAATTCGCCCCGCAATTCTCCGTGCTCTTCGACTCGATCTCTCCGAGATCGATCCATCCATCCATCCATTGATCGAGATGGGCGCGGCGGAGGAGACGACGATGAGGCTGCTCTGCAGCCACGGCGGCCGCCTCGTGCCGTGCGGCCCCGGCGGCGGCCTCCGGTACGTCGGCGGCGAGACGCGCGCCCTCGCCGTGCCGCGCGGGGCCCCCTTCCGCGAGCTGACGGCGCGGCTGGCGGAGAAGGCCGGCGCCGGCGGCGACGCCGTCACGGCGGTCAGGTACCGCCTCGCCGACGGGGGCCTCGACGAGGACCTGCTGGTGTCGGTCACCTCCGACGAGGAGCTCGCCCACATGCGCGACGAGTACGACCGCCTCAGGGCGACGCGGCCGTCCGCGAGCTTCCGGGTGTTCGTCTCCACCGCCGCTGGTGTCCAGCAGCAGCGGCGCCAGCCCGTCGCGCCCCCGATGATGATGCGGCGCGCGCGGAGCGCGCAGGAGCTCGCCGGGCGCCTGGCGCGCCGGCCTTGCCCGCCGGCCGGGCGGAGCGCCGCTGCGCCGTCCGTGCGGCGAGTGCACAGCGCGCAGGAGCTCGCCGCCGGGGGCGGCCACTCGCGCCAGTGCTTCGACGACCGCCGCCGCCTCCAGAGCTGCTGCTGGTGCTGCCACCGCCGCCGCGACCAGTGCGCGGCTGTGCCACAGCCGGCGAGGCCGGTGCGCCAGCTGCCGGCCGCCATGTCCAAGAACGTCAATGGCGCGCGACAGGCGGCTCCTGCGGTGTCAGCGGCGGCGAAGGCGACAGGTCCGGTGGTCTTCGAGTTGGAAAACCGAAGAGCTTGCTGGGAGTTCGAGTGATAGCTAGGGTTTAGTCTCTGTAGATCATAGCTATTCTTGTCGATTTCTGAATTCATTCAGAAATCAGAAGTGGAGATGTAAATTCTTGTAGTTTGCCAATGGTTGGAACGTCCTCTTCGTCCAATACTAGTTTGGACGATTTGTGGTTCAGTAATTTGTAGTTCTGGCCACAGGATGTAATTAATGATGGGAATAAGATTGGTTCTTGGATTGTAAATAAATAAAGTTCTGAACAATGGTAGGTACAGTTTATTGCTTGTTGATGTTGATGTAGATTGTTTCAAAGTTACATCTACAATATGTTGGCTTCACAGCCTGCATGAGTTCATGGCGCAGTGAATAAATATCAGGGAAATTCAATCAAACAATCAGATTCGATCAGCATTCAGTTAAGCAATCAGATTAAATCGGCTGAATACGAAATTAGCTTACTTCCTCAGAAAATAAATGAATATGAAATTCCATGTCCATGATTCCAGCATGTCTGTTTGAAAGCCGGCTATCAGCCACAACTACTGCATATAAAGACGGATTGTAAGTGAAGTTACCTTAACTTCCTTGAACCACGAATACTGCATACTCAAGACAGAATATCAGCATACCTTGACTTCATTGGACCAAAGAGCCGATTAGAAATTTAGAATGTCCTCAGTTCTATAATACTGAAGAAATTGCATCCAAGGACAAGGTTCAGAATGAACAAAACAAGCCATTCAGATGGTGTATTATCCCTCACATTATGCTTGATTTCTTCAGCAGTTTTTCTGGGAAAAGTATGCAGATTCCTTGAGGGGATGTTCCCTAGTTCGGTAAAAAACTATCCAATGGTTATGAATATTTCATTGAAAATTTGACACTTCATACAACATATAAACTTTACAAAATCTTTTAAGTCTAAACTCAACTCATACATCGAAGATATTAAAAAGACAAATCCAACATATGAACAGTATGTGCACTATTTATACTTGAATGTGTCCCTTCTTTTTCAATATGTAGGTTGATTTCGAATTTGATTTTAAGTGAAGTGATAAATATCAGTATATCACTATATTCTACATTATCAAAAGTTTTGAATTTTTTTACAACCATTTACATTTGGTTTGAGTGGCAAAGGAATACAAGAGGACTTCTCCTCGAGATATTACAATCCACTCTTGGTTCTTCTCCACTTAACAATGGTTGTTTCTAAGTTTTGCCCAAGTCAGCTGCAAGCCGATTGAAATCCCTTTCTCCATTCTTCTCTTATTCCACTAGTGGGGGAGTGCACCGGCTCCCAATCCACTGTGACTAGCTAGGGAGGGGCGTGCGTGATCACGTAGGACGAGGGGAGATCAAGTTGGTAGTTTGGAGGTGGTCCACCTCTAGTCAAGGGCCTATTTGACACAGATCCAGCTCCAGCTCCACCTCTCCTGGAGCTAGAGCTCAGCCGAACAGTTTCAGCTCCACCTAAAATGGAAGCGGAGCTGGGTGGAGCTCTCTCACAAAATGAAATTAGATATGTGGAGCTGGGTTTAGACAGCTCCACAACTACACTCCAGACCCAACTCCTAAAAACTAGATTTAGGAGTTGGAGCTCTACCAAACAGGTAGGCTATCTCTTGGAGTGAAGTATGTATTTTAGTCCTCAAATACTTATTAGAGATTTTTAAAAGAGATTTAGGGAACAAAAATTTTTGCAACTATTGGTGATGTTCAAAGCAGGGTATGTCGTCCTCAAGGTGGACCTTAGGCTCTGGGTCACTTGGCCATGGCCAGGTAAAAGGTCCATAGAGCTCAATGATTTTCCTTTTTTTTTTCTATGGGGCTAAACAGGCTTGGGTGCCTGGGTCTTGGCTTACGGATGATGGTGGCGTCTTCAGCGCCACTACCGTCCCGGAGGCTTCGTCTAGGAGGTCCTGTTTCACCACCTTTACCTCCTTGGTTCCTCTTAGTTTAGCTGTGTGTTCTAGGTTGTCATTACTAGGTTAGCACAAGGGATAAGCATATCTTCTCTCTCACCCTCTCCTTCATTAACTCTTCTCCATGAAGATGACTAAGAGCCCATCGACGGTCTTCTGTTTGGAGTAGGTGTTCAGCAAGGCATTTGTAGCACCTTTTAAAATTAGCGACAATCAATCACACAATGGCGACTGGTTTGGTGCTAGTACTTTCTTTTGATGTGTTTCAAGGAGTTGTCGTGTGTTGGCTATTCTTTTGTTATAGATCTTATAATTATTTTTCCTATTGTATCAATATGAAACTTCGCATGCCCAGTTATTTAGAAAAAAAAGAGAGAAATTTCAGCGAGCCATTTCCTTTTCATTTTAGATTTCTATTTTAACACAACTCTTTTATTTAATCGAACTTACATTAATATCTGGTAGAGTAACATATGATAAAATGGTATATTTTTACTAAAATCGCTAGGATATCATTTCCAGTTTATGCAAATGATAGCACCCCCAAATCCCCAATACTCCTGGGAAAACCTGAATTATCCGTCCGTTGGGCCGACATATGCAATTTCGGCCCACGAAACGAAAGCATCACCCCGAGACAGGGCCATGTCGAATCCGATTCGGATTTCGAACGACGCGTTGACGGTTGCGCACGCGCAGGCGGGGTCGATAAATTCGCGCCAGATTCGCCCGCCCCCGTGCACATCTCATCTCATCTCATCTCCCCCCTCACCTTCCAGACTCTCACCTCACCTGCTGACACTCCGAGATCGATCCATCATCGATCGAATCGTTCCGATGGCGGCGGCGAAGGAGGAGGAGGCGATGATGAGGCTGCTCTGCAGCCACGGTGGCCGCCTCGTTCCGTGCGGCCCCGGCGGCGGCCTCCGGTACGTCGGCGGCGAGACGCGCGCCCTCGCCGTGCCGCGCGGTGTCCCTTCCGCGAGCTGACGGCGCGGCTGGCGGAGAAGGCCGGCGCCGCCGCCGTCACGGCGGTCAGGTACCGCCTCGCCGACGAGGGTCCCGACGAGGACCTCCTGGTGTCGGTCACCTCCGACGAGGAGCTCGCCCACATGCGCGACGAGTACGACCGCCTCAGGGCGACGCGGCCGTCCGCGAGCTTCCGGGTGTTCGTCTCCACCGCCGTTGACGCCGCCGCCGGCGTCCAGCAGCGGCGCCGCCCACACCCACCCGTCGCGGCGCCCCCGATGATGATGCGGCGCGCCCGGAGCGAGATGGGGCTCGCCGCCGGGCTCCCCGCCGCGCCGCCGCCCATGCGGCGAGCGCGCAGCGCGCAGGAGCTCGCCGCCGGTGGCAGCCACTCGCACCAGTGCTTCTACGACCGCCGCCGCCAGAGCTGCTGCTGCTGCTGCTGCTGCCACCGCCGCCGCGACCTGCCACCGCCGGCGTGGCCGGTGCGCCCGCTGCCCTCCATGTCCAAGAACGTCAATGGCGCGCAACCGGCCGGCGGCCAAGAAGCGGCGAAGGCGGCCATGGTGGCCATGGAGATGGACAGCCGAAGAGCTTGCTGGGAGTTGGAGTGATAGTTAGGGCTTAGTCTTTGTAACCAGTAACCATGCCTCTTGTAGATAATATTTACAGAAATTGAGAAGATTCAATTTCTATCTTCAGAAATCAGAACTGAAGCTGTAAATGCTTGTAATTGCCATTGCAACATCCTGATCTTCGTCCAATATTTAGTTTGGACGATTTGTGGTTTTAGTTTTGACCACGGGATGAATTGATGGATTAAGATTGATTCTTTGACTGTAAATAAATAAATGAAGTAAATTCTGAACAATGGTACGGGCAGTTTAAGACTGATGTGTGCTGTTGATTGTTTCAAAAATTCATAGATAATTATGATTGCTTGACAACCTTGCAGCGTTTCATGGGGCAATGATTCATCAGGGAATTCAATAAAGCAAGCAGATTCAGGTGGTATTTGAATCTTCTGAAGATAAACATGAAGATAAAGATTAAGTGTTTTACGCAAAACGAGAAGGTAATTACGCAATCAGCTGAGTGCAGAAGCTTACTTTCTCACAAAATAATGGAATATGAAATTCCTTGTCCACGATTCCAGCATGTCTGTTTGCAAGCCGGATATCAGCCACAAGTACTGCATTTAAAGACAGATTATAAGTGAAGTTATCTTGATTTCCTTAGACCACAAACACTGCATACTCAGACTGAATATCAGCGAAGAAGTTACCTTGATTTAATTAGACCAAAGAGCCTATTAATATGTCCTCAGTTCTATACAATACTGAAAGTAATTGTATCCAGGAGAAGGTTCAGAATGAACAAAACAGCCATTCAGACGGTGTATTATCCCCCACACATTATGATTGATTTCTTCAGCAGTTTTTCTCCACTTCGCTCCAGTATTCAACCAACAACAATGCTTTTCAGATTTTGCCCATGTCAGAGCTGCAAACCAATTTAATACAGATGCACAAGCTTCGGATCTTGAGGTATGGCCCCAGTATGTTTCAACAGACCAAAGGCCGGTTAGTAAGGATGCAGTTCTTACTGGTTTGCATTCTCCTGGGAAGAAGGTTTTCATCTGGTTTTTTTAGCATCATCAAATATCTCCTTAAAATGAGTGAAACTGTAACGTGTAAAAGGGGATTCTTAGGCTGTACAACATGCAATATCTTAGGCTGTCATAACTTTACATTAGAAAATGGCAAAAACTTTAGTCAGTTATTCTAAGGCCAAACAGAAATTGATTTGCACTCGATAAAAATTGTTGAAAACAATTCAGCAAAACGACTGAAATAAGGATCGATGAACGATTCTCCTTGCATGATGGAGACATGATGCAGAGCATATGTAATGATCAAATGATATTATCATTGGCTTTTACCTTCCTTGCAGCAAGCTTGGACTGTTCTTGGCTGTTTGCTCCAGTGCAGACCCTCTTTTCTGAAGCAAATATTGGTCATGTTGTCTTCAGCTACCTTAAACTTCAGTTAAGCCCTGTCCAAGAGCACAAAGGGTATGATCAGACCAGTTGATACAAAATCTCAGGTTGTATTCCAGAAGGAAGACAAAATAGATGTATTTTCATCTGAAATTATGTGTATGGGTCGCAACTCTGCATTATAAGCCTATAGAGCAATATAACCTGCAGATCAGATTAACTGTTGACATAATGGTCCTGAGATATGTATCAAATAACGGAGTGATTACAACTCCTACTTAATCAGTGAATTCCTGCAGAAAATAGGAAGCACTATTAGAGTTTTGGATTGGCCAGTTGCTAGTGATTCAAGATGTTACGGCCATTTTGACTCAATGATAACAGGGAAGAAAACCCACACAACTGAGCGCCTAATCTCGTATAATAGCAGGTAGCATCCTGGTATGTCAAAATTTCACAAGTTCAAATAAGAACCTACAGATTGACAACGTCACCACAAAACTTACATTTAACCTCACAATGAACATTGGGGATGAAATAACAGGAACATCAGTTATGAAAGGGCAGTAGGCTACAGAACAAAAAAATAATCTGAATATTTAACAACTAGCAGATCACAGTTCGATAGGAATTCAAACAGGCAAACCTGCTACAATCATGCATATAAAGATGCACGAGAAAAATTCAGTGACCATATAAACTGAGAAAGAGTAATTAAAGAATACAGGCCACAGGTTCTTCAGTCCTACAGAAAAGAATCAAAGATTGAGTTCATCACCCAACCAGACACGTTATTTCAAATGTTCAAATTCATTCAAAAGTGGACATATAGTTGAATCACCAGGAACCAATGAAGATATTCATCTTGTTAGGAATACAGCTCCACAAACTATGCATCTTGAGAGATGACAGTATATTGCAAAGGACTAGAGAACCATGTAACAAGTCAGCCCTCTTCTTTACTTGCATGAGTGCATGACCTTACCAGGAGATTCTGGTCTGATTTTGTCAGTTTCACTCCCTCGGTAAACTAGTGAAACTGTAACATGTAAAAATAACTGCTTACCTTACCAGTTGAAGCCTTGGTATGCTATCTAGTTATTTCTGTCCCAGAGAAAATCACTATGATAAGCAACGCAGGTTGCTCTTACAAATGAGAAATTTTAAGGAAAAAAACTTCACTAAATTTACAACAGACGTAATTGCACAAACAAAAATTTTCATACGTAATCTTACATACCAACTGACAGCAGATTCCTCATAGACAAGGGAATGGGAGAATCTACTTGCTACTGAAAAATTCTTATGATGCAGCACCTCATTTGGATATTCTCTCAATTTTTTTCAGAGCTATTCTAGTGGCTTTTCAACAATTCAAACAAGTCAACTTAGGTGTATTAACATGAACATTTCAGAACTTGCTGTTTACGAGCTTAGGAAAATGCACAAGCAATTAAAAGTAACTAGCAGATTTACATCTGATGCCAAATATTCATCTAAGCAATCAACTGCTGATCACAACACAGCTGATGGTGATTAAAATAATGAAATGAGCACATGTTTTAAAGGAATAATCTCATTCCTCTAGGTAGTCAAAATAATAAATTAGTTTAAAGGTAAAGCTGATACATAAGAAATGTAGGATGAGCATAGCCATTGCGTATAAACAACACAACACAAATGGCAGCACAAATCTACAGGTAGCATGTAAAGCCTATGTGGATCCAGAGAGACAGGATGCTAAGATAACAACAATGTCAGTACACAATCTGTCCTCAGCTACGAAGGCTAATAGTTGTGCTCCTTCAATGGTAATCTTCTATCTGGGAGCTGTACAGATTTATTCCTGACCAAGGGTGCAGAATTCCTCGCATTTATATTCTCCGAGCTAAGCATTTCTTTGCTACTAGAATTCCGGAAGGCTTCTTCATTATTAACTTTATGCATGATCTTTGTCAAGCTTGTCATCAGATCTTCATCTACATGAATTGCTGCTCCAATGGTATCGACCAGTCCAGTCAACTCATCAAATAAATTTTTCCTCTCTTGAACAAAGGCATTGCACATATTCTTTGTCCTAGACTTCAACTCTCCTACATGCTCATCCAGTACTTCTTTTCTTTCCTCCAAAGATCTCAGCTTATTTGCAACTTCCAGATGCTCCTTTACATTTTCTAACATCTCTGCAGTTGCCTTGGCTTTGAGTTGCTCAAGATCATTCTTCAAATTGTTGGACTGTTGTTTCTCCAACGCTAAATTTACTTGCACTGCCTTAAGCTCTCTTTCACATTCTTCAATGAGCATGTCCTTGAACAAATTATCATGCTCTTGGATAAGATTGAGTGAATTAAGATTTCCTGCTAAACAATATAGTTGCCGAACCTCAACCTGAACTTCTGCTAGCTTTTCTGAAGCAGATTCGACTAGGTGCTTAATGTCAACTTGAGCAGATTCAACATTTTCTTGAATTTCAGAAATAGCATTTTCTTTTTCTGCAATTAGTGTATACCAATCAGCTTCCTCCTGATCAAACATTTCCATGAGTTCTTGCTCTCTGCATGTGTATTTCTGTTCGAAGAAACTGAGCCTTGTTTCAAGTTCCAAAAGCTTTTTGTCAAAGACCTCAACGATTTCAGAGTACTTTCTATTGACTTCTTGAATGGACCTGTCAGCCTCTGACTTGATAAGACCTGCCACATCAAGCTTTTTATCTAAATTTTCTTCTTCCAGCACAGCGATGTGTTGCTGAAGCTCGTCAATATTCCTGCACCTCTCATCTATTATACTGCATAACTTATCCTTTTCTTCCCTAAGAGACTCTTCAGCATCCATTTTGGAATTAAGAGCAGAAACCAGATCACTCTTTAGCACAGAGTTTTCATCCATGTAGCGCCCTAGCTCAGTTTCCATACTAACTCTCAACTTTTCAAATTCTTCCACTGCTTGCATTTGCTGATGAAGATTTTCTGTGACTTGGTCAAGCTCATTCTTCTTGTCCAAAAGACAACAGTTTACTTCATCAAGAGCACATAGCAACTTCTCATTTTCTTCACTGTAAGTCTTCTCGGCTTCTATTTTAGCCATATGGGTAGCATCTAGATCCCTCTTCAGGACACAAATTTCATCAATGTAGCCCTTGATTTCAGTCTCCATATTGACTCTCAGTTCTTCCAAATGTTCTAGTGCTTGCTTTTGCTGATGAAGAATGATTTCAGATTGTCTCAGTTCACAGTTCTTCTCAGAAAGGGCAGAGTTTGCTTCATTGAGAGCACCTAGTAATTTCTCCTTTTCTTCTCTTAGGGACTTTTCAATTTCTGTTGTTGCAATAAGATCTCTTTTCAGTACATTGTTCTCATCCATATAGCCCTTTAGTTCATTTTCCATAGAAAGTTTGAGCTCTTCCAAATGCTCCATTGCTTGTTTTTGCTTATGAAGATTGATTTCTATTTGGCTCAGCTCACTCTCCCGCTCAGAAACTGCAGAGTATGCTTCATCCAAATCAGATAATGCTTTCTGCAGTTTCTCATGCAGGCCTTTTTCCTCTTCTGAAGATTCACCTTTTAAGCAGTGAACATCTCTTGATGCATTGTCAAGATTGTATGTATCAAGCTGCCTTTGCATCTCTTCACGTTCCTTTTCCATGTGTTCAAGCTGCTCAATTCTTTGATGCAATGTTGCTATTACCTCAACTTGTTGTGCCCGCTCAGCTTGAGATTGAGCAATGGCACAGTTATCTTCCTCTAACTGCTTTCTTGCAGCAGCAAAATTGTGCTCAAGTTGTGCACAGTTCTTCTGCATATCCAGTTGAATCGTTTCAAAATATGAGCAAGAATCATAAAGTTTTGATTCTACAATAACAAGAGCTACTGAAGCTTCCCAATTCTGCACAGCTTGCATCTCCAGGGAGCTATAACTGCTCAGAAGCTCAATCTGCATTTGCTTGATAAGTGTATCTTTAGAATCTAACTGTGACAAGCATCCATCCAGCTCACTCCCAAGCTTCTCCATCTGTGTTTTCCATTCTGCCTCTTTATCTCTCAGCTTATCAATGCAGTTTCTATGCGTCTGTTCTAGAGCTCGGAACTTCTGCTGCAGAACCTTCAATGAAACTACAGCATCTGCACCACCAATCTGAGCCTCCTGGTGTTCCTTCAACGAAGATCGCATATCCTCATTTTCTTGCTCAAGACGTGCCTTCCCATACTCCATTTCCTTGAGCAATGTGACCTTCTCAGCCAGTGAGCTTCTCAACGATGCGATCTCCCCATCCCGCTTTGCGGCAAGCGACTCAATTGTGGACCTCGCCTCTTCATAATCGGAGACCACATTACCATACAAGTGTTTCAATTCAGACATCTCCGCCTCGAGCAGCTTCCGGCGGCCTTCCTCATGGGCTAATGCCTGGCTGCACATCTCGAGCCTTGACCGAAAATCCTCAGCCATTCTGGTCTTGGAATCCAAATTGACCTCAAGAGTGCCAATCTGATCAACCAACATTGATCTATCAGAGCCCCATTCCTTCTTCGCGGCCCTGAATTCATCCTGGACCTTTTTGAGTGCATCCTCGAGGTGCCTAAACTGCTCAGATTTCCACTTGAGCTTCCCCTCGACGGCGGCCTTCTGGTCCTCCATTTTCAGCAGCATATCGTCCCTCATCATCACCTCCTTCGGTGCCAATGCCCTCTGCTCAGCCTCCGAGCACTTCTTTTCCTTCTCCGACAGCAACCTCCTGAGCCGGGCAACCTCCTCGCCGCACGAGCGCGCGGCCGCCTCCTGCTCGAGCCGCCTCGCCTCGGACTCCTCCAGCGCCGCGACGAGCTCCCGCTTCTCCGCCTCCAGGGCATCGCTCCTCTCCCTGGCGCTGCTCCTGAGCCCCTCGTGCGCCGCGCAGAGGTGCCGCAGCGCCTGCTCCTTCTCCGCGAGCCTGGCCTCCAGCTCCCGGCGCGCCTCCCCCGAGGAGGAGATCTCCTCGTCCCGGGCGGCGACCTCCCGCGCCTGCCTCTCCGCCTCCGCCCTCGCCTCCCGGAGCCGCGCCGCCTGCTCGGCGCCCGCCCGCTTGAGCCCCTCGGCGAGCTCCGCCTTGGCGCGGCACTCTGCCGTGAGCGCCTCCACCTCCGACCTCAGCTCGTCCATCTCCCTGCACATCTCCTCCATTTCCACTGCACCAAAACACACAAATCAACCCCCAATGTGAGAACGCACAGTACGCATTCCAACCCAACCAAAATCTCGCGGAAAGCCGCGGCGGCGGCGGCGGCCAGACCCAACCCACCCACCTTTGAGGGAGGAGCAGGTCGGGAAGAAGGAGCGGGACATGGCTAGAGATCGGGCATGGAAACCCTAGAAAATGTGGAGGTGTGGGGGGAAGAGGAGGATTTGAAATTTGGGGATTTACCTGCGGTGGCGGAGGGCGGAGGCGGATCTGGACGAAGCGGACGCGGCGAGTCCGTTTGGTTTTTTAGCCGCCGCCGTCCGCGGCTTCTAGCGTTTGAAATTGGCGGCGCGGCGGTGGCGATGGGACGGGGCACGGGGGTTGTGGCTGACAGGTGGGGCCCACGTGGAGTTCTGGGACAGCGTCGTAATGGCTCGGCTGACGGTACATGGGCCAGGATGGCTGGCCCACGAATAACTGGGCCGAGTTGAAGAGCGGCTGACGGAGACCAACATGGTTATGGGCCTAAACTGTCATTAATCAATGTAACTAAGTTCACTTTAGTTTCTCACATTTTTGCTGAGTCTGAATTTCACCCCTAAACCCAAATACCGTTATTAATTTACAAAACCGGCTCACCCGACATCCTAAGCAGTATTATACCCAATTTTAGTTGATGTGACGTGACAAGCTGAGTCAGTGGGACCCACATAGGGCCATATGTCAATGAGCAGCATTCCTTCGCTTCCCTCCTAGATCCGGCGAAGGGGAGGGGCATCGGCAGCAGTGCGGCCAGAGGGGAGGGTAGAGTCGACAGCGGTGCGGCCGGAGGGGAGGGTGGCGTCGGCGGGTAGTGGGTAGGCATGGGGGCGGCGGATCTGGTGACGGCGACGGGAGCAGGCAACGGCCACAAGGAGGACAGCGACGGCTAGGGTTAGGGTTTCGTATTTTTGGATTCTTTTTTTATTTTTAATTTTTGCGTGCGCAACATAACCACACCGAACGCGAAAATCAGATTTTTCGCGTGCAAGTGTGCCACTCGCAGGCAAAAATAGTGATTTTTGCATATACATGGGTGCGTGTGGCTCACCCACCCACATGCGAAAACTTTTTTTACCGCACAAAAAAATTCTTTTCGTAGTAGTGAAATTGAGAGATCCATAATGAACTTATTCTTTAATTAATTATTATGGGTAAGAATTTAAAAAAAATGATGAGCTGGAGTACTAACTACTGTAACATGGGCACAAGTTCATAACCACGTACTTACCTCGGTTGGTTTAAAAGTGTAGTAATAAACTATCGGTCAGATTCCACAAACTGGGCCTACCACGACCCAAATACAGTGGACTTTCTTTTTCTACAGGTAACGTGTAAACCGCGCACGCACACCACCTCTGACCAACGTGTAGTAGCTGTGTAAGCATTCTTTAAACCGATTTTTTTTTGTTTCTTTAGCGTTTTTATTCTTTTCTTCATTATCGCCGTTTCTGTGCTAGAGCCACGTACTAGTAGTCAACTACTCCGTCAAAAAAAATTCAATAGAGAAAATGTGACCTCTTCTATAGCAATATATATGGACACCTCCACATTTTCCTAAGAGAGGTTCCGTGATTACCCCGTCCCATACAAATTTAACCTCGTACTACTTCTGTCTAGATTGTCCAGTCCTAAATTGAGTAAGTATCTGATGCATTGATAGAAAAAAAAAGGTTGTTGATAAACGGATTATATTATCGAATCTTAAACGGTGTGAATTTTTTTAAAAAAAACTTATGTATATGAATTTCATAGAGTACCGTCTAAATTCAATTTTTAAACTTTATAATAATTAATTCAATCATTTATAGCCTTAAAACAATTATAACAAATTATTCGGCCATTCTTAGAAAAGAAGATGACAGCATCTAATCTCAAGTTTCAACGCATTAGCACAACGGAGAAAATGGTCAAAAAAGCAGATACACCTTTTTTAGGCGACCACTACAACTTGTAGAGTCCCTCCAAATCAAAGGATTTATATATAAATTTCACAAGACTAAAATTCTGTAGGAAATTTTTCTATTCGATCCTTTTATTCAAAGGATTAGAGTTTTCCAAACCATTCCTATGGAATATCTCATTGCATTGTAGGTTTTAGAGGAAATTTAACAAGAGGTCCAACCTCTTGGAAAATTTTCTTCGAGTATATCTCTGTCGTTCAATTCCTATATTTTTCCTGCAACCCAATTAAATACTATTATATCTATATACCTAATTAAAAAATACGTAAGGCTTCCTCCCTTTTTTCGTCCGTCCATCCCGACTCCCTCCCGCGCGCCGCCCCCCTCTCCCTTTCCGCCTCCTCTTCCGCCTCCCTCTCTCCCTCCGGCGCACCTTAGCATCCGTTTCCTTCCCTTCCTCCCTCTTACGGCGCATTCGCTTCTGCCTACTTCCATCCATCCGCTTCCACCTTCCTCCCTCTCTGTTGGTGATATGGGCCCAGGGGTATCACGTCTAGAGGGAGGAGGCCGCCCTCAAACCCCCGTGGTGGAGCGGCGGCTGCCCCCTCCCAGCTAGAGGGAGGAGGCCGCCCTCAAACCCACATGGCTACCCCTCCCAGCTTGGGGTCGAGCTACGGCTGCCCCCTCCCAGCTTG
The DNA here is from genome assembly GCF_034140825.1 of Oryza sativa Japonica Group. NCBI lineage: Eukaryota > Viridiplantae > Streptophyta > Magnoliopsida > Poales > Poaceae > Oryza > Oryza sativa. Next base: position 28,523,249 of record NC_089037.1, on the reverse strand, counting down.
GGGTCGGGCCGCCCCCAAGACCACGTGGCTCCCCCGAGGAGGGTCGAGCTCGGGGTGGAGCGGTGGCTGCCCCCTCCCAGCTTGGGGTTGGGCTCCCCCGACCCCCTTAACGTATCAGCCCGCATGTACAGGGTTAGGTGGGCGCGCCTAACGCCTACCTAACTGCATTTAAAGCGGTCCATGCAGTCGCGCCATGCCGCATTTTACACGGCGTGCTGCGCATCTGACCGGTCTGTGACCGATCGAATGACCGATGGGACGGCGACTGTGTACCCCCGCCCTGTCAGTGTGTCAGGCGGCGTGCTCCGTCCCGTCCCATCATAATAATGAGGGGCTTCACAGCCTCTTATCCCGGTCAGAACTGGTCCAACCACTCTGAATTGACCAGGGTTCATGTTTCCTGGTGTGAACGGGAACTCGGAAGTCCTCAACCATTAAATGGCGACTGACAGGGGCACCCCCCGTGTCAAGCGGCAAGATTTGACGGGCCCCATCATCAAGATGACGTGAGCTTGGCTTCCCAAGTCAAGAGGCAAGACTTGCATTTAATGCAAAGATTGTAATACTTCTCCAAGTTAGGTTGTTGGGCCCATGTGGTAACCCCTCAAGGTATAAAAGGAGTTCTAGGCCTACTTAGGGGGGTGAACGGATGGAGGGGGGAGAGGATGAGCCATTTTAGACTCTAGAGCAGCTTCTGCCCCTCATGATCAAGACCTTCGGCTCCAACAAGGAGATCTTGCAATTTCTCCCACAATCAGCATAACACAGGAGTAGGGTATTACGCTTCTTAGCAGCCCAAACCTGTATAAACCCCTTTTGTCTCATCGTCTTGGAGGGGCCTAACCCCCTCAAAATCACACAGTTTCACTCACCAAGTCCTCGAATCTCACCCGCTGCCCCCGGCCGAACCAAAAAAGGGGGGCCTCATGGTTCCCTGGTGGAGGAGTTCACCCTCCGACACTCTCGTAGCCAACCATCTCTCCCTCACGATCCCCCTCCCCCTGTGGCCCCTCTCCTTCCTAACGCTCCTCCTCCCAACGCCCTTCTTCTCCCCTGCGCTTCCTCTCTTCTACACGATCAAGGAAAACAGAATCCCCTCATTCGGGAACACGTTTTGATGCGCTCACCAGGCCGTGTTCATCAATAGAGCTCATCGTTGTCGTTTCTCTCTTTGTCTTTTTTACCAAATCGTTTCTCTCTTTGTTGGGACCACGTCTCGTCGGGCACGTTCCTGCTGTTTTGGTTTTTTTTTCCAACCACCACCATCTATAGAGGAGTCACATCGTGGGACACGTCCGGCCACCTTCTTCACCGCCATTTGGTCACCAGAGCATCGGCGCCTATCGTCTCTCCTATTTTGTTTCTTATTTCGGTTAGGAAAGATGAACAGTGTTAATTGTTTTTCTCCATCTTTCCTTTTTCCTATGTGTTCAAATAAAACAGAACCCTCTCGTCCGAAAACACGTTTTGACATACTCATCTGGTCATGTTCACCACCGGAGGTCGCCGTTGGCGTCTCTCTCTCTTTCTCTACCAGGACCATATTGTCGGTCGCGTTTTCTTCGTTGCTAATGTCCACCATCAATGGATGAGTCTAATCGTGGGACACATCATACCACAGTCCTCACCGTAGTTTGATCGATGGTGCATCCACGACCATCTTGGGTATTATGAGAACATGAGTATATCAATATGCAATAGTGGTTTTTATCCATTCTAATTATTATCAAAATATCTAATCAATACTTAGCCTAACAAATAACTTATCCGTAGCGAAGTACGGGTATTTTGCTAGTTTTATATAAAATTGGTTAAAATTAAAGAAGTTTGAACGTACGAACGCCCTTGCCCACGGAGCAAAGCAGCACGTCAGCATAATGAACGACCCCAACGAACGATAAAGCGAGCAGCGAAAAGAAGGAAATAAAAAGAGAAAAAACAGAAAGAGACATAAATCGCCAGAGTATGGGTCTGTTTTACACCCGTTATATCGAATGTTTAAATATGTGTAAATTGCGAGACGAATCTTTTAAGTCTAATTACGTCATGATTTAATAATGTGATGCTACAGTAAATATTTGCTAATAACGAACCAATTAGACTTAATAAATTTGTCTCACGATTTTATAGATGGAATCTATAATTTATTTTATTATTAGACTATATGTAATAATTTAAATGTGTGTTCGTATATCTGATGTGATACTGCATCTAAACACAGGCTATAATAATAATGCACGTCGTAACGACCAGTGGCCTCCGCCGTCCGCCGGTCTGTTCCGGCCAGTCCATCTATAATAGCGACCCAACAAAATTCCGTGGCTTCCTCTCCTCCCCCCACGCCCTCTGTCGCGCTCAGGCTCAGCTCCCTCCCCGACCCCGAGAGAGATAGCGTAGCTTCAATTCGCTACTGCTCCCCGCGCGTGCTCCTCCAAGCTACTAGCAGTCTCCCGCCTCCGTTTACCCGGTCCGGCTCCGGCATGGACGACGCCACGTCGTCGTCGTCGCGGGCGCCGCGGCCCAAGACGGAGGAGCTGGACGCGGCGCTCCACGCCATGGGGTTCGAGATCGAGCGGGTCTCCCCCGCGGAGGTCACCGGCCGCCTCCTCGTCACCCCCACCTGCTGCCAGGTACGTACGCGCCACGCCCACTCCCCCTCCCCTCCCGAGCCTTGGATTAATTCGTGTGATTGTTATACTGATCGATGGATGGATGGGGCGCAGCCGTTCAAGGTGCTGCACGGCGGCGTGTCGGCGCTGATAGCGGAGGGGTTGGCGAGCATGGGGGCGCACATGGCGTCGGGCTACAGCCGCGTCGCCGGCGTGCAGCTCAGCATCAACCACTTCCGCAGCGCCGCCCTCGGCGACACCGTCCTCGTCCGCGCCGCCCCGCTCCACGTCGGCCGCTCCACCCAGGTAACCTCACCCATCATCCTCAATTCCTCTTCTCTGCTGCTATGCTAGCTACCTACCTACCTCATCATCGCCCATCACCTAACCTACCACTCCATCGGTGACTTCTCACTACACTATTCTCCAATTGGTTGCTTACTAGTACCACAAGTCAACTAACTCATCCGTCCAGCCAGTTCATCACTAATTACTAGTAGTAATTACCCACACCCCTAGTTTAATCTGCTTTAACCACGCCGATTAATTAATCAGTAGGTGCCGGATTAGTACCACTTGATTAAGACAAGGCACCACCACCTGTCATTCCGTGCGTGCTGGCCATACCTAATGATGCAAGCGAGCCGCCTCTTAAATCCCCATACGAAGTTGTTGATGATGGGTTCCTCTCGTTTCGCATATAATTCATTATGAGATATATAGAAATATAGTAAAAACTTTTATGTTTGAGAGTATCCGAGATAGATATGAAAAGAGCCTTGTTTTTTCGCATACGCTTCCCGAACTGTTAGACAATATGTTTTTTTTATAAAGTTATAGAAAAGTCTCTTTAAAAATCATATTATTTCATTTTTCATGCTTAAAATAATTAATACTTAATTAATTATGCAATAATCACCTAAATTTGCGTATCTTCTTAATCTTTTATTTTCATCTCCTCTCAAACACACTCAATAATTTAAAAGCCAATGCTTAAAATATAAACTACGATGAAAAAGCACCATACTCCGAGAGTCCGAGTAATAAACAAAAAAAACGCAAATATTATAGAGTAGTATCAAATAATTAGAAGGGGTGAGGCTTTGAACCCAAATCGTTTAGCCCACCACCCCACCTTGTGGAGCTAGCTAGAATACCCCAGTGCGTTTCTCAGTCCAAGTAATAAACTGAAGAGCAAACTATGATGCTGCTGTTTACTATAGTACTCCTAGATCTTTGCTTACTGGGCCTACCTCCATCGACAATGTCAGGTATCACACAGTGCTAGTACAGATTTCATCGTTATGGGAATAGCATAGGACAATGATATATAATATTTAACCATTTTAACGCCGTTGACTTTTTTAAATATGTGACCGTTCGTCTTATTCAAAAACTTTTGTGAAATGTGTAAAACTATATATATACATAAAAGTATATTTAATAATAAATCAAATGATACAAAAAGAATTAATAATTACTTAAATTTTTTGAATAAAACGAACGGTCAAACATTTTTAAAAAAAACAACGGCGTCAAATATTTTGAAATGGAGAGAGTATCATTTATGGTCAACTTTGAGCCCGGGGAAACAAGCCGGTACAGCCAAAAGCGACAGGCAACCAATGTATTTTTCTCTCCCAAGATCGGTGAGGACTGTAGACTGTTTGTGATCAAAATTGATAAGTTATGGGCACAAATCAATGGGGTAGTTGTCAGCTACTACACAGCTAGAGATGTGTATTTGAGAAAAATAAATGACATTTTAATACAGAAAAAAAGAAGTTGTAGTGACAGCAATCTGGATTGGTTGACCATGTTACTCTTATAATAAAACACTGCAACATGTCGATCTGCTGATCTCTCAATCTTCTTATGAAGAGGATAAGATACACACGGCTAGGCTGCAACTTGTCCCAGACAAGCACAGCCTCATAGACAAAATAATTTATCTCCAGGCTAGCCAATTCAACATGTAGCAATAAAAATTAAGTCTTCTCCTCCGTACATTTCACATGTCTAGTATTTTTTTAGGAGCTTTCAGCCTGATGATTGGCAGTAATTAAAAGAATAATTAATTGTGTTGGAATCATAAAATGGATCTGAAGTTCTGAACTTCTGAAGGTGTGGGCGGTGAAGCTGTGGAAATTGGATCCATCCACGAAGGAGAAGGGGGCTCAGATCTCTGAATCCAGGGTGACTCTTCTCTGCAATCTGCCGGTGCCGGAGAGCGTGAAAAATGCAGGGGAGGCGCTCAAGAAATACTCTAAACTGTAAACATAATAATAATTAAAAGTACAAAGCTTCATTTCGATGCTGGAAATGAAATGGTTTGATCTCACGATAATGTGACATATTGTAAGTCTGTTGTAATAATGTATATGTCAGAGGAGTCGAGGTGTTTGGTTTGGGACAATTTTATTGTTCTTCATGACCAAATTTGGTCGTGCGCAAAATTAAATGTGTAAAAAAAAAAAGAAAGGGTGAATGGTGAAGTATTTGGATTCCAAACCATGCGTTTGAGGCGAAATAGATGGTCAATTTCACCCATTTGACCATTTAAAACAAAATTTGCCTAAGTGTGACTATGATATGTGGACCTCACTACATCTAATGTTTCGCAATGTTACAAGTAGACTATATTAGCCTTTGCTTTATATTGAGCAAAAGTAAAACTCTCCAAATGTCAAAATTAGCTGATTTAGAAGATTAAATCATCTACACGAAGTATCCAAACGATTTGGGAAAGCTAACATGAGAAGATTAGACGGAGTTTTCATATACATCTCATGGAATATTTGGAAGCAGCGCAACAAAGGGTGATCTTTCTCCGGTCCTCATTCAGAGTTAACTGTTTTAGCCACTCTGTCATAGTATCATTTGCTTCTCCTGGAGAAGTTGTCCCTGGCTTGCCACAGGGTCCTCCTTTGCCTTCTTCGGTTTTTGAGCTGACAGGTGAAGGCCTCCTTCTAATCAATGAAATAGGAGAGCTCCTACTTGTGTTTCAAAAAAAAAAAGGAAGCTGATTTAGAGGCAATATAATTAAATGAAATTTGGTCATCAAATAAATGTTTTGTTTGAGCAAGGGGCTGTACTGCTGCAGTTCTGTACCCGGCCTTTGACATGGAAATAGATGGTCAATTTCACCCATTTCACCATTTAAAACAAAATTCGCCTAATTGTGATTATGATATGTAGGCCTCACTACATGTAATGTTTCGCAATGTTAGAAGTAGACTATATTAGACATGCTTTGGAGCGCTTTGCCAGAGCACTGAGGTTGAGATGGCTATGGCACGAGTGGACAGACCGAAATAAGCCGTGGATAGGAATGGAGATCCCGTGGGATGAGGGGACCAACAACTTTTTACCGCAATCACACGTCACAGTGAGCAATGGGGAAACAACAAGCTTTTGGGAATCAATGTGGTTGGAAGGAACAGCGCCAAAAGCAATAGCACCACGCATATATGAAGCTTCGCGAAAGAAAAGAGCAACGGTTAAAGAGGCTATAACAAAGCAACCAGTGGATAGCGAATATCAACATAGCCAATCTCACGACAACAAACCAATTTGAGGAATACGTGACGCTTTGGGAGCAATTACAAGGAGTGGCGCTCACCGATGGGGAAGACACGATAACCTGGACGACCACTGCAAGAGGAGTCTACACCGCAAAATCAGCTTACCAATTCCAATTTAATGGCTCCACAAACGTCACCCTATGCACCTCAATATGGAAGCCTTGGGGTCCCCCAAAATGCAAGTTCTTCGCGTGGCTCGCGGTTCAAAACAAAATTTGGACGGCTGACAGATTAGAGCGGAGAGGATGGAACAACCAAAGATTATGCCCACTATATTGAACATGCGATGAAACGGCAGTGCACCTTCTGGCACACTGTCGAGTTAAAAAAGAATATGGGGGAGAGATAGCGAAATGGGCACAGATCAACCTGCCACTAGAATATTGGAACGCCTTAAACTCAGTGGAATCCTGGTGGACGGTCGTAGGCCAACCGAACGGAGTACCAAAGAGCGGACTTCACACCCTAATACTGCTGGTCAGCTGGGAAATATGGAAGGAAAGGAATGCCTGGGTGTTCCAACACATCGCTTCAACCCCCGCTACACTCATAGCAAAGATCAAGGAGGAGGCTAGGGGTAATTAAACCACTTCTCTCCTCCTTTATTAATGAAAAGAGGCGGTCCTCCTGCCCTCTTATTCGAAAAAAATATTAGCCATGCTTTGTTGAGCAAAAGTAAAAACCTCCAAATGTCAAAATGTAGCTGATTTATAGAAGATTAAACGGAGTTTTCATCTACACGAAGCATCCATGGATTTGGGAAAGCTGACATGAGAAGATTAGACGGGGTTTTCGTATACATATGCTGTAATATTTGGAAGCAGTGCAACAAAAGTGTTTTTCCAAAACGAAGACCTCAACGCCCAGATCATCCTCATTGAGAGTTATCTGTTCTAGCCACTCTATCATTTGCTTCTCCTGGAGAAGTTGTCCCTGGCTCGCCACAGGGTCCTCCTTTGCCTTCTAGTGCTTTTGAGCTGACAGGTGAAGGCCATGTACTTTCCTCCTAATCAATGAAATAGGAGAGCTCCTACTTGTGTTTCAAAAAAAAAAAAGAGGCTGATTCAGAGGCAATATAGTTGAATGAAATTTGGTCATCAAATAAATGATTTGTTTGAGCAAGGGGCTGTACTGCTGCAGTTCTGTACCCGGCCTTTGATGTGGAAATCACCCTTTTTGACAAGCAATTGAGTTGAGCCACTGAGTGTACCTTACAATGGAGGAGAAAAGAACCAGGCTCGGTTGCGATTAGCAAGCCTCTTGAATAAGCCAATATAGAAATTTTACATTTCTTAAGAAAATACCTTAGGTACCTAAATTTTACACTAAAATTTTTGGTATAACAAGGTAATTAGTACCTAGAGACACCAAATTTTACACTAGAAAATATGACATCTCCCGGTACATTTCCAAGGATGGTAAAATTAACCAAGCTAATATGCACTTCGGACTAGTATGACCCCCGAAACTGGAAAAAAAAAGAAGAGGTCTCTCTTAATTTGTAGCATCAAAATATTGGCATTTGACATTCCAAATTTCTCAAATTATCTCAACTAGCTTGGAATTCTCTCGAAGGAAAGAAAAATAACTTTGGTTAATTACTCTGAGGTGGTTGAAAACATTTTCCTGAAACCTCCCATCCCTAGGTTGGCTTAACGAAATGAAGAAAGTAGGAACGGTCTCTTGTGTTTTTTCACCATTGCGGTTCTTCTTTTCTTCCTTGTACTTCACATTTTCGTACTTATATAACCTAGATGGAAAGAAGCAGGGGATAGAAGTTGTGTTGACAAAAAAAATGGATTGGTACAAGTTAGGTTTTATCTCTCTTCCAAATTAGAGTTTTTTCACATGTAGATTACAGGGAAATGAATGAAGAGAAGCTGGAATAATTGATAGATAACCCTTCCTTGACTGATATCATGAGAGCAATCAAGATCATCACATACAGTGGTACGTGAGGTGTGATACATTTTGGTTATGAACTAAAAAATAAACACCCGAAAAACTAACTGTATGTTGATATGATAAGATTAATTTGTTCCCCTCACAATTTTAAAAAAAATATTAAGAAGTGAGATCGAATTCGCAACTACAATTAATATGCCAAATTCTCAATTGACCATTACAACATTGGGTTTAATCAGAGTAATTTCAAGTTTCTGATGCACTTCATAGTAAATCCAACTGTCCAAGGTCCCCGGTGCTGTAGTTGATGTTCTTTTGTGGTGCTTATCATTTTGTTATGCATACATATTTTAATTTATGAACGTTAGCCTCCTTACTACACCCATATAAACAGAGTTTTTAGCAAAATATAACTCCAAAGGTATACAGCTCCATTGATTACACTTTTACATTGCATATCCCATATTATAACGAATATGCTCCAAACCATGCGCCACCTTATGCTTAACAAAAGAGGATGTAGGTACACGACGATAGCTTGTCTTTCTCGTTTGGTCATTCTTCAATCTTAAGGCTGACAGGTTGTAGGCATGTTACCCGGAGTTTGTTTGGAACGGCTTAGGAAATTGAACAACAAATCCTTCTCACGTGAAGATGCTGCGTTTCGACCCTGTATTTTGCGAATACAATTATCCCAATGCCTCCTATCCACAATGCATATAGCCCAATAGACTGAAAACAAATGACATGAAGATATACTAGCAAATGGAATAATCCCCTGTTGCAACTAGCTAGCTAGGTTTTTCTCACACACATATATCTCTCAGGAATCAAGCACTACACCACCACTACCTAGCTTTCTCACCCTGTTCTAAGTTTCCAATGTTTCATGTCAGCTTGAACCCTTTATATGGAGACAATAAAGAAAACGAGAGGACACGATATTATGTATTGGGCTGCTTGGGAGGGTGGGTAGGTGACTTATAGTGTTTATTGAAAGGGGAACGAGATCCTTGACTTTTAAGTCGGTGACCTTAGGGGTTTAGGGTCATTAGCATGTGGGTCGTCCATGCAAAATGAATCTACCGCATCTAATGAAAAGATGGCGGCATGGGTTCCGTAAAACTAGATAACTTCTCACTAAACACCTAGAGTTAATTACTGCATATGTGTGCCAGGCAAAGGTATATATTAATTTCTCATCCTAGGAAAAAAAAACTAAATAGGGTATGTGAGATCTCTTTGAGTGAAATTAAAACTGTGAGAAAATTTTAATTAGTCTGAAGCAATTCAAACAAAAAAAAATTAGCCACCTTAGAAGAATTAAAATAAAACCGAAATTATTGGCTAATTGAAGAATATCTAAGAAGGGTATGAGATCACCGAGGAACTGAAGAAATTGCCCAAGAAGGCAGAAGTTGGCTTTTGAGACAATGCATTGATTTATAAGACTTACATTGTCAAAAACAATTCGTGTCGAGTCTCGGCAGAAAATAAGAGAGCTTTAGTGCATAAAAAATGTGTAACGACAGTCGACAACAATCTGAATGGGGTTGACCATGTTACTCCTATAAAACACTGCAAACATGTCGACCTGCTGATCTGACCTCTCAATACTCTCACCAACAGGATAAGAATAACATAAACACCGCTAATCTGCAGCTTGTCCCGGACAATTAATCTCAGCCTCAGGAACTGTAGCAATGTAATGTCCAGACAAGCCAATGCAACATCTAGCAGTATTCAGCCGCTTGATCACTAGATTTTGCGCTTCACCTGGGCCTTGTTCTCCTTGCCCAATACACACGACACTGTTTCTTCGAAACCGTAGAAATCATTCTCCTGAAACCTCCCATGCTTAGGTCGGCTGAATGAAATGAAGAAAATGGATCGATACAACATGGAAGTGAAAACTCAACCTCTGCCTGAACATCGATGTTATAGTTAGCTTTTCTTCACCATTGTGGCGTCTCTCTTGTTTTTTATTCCTTGTGTTTTACATTTGGATCATATCCTTTTATAGCCAAGGAAACAGGAGAGGGAAGTAGTATTGCCGACATCAAAATGCTGTATTGATGATGGTGGTACATGATAGGTATTATAGTTTTAGTTCACATGCATATAACAGGAAAATGGATAAAATGAAACATGATAGATATACAGCTCTATTGACTGCTATCATGAGAGCAATTCAAGATCTTCACATGGTTCTACATAATTTGGACACTAACTAAAATAAGGGTAAAATATATGGGCGGCCCTTACACTTGTCATTAGATATATTCATGATCCCTAAAACTCTGAAAATGAATGTTTGAACTTTCAAATTTGTTAAATGTATGACAGGCTTACATAGACACAAATAGGATACCATATACATAACAAAAATGGCACAGGTACATATATCAGCGGATTCACTGTCTGGCCAAGGCGGGTAGTTCCCAGGCTCTCGCGTTCGTGAACCACATAGACCGATAGACGCTGAGTGATTTCTCTACACATATTTGCCTTTTGCCCGGGTAAAGTTAGTTGGTTAAACGGTTCATCTAATTAAGAGGGAAGTATATTACCGTCTGGCGTCTGCGTTCCAGGGGTTTGCCTCACCCGGACAGATGTGTGCTCTGTGACCAACATGATGAGACTATTGATCACATCTTGGTCGCCTATCCGGAGTCTCGTCGATCAGCTTTGGTGGGTCGTCCTTTCCAGTATTGGTTTGCCACAGTGTCTCCCCTTGAATGAAAATTCCTTCTATCTCTGGCTCTGTAATTCCCGCCTTAAAGTGGAGAGGGCTAGCAGGCGGGGATTTGACACAATCGTAACCCTTACTGCGTGGACAATCTGGAAGGAGATAAATAATAGGATCTTCAACTCTCAGCAAAGGCCCTGGTCAGAGATAACCCGAGCTATGGCGGCGGAAGCGACTCTCTGGCGGTTGGCATACGCGGCGCTGCCGGTGTAAACCATTTTGGTCTTGTTCTAGGTCGTTTCCTTCTGATGTCACGAGAATAGGCTTAAGCTATTTGTTGTTCTCCTGTTTCCCGTCCCCCTCCTAATTTTCTTTTTTTGGCTCCGCTTGTGCATACTCTTATTTCTCTTAATACAAAGATGCACGTGCATCTTGTGTATTCAAAAAAAAGAGGGAAGTATATTTCAACGCAAGGAGCAAGATGGGTGCTTCAGTCTTGCCGTTGCATGCATGCGCGTTCGGTGGTATCTCTTTGTGCATGCACGCAGATGCCAACAAGGCAACAAGGTGGGCCAGGAACTTTGAGATGGCAAACAAACTGAACAGAAGTACTCAGAAAATGGCTTTTAGACAAATGCATTGGTTTAGAGGAATTGCGTGCACCAGTATTAAGTACAAACCATGGTTGTAACCTGGAGATGTCACTCCAAATGATGCTTAGCTTGCTAGACATACTGTCGAAGAATTCTTCCATCTCACGGGGCGATGACAAGGTTCAAAATTTTGGACTGAAATTTTGGCTATATCGTACCCCTCACCCTGATCGGTATCATTTTGATCGAAATTTTAAATATTTTATTTTCTCTTGAATAACATGTGCAACTCGTTATCATTCGATTGTGAATTTCGGGATCAATTGTGTTAGTTGCGCCATATTTCCTTCACATCGCTTCATGAAGTGCCCGTAAAAAAAACAGTGATTAGTGCTGACCACTCGCTCAATCTCATTATTTCAGATTATTGCCCGTAGTTTTAGTTGCTGCACAGCCATAGGGCTTAACTGTTTAGCTGTGGACTCGAAAAAAGAAGACAAAAGAGTTCAGGACATTGGTAAATAAAAAATACAAGAAAAATAAAAGAAAAACAATGCAGTTTGATAGTCTCGAACACTATCAAAATTTATCTCCAGATAAGCCAATTCAACATCGAGCAATAAAAAATACAAGTTTTCTTTCAAGGTAAAAAAAATAAAGTGATATCCTCCGTACCATGCACATGTCTTGCTTATTGATCTTTCAAGAAGCTTCAGCCTTGTGCTTAGCGCTAAAAAATGGATGAACTCTGAAGGGGTATGGGAGGTGAAGCTGTAGAAGATGGATCCATCATCCATCCATGAAGGAGAAAGAGCCTCAGATTTCTGAATCCAGAGTAACTCTTCTATGTAATCTGCCGATGCCAGGCAGCGTGAGAGATGCAGGGGACACACTCAAGAAATACTCCAAACTGTAAATAACTTAAAAGTATGAAGCTTCATTTTGATGATGGAAATACATTTCTCCTCCTGTGTGTAATCCGTCAGTGCTGGAGAGCATGAAAGATGCCAGGACGCGCATAAGAAATACATCGAAAGGAAGACGAAGCTTCATTTTGGTAGGGGAATTGAAGGCTTTGATATGAAGATGATGTGATGTATTGTAAGTGTTATAATAGTGTACTGCATAAAGTACGTAATTCAAAGGAGTTAAGGTGTTTTGTTTGGGAACATTATACTACTACTATTATAGGCCTAAATTTGACCATGGCCCAAATATAATGGTGTATAACAAGGAACGATAAAATGGTGATGGGCGTGCATAATGATTTTTTCCAAGAGATGCCTTTTTTTTTTGAGACAATGCGTTGACTTATGCAATAACTATTATGTCAAACACACGAGGTTATGATCGTAACCCTAATTTGTACGGGCAATTGAGATTCGTACACATTATAAGTACAACCACATGTTGCCTGTCTAAAAGAAAATTAGACATAAAAAATCAAGAGAAATTTTGATACATAGCATAAAAATAAGACCGATACTTAAAAAAGAATAACACAAAAAGTTTATGTTTTTTACTCATAGCACATGCTACTTATTTTTCTTCGATCCATTACACTTTCATGGAAAAGGGCGAGAACGGTGGAAAGGGCAGCAACTGCTAGCAGCTTGCTTGACGGCACACAGGATCAAGGTCACTGATAATGACGATGGCAGCAGCAACCGGTGGCTCCTTCCCATCCCAAACCCCATGGCGGTTCCTTCCATTCCCATCCCCGGTGGCTTGCTGCCGCCAATGGTGTCTTATCCAATTATTGATTAGCAAAAAAATCCAGACACTTGATTTGCGCTGTAGGGCACTAAACTGCATTTTTCACACTTTCTCCCCATCTTCTTACTCAATTCCTGCTGCGTGCGGGATTAGGATCCTCTGACGTGAAGTAAGAGGGACGTGGTCACTGACACCTGTCAGTGACCACGTCAGTGTGTAGTTCACGTCAGAGGATCCACTTCCCTGCGTGTGGTGACCATTTGCCCCTTCCTCTCCGACTTTCTTCTTGGGAGAGAGAAACAAGGAACTAACTACGCACGCCGGTGACGAGCTGCACCTCTCCGTCGTTCTCTATCTCTGTTCTAGGGTTAGTTAGGGAGGTGAGGATACGGGAAAAAAATAGAGATGCGGGTGCAAGTATGTTAAACACAACAGGGCCAATTTGATCCGAGCTAGTAATCTCTCTTTAGCTGTGTTATCACATGGAAAACAAAAATCTCTTATAATATTTTTTTTGGTACTGATCTTATTTCTACATAATAAATCAAAACTTACCGTGCACGTCAGATGGCTTCAAAATTTTGACTTAAAAATTCCACATGAATTCCGATCCGGAGTCCTCTAAAGAATCATCCTAGAGATGTGGCTGCAGATGCTGCGAACCTGGTAGACCACTAGACGACCTCACTTGAACAAGTTGTTCTACTAGCTAATTAACCACGTAACACTATATTCTCCCACCTCCAACCGAATCAGCCCGCGGTCTTGCCATTACACCTGATGGGGCAACACTCGCTCATCAGTGGTGGACGTGGTCACGGTTAGTATCCGGTTCGTCGAGTTTTGAGATAACGGTAGCCGCTGCTGGCCGCCACCGTGGTGGCAGCAGGTCAGCTGCGTCCTGTTAGTTCCAGTTCAAGTGGCGGGGCGACGAGTCTAGATGTATCTGCCCGCTATCTTCCCAATACCTCCCATCCTCATGTGGACAATAACATAGTTGGGGAAAATTGAGGGAGGCATAGAGATACAGTGGAATTGGTAATTGGTGTGTGTTGTGTACAGCAGTAGTAGTAGTAGGAAACATGTTTGTTCATCTCTGCATGGTTTTGTTGCTCTTGATGCCATGGTTTGATGACTGGTATTTCCTGTGTTGTCACACTTTGGAGCTTTATTTATTTATAATGAAGGTAGGACGAGTATGAAAGGAAGCATAAATTGCACATACATATATCAGGCAAGAGTTAATTTATTGTTCTCGAGGGGAAATCTTTGAGATACATCTCGAGCAAAATCCCATCGAGGGAAATTAAAATTGTGAGAAAATTTTAATTTAATCTGAAGCAACTTAAACAAGTTTCCACCAGATTCGATGAAACTAGACTAAAATGAAACGAAAAATATCCGTCAATTGAAAAATATCTAAGGTGGGCCTGAAATGTTGAGATCGCTAAAAGAATTGAACAAAGTTGCCCAGGAGGTGGACAGTGCATTGATGAATACAAGTTAGAGATGATCGACCTCGAATCGTTCAAGCTAGCAGTACAACCAAGATCCGAACACGTCGCAAGTTCATCCGCATTGCACTATCTAAAAAAAAAAAAACTCTCGAACAGTCAAACGATTTTAATCATGCACATCGTATGACTTCAAAACTTTAATGTTAAATTCTAGATGACTCCAAAAATCAAGGAGTTTGAGAAATACTTAAGATGACACTATGAACGACGAGTGCTAGGCATTCTATTAAGCAATTCTTTCTGCTAATTAATTAATCATGTCACGCTATCTTCTAGCCTTTCAAAAACACATCCAGAGTCCCGCTCCTCACCAGGCAACGATCGAGAGCGCGCGTCGCCCTGGCGAAGGAGCCACACAAGATTATTTAACACTCTTTAAAATCTTTAAGATACGTTTCGATTATTTGACATCTTTGACCCACTTTGGCTATGTAATTAGATTTGTTCTCTTTGCACGGAAGCATTCGAACACACTGATCATCTTTTTAGAGGTTGTGCCTGCACGCGGCAACTCTGGGCCAAAATCTCATCCCAAAGAGGTATTGCAAACATGGATGCTTACAATTTCAAATTCAGGAACAACAATTCAAAGGAGACTCAATTTGGGGGTGCTCTAATCACGAGATGGTGGTATATTTGGCTGCAAAGAAATGAGAGAATCTTCAAAGGAGCCCAAAAGAGTGTATCACAAGTCGCTGAACTCATCCTAGACGATGTCCACCACAGAGAATTGGCCTTCAAACCACCCTGAAGTCTCTTTCTTCATTGGATCTCTCTCCTGGCTAGTTGTTAACACTTCTCCTAAATCCTAATAATCATCTCCCTATTCCTTGAGGATGTGTTGCTCTGCGCCATGTATTAATCTAAATTTTTATACTGTTTTTTATTCCTTCCAATATAACCGGCAAAACTCCTGCCGTCTTTCTCTTAAAAGAAAAAGACATCTTTATCCACTTTCACTTAATCAGATGATTCCATATGTCATCCTCACAAGTGACCATTAAGCAATTGGACAACAAAAAAAATGTTAAACTTATCAGATTTCTCTCCGATTAGCCGCCGTTTCGTCGAGCCGCGACAGGACAGTGATCACCGATGGATGGGTTGCACGGCTGTGGAAGTAGTGGTGCAGCAGCCTGCGGGTCAGTGCAACAGTTGCAGAGCAGCCCATTCGGGAGACTACGCCTTCTTCCCAACACCTCCCATCCTCACGTTGAGGTGGACACAACAATAACCGGGAAAAAAAATGTGATGGGGGCAAAAAGATATATGCATGTCTGTAAGATGTACTATTGTTCATCTCGGTGCATGACTGATGGCTGCCTGCTTGCGTTGCTCTGAATATATGGCTTTGATTTTGTAAGATGTTTTTATTTATAGTAGAGAAGATGGGATGAGTGAAGGAAATCATAAATTGCACGTATAGTAGGAGAAACTCTCTAAACTATAATAAGGAAAATAATAGCACACCCAGAGCATGTATGGTAGGCTAAGGTTGTGTTCGTTGGTGGGTGTTGGGAACCCATCTTTATTAGCACGTGATTAATTAAGTATTAGTTATTTTTTTAAAAAATAGATTAATTTGGTGATTTTTTTAAGAAACTTTCATATAGAAACTTTTTGTAGAAAAAACATCGTTTGACAGTTTCAAAAGCGTGTGCGTGGAAAATGAGAAAGAGGGGTTGGGAAGAGGCTGAAACGACGCAGCCTTAGCAAGTTTTATAGTAAGGGTAGTTGTCATATCTAATTTTATCCATGTAAGATAAGAAGTGATATATACAATACACCACATCTACACCACCTCTAGCATACTAACATAAATAATTTTAGTTTATTTGTTTGTCCAATCCTCTCTTTCTTTTATCTCCTTTTTCTTGGGGTTTGTATGGAGGTTGCCTCTTGTATGAGGGATGGCTCACCTTCTCTTTCTTCACTTATTTCTTCTACCTCATTATCTAATCCTATGTGGTATTTTTAGAGGCAACACATTAAGCATTATAGTACTTGCCCTAGTTGTGCAAATGAAATGCGATGTATGGCTTCCTTAATTTGCACGTGAGATGAGTTGGAGGTCCATTTCAAATCTAGATTGAAGTAATCACTGTGATAACCATATGCAGCACGTTGCCATTCGATTGTGATCGAATTGCGGTATCAACTTCGATGTGCCATCTTGCCTTCTCAGCGCTTTCAAGAGTGGCTTGTCAAAGCTAAAAGCATTGACACAAAATTGGTCTGTTGCAGCCAAGTGCTGACCACTTGCATGATAGATCTTATCCTCTTAGATCATTTTCTCTTGGTTTTATTTGCTCGATTATATTGTTTGATTGTGGGCTCCGGAAAAGTCCAAACTTTTTTCTAGTATTTGACACAACGCATTGATTTATAAGAACTATGTACTGTTAGTCACAAGTTATGGTCCTAACCTTAACTATGTTCTGACACGATTAAGATTGGACCAGTCGGGTACACGCCATAAGTTCACACATATTGTACTGTCTAAAAGAAAAAAAATGTCTTGAACAACAATTTAACTGAGTGTGTCAGACGGTTTCAACTTATAGATGAATCCCAAAATTTCACATATATGCTAGGCATTACATCAAGCAACTGTTCTGCTAATTAATCACGTCCTACAGTCTCCTCACTTGTACCTCTATATTCACCTAGAGCCTCGCACTCGCACTTTATAGGGACACACCGCAAAAATTTTATATAAGAAAATTGGTTTAAAAATCATATTAATCTATTTTAAAGTTTTTTAGTTAATAATTAATTAATTATATGCTGATGAGGACGGGTTCCCAACCCGGATTGAGATCCTCTACAGTCGATTTTATCGTGCTATTATCACTGACATGTGGGCCCGACGATACATCGGACCTACATGTAAATGATAAAGGCACGGTGCAGTGTCTGCAGAGAATCTTGATCCTCCCAACCCCTCCTTCCGAACCCAAAAGATTCTAGCAAAATTGTCTTCTTCCCTACGCTTCCCATCCTCATGTGGAAGACACGACCTAGCAAAATTGTGATGGGGGGAATTAAAGAGATACACTTGAGTTTGTGTATGTTTGTAGGAATCACGCTTGTTCTTCACTGCAAGGTTGTGGGTTGCTCTTAATGGCTTGATTTGAAGTGTTTGGTATTTTTCTTAACTACACCTGGATCTTCCTTTATACTACTCCACTAGCCAAGATGGGAAGAGTGAGATGAATCATAAATTGCACATGGTAGAAGAAACCTTTGTGATCCATTGAAAACATTGCAGTACACCCCATCACTTGTAAATAAACTCTCATTTATTAATGCAAAGAAGATAGCTCCCCTGCCTTTCCCGTTCAAAAGAAAATGACTACACTCAGCTTTATGTGTGTTAGGCTTATTGTGCATATGTAATGCGATATATTTCTTCCCTTACCACCTTACGCAAATTGTGCATATGAAATGTGATATATTTCTTCCCTTACCGCCTTATGAATGAGATGAGTTCAAGGTCCATTTCAATCTAGATTGCAATATATATATTTTTTATTTTTTTAACTTTTCAACTTTTTAATTTAATAATAAACCTTTACAAAACTTATTTCTAAAATCTGAACCTTTTAGCCACGCTAGCCCGCCTGGCATGGCAAAACAACACTATATCTTACCAAGTCAGCCATGGTTGTTTGACCAAATAACGCTGCACGCTAGCTAGACTGGCGTGGCAATGTTGTTTTGCCATGCCAGTCCAGCTGACGTTGCTAAAAGGTTCAGATCTTGGAAATAAGTTTTAAAATGGTTTATTTTTAGAATTAAAAATTAGAAAGTTTTAAAAAATGGAAATTTCGTTGCAATTACCACTAGTACCAACACATATATATGCAACATAAGCTGCCATTCTGTTGATGCAAAAACACACACTAGCTTGGGAGATCTGCTTAGCTCCAGTGCAGATCCAAAGATTGATGATATGTAGGCATGCCTGTCAGTTTGATTCTGCAACTGACAAGATTGTAAACAACAGATAACATAGCCGATCGGCTGACAAGCCGATGGATGCCGATTCCCGCCGATGTCGATAGGGTTTTGAGCATTTGGCTATATGTCCAATGTAGATAATGATATAAAGATCGGCTGATGATAATAAAATATAACAATAATATAATCCAATAGAAACCAATCGGCTTATAATAATATGATATGATAAGTATTGATCCGATGGTTAAAGCATACATCAGCTAAAAGCCTGATGTCCTTAAATCCACAGTGAAACCTTTGTTGCGATCGGCTAAATCTAACTTGTATGTAATCCTTATAAGCCGATGCAATGTCCATATAACTTATCGACTAGCACCCGGATAAAACACTAGCATGAACCTTCGGCTTAACAAGATTTATATTATCAACAACAATCTAGTAGGTCGGATCTAACCGATGCAACACGAGATTATATATGATAATCTAATACTCGATGAGCTTCTAGATCTGTCTAATGTGATGGATATAACAAATCTATTTATAACAGCATTGTGATTGTAGAGATATATCAGCTAAGACAGAAGATCAGACCTAACCGAGACAGTCTCAACTAAACCAATGTGTATCTAAACACAATGCAATTATAGATAGAACTGAGATATCAGGTAGGCAAATATATCAACCAAACCAGAGCGATCCAAGAGATCGAAGGAATGCAGCCTTGAACAACACCAATGTAGCCGATAGATTCACCACGGCCGACGGAACGTAGCACTTACCCCTTCGTCGGAGATCAAACTGAACCGATGCAGCCCTGCGCCAGGTGCCAAATTCCGCCGGTTGATAAGTAAAACCTCAGAAAAGAGGGTGGCGATGCACCGAGAGTAGTATTGATCGAGAGATAAATTACAATGACTCCGGGTGTACATATTTATACCCATGGGTAGATACTAGTCCTTATAGGACAAGAAAGAAACTTTATTAAAGATAAAAGGAAAGCATAGAGTCCTTATGGGGACACTAAACACACTTTGCTAAAGATAAAAGGAAACTAACAAACTATTTAAAATTAATAGATAACTTGTCATGCCGCATCCTCCTTGAACTCGGTCACTTCTGGTTAAGCTTTCTTTAATAGATTAATTTCCTTAACTGAATATAGCAGGAATCCGACTATTGGTGATGTGATAATTCTCTTAGGGGCTTATCAAATTTCACAGTTAACACATTCGATTGTGAGTTGTGGTCTAAACAATGTCCTTTCTCCATTCCAAAATATAAGTATTTTTAGGATTTAAAATTTATACCGTAATATAAGCATTTTTAATGCACTGATTACAATGCATGGGAACTCATATTTTTAGCCATGTGGTGCTTGGAAGGGAATCTAAGCAATTCAAAATATTTCTTTATTTTTAAATAACTTATAGATACTTATATTTTAGAATGGAGAGAGTATATACGTTGTGCCATGTTAACATCTTGCCTTCTCAGTGCTTCGTGGTGTTTGGATCCAGGGACTAAACTTTAGTCCCTGTCACATCGGATGTTTGAACACTAATTTGGAGTATTAAACATAGACTACTTACAAAACTAATTACATAAATGAGAGCTAATTTGTGAGACAAATTTTTTAAGCCTAATTAATCCATAATTAAAGAATGTTTACTGTAGCATCACATATGCTAATTATGGATTAATTAGGCTCAATAGATTCGTCTTGCGAATTAGTCTAGGGTTATGGAATAGGTTTTATCATTAATCTATGTTTAATACTTTTAATTAGTGTCCAAACATCTGATGTGACAGAGCTATAAAGTTTTAGTCTCATCCAAACGTCCATCAAACCGTTGAGATGATTGAATGGCTGCGGCTAAGTGCTGACCACTTGCTCTTGATCTGTATTAGATTATTTGTCCTTAGGTTTTAGTTGCTGCTCTGCTCACACCAGTACTGCTCAACTGTTTACTTGTGGACCAAAAAAAACACAAAATTTTATATAGGACACCGAAAAATACGTCATTTGATGGAAGACACCACGGAACAAACTTGGTTTTGCTATAGGATATATACTCATGGTTGAGATTATTTCTCTCATAAAATAATTGTAATAATTGTAGTTATTTGCTAGTAGATAGTTACCCCATTAAAATAATATATCCGGTTGAAGAACTCACTATTGTACCTTTCTGAGTTTGTCTTGTGTTGTAAACTAAAAAGGCAGGACTAAGAAGTCATGGGTCCATTCTCGGTCTTGCTTACACTTGGGATTGGTAGAAAGGAAAAAGAATGGGGCAAAATCAATATTTTACATAGCGTTTTCACAAAAAAAAAAGCATTAGAGCACAACCATGTTTTTTTACATCATCAAGTTAATCCAAAATTTTAGTGTTTTGTAACAAAATTTTGCCAAAAGATTACGAAAGTAACTAGATATATACAAAAGAATATGCAATTGACTTAATTACTTGTATATATAAGCATATTCCTTCTATCCTATAAATATATTTAATGCATTATAAAGTCTTTCTCCAAACACATGAAGTTTACAAAGCTTTTATAAAAACTAGCTCAATTCCTAAAATTTCTTCTAAGACCACTATTTCATAAAGGATGCCTTGTACAGGTTGTACTACTTAGAAAAAAAACAACATTATACTACCTCTATCCTAAAACATAAAAAATTTTAGCTATACATTTGCATTGCTAAAATCTCTTATATTTTGTGACGGATGTAGTATTGTACTATATGCCTAAATTTTGTTGTTGTAAAAATGAGTATGTAATAGGAAACAATAAAACGGTGACATTTTTGACTATACATGGTGGTTTCGGTCAGGAAATAGTTGTTGAAACAATGCATTGATTTATATATAAAAGTAAATTACATCCATGGTATAATAATTTAGCAGGTGGGTGCAATATAGTACAAAAACTTAAGAATTGAATGACCAAGTACAATAACTTGGTATGTGGGTGCATTCTAATAAAAAAACATGACAATTTAGTATTTTGGTATATAAACTTGGCTAAGTATGTGTTGTTCTGGTTAACGAGTGCTATGGGAGTTTTTCTTTCACGATGTCAATATGCCATCACATAGTAATCCTACTAATATTACCTTATAATATTAAATTTAATCTTTAATAATTACAATGGATATCCAATTTGCATCACTGGTTTTGATTTTTTTTGTCTTCACCTTCCCAAATCTCAACCGCAATTAAAATTTTCTACATAATAAAGTTTAATTGGCTTTTAGATATTAACACGAAAAATTAAATATGCTTAAACAAATCCCAGCTAGTATACTTAAAAATTAAATTTGTATAACAAAAAGTTCTCAAAACAATTAAGTTGCTGCATTGCATTAACTTATTGTACCAGAATCGCACTCACCTTGCAAGTTATTTCAATCGTACGCTTACTTATAAAGTTCTTACACTAAATTGCACCAAATTTAAGTTATTACACTAGGACGCTCATTTCTAAAGTTAAGTTGTTGTACTAAATTACATCCACATACCAAGTTAATGCACCGTGAATGCAATTTACTCTTAAAAAGAACTATTTGTAAAACACATTTTGAATTCATGATCATAACCTCAAATATATTCTGGCACTATTGAGATTCGTACACGTCATAAGTTCAACCATATTTCCCAATCTAAAAAAACAGACACAAACAGTGAAATCACTTAACCACGCACACCGGATGGTTTCAAAACTTTTAATTTAAACTTACTTCCAAATGAATCCCAAGTTCAAGGACTTCTAAAAATCCTAGAGATGTCATTGCAAATTCTGCCAGCCCGCTAGACATTCCACTAACCAGTTGGTCTGCTAACCAACTATAGTGTTACACACTATATTATGACCTCCAACCGAATCAACCCTCCATCCTGGCACTAGGACGGCTCTACAACTTTAAGGGCTCTGGACAAACTCAGCCCTATATACTCTTAAGATTAAAATATTATTTTACTTATAGTATAATAAATGATTCATAAACTATATATCCTCGAAAAACATAGAAATAAATATTACTAGCACGGGGCAAACACTCCTCATCAAAGTGCAAATCGCCACGTTCACAGATTAGTGACGCTTGTACTCATTGTTAATCACTGTTTTTATTGGGTTGTGAGATAACGGTGACCAAGAGCAGATCCAACATGGGTGATGCAGGGATTCGAGTTTCTCTACCCCGCTAGGTCACTATTGATAGAAGGAGAAAGGCAGTGGCTGATCTAGAAAAAAATAGCAGTGGAGTCTGAGCAAACTAGATAGAGTTACAGTCCTCCTCCCATCTACATATTGTAAAAATTTTAGTGGGGACTCTTATAGTTTTTACGCCAGTAGTGGGGGTTTGAGACCCCGCCACCCCCATGCTGGATCCGTCCCTGGTGAGAGGGAAGGGAGAAGAAGAGGGAAAGAAAGAAGAATAGAGGGGCTGAAGAAGGAAGAAGAAAATGAGTCCCCCCTCTAATCTCATTCTTGACCCACCCCTGACGATGATCACTCAGCCGGGCCGTGGATGCAGCTGCTCTGCTGAATCGTGTGCTCGATCCCTTGTACAAAAGTTTCGTGCAATGGTCGCTCTCTTCCCGACACTAGCTCCTATCCTCATGTGGACTATATGAGCACAAGACACAATCATACCATATCAGGGGAAATGTGTGTGTTTGTACTAGTAGTAGGAAACATATTTGTTCACCTTTGCATGGTCCTGTTGCTCTTGATGGTGTGATTTGATGACTCTAGTATTTTTCTACTGTCACATTTGGAGCTTTATTTGATAGTGAATGGTGTGATTTGACGACTCTAGTATTTTCTGCTGTCACACTTGGAGCTTTATTTCATAGGTTGTGTTTATTTTACGCCAAAATTGGAAGTTTGGTTAAAATTGAAACGAGGAAAGTTTTGATGTGATGGAAAAGTTGAAAGTTTGAAGAAAAAATTTGGATCTAAACACGGCCATAGTGAAGGTAGAACGAGTGTGAGAGGAAGCATAAATTGCACATATGTGTGCCTTCAGGGATTAATTTATTTTCTTTGAGGAGAACCTTGCGGGAGGGTTTTGAGGTATTTCTCGAGCAAAATCGTATCGACATTAAAATTGTGAGAGAATTGCTTGTGATGGAACCTATCACTTGTTTCAAATTCTAGACTTGCACGTGCGCTTGCATTTATAATGTTGACTTTGTCAATCTCAAGATATATCTGAAGCAAAATCCCATCGATGGAAATTAAAATTGTAAGATATTTTTTATTTAATATGAAGCAATTTAAACAAGTTTTCACTAGATGCGAAGAAATTAGAATAAAACAAACAAATCTCTTTCAATTAAAAAAATATCCGAGGTGTCTGAAATTTTGAGATCACTAAAGGAACTGAACAAAATTGCCCAGGAAATGGACAATACATTGACTTATAAGGACTGCACGCACTGTCAAATACTCCCTCCGTTTCTAAATATTTAGCGTCACTGATTTTTTTTAAATATGTTTGACCGTTCGTCTTATTAAAAAATTTAAGTAATTATTAATTTTTTTTCCTATCATTTGATTCATTGTTAAATATACTTATATGTATACATATAGTTCTACATATTTTACAAAAGTTTTTTAATAAGACGAACGGTTAAACATATGCTGAAAAGTCAACGGTGTCAAATATTTAGAAACGGTACTGCTGGGCAAAGTCCTGGCAGTACTCAAGGTAAAAAAAATATTTAGAAATGGAGGGAGTACAAGTTAGCTAGGGTTATGGTCGTAACCTCATAACGTTCAAGCACAACCGATCGAGATTCGAACATGTCGTGAGTTCATCTGTTTTGCACTATCGAAACCAAAAATACCCTCGACCAGTCAAACGATATAATCATACACATCGCATAGCTTCAAAACTTCAATCTTAAATTCTAAATGAACCCAGAAATCTAGGTGTCTGAGAAAGTCTTAAAGATGACACTAGCAATGATGCCGACGTGCTAGGCATTCTATTACCCGTTTCTTCTGTAATTAATCACGCGGTGCTGTCAACCAGTGATTGGAATCGCGGTTCGAAATTTCGTTCATTTTGAACCGCTTGGTAAGTCACAATATCGACCGAAATTTTTGGATTTCTTCAAACGATTATTGAACTTGGCGAAAGTTTATTTAAATTCAGTCAAAATTTGTTATAATTTCACATAACTTCGGTCAAAAAGTACTGAGAATCATGAAATTTCATAAATTTCAGTGCTACTGAAATCGAAAGTGCAAACCTTGCTATGAAAAAACTGGCCTCTGGAAAAGACAAAATTAAATTCTTCCAGAGTTAATCTCGCACCTCACAGGGAAGGCAACTGCCAACTATCCTGATCTACCACTGCAGGACATCGTGCTCACTGTAGTAGAGTGACACACACGAGAGGACGGTGTTAGTCACCGTTCCATTGGGGGTGGAATTGGCGGTGCAGCTGCGTGTGGGACTGCGGGTCAGTGCGACTGTTGCCGAGCAGCCCATTCTTGAGACCCTGGCCGCCTTCTTCCCAACACCTCCCATCCTCATGTGGAGGAGGACGCAGCAGCAGTAACCAGGAAAAAATATGCATGTTGATGGCAAAAAGAGATCGATACGGTGAAATTTGGTATCTATGTATATGCATGTTTGTAAGATCGACGTTTTGTTCATCATGGCTGCGTGCTAGCTTGAATGTTAGTCTTAAGAGTTTTGCTTCGCTATAACAAAAAATATCTCGAGATACCGGTATCTTACGATACCAAATCATTTCCGATCGTTGGATCTAACAATGTCCATCCCATCCAATTAGATCCAATGAACAGAAATAATTTGATACCGTGAGGTACCGGTACCTCGAGGTATTTTTTGTTGGACCGGAGTAAATCTCCTTTGTCTTGATGTTCAGAGCATATATGATGATCAAATGTGAATGGGGGAGTAATATACTAGGCTAATTATGCAAATGTCATGTGAGACTAGTAAAATACACTTGCTTTGCCGCGCCATGTGTAAAAGAAAATTATATTATAATATGTCAAAGACAATATTTTTTATCAAATATGTTAGTATTACTTGTTTGCTTATTTAAATATAGGAAAAAGTACGAATTACCCCCCCTCCCGAACTATCGCGGTCGTACGAATTACCCCCTAAACCACAAAACCGGACATTCTTCACCCCAACTATGCAAACCGGACGAATTACCCCCCTCGGACCAATTCAGAGCGGTTTTGTCCAACGTGGCGCACACGTGGCAATCCGGTCAGCGTTTTTTTTAATTAAAAAATTATGGGACCCGCATGTCATCCTCTTCTCTTCTTCCTCTCTCTCTATTCTCTCTCTCGCTTTTTCTCTCTCGCGGCTCGCGGGGACGGCGCGGGGGCGGCGAGGATGGCGACGGCGGAGGTAGCGGTGGCGGCGGCGGAGGCAGCGAGCGCGGGGAGGCGAGTGGCGGGGCTGGGCGGCGGAGGAGGCGAGCGGCGGTGGGAGCTCGTGCTGCTCGCGGAGGAGGCGAGGTGGCGGCGGCGGAAGAGGCGAGCGGCGGCGGGGTGCGGCGGAGGAGGCGGCGACGGCGGCGAGGCGAGGCGGTAGAGAGGGAAGAGGCGGCCGGTGAGCCCGGTCGACCTGCGCCCCCTCCGCGGCGGACCCACCAGCGGCGACGCCGACCACCGCGCCTCTCCCCTCCCCCATCTTTCGTCGGCCGCCGCCTCGCCTCGCCGCCGCCGCACCCCACTGCCGCCTCGCCTCCTCCGCGAGCAGTGCGAGCTCCCACAGCCGCTCGCCTCCTCCGCCGCCCTGCCCCGCCGCTCGCCTCCCTGCCGCCGCTGCCTCCGCCGCCGCCTTGCCTCGCCGCCGCCGCTGCTACCTCCGCCGTCGCCGTCCTCGCCTCTCTGCTACCGCTGCCTCCGTCCTCGCCGTCCTCGCCGTCCCCGCACCGTCCGCTACGAGAGAGAAAAAGCGAGAGAGAGAGAGAGAGAATAGAGAAAGGGGGGAAGAAGAGAAGAGTATGGAATGCGGGTCCCATAATTTTTTAATTAAAAAACGCTGACTGGATTGCCACGTGTGCGCCACGTTGGACAAAACCGCTCTAAATTGATTCGAGGGGGGTAATTCGTCCGGTTTGCATAGTTAGGGGTGAAGAATGTCCGGTTTTGTGGTTCAGGGCGGTAATTCGGACGACCGCGATAGTTCGGGGGGTAATTCGTACTTTTTCCTTAAATATATGATATTTACTTATTTAAAACACTACACTATTCTTTGATATTAAAAAATATTAGGGACTATTTTGTAAAAATTGTAAAATGAGTAATGTGGTGATGATGTCAGATTTGTTGTCACCACCATTATATTCCTCTTAGACATTATTGGTAATGGTGGTACGCATTATTGGTAATGATGTGTCCATCTTTGCCTTCTCAGCGCTTTTCATGAGTGGCCTGTCAAAAGCTAAGCATTGAGACATGGATTTTTTACAATTTGGTTCTTTTGAAAACTCACTTGACAAAGGCCCCTAAATAAACTAATCCCGAAAATGATCCTTTCTAGGGCGTCAGAGTCGATGGCGCCATCGTTCAACAGGAGGGCGCCAGCCTCTCTGGCGCCGTCCTCCTGCCACCGTGGCGGGTCGACGCTGAGGTGGCAGGGTTAGCGCGTCAATGTGGCTAGCGCCCTCTTCCCTGAATTTTTTTTAATGTTTTGATTTTTTTTCACGCTTAGAAGCACACAAGAATCAACCATAGAAAAGTTAAACTCAAATGGATGAAATATGTGACTTGTAAAATTTTCCAAAGCTCTACTGAAAAGCTTCTCGCCTTGAAAACACAATCTTGCAAGCGGAATTTGGAGGTTTTAATTTCGCCGAACCCGGAGAAGTTGAGGAGAACCATATTTCCCAATCTAAAAGAAAAAACAGGCACAAACAGTGAAATCACTTAACCACGCACACCGGATGGCTTCAAAACTTTTAATTTAAAGTTACTTCTAAATGAATCCCCAAGTTCAAGGACTCCCAAAAATCCTAGAGATCTCACTGCAAATACTGCCAGCCCGCTAGACATTCCAGTAACTAGTTGCTCTGCTAGCCAATTATAATGTTGCACACTATCTTATGACCTCCGACTGAATCAACCCTCCATCCTGCCACTAGGTCGGCTCTACAATTTTAACGGCTCTGGACGAACTCGGTACTATATATAGACTCTCTTAAGACTAAAATATAATTTTACTTATAGTAACTCTCTATTTCATATTATAAGTTGTTTGATTTTTTTTCTAGTCAAACTTGGTTAAGTTTGATCAGGTTTATAGAAAAATTTAACAACATCTAAAATATCAAATTAATTTTATTAAATCTAACATTAAATATATTTTAATAATATGTTTGTTTTGTGTTGGAAATACTATTATATTTTTATATAAAGTTGGTCAAATTTTAAAAAGTTTGGCTAGAGAATAAAACAAACGACTTATAATATGAAACGAATGAGGAAGTAATAAATAGTTCATAAACCATATATCCTCTGAAATCATAGAAATAAACAATACTAACACGGGGCAAACACTCCTCATCAACCAGTGCAAACCGCCGCGTTCACGGATTAGTGACACTTAGCTTGTACTCATTGTTAATCACTGGTTCATTATTGGGTTGTGAGATAACGGTGGTCACTCGGCAGCGCCGTGCATGGATGCGGCTGCTCCGCTAGCTGAATCGCGTGATCCCTTGTACAAAGGTTCGTGCAATGGTCGCTCTCTTCCCGGCATTAGCTCCTACCCTCATGTGGACTATGGAGCTCAAGACACAAACATACCATATTAGGGGAAGAGTGTGTATTTGTACTAGTAGTAGGAAACATATTTGCTCACCTTTGCATGGTCTTGTTGCTTTAGATGTTGTGTTTTGATGACTCTAGTATTTTTCTACTGTCACGCTTGAAGCTTTATTTCATAGTGAAGGGTGTGATTTGACGACTCTAGTATTTTTCATCCGTCACGCTTGGAGCTTCATTTCATAGTGAATGGTGTGATTTGACGACTCTAGTATTTTTCATCCGTCACACTTGGAGCTTCATTTCATAGCGAAGGTAGGACGAGTGTGAGAGGAAGCATGAATTGCACATAACGGTGCCTGCAGGGATTAGTTTATTGTCTTTGAGGAAAATCTCGCGGGATGATTTGAGGTATTTCTCAAGCAAAATCGTATCGACGCAAATTAAAATTGTGAGAGAATTGCAAAGTGGACATATCTCAACTGGTTTCAAATTCTTTGTGATGGAACCTGTCACTCAGGCTTCAAATTTCGAAACCCCTGGCAAGTCACTGTATCAACTGAAATTTTCGGACTTTATCAATTTTTTATTAAAATTAGTCGAAGTTTATTCTAATTCAGTCAAAATTTGTTATATTGCAAATAACTTCGGTCAAAAAGTACCGAGAATCATGAAATCTCGTAAATTTGGGTCCTACCAAAATCAAAAGTGCAAACCCTTGCTTTGAAGTACGTGGCCTCTGGAAAAGACGACAACTAGCTCTTGTAGAATCTCGATCGCACCTCACAGTGAAGGCAACGGCCAACTATCCTGATCAACCAGTGCAGGGCGTCGTACGTGCTCACGGAGGAGTGACACGAGAGGAATGTGTTAGCCACCGTTCCATTGGGTCGCAATAGGTGATCGCCGATGCCAGTTGCGGAGCTTGACAGAAAATCAAAGGGGGGCAGCCGGCTTTTGACAGTTAAAAAAAATTAGCAATTTCTCTTTTCTTTTTCATGCATTGGCAATACATAAAAGCAAATAGTTTGCAAAAGTGGGCAATATACTTACATGTTTATTTAAACTTCACGGCACGAGTTTTCACTGTATTGAAATCGTCCATAATCAAATCTGCCGTCATTATTATAGAAAGAATGCAACGTCTTTCTTTTAGGTTTTGCCTTGGTTTCCTATAAGAATTTGATCTAATTTTATCAAAAATAAATCCTATGCTACTATTATGAGACAAGAAATTATATCAAAAATAGATTGGGAGATATGGATTAGGGAAATAGGGCATGCTTACATTGGTTTGATTTGGAGGAGGAACAGGAACATGAGAGGAGGCAGCCATGTTGTCGGTGTTGATGTTGTTGATGCCGGCGTGCAGCACCGGTAGTCGGCAAATGGCAGTGCCGCAGTGCTGCCAGTGCGGCGGACGGACGGAGTCGTGAATGGACTTCTGCGATGCGAAGCTGAAACGTCGCCGAGCGGCTGTGGCTCCTGCGGTTGCGTCTCCAATTGTTTGCGTACATACACAGAGATTTAGATGGGCCAGCCGGACTGAATTGGACCATACGGTGGCCTGCTGGACCTGGACACCATATATGGGGGTAATAAAAAAATTTCTTTTTATTGGGAGGGGCCATGGCCCCTGCCCTCCCCCCCCCCCCCCCCGATGGGCTGCACAGTGATGGAATTGGCGGTGCAGCTGCGCTTACGGGTCAGTGCAACTGTTGCCGGCCGCCTTCTTCCCAATACCTCCCACGCAACAATAACCAGGAAACAAAAATATATATATGTTGAGGGCAAAAGAGATATATACGATGAAATTTGGTATATACCCCCTCCTTCTCTAAATATTTGACGTCGTTGACTTTTTATAAACATGTTTGACCGTTCGTATTATTCAAGAAATTTAAGTAATTATTAATTATTTTCCTATCATTTGATTCATTGTTAAATATATTTTTATGTATACATATAGTTTTACATATTTTACAAAAGTTTTTCAATAAGACGAACGGTCAAACATGTTTAAAAAAGTTAACAGCGTCAAATATTTAAGGACGAAGGGAGTATATATATGCATGTTTGTAAGACATTTTGTTCATCATGGCTCCGTGCTTGATTGTTGGTCTTAATGGCTTGAGTGTTTTAATTTCCACTACCACACTTGGTGCTTTATTTAGAGAGAGAATTTCTTCCACACCCATAAAATTTTATTCGATCCCTTCTGTGCCCCTGTATTTTCTTCACTCCCTTGTATACCTCTGAATTTTGATTAGAATCCCTTCCATACCTTTGCCGTTAATTGACCGTTAGTTGACCCTTAATATGTGAGGAATATGTAGAAATTTATGGACTGTATTGTTGGAAGTATAGAAATTTGTTTTGTGACCAAAATATTCATAAGTTTGTTGTACATAGAAATTTTAATATATATTAAAAAATTATGTGTAGCATTTTTTAAATGATAAACATAGCTTTGGTAAGCATTCCTGCATAATCTATACTAAGGAAAAAAAGTATATTGAATTACCATAAAAATACTACGTATACTCTTTTAATAAGTAAATAAATATTAATTTTATGTCATTATGTAAAAATAAACTTTGCCATGAATAACTCTTGTACGATAAAATCATGAATATATATATATATATATTAGTCTTATATAACAAAATTATACACTTCTAACAATATAGCTAGTCTACAATTTCCATGTTTTCTCCATGTCTAAGGGCGAAATGGTCATTTAATTTTCATAGGAATTACGCAGTCAACTGACGGTTAACTAATGGAATGAGTATGAAAGAGATAAAAAAAATACAGTTCATGGGTATAAAGGGAGTGGACAAAATTCAGAGGCATAGAATGGATTGGTTAAACTTCCATATGCATAGGAATTTTCTCTTATTTATGGTAAAATCATAAATATATTATACTTCCTCTATTCACAAATAATCAGCATATATAAGTTTTTTTAAGGTTATTTTAAATTGATCAGCAGATAACTAATTGAAGTGGTACATGTTCATTTATCTATGAGCGTGAGTTAATGGGCATCAGTTGCATGCATGTTTGCATGCAGTCTACAGAAGCAAATACTCCTACTCTAAGAGCAAGTTTAATAGAATAGTCAACTACCGGCTCCAATTTAATTATAGCCAATCTAATAGCATATTCATACAATAGTTACATACTACATTATTAATATCTGGTCCCACCTATCATACACACAATTCGTCTTGGAGTCTGTGCTACAGCTGACTATAAATCTATAGCCCGCTGCTTCTCTTCTCCTTATTTATCTTATTAAAATATATTTACAGCTGGCTTATAGCCTGCTATTTTACCTGCTCTAATCGATTTGCATGCGCGTTGCTTCGCCTTCCCTCAGCGGAAACGAAGCGACCACATAGCTCGTTCGATGATAGATAAATGTAGTCCTTGGTCTTGATGTCCAGAGTATATATGACAATCAAATGTAAACGAATCAGGAGTAATATACTCCCTTCATCTACTTCATCTATTTTTGATAGTCATATTTTATCTTGGCACAATAACCAATGATAAGTAATTCTACTTATCATTTATTTAAACATGCTACTAGTTATTCCTCGTAAACGAGCGATTTATTAATATTTACATTTCTCGATGCCCATGTAGCCAATTTTGTGTGGAAGAATGGAGAGTCACGTATTAAATCTGAGAAAGTTATTAAGAGGATAGGTGGTTGGATTGAAATATGCCTATCAAAGTAAATTTTTTAGTTTTAAAAATATGCCTATCAAAAATAGATGGAGTGAGTACTAGGCTAATTGTGCAAATTGTCGTGAGACTAGTAAAATACACTTGCTTGGCTATGTGTAAAAAAATATATTATAATATGTCAAAAACAAAATATATTTTAATCAAATATTAGTATTACTTGTTTGTTTATTTAAGTATATACTTATATGATACTCCGTAATCACTTATTTAAAACACTAGACTATTCTATGCTATCAGAAAATATTAGGGGCTACTTCGTAAAAATTGTAAAATGAGCAGTGGGGTAGGATTGTAAAAATTGTAAAATGAGTAGTGGCTGTATAACACTTAAGTACTCTATTGTTTCGCTTATTGACGGAATAAGCGAAACGACATATTTGTAAACGAAAAATAATTTATAAATAAAACTTTATGTACGTGTTCTTAGCGATTTAAAAGTAAATGCTGAAAAATAAACTACGATGAAAAAAATCTCAAAATCAACTTTAAATTTAAAGTTGAAAATTCAAATTTTAGCTTATAAGCATAAGCATAAACCAAAAGATGAGGCTGTAAATTTATGGTTATTTTCTACACTTATCCCATTAAATAATATATTCGGCAGTGGGTAGGATGGGAGAAACTTAAAATAACGTCACTTTCTATACTTCTTCTTTTCTCTTACTAGTACTATTTAAGAAGATAAAATTCAGATCTCGACTAGGCTGCCTTGCATGGACTTGATTTCTTGTCTAGCTTGCTTTCGACTCAGGTCGGCAGGGGAAGGGGAACCAGCTGCATGGTCCAATTAGGATGCGTTCTATACTATACTAGCGGTGGACGCGCGCAAAGCTTTGCGCGCTGCACCAATGGTGCCAGGAGGATTCTGTGTTTTTGTTGATGTTTATTTACGTATAGGCAAGGAAAAATGGAAATCATCACAAAACTAATATTGCATCAGTGTTGTCATTAAGTTCTGGAATAACATCAAATTGTACAGCTACTATAATTAACCACCAGCCAAACTTCAATGTAGCCTGTATATAGTATGATTAGCTCATTTTACACATGACAAATAAGCTATCTTTATAGTAGGTACTCCATACCCAGAGTAGCCATATTTGCATACAAAATTATAGAGTAAGTTGAACCAATATGTTTTGCATATTATACCTCTATAACATATTTAAATCATAATAAAAAGGAAAACGAAATGCCTCTGGAAACAGTAGTACAATAATTTAAGATTCAAACCACCCTCAACTTAGACCAAAAGGCCAAAGATACACAAATAATTTTTCACTGTCCAGCTAGAAGCCTCTCCTTGCCGAATCAACCGTTGTATCACAAGATCAGCAGCGTCCACCACCTAGTCATACCTAAGGAGATTGATAGCTGTGCCACCAGAGCAACCAACCGACCAGCATGGAGACACCTGGACAACCGATGGCGCAGCAAGGGTGGGGTAGGAGGATGTCAGCGCCACCAGCCCGGCAAGGAGATCAACGCGCCAATGCCATTGTTGCCATCATTCATGCCACCCCCAAGACCATCAGCCGAGGTGCTATATTCTCTCATGCATATATGTGTCCAAAGTACTGTAAATAGACAATTTCAGCAGTAAATTGTTTCCCTCGCAGGGGAACTTATATTTTGTCAAAACTTCCCTTTCCTGTTTGTTCTGGGTGAATGGATTGGGATTGTAAATAATAACAAAATCAAGTGTATCTAAAATGATCTGTTAGTGGTGAATACAGAGCTGAATAAGTTGATTGTCAAACCAATCTACTCCTCAACAAAATTTTCAGCTTATAGAGCTGAAGGCAACATAAATTTCCAACCATTTTTGCCAACATAGTGATCTTCATTGCAAATCCTATTGATATATAATTACAGAAGCTTATTGTTCTTTGCTCATAATTTGCCACGTCAATATGTTCATTAAATCCAAAGGCATATCAAATAAAACATAAGCAGTATAGTTCATGGGAACGTGTATGGAGGCAACACACATCATACCCTGAGAGTGGGTAGGGCTCAATAAAGAAGCAACCCATCATCATCTCCATGAACCTGCAGTGGAACATTGAGATATAAATCGTGTCATGCCAAATGCAAATTATTGTAACAATCCAATGCCAGGAGAAGCTAACAATACTCTCTACATCAAAATAGAAAAGTAGAAATACACAGAGGCAGAATTAACATGAAGTATTTAACTATTTGGTATTGCTTTGCATAGGTCACTCTCATGCATGTTATGTCTTTTTTTTGTACACTATGAAATAATTAGATGAGTTTGAATATTGAGCTCACAAACATATTATATCTAGCTTTGATCCAAGAAAGATCGAGCTCAGAAATTTAGTAGATTTGTAAACTGAATCCTTTTCTTTATGATGAAGATATATCATAGAGATGCACGATACTTTGGTACTACACAACATAAATGGATTTGAATATCACCGGTACAATATTCTCAAAAAAAATGACAACAAAACCGTTTAACTGCATATGGAAAGCAATGGAATGGGATTATGCCCAGTTGATGTACCTCTCTGTTTTTCTGAATGGAAATATGCATGTGTGCAATAGAATAATTAATATGCCATCACATCTGCAGGAGATCATGATTTATAAGCTAGACAAAATTCTTGGTAATCTAATCTTAATACCTCTTTTAAAAACAACACAAGTACTATATTATATAAGGGAACCAGTATGCAATTGGTATAAGTAACTAATATTTTGTCATCCTCGAGACATGCTACCAAGTTATCGTGTACAAATTGCATTTGTATATGACAACAGCAGTACAATCTGGATTTTGGAATTATGCAAATTCACAACAGAGGAGGATCATGCTGTTTTTGGGAGAGGCAGTGCAACTCAATTGAAAGAACTCAAGAAGATCATACCTCCTAAAAATAAGAGATGATCATAGTCAGAGGCTTCACTAACCAAAGTTAACCGCATGATGAGGTATCCTGACCTACGAAGGAGAATGCAGATGAGGAGAGAAGGCCATGATTGTATAAAACGGTAAAACGGGAAAACGAACCAGATGCGAAGTGCACAAAGCCAAAAAAAAAAAGAAGGAGAGAACGAAGGCCATGGTAGCCAAATGTTATGTCACCTTATGGGAGGATTGGCGTTTCCGATCCACCAAAATTAAAATGAGAAAAATGACAATAAACTAATTATGATGATACTTGTACCCCTCTAGGTGGTAAAATATAGCCATAGCTCATTGAGGAATGCACTTCAAATAAATACATTTGGGCCTGGAGCCTACAGTTTTAAAAAAAGATAAAAGTAGGGACCCAACATTCACTTTAAATAAATAGACTGGAGGTCACTCTACATTATTGATGATCTATGCATAAAACCTATGATCTCATTAATTGGTATTAAGTGTTAACTTACTAAACCAACCAATATGAAAACATCATGTTGGTAAATTATTTACATATTCAACCTTATTTGACCTGAAGCAAAACAAAAGAATGCAAGTGAACAAATTTTGATGCAAGGTAGATAAGAAAGGGAAGAACCAACTCACAAATGAGATGGAGTGCAATCAGATTGACCCTACTGGTTAAGCTCAAGCATCACCCTGACAGCGATGGAGGTGATGGTCAGAGAGAGAGAGAGACAG